>NW_023425347.1:18781735-19981735 GCF_014108415.1 Molossus molossus
CTATAACATATCCCCCCATGGATTCCTATTTCTTGATTTCTTTCCTTACTTTTCTTAGAAAAGATCCTTAACATCCTCTTTATAAAAGGATATGTGAAGAGTCAATGCATTTGTAAGAATGGCTTTACTATCATATTTCACTAACATCTTGTCTAATTATAGAATTTTAACTTCGAAATAATTTTCTTTCAATGCCTCCCATCCAACCCCCCACCTGCCAGGTGGCCACGTTGCTGATGAGACTCTGTACGCAGTTTATTCTCATTTCTTTGTAGGTGTATCTTCTTTCACATGTGAGAACGTTCAAAGATGTTAACCCTGAGTATTGTACCATTCTATATGTTTATGTTTAGATATTATTATTTAATGCATGCTTGGTTTTAGACCTTTCAAGTTGAAATTGTGTATTTAGAGTTTGGTTCTCAACCTTTCTTTACTGTACCGGAAGGTTTTATTGTTGTTGTTTTCCCAGGCTCTCAATGACTATCTTTGCCATTCTAAATATGAGAAAATGGAACACAAAAAAATTTAAGTAATCTGCACCAAGTTAAGGAGGGCAAGCTGCAAGGCTAGGATCTATCCTCAGGCAGACTGATGCTTGAAATTACAGTCATAAGAGTACACTCAACAAGACAAGAGTGATCACATGTCAGCCAATACATTGAGAACTCCTCAGGGGATAGAACTGTGTCTCACTCATTTCAAATCTGTCACATCACAAATTCCTTAACCTCTCCCATCCTTATGGCCCCAAGACAACATTACAATGATCAAAAACCTCATCACTTTTGGACCCCCAAACTCCATCTACATTCCATATTTTACTATCCTGTGCTCCCTCAGACATCCTCTGCCAAGGCCCTTCTTGGCTACAGATCATCTCTCCTGATGTACACTTATTTTCATGTGTCTCTATTTGTTATTGAGAAATTGTCAACAGGCAAAGTCCTTTAGTAATTGTTAAACCCTCCCATTCATAGTTGTACAGATATTTGAATTAGCAAGAGCCACTTCAATGTGTCAAATACAAGAGATCATAAATGAGCATATATTGAGCTGAAATATGAAAAGCCCAGACAATCAAGAGGGAGAGAAGAGGGATGGTATTATAGAATATTAGCACTAAAGCATTTCACTAACATCATCCTCTAGATTAGAATATTCTTAATATGTAATACATAAAGATTAACAAGAGCACCTTCAATAAAACAATCCTCAGAGATGTTAAAAATAATAATTTTATGAATTACATTAGGCTACAAAGAAGTATAAGACTTTTTGTAGGTATCTGGCTTTTTGCATAATTTATTTTGTTCTTTTCCGTGTTAATCTTTGTACTTCCATTTCTTCTGGGTTTGCTGCATTCTCTTTTATATTATTTGGAAGGGTGTTTTCCTACATTTCATTTTGACATATGATTGATTAGTAAATTCAAGGGCAGCTAAAGGAGTTTACCTCTATACCAACTTTCAGAATCTTGAATTTTGTCTCTATGTAGTTAATTGCTGCCTTGTGTCAAATGGTTTTCTCACTTCTATTGGCATTAATTTTTTTTTAAAAAAATTATATTTAACAAGGTAGACTTCACAAGTTAAGTGGATGCCAATTAACCTAAAATCTAAACTGACTTTTAAATGCAAGTCCTTCCTATCAAATTAGTGTTCTCTACAGATTTAGTAGATAGCTGTCAACACAATGGAACCTAAGCATCAATTTTA
The DNA here is from genome assembly GCF_014108415.1 of Molossus molossus. Taxonomy (NCBI): domain Eukaryota; kingdom Metazoa; phylum Chordata; class Mammalia; order Chiroptera; family Molossidae; genus Molossus; species Molossus molossus. The sequence continues at coordinate 18,783,454 of NW_023425347.1, forward strand.
AGCAATTTATTTTTTCAGGCTAATAATATTAGTTTGATTGTGATTACAGATCCCAAATTTATATAATTTTGTGCCAATTACTAAGGAGTTAGATGAATTTTGTATATTATTACATTTTAATCATCTTCATAATTAACATTTAATTTATATCCTTTTATCTTTCCCCTTTCATCTACTGAACGTATTTCTTTGAGTTTGTCATACAGAATTTAAGCAATTTTCCTGCCAATTAAATGACATTTTATTTTTCTAAGTGAATTGACTGCTGGGAAAATGGGCCCTGGAGACCAAAGGCCTGTTTATTAATAATAATAATAAAAAAAAGCTTCTTTCCATACACAGACACATGGAGCTGCCTCACCATTTCTTCCCTAGACCAGGGCTCGTAGTTTTTATAAGACAAGGGCTGAGATGTCAAAGCCCAGTTTTATAGTTGTTGATAATACCAACAAAGGAGACATTTATTTATGCATTTCTCGTGAAAATCTTACCCACCCAGACTCAGGGTTCATCAATTCAATATACAGAATTATCTACAAAACAGAGAAAGAGGATATATGCATTTTCAGGAACTTTTCTATTAGAAAAACACTAGGACTTTGAACTACAAGTAAAAATGTTATTGTGAAAACTACACATGAATACTGATAAAACAGATTAGCTGTCCTTTGACTTTCACAATCATGGTTCTCTTTTTTTTTTTTCCTGTGTTACTTCTCTTTCCATCTATTTGGAATTACTCTGCTTGAATAATAATTCTGTAGTTTCATTATTTTTAATTATATTATCTTAATGTGCAAATTCAATCTTTTTTTGACTTCCACTAAAAAGAGAAAATATGTGACCAGAGATGAATAGTGGAAAACTGATTTTATATGAAATGAGAAACAGATGAAAAGCCAGTAAGACTTTTATTTATATCTTTTTCAAGACATACAGATATCAATTCTTGATGTCATATTCAAACATGAACTTACACATATGTTTACTGACAAGTACTTGGGAACATTAGAGAGAAGTTCATTGAGAGAATTCCCAAATGCATTCTTTGAAACAAATGTTTATTGAATAAGACATTTTTCCCATAGAGTAAATTGACATGTCCATGTTTATTGTATATCAACTCAAATCTATTTTTTAGCAGGTTTACATAGGTTATGTAAGTTGGCTAAGTTTGCTCAACTAGCAAAGTATGTGGAAAGGATTTATATGGGGTGTATGAGGAAACAAATGCTATGAGTTTTCTGTTAATACTGTGAATATGACCCTCTAGGGATAGAAAGAGATATGATAAAAACATCCATCATTATCCACAAAACACATACTTAATTGTCCTTTTCCTTAACCTATTATTGTATACATCCAGTCAACAAGGTCAAAATTCTCAGTTCAGTTGTCAAAAACAAGTCATATTTTTATTTAGTATAGTATTATCAGACTCTCCATCTCAATAAATAAGCATGTATATAATGCAGATATTATATATATGGATTTTTGAATAAATATATGTGTATATAATATGTTTTACTATTTGATATGAAATGCACAATATGAAGCTATCCAAAATGTCTCCTTTCTCCTTCTATGTTCTCCTTTTGATATGATAAAAATAGGAATAAAATTTTCTGACAAAACTTTTAGTAAATAGACCTTTTAAGATACGTCAAGTATTGGGGATTTTGTTTTGTTTGTTTTTCTTGGGAAGCTATGATTTATTCTTTTTACAAGCTTTCACTCATGCTGATTGCATGGCAGAGACTATTGTAGTTACTGGGAGTACTGTGATCATTGAGACAGGTCCCTGCTCTAGTGCAGTTCATTTTAGTTGAAAGATAAGACAATGCTCTGAATAGCAAAGAAATAAATGAATTGAACATTTTCTCAGCATTCAATAGTAATTAATAAAGGTTTTACTTCTTAATAAAAATTATGGTGTCCAGCCAGTGTGGCTCAGTGGATCGATCATGGTCCCATGGACTGGTTCCATTCCCAGTCAGGCACATGCCCGGGTTGCAGGCTCAATCCCCAGTAGGGGGCGTGCAAGAGGCAGCCAATCAATGTTTCTGACATCCATGTTTCTATCTCTGTCTCCCTTTCTCTCTAAACACTCAATAAAAGCATATTTTGAAAAGTAATTTTGAGGTAGTAGCAAAAGGATATCTAGGAGAATGATTAGAAGATTTAGATCCATTTACACTTATTTAGAGTAAACTATCAGACAACAGTTCAATATTAGTAAAATCAAGGGAAGTGTCTATGTTTCGTCCTGAAACTATGCATAAAACAATAATCCTAGATAATTTACATAACTAAAAATACCTACAGTGCACCAGACTGTTGGCTGAAGAACAGCCCAAATGTTTCAGATAGCAGAAAACTTGTGATTCTCACGAAAGTTGATGACAAAGCTGGACTCTGATAAACCTTTTTTTAAAAAAATGTTCTCGGGCAGCATTTCCCACAACAGTCACCATGGCCATCTGGAATCTCAGGCCGAACATTTAAATGAGGTCAAATATTTTCTTTCATTCACATGAATTATTTGACCACTTGAGATAAAGGCACTTCATCTAAGAAAGACAAGAAAAAAATAGAACAAGGTAAAATATTTCTATTTAAACATAGAGGCAACACCTATGGTGAGATGAGCCAAGTTTTATCTTAATCTTTAGAAGAAACTGTAACTTATGTAGAGGAGGAGCAGAAGGAGACAGACAGATGTGCAGGCACTTCAAAAGAAGGCACAGTGTACAAAGATTACCCGACACAGGCAAGACAAAGTCTAAAAAACAAGGGCTCCGCCCTGACAGGTTGTGCTCAGCGGTTAGAGCATACACCCGTGGACCAAAGAGACCAATTCCAGTCAGGGGTATGTACCTCACTTGCAGTTGGGTCCCTGGCCCCAATGGGGGTCGTGTGGGAGGCAACCAGTCGATGTGTCTCTCTCAGGTGGATGTTCCTCTCTCTCTCTCTCTCTCTCTCCTTCCCTCACTCCCACTCTGTCTGAAGATACATGAAAAAATATCCTCAGGTGAGGATTTTTTTTAAAAAAGGAGGGGGGGGCTCCAAGCAAGTCCAAATATACGTGGATCGAGAAAGAAAGAGATAAAGTTCCCATGTAGTTATAGCTGAAATTGGGTGTTAAGAAAATGAATTTTATAAAACCAAATCAGATTGCTATTGGCCTTGTTAAGGTGCACGTGGGAGTTTTGAGGAGGGGAAATCAAGCATTCTAAACATTTCAAGAATAGGAAAAGATAAAATGTTGGACTAGTACAACAGTAACGTTGTAGTCGCAATCAGTTCGCTTCCTTGGACATTACACATCATGGAAGCTTCAAGGAATTGTTGTGAAGCGAAAAGTGGTATAATGAGACCAAAAAAAAAAAAAAATCCTTGACAATTCTATAGTCAATAAAAATATATAGGATTTCAAGAAATGCTGAGTTTAATATCCCAAATAAATAGTTTTTAGTTCTCTCTGGTTATATTTTTACTAGGTATGTGGTAGTGAAATTCCACACTTCTGAGCTTTCTTTGTGTGTGTGTGTGTGTGTAAAATTGAACTATAATAGTTGTGCTTCAAAATTATAAAGTTCTTGTGGAGATGAAATTAGAAAATAGATTGGAAAATTTTTGGTAATCTATAAGGTGTTTTTACATAATATTCAATTTTCTTATATTTGCTTTTGAAATAATATAACTGCAAGGCAGATGAGTTGAACACTTCAACAAGCATTTACTGACATTTCCCTATACCTCCCACTCTGCTAAGCACTAGAGATATAACAAAGAACAGGTGTGTACCCCAACTTTCAGGAATTTTGAGCCTAATTTTTTAATGTTGTAGTTTTTTTAATATTGTAATTTTTTCTTGATTTTTTTTTTTTAAGAGAGAGGAAGGGAGAGGAAGAGAGAAACATTGATGAGAGAGAACACCGATGGGCCACCTCTTGCATGCTCCCCACTGGTCATTGGGCCCACAGCCTGGGCATGTGCCTTGACCAGGAATCAAAAACAGCGACCTCTTGGTGCATGGCTGATGCTCAACTACTGAGCCACATCAGACGGGCATTGAGCCTAATTTTAATGTGATCTTTAAAATGTCTTAGATATTTCCACAAGGTTTTGTAGAAACATACTGAGAGATATTTAGATTATGACACAGGACTCAAAATTCATATAGAAAGCTCCACCTCAGTTAACTTTGGAAAAGGAGCCCGGCCAGTGTGGCTCGGTGGCTTGAGCATGGTCCCATGGACTGAGCGGTCCTGGTTCCATTCCTGGTCAGGGCACATGCCCAGGTTGCGGGCTCCATCCCTGGTGGAGGGCGTGCAGGAGGCGGCCGATCAATGTTTCTATCTCTCTTTCCCTTCTTTTCTCTCTAAAAATGTCAAATAAAAAAAAGAAAGAAAGAGGTTAGTAATTGAGGAACAGGGAACGACATTTCAAAGAAACAAAAATATATGAGAAATATAATTTAAGTGATAAACTGCTTGGTGTGTGTGAGAATATTGTGTAGGAAAATGTGTAATCAAAGCAGTTACTATAACTGGAGCATCACATGCTGAGTGGTATTCCCAATAAGGAGCCTAAAGTGACTATGTATTGTTTTATTGATGAATAGATTTATTGTTGCATTATATAAAATCAGAAATCCTGATGGAGTAGACCCTTAGAAGATGATAACAATTATAATTGCAGGCATTTGAGGAATAAGATGCTTGTGGAATATCCATGCAGATTTCATAAGAGACTGTAAGATGTGTAAGATTTAGACTGTAAAGTCTAAAACTTAGAGGGAAGATTAAAAATAAAGATAAATGTTTTTGAGTTACCAGCACCAAGGGGAAGATACTCAGCACAGTGTAAAAACCCCACAACATAGGGAGTTGAATGAGAAATGCAACAAACTAAAAACAAAACGCTTAGAAAACCAGTGTCCAAAGGCTGGACAGAAGGAGACCCTAAGCGGAGCTGGAAGAACCATTGAAGGTATAGACAGAGAAGAACCAGAGAAATGTGGTGCATGTGAGGCCACAAAGGGGCGAATTTCAAAATATAACAAGTGGTCAGCAATGTCAACTAAAATAGGCTAGACATGTATAAATGTGAGGGCATGTGTTAGATTTGGTGACATGGAGCCCATTGGGCCAAGGCAATTAAATGCTGTGATATGAAAGCCAAATTTTAGTATGTTAAATGAAAATCAGACTTGCCCTGGCCAGTTTGGCTCAGTGGTTAGAGCGTCGGCCTGCGGTCCGGAGAGACCCGGGTTCGGTTCCCGCTAAGGGCATGTACCTCGGTTGCAGTTTGTCCCCGGCCCTGGTTGGTCGTGTGGGTGGCAGCCACTCGATATGTCCCTTCACGTCGATGTTTCTCTCTCTCTCCCTTCCTCTCTCTCCCTCTCACTCTATCTGTACAAAAAATGGAAAAATGTCCTCGGGTGAAGATTAAAAAAAAAAAAAAAAAGAAAAAAGAAAATCAGACTTGATTAAAAATGAATAAAATCCGATGTTGTTTAAAAGAGATACATACAGGGGTGGGCAAAGTAGTATTGCAGTTGTGAGCATGCGAAATACAGTTAATTCTTGTATTAATATTTACTAATGATTGCATTACAACTGTAAACCTACTTTGGCAACCCCATATAAAATACAAGGAATGTTGAAACTAAAATGAAGAAAGACACAAACATAAAAACTAACTTAAGGAAGCCAGTGTAGACTTATTAATGTCAAACAAAATGGACTTGAAGGCAGTCTTATTTCAGACAAAGAGAATGTCATAGTAATAAAAGGTCTAAATTAACAAATAATATATACAGTTCTAAATGTTCTGTACTATATAACATAGCTAAAAAGATGTAAAGCAAAAACCGACGAATAAAGAGTTCTCCACTCACCCTTTGGAACGCACAGGGAACATTACAAAATCTCATACTGGGCCAGTGAGCAAGTCTCAACAATGATCAAGGATTGAAATCAAACAGTTACACTCCCTGATCACAGTGGAATTTAGTTTAAATCAATAGCATGAGGATAATTTTTAAAATCCCAAGTAGTTGAAAATTAAACGATACAATTTTAAATCAGCCATGTGTCAATGAAGTTATAATAAAAATTAGAAATTATTTCCAAATGAATAACAATGAATATCCAAAATGAGATTTAACTAAAGTAGCAGTTATAAGAAACACTAGCCTTAAAATCAAGTGATTGAAAATAAAGAGAATCAGGAAAACCAGTTAAATAAGCATCCAACACAAGAATTAGGAAAATATGTACAATTAAACCCAAAAAATTGAAGGTCGAAAATATAAAAGGGCAAGATAAATAAAATAGTTTTAAAAGTACAATGGAGGAAAACAACCAGGCATTGTCTTAAAAAAATTAATTAAAATTGGTAAACCCTTTGTGTGACAACTGTGTGTGAATGTGTGTGTGTGTGTGTGTGTGTGTGTGTATTCACACACGTGTATGTGTAAGAAAAAATGCAAATGAACAATGTCAAATTAAAGTGACATCACCGGCCCTGGCCAGTTTGGCTCAAGGGTTAGAGTGTTGACCTTTGGATCAAAGAGTCGAGGGTTCGAATCCAGTCAAGGATACATGTCTTGGTTGCGATTCGGTCCCCAGTTCTGGTCAGGGGTTGTGCGGGAGGCAACCAATTGATGTGTCTCTCACATAGATTCTCTCTCTCTCTCTGTCTCTCTCTCCCACTCTGTCTAAAAATAAGTGGAAAAATATCCTCAGTTGAAGATTTAAAAAAGAAGATATTTAAAAAAATAATAATAAAGTGACATCACTAGAGAATGGGAGAATCTACACTTTTTAAAACATCACAGTAAGATATAATACAAATTCTATCAATAAATTTAAAAATTTAGATGAAAGTAAAGGCCTTAGAAAAACTCAACTGACATATAAAGAAATAGAAAATCTGAATAATTATTCACAAAATTTTTTAAAAGAAAACTAGGCACAGAGATTTTTCTACATTGATGTCTAGTAAATATTTATAGAAAATTTAACACTAAGCTTGCACAAAATCTTCCAAAAAACAAACAAACAAAATTCTCATATTGTTTTGAGTCTAGCATAGCCAGACCTCAAACTAAACAGTGTCAATGATACAATGAAGAGGAAGTTGTGGAAAATCTTACTAATATAGGTGAAATAATCATAAACAGAACATTAACAAAATTCAGCAATATATTTAAAAGAATATATACATCAAGGTTAATCTAAGTTTATTTCAAAAATGCTAAGATTTCATTTAAAAATCAATCATTGAAGTTCATCAGACTGAAAAAATAAAAAAGTCCCATTATCATCTTACTAAATACAAAAGAATTATCTGATAAGAATCAATACCTAGGACCGAACTAGCAAACTTGAGAAAGGCTCTCAACACCAAACATTGGCCAGGGTGCAATGATGTGGCAACTCCTACTCACTGGAGGAGTATAAATTGGCAAACCCACTTTGAAAACCATCTTAAAGTTTCTATTAAATTTGAAGAGAAAGATATCCCATCTAATGAAGTCTATCCATAAAAATTCTATGAAAAACACTGTATGAACAGTAAAATATTTAAATTGTTGCCTCTGTGATTGGAAATGAGACAGGGATGTCCAGTATCACCTATTTATTCAATTTTGTCCATCTAATTTTATATATTCAGAAGAAGCAATAACACTATCCTTATTTGCAGATGGTGTGTTTATATTAGAAAATTACAAAAACACTCCAGGTAAATTATAATAATAATTCTAGTTATAACTATAGTTTAGTAAGGTTGCTGGATGCAAGTTTGTTATATAAAACTCAATTGATTGTCTATATACCAGCAACAAGCAGGTTTTTAAAAAGCTAATTAAAAAATGGTATAATTTACAAAAGTACTAAAATTATCAAATACATAGAAATTAATCTAACAAAATATTTTAAAGACCTTTATACACAAACTAAGACCCTATTGAAAGAAATGAATAATTATATAAATAAATGGAAATAATGTCCTTATCATGAATTAGATAGCTCAATATTATAGCAATGTCATTTGAAATTGGCAAATAAGTCTAAAATTTGTATTAAAAATCCGTGTCACCCTGGCCAGTGTAGCTCAGCACCAAAAGGTGGCCAGTTCTATTCCCCGTCAGGCCACATGCCCTGGTTTCTAATTAGATCCTCAGTAGGAGTAGATTCGGGGGCAACCCATCAATGTTTCTCTCTTTCTCTTTCTCCCTTCTTCTCTCTCTCTCTAAAATCAATAAAAAAAAAAAACTTAAAAAAATCCAAGTGTCAAAAGTGTCCGATACATTCTTGACAAAGAACCATATGTAAAAATCTTTTCAACAAGGTATCAAGACTTGGTATATAATGTTACACTAATAAAATAGTGTGGTTTGGGCACAGGATAAATAAATTTAAAAAATGGAACAAAATAATGAGCCCAGAAAAAAGTCAAAGATCCAAGTAGACACTTAATTTATGACAACATTATCATTGCAAAGTATTTGGGATTTTATGGTGCTGGGCAAATTGAATATTTGTATTTTAAAAGGTAAATCTTAGTCTATACCTCAGATAAAAAATCAATTCCAAGTGTATCTAAGGTTTAAATGTCAAAGTTAAAATCAAGTTGCTAGAAAGTAGCTAAGGACAATAAAATTTTAACCCTGGGTTCCATTACTTTTCTTTACAGATGAAGAAATAATTAAATATATCTTATGGGATCATACAGAGACTATTATGGGATTTTGTGCAAATTACCTTACAAAACTTTTACAAATGACTATATCATTAGAAACTGATCATTATGATCACTTGAATTTACTAAGCCTTCATAACCTAGCCAATCATACTTTATTTTTTAATAATATTATTTAAGAGTAAATGTATTAGGGTGTAAGTGAGAAAGCAGTATTTTTAGTTGGTTTCTATTGAGCGATTTAATGATAAAAGCACATGGTTTTTGAGGTTTCGACATTTTTCCACTCCTACAGCTTGCACAGCATTTAATTGGCACTTAACCTAATATAGAAAGTATCAAAAATTAAGTAGGCATTAATTAGGAACGCAAAATGTGAACTAGCCTTAAAAAGTTAATTATCAAATTGGTATAGCTATCTGTCAGACCCCCATAAGCATCCTGTTAAAGCAGTTTCATTTTTTAAAATGTAATATGTTTCTTAGGATGTGATTACACATACAATATATAGTTGTAATTTTGAGTTAATTGCATAGTAGCTAGATTAACTTTTACATCATTACACTTTAATCAGTGTTTTTCATGATTAACGTTCATTTACATTTAAAGCTCCCCAGCTCTTTCTTCCCTTGTCTCGACTCCTCCCTTCCTAAGTCAGGAGCTGACTTGACATATCACTACATTAAAGCTCTCTGAGGACAAACTTCTGCATTTTCTCACATTCGGTACCACACAAATGCTCATGTGAAACTATGATAGTGATAGTATCTTTGCCAAAATGTAATGCTAATGACTATAATTATCTTTACATATAGAGGAGAAAGGGTAGAAATTCGCTGGGGAAATCGCACAGCTAATAAGGAAAGTAGTTAATACTCTCTATCCTTTGACTTTCGTTTTATTACAACAGTAACTTTCAAAGGAAAAGATACTTTTCCCTTTCTTACATGTAGCTTGAACAGCATGAAACACATCAGAATCTTTGGGAAAAAATCCCATTTTCTTATTAGCATATCATAAATAATACATTTAATAGTAGGTTAAGAAAAAATTACCTCTTGCCCTGGGAGGTGTGGCTCGGTTGGTTGAAGGCCATCCCATGCACCAAGAGGACGCTGGTAGATTCCTGGTTAGGGCACATGCCCAGAGTTTCAGGCTTGATCCCCAGTAAAGGGTGTGCTGGGGGAAGCCCACTGATATCTCTCTCTTTCTCTCTCTCTCTCTCTCTCTCTCTCTCTCTCTCTCTCTCTCTCCCTCTTCCCTCTCCCTTCTTCTCTCTCTGAAATCAACAAGCACATATTGAAAAGTAGAGAAGAAAAAATAGCTCTTTTAGTCATAATTCTAAAGAATTCCACTGCTGATTTGAACCAACCTTTGAGAGTTTTAGGGCTCCCCCCTGATAAAGTCATTTTAATTAACATAAAAATGCATAAAATAATCTTATAAAGTATGTATAATGTCTACAATGACAAAAGGAATGCCCAACTTTATCACAATTATTAAATATCTGACATTCTCCACCCAATCCAACTCCCAAATTCCCCTGACATAGTTGCTATTTTCATCCAGTGTTTTAGTTTCATTATACAATTAATATGTGGTTACACTTACCACATTTTTTGTTCTTCATTCCTCCTTACATCAAAACTGCCCATCTGGATTCATTTTCTTTTGCATGCGACATTCCTTGAGTGAGGCTTTGGTAGCAAGCTCTAAGGCTTGGGCTTTTGTTTGCTTAAACATACCTTTATTTTGGTATCATTCCTAAATTAGAGGATAGAATTGAAAAATGACAATTACTCCCTCACCCCCAGTGAACTCATTATTCCATGGTCTTCTAGAATCTGTTGTTGCTGATGAAAATTCAGCTGTTGGCTCCACTACTGCTTAAGTAATCTGCCATTTTAATGTTTATTTTTAAGACCTTCTCTTTCTCTTTAGTATCATATGACTATGTGACCAGCCCTTCCATTGATACCTCTCTGATCATTTCAGTTCCTCCAGGAGATGCTTTAGAAAGGACACAAAGAACAATATCCCTTTGGTTCTCGAATATTTATATTGGTCTATCCGTGGCCATTGGAACCAAAGGTCATTTTAGCTGGACATAAAATCCTAGCTCACATTTTCTTTTCTTGAGTATCTTAAATTTGTTACTCCTTTGACATCTCACATAAAATATGATAATAATAGTTTGTTTCTTTTATAATGACTTACTCTTATTTTTATCTACGCCCTATTGTATTTCTTTATTTTTAAAGTCCAATAATTTTCTCAACCATGAATTGGTATTGGCAATTTTGGTTCAGTGTCCCAAGGTATGTAATGTACATTTCAATATGTATTTTTAGAGTGATTTTGTGATAGGAATATGTCTGTGAATCATACTTTTTAGTATTTGTTCCATTATATTGGTTTTTTTCCCCAAGAACACTGATTATAAATACACTGATATTTTTCCCCACTTATTTTCTATCTCTACAACATTCTCTAAAATCTTAACTTTGAAAAACACCATTTCTATTACCTGTTTTTCTTAAGGCATTATCATTGTTTTATTCTCTTTTATGACCTTTTCAACCTATTATTTGTTTCACAAGTTTTTTTTCTTTAATTTCTGACACTATTCTTGGATTCTATCACCTCTCTTCAAATCTCTCCTTTTCAATGACCTCATTTCTGAATTTTTCTAATTCTGATATGTTCACTTTTATTGATTTTTAATTTTTAATTTTATTTTTCATATTTTTATTGTTGACTCTATTACAGATGTCTTTCAACCCCCACTCCTTTTGCTACCCCACCTTGCCGCAGCCCCTCCTGGGCCTTCACCACATTATTGTCTCTGTCCATGGGCTATGCACATATGTATATATATTCTTTGGTTGACCTCTTCCGATCTGCCCACACGTCATCCTTCTGAGATCTATCAGTCTGCTCCCTTTATCCATATCTCTGGTCCTATTTTATTAATCAGTTTATTTTGTTCTTTAGATTCTACTTATAAGTGAGATCATATGATATTTGTCTTAATTTTTCATTCTTAATTTCTTTTAAAACCACCTTATTGGTATATGATCAATATATAGAAAACTGTACATATTCAATGTATACAACTTTATAAGTTTGGAGATAAGTATACATCCATGAAACCATCACCATACAAGCCTCTAGACCAGCAGTTCTCAACCTGTGGGTCACGACCCCTTTGGGGGTCAAATGACCCTTTTACAGGGGTCACCTAAGACCATCGGAAAACACATATTTCTGATGGTCTTAGGAACTGAGACACCGCTCCTCTGTCCATCTCCAGGCGGGTCTGCCCACATGCAGATACGCCCACATACAGCATGAGGAACTGTATTAAAGGGTCATGGCATTAGGAAGGTTGAGAACCACTGCTCTAGACAATGAAATCCCACAGAATAATATGCCCAGAAAATTAGAACCTAATATTTTTAAATGCAATCAAGGAAATTAAGAATATTAAAAATATTTCTTTGATTATATGAAACATATCAGGTTATAATTTTCTGGATATACTATCCAGTGAGATTTTATTGTCTAGAGGAGTATTAATCTGTACTTTATCTCATTGTCTTACAATAACTTTTCATAGTATGTGCTCACAAATCCTTTTCTGAAGCTTTGCCCAACCACACTGTTGCTTTTTTTAAAGTAAGTTGAGTTTTTCTGTACTTTTAGGAGGGATAGTGGGCCAAGAGAAATTTTAGATTCACTATTTTAGAGTTTCTTTAAAAATTTTTTAAAATATGTATGTCTTTTAACTTTCTGAAAACTCTGTCTCCTGTTCCCTTCCAACTCATTTACCCACTGACCAAATCTGGTGCATCATTTGCTTTTGTAAATAAACTTTTATTGGAATGTAGCCCCCATCCATTGCTCTACCCAGCTCTCCAGGGCCAACATACTCCAAGATTTTAGATGATAACAGTCTCAATGTCTTCCTTTCATTTCCCCACAATTAAAAGGGGATGGTAGTCATTTCTTAAAGTGACTTACACTTCTGATTTGATCTTTTGTATTTTTGGTCCTCCAATACTGTTTAACCAAATTTTTATATTGTATTTTCTCTCTTTAAATAACTGGTGACTTCATTATTAAAACACCAGCATTAAAACCTGTGTTGTCAGAGATTTTTTAAAAATTAGTGATGCTGGGGGGGTACTCGGCTGTGCCAATACACAAAATCAGAAACGAAAGAGGAGAAGTAACAACCAACACCACGGAAATACAAAAGATCGTTAACAACTACTATGAACAACTATATGGCAACAAATTCGACAATCTAAGTGAAATGGATAAATTTTTAGAAACACACAGTCTCCCAAAACTATTCCCGGAAGAGATAGAAAACTTGAACAGACCAATAACAACTAAGGAAATTGAAGAGGTAATCAAGACTCTCCCAGCAAACAAAAGCCCAGGCCCAGATGGTTTCACGGGGGAGTTTTACCGAACATTCAAAAAAGAACTAAGATAAGGGGTTAATTTCCAATATATATAGAGTGCTCATACAACTCCACAAAAGGAAGACAAAGAACCCGATTAAAAAATGGGCAGAGGAGCTGAATAGACACCTCTCCGAACAGGACATACAAATGGCCAAGAGACATATGAAGAAATGCTCAACATCACTAATCATCAGAGAGATGCAAATTAAAACAACAATGAGGTATCACCTCACACCTGTCAGAATGGCCGCCATCAACAAATCATCAAACAACAAGTGTTGGCAAGGGTGTGGAGAAAAGGGGACTCTAATACACTGCTGGTGGGAATGCAGACTGGTGCAGCCACTATGGAAAACAATATGGTGCTACCTCAAAAAATTAAAAATTGAACTTCCATTTGACCCAGTGATCCCACTGCTAGGAATATACCCTAAGAAGCCTGAAACACCAATCAGGAAGAATATATGTACCCCCATGTTCATAGCAGCACTATTTACAATAGCTAAGATCTGGAAACAGCCCAAGTGCCCACCAGTAGACGAATGGATCAAAAATGTGGTACATATACACAATGGAGTACTATGCAGCAGTAAGAAAGAAAGATCTCTTATCCTTTGAGACGACATGGAGGGACCTGGAAAGTATTATCCTAAGTGAAAGAAGCCAAGCAGAAAAAGACAAATACCACATGATCTCACTTATATACGGAATATAATGAACATAACAGTCTGAGGAATACAGTAGACCCAGACACCTGGAAGTAAGGCACAGACCGACATCCCTCAGAAGAGGGGATGGGGGGTGGGAGGGTGGGAAGAGATAAACCACAGAACTTATATGCATGTATGCATGACCAATGGACATGGACAACTAAGCCGGGGACAGGGTGGAGGGGAGGTGGGGTGGGGGGTGCCAATGGGGTAAAAAGGTAAAATATCTGTAACAAAAAAATAAATAAAATAAATAAATAAATAAAATAAAATAAAATAAAATAAAATAAAATAAAATTAGTGATGCTATATAATGGTGATGGGTATGCAAAATATTATGAGAAGAATTTGTAAACATTTATCAAATTTTTTTTTAATTTATTTATTTTTCATTAATTAATTTTTGTTACAGATGTTTCCCCTTTTTCCTCCACTGATTCCCCTCCCCCTCCCTCCCTATCCTGTCCCCAGTTTGTTGTCCATGTCCACTGTTCATGCATACATGCATATAAGTTCTGTGGTTCATCTCTCCCATACCACCCCCTTTTCTGGGGAGAGTCAGTATGTACCCCACTTCCACATCTCTGGGACTACCCCATTCCTCAGACTGTTATGTTCATTATATTACACAAATAAGTGAGATCATATGATACTTGTCTTTCTCTGTTTGGCTTGTTTCACTTAGGATGTTACTTTCCAGGTCCCTCCATGTCGTCTCAAAGGAAAAGAGATCTTTTTTCTTTATAGCTGCGTAGTACTCTATTGTGTATATGTATCACTGCTTTTTTATCCATTCGTCTACTGATGGACACTTGGGCTGTTTCCAGTTCTTAGCTATTGTAAATAGTGCTGCTACAAACATGGGGGTACATATATTCTTTCTGATTTGTGTTTCAGGCTTCTTGGGGTATATTCCTAAAAGTGGGATCACTGGGTCAAATGGAAGTTCAATTTTTTATTTTTTGAGGTAACATCATAGTGTTTTCCATAGTGGCTGCACCAGTCTGCATTCCCACCAGCAGTGTACTAGAGTCCCCTTTTCTGCACACCCTCGCCAACACTTGTTGTTTGATGATTTGTTGATGGTGGCCATTCTGACAGGTGTGAGGTGATACTTCATTGTTGTTTTAATTTGCATCTCTCTGATGATTGGTGATGATGATCATTTCTTCATATGTCTCTTAGCCATTTGTATGTCCTGTTTGGAGAGGTGTCTATTTAGTTCCTCTGCCCATTTTTTAATTGGGTTCTTTGTCTTCCTTTTGTGGAGTTGTATGAGCACTCTATATATATATTGGAAATTAACCCTTATCTGATATATCATTGGTAATTATGCTCTCCCATACAGTGGGTAGCCTTTCTGTTTTGATAATTGTATCTTTTGCTGTGCAGAAGCCTTTGAGTTTGATGTAGTCCCATGTGTTCATTTTCTCCTTTGTTTCTATTGCCTTAGGTGATGTGTCAGTGAAAATTCTGCTGCATATGATGTCTGAAATTTTGTTGCCTACAGTTTCTTCTAGAATTTTTATGGATTCATGAGTCACATTTAAGTTTTTATCCATTTTGAGTTTATTCTTGTGTATAGTGTAAGTTGATGGTCTAGTTTCCTTTTTCTGCATGTAGCTGTCCAATTTTCCCAGCACCATTTATTAAAGAGGCTGTCCTTACTCCACTGTATGCTCTTGCCACCTTTGTCAAATATTAATTGAGCACATTGCCTTGGGTCCATTTCTGGGTTCTCTGTTCTGTTCCACTGGACTATATGCCTGTTCTTGTGCCACCAGGCTGTTTTGACTACAGTGGCTTTGTAGTATAACCTGAAATCTGATAATGTGATCCCTCCAACTTTGTTCTTCCTTTTCAAGATTGCTGTGGCTATTCGAGGTCTTTTTTGGTTCCATATGAACTTTTGAAGTACTTGTTCTAATTCTGTGAAGTATGCCGTTGGTATTTTGATGGGGATTGCATTGCGTCTATAGATTGTTTTGGGTAATATGGACATTTTAATGATGTTAATTCTCCCAATCCATGAACAGGGTATGTGCTTCCACTTTTTTATATCTACCTCTGTTTCTTTTTTCAATGACCTGTAGTTTTCTGCAAATAGGTCCTTTATTTCTTTGGTTACATTTATTCCTAGGTATATTAATTTTTTTGCTGCAATTGTAAATGGGATTGTTTTCTTAGTTTCTCTTTCTGTGAGTTCATCATTAGTGTGTAAGCATACCACCCATTTCTTGACGTTAATTTTGTATCCTGCTACTTTGCCAAATTAATTTATTAAGTCTAGTAATTTTTGATGGAGTCTTTGGGGTTTTCTACGAATAGTATCATGTCATCTGCAAATAATGACAGTTTCACTTCCTCCTTTCCAATTTGCATCCCTTTTATTTTTAATTCCTGTCTGATTGCTGTGGCTAAGACTTCCAGTACTATGTTAAATAAGAGTGGCGAAAGTGGGCCTCCTTGCCCTGTTCCTGTTCTAAAGGAAAATGCTTTTAGTTTTTGCCCATTGAGTATGATGTTGGCTGTAGGTCTTTCATATATGACCTTTATTATGTCTAGATATGATCCATCTATTGCCACATTGCTGAACATTTTTATCAGAAATGGATGCTGGATTTTCTCAAAGGCTTTTTCGGCATCTATTGATATGATCATGTGGTTTTTATTCTTCATTTTATTTATGTGGTGTATCACGTTTATTGATTTTTGAATATTGTACCAGCCTTGCATCCCTGGGATGAATCCCATCTGGTCATGGTGAATAATTTTTTTGATGTACTGCTGGATCCGATTTGCTAGTATTTTGTTCAGGATTTTGGCGTCTATGTTCATCCTGGATATTGGCCTGTAGTTTTCTTTCTTTGTAGTTTCTTTTTCTGGTTTTGGAATTAGAATTATGCTGGCTTCGTAAAACAAGATTGGAAGTCTTCCTTCTTTTTGAATTTTTTGAAATAGTTTGAGGAGAATGGGTATTAGTTCTTCTTTGAATGTTCGGTAAAACTCCCCCGTGAAGCCATCCAGGCCTGGGCTTTTGTTTGCTGGGAGAGTCTTGATTACATCTTTAATTTCTTCTGTTGTTATTGGTCTGTTCAAGTTTTCTATCTCTTCCTGGTCCAATTTTGGGAAACTGTGTTTCTAGAAATTTGTCCATTTTGCTTAGGTTGTCAAATTTGTTGCCATATAATTGTTCATAGTAGTTGTTAACGATCTTTTGTATTTCTGTGGTGTCAGTTGTTACTCCTCCTGTTTCATTTCTGATTTTGTGTATTTGGGTTCTCTCACTTTGTTTCTTGGTGAGTCTAGCTAAGGGTCCATCAATCTTGTTTATCTTTTCGAAAAACCGGCTCTATGTTTCATTGATCCTTTGAATTATTTTTTAGGTCTCTATGTCATTTATTTCTGCTCTGATATTTACTATTTCCTTCCTTCTACTTACTCTGGGGTTTTCTTTTTGTTCACTCTCTATTTTCTTAAGTCGTGAGGTTAGATAGTGTATTAAGATTTTTCTTGTTTTTTGAGGTAGGCCTGTAGTGCTATGAACTTCCCTCTCAGAACTGCTTTCACTGCATCCCATAGATTTTGTGTTGTTGTGTCGTCATTTTCATTGGTTTCCAGGAAGTTTTTGATTTCTTCCTTGATCTCCTCGGTGACCCCTTCATTGCTTAATAACGTGCTATTTAGCTTCCATGTGTTGAAATGTCTTTGTATGTTCTTGTTGCAATTGATTTCTAGTTTCATGCCATTGTGATCTGAGAAGATGCTTGATATGATTTCAGTCTTCTTGAACTTGTAGAGACATAGTTTGTGCCCTAACATGGGTCTATCTTTGAGAATGGGTCTATCAAGTCCCATGTGCACTTGAGAAGAATGTGAATTCTGTAGTTTTGTGGTGTAGTTGTCTGTAGATATCTATTAAATCCATTTGGTCTAGTGCTTCATTTAGAGTCTCTGTTTCCTCGCTAATTTTTTGTCTAGAGGATCTATCCAGTGATGTCAGCGGGGTGTTGAAGTCCCCTGCTATGATTGTATTGCCATCGATTTCTCCTTTGAAGTCCTCCAGAATATTTTTAATATATTTTGGTGCTCCTATATTGGGTGCATATATGTTTATCAAGGTTATATCTTCCTGTTGGATAGAGCTTTTCAATATTATGTAGTGGCCTTCTTTGTCTCTAGTTATGGCCTTCATTTTGAAATCTATTTTATCAGATATGAGTATTGCTACCCCAGCTTTTTTTTCCTTTCTGTTTGCTTGGAAGATTTTTTTCCATCCCTTTACTTTCAATCTATGTGAGTTTTTTGTTGTGAGGTGGGTCTCTTGTAAACAACATATAGATGAGTCATGCTTTCTTATTCAATCTGCTACTCTGTGT
The DNA here is from genome assembly GCF_014108415.1 of Molossus molossus. NCBI lineage: Eukaryota > Metazoa > Chordata > Mammalia > Chiroptera > Molossidae > Molossus > Molossus molossus. The sequence continues at coordinate 18,801,733 of NW_023425347.1, forward strand.
CTTTTTATGGGAGCATTCATTCCATTTACATTTAAGGTGATTATTGATATGTACTTATTTATTGCCATTTTTGTTTAGTGTGGTTCTATTTTTCTTCCCATTTCACCTGCTAATTACAGCAGTCTTTTTAACATTTCTTGCAGTGCTGGTTTGGTGCTAATGTATTCCCTTAGTCTTTTTTGTCTAGGAAGCTCTTTATTTGATCTTCCATTTTGAATGATAGCCTTGCTGGGTAGAGTAGTCTTGGATTCAGATCCTTGTTTTTCATGACCTTGATTACTTCATGCCATTCCCTTCTGGCCTGTAGTGTTTCTTGTGAGAAGTCAGCTGAGAGCCTTATGGGGTTTCCTTTGTAGGTAACCTGTTGCTTATCTCTTGCTGCTTTTAGGATTCTCTCTTTGTCTTTAATTTTTGGCATTTTAATTACTATGTGTCTTGGTGTGGGCCTGTTTGGGTTCTTCTTACTAGGGGCTCTCTGTGCTTCTTGAACTTGAATGCCTTCTTCCTTCACCAAATTAGGGAAGTTTTCTGTCACTATTTCTTTGCATATATTCTCTAACCCTTGCTCATTTACTTCTTCTTCGGGGACTCCTATGATGCAAATATTATTACGTTTCCAGTTGTCCCACAGTTCTCTTAAGGTGTCTTCCTGTTTTTAAATCGTTTTTTCCTTTTGGTTTTCTGATTCGTTGATTTTTTCTACCCTGTCTTCTAATTCACTGATCCGGTCCTCAGCTTCCTGTACTCTGCTTTTTAGACATTCCAATGTGTTTTTCATTTCTGATATGTCATTTTTTATCTCTTCTTGGTGGTTTTTAATTTCCAATTGGCTTATTTTCAGCATCTCTATGTCCTTACACATGCTGTTGAGCTTCCTCAAGATCATGGCTCTGAATTCTAGTTCTGTTAACTTGCTTAATTGCACCTCATTTATCTCATCTTTGGTAGAGGTCTGTTGTTCTTTCATTTGGCTTTTGTTTCTGTTTTTCACCATTTTGGCTATCACAGTTGGCTTTGGAGTCTGCCAAATTTTCCCTGTGGGTGTTGGTGTTCTGCTGTTTGTGGCTCCCTCTCCTGGGTTTGGATGAGCCAGGGAGGACCCACTTTAAACACCACTGTCAAGTCTTAACTTTCCTGGTTAGAGTTGCTAGCCCAGGGAATGGTAGTTATCCTCTAGCCTTTTTTTGCCTGGTGGCTATTAGTAGAGGTCACATGAAGGACTTTGGTTTCTGAGTTGCCTGAAGAACTCCCTCAGGTGCTCAGTGTAAGAGGATTTCCCGAGGGTGGGGCAGCTGCTGGTGGTTAATGGGCCTCAATTAGCATTTCATTGGCCACCAGGTGGGGTTGAATCTCCTAGGGAGGGGCCACCGCCTCTCCCCAGGGCCCTGGGAAGGAGTAAGATGACCACAGCCCTGAGCGGCTGCACTCAGCAAAAGCTCTGAGCACCCTCCAAATCCCAAGTGTCCCCACACAGTTCCAGTCCAGTCTGCCCTCCCTCTGCCAGAGCCCAAGGTGAGTGGCTGCTACCAATTTAGTGTCTGTCCAGACTCCGTGTCGTGGAGCCACCTGGGACTTTTAACCCGTGGGCGCTGCTCCAGCCAAGGGCGGCCGAGGCTGCGGCACCAGCCAAGGGCGTAGCACCCAGCTGCGTTCGCAGGACTCAGCCACGGTTGCCCAGGTAGTGGCAGCTTCCAGCTGAGTCCCCTGGTCCCAGCAGAGTCCGCTGGTCCCAGCCCAGACTGCTGCGGACCGTGTGCTCCCGGCCCCCTCTCGCGTCCTCACAAGCCTACCAGGATTGAGTCAGTGTCCCTCGTTATGTGGTCCTCCAGGCTGCCTTTCGGTTGCCCCTTCCTGAAGATTTGTCTTTATTTTCGTTGTAAATCCAGTTTGGTCCTGGGAGATGGTCTGTGTAGCTCCATTCACTCTGCAGCCATTTTCCCCCTTGCATTTATCAAAATTTAAATATGCATGTTTTGATTCAGAATTTAATTCCAAATAATCTATCCCAAAGAAATATATGTGCATAATGATATAAATATATATGTTTTGTTATGTATATTCTAACTAAATATGCATGAAGAAAGCTTTAAATAAAATATAAAGTATCAAATATTATAAAATGTGATGCAACAATTAAAGAGAAAGAGATAAGCCCATGTAATAATCAAGACCAAACTCCAAAGCTTATTGTTGAACAAAAACACATGTGAGAACAATGTATTTATTATGGTTCTATTTATGTCTAAAATTATATATATATATGTATAATAAATATATAACTATGTATACAATAAATATATATATTTATATTTAAAGATATAAATGTATATTATATATACACATATATATGTATGTGTATGTGTATATGTATGAATAGAAAAAGAAAAGAAGTCTCAGCTTGGATTATAAACAGGGATTATCTCTGTTGAGGAAATTGAGAATGTGGTTGATGAGGGTATGATTTGTACTGTACCATTTGTTCTACATGACTCTATGGTTTACATTGTTCACAATGATGATCTATTCATGTGTTACTTCTATAATAAACAATCAGTATCAAAACAACAAGAAAGGATTAAACCTTCTAGGAAGATGGGTTGTGAAGAGAAATGAGCTTGAACGAAAGAGAAGGTGTTGACTCTCTGGAGGGAAAGTGAGAGGTGGAAAGTTAAAAAACAAGAACAAACAAAGGCTAAACATTGCTAATAACATTTTATTCTGAATTCTTCATTACGTTATTCTGAAGTCTAGACTCCCAGGAGTGCACCCAATAAATATTAATGGTCTGTGATTTTATTACACTGCCTTAATGTGTTAAGGAAGTGAGGAAGGGGCTAAATACTTTTTTAAATAAAAGCTGAAGAAAGCAATGTCTGAGAAGAAAAAAATAAATGAATCTTGTTCCATTCTGAAATATGCATGTTTTAATGTTAAGTACGTCATGATTCAGTCCTTTAGTTCTCTATGTTATCAGTTTCAAGACAGAATATATATGTGTTCAAATTTTTATTTCTTTTTTCCTTTCTTATTATGAAGTTCTAAAAATTGACCGTTTTAAGATTTAAAACCATTTAAAGATCAGCCATTAGGATTATCCAAAACATTTTAAAGAATGAAAATTCTGATTCTACTTCATGCTTCAAACAATGATTTAAGAAGTTGGAAAATATTAAGTGTATGTAAAAATAGATATTATAATCGTTACTGTCTAGAATAAAGACATTTAAGACAGTTTCAACTAAATTGCACTCTTTCAAAAAGTGTCTCATTTGTGTATCTGAAGCAAATTGTAGTCTGTGTGATATGAAGGTGTTCTAAGGAGTGCAAAGATTATTTGAGGTGAAATGACTGGATCTAAGCCAATGCAAGTCTTTTGATTGTCTGGGGAAGAATGCATGAAAGCATTTATCTGGGAGAATACTTTCAGAGTTGAGCAGCTAATCTAAATATACCAATCACATGGCTGCTGACAAATTTTACTAATAACCAGTGTGAAGAGAAGCTCTTGACTGGTGAAGATGTACCTGGTAAACATTGAAAAAATAGCCATTAAACTGAAGTCTGGGAATGACTAGTCAACAGCACTTTAGAATGAAGTACACTGCTATAAGCATGCCTGACATTTCCCATCTCTTTTCTAAAGCAAACCATATTGGCTCTATCTCAGCACTAGACTGAGCATTTCTGTAGAACAATATTCTTCTATAACTTTATTCCTTTCATGAGGAATGTCATGCTGTTGCCTTAAAATACTTGTTTAATTTGAACTCTGAGAATCATCTTGCCTTCTGAAGAAAAGTGTATACATATGCTACGCATATCCCAAAATATTAGGAATATTTAACGTTAGAATTGTCTTTATCTTTGAGTGATGAGATTATATGTGACTTTTAGCTCCTTCTTTCTCTTTAGGTTCTCAACGAATTTGCAGACAATACTTTTACACCAGAAAAAAAAAAAATGAGTAAATAAAAATTATTGGTTTTGTAAATGCAGCATTCTTTTTTTGTGGCCTTATGCTATTATTTTATTTTTATTGTTGGCCTATAATAGCTGTCCCTTATTTCCGCTCTATACCTACTTTTATCCAGACCTTGTCCCCTCCCCCCACTTTGGCCATAGAACATTCTAAAAGTGAATTTAAAAGTTTAGATGAGAGAAAAAAAGTTCTCTTACTTATTACAAATTCAAGCTGTGTTGCTTAGTAACTGACTGCTGGAATAGTTTTTACAAGAATATTTGAATTTTGTACCGATTCACAATATTTTTCTATGTAAAGCATTTTCCTGCATCTTTTATGCACCTGAGTTTGGACTCTGTTGGAAATTTTCTTCTATAGGCACTATTGTGGACTGAATATTTGTGTCCCTCTCAAAATGTATATGTTGTCACCCTAATTTTCAATGTGATGCTATTTGGAGGTAAAGTCTTTGTAAGGTAATAAAGGTTCGATGAGATCATGAGGGTAGAGTCCTCCTGATGAAATTTGGACCCTTAGCAATAGAGGAAGAGATGTGAGATCTTCCTTTCTCTGTCTCTCTCTCTCTCCCATGTGAAAATACAAGAAGATGGCTGTCTGCCACCCAGAAAGAATTCTCACCAAGCATCAAATTGGCTGACCCCATGATCTTGGACTTTCCAGCCTCGAGAATTGTAGAAATAAATGTTTGCATCTAAACTACCCAGTCTGTGCTAATCTGTTGTAGCAGCTTGAGTTAAGACAGCACTGTAGCCTCTTTCCAACTTTGTAACCAATACTAGCTTGCCTTTATCCTAGGAACTGCCAGTCACTGAGGATTGGGTACGATTTGTGATTGAACTTGACCTGGAAGCCATAAAATGTATGTTATAGTAATCAATGTATTATCAAAGAACATTACATAAAATCTTTCACACTAAATAATACATTGAACATCATTACCACAAAAATGTCAGGGATAAAATGCAATGTTATAGAAACCATATAAAATTGTGACTCAAAGGAAATCTATTCCTTCCTTCCTTCCTTCCTTCCTTCCTTCCTTCCTTCCTTCCTTCCTTCCTTCCTTCCTTCCTTCCTTCCTTGCTAACTATAGGACCTTGAGAAAGTCACTGAAATGTTCTGGGCTCCAGTTTTCTCATTTGTATAATAGAGGATGGATTAAATGATAAGTAAAGTTTTTCCAACTTTATAAATCTATAGGTTTGTCCATGTTGTTAAGAAATTCTCAGTATCAACAAAATCAACAGGAGAAAAAATTTAAAACTACCCTCTAGTTCTTCCAGGAGTATTTCATGAGACCAAAACAAAATAAGTACCATGAAAAATTAAAGAGCATGTTTTTAATATTTCACTCCACAATTGTTATAGCATGTATTTGTGTTTATGTGTGCAGCAAAATCTTATATAAGAATCTATTTTGAAATTAAAGTATACAGCCTTGGTTATAATGGAACCCTATATTTCTGGCCTATATATAAAAATAAGACTAAATTTTTACTTTTACCTCCTGCTCTAACATATTATACTAATTTGTGACATCCCTTATCTGTAATCCACTATTTTCTCTTGTGTCACAGTATTATTTAATTTATGAATTGAAGAAATGAATATGTTAAGAAAAAGGTCTGCACATATTTAATTTCTTTTGATGTCAACTTGTTAAGATATATAACTTCATAAAATATTTCTGAAAGATGGGAGCCTTCAAATTGATCCCACTTTCTGGAATCACCAATAGATAGACAGATTTTTTTTTTTTTTTTTTACACATATATAATGAAAAGTCATTGCTGTTTTTTTCTTGTATAATTTTTTTTCCTAACTAACTCTTCTTTTAAGCAGGTACAATGAATGACATTAAACCAATAGCAAACATCCATGTACATATTATCCAAGTATTCTTTTTCCTCTCAATGACTATACCATATGTCCATGAACTATGAATCTCAACAGTAATTACATAGATAAAAAGAAATGATTTAGAAAATAATATGTAATAGTTGGCTATCTGTATAGTCATAGTCAATACCATAATATAGATCTACGTAAAGCACCCCTCAGTCTGCAAAGAATCACCGCTGTGACTGATGAAAGATATTCCGAAGCATCTGCAGACATGGTTCCACCAATGTATCCACATGTCCACAAGACCTGAAACATAGAGATGCTCAATACATGTTTTTTTCAGAATGAAAAAAAATGCATTATTTGTAAATGCTGTTATGTAATAAGATGATAAATTCTTTAAAGAGTTAAATGATAAAAAAATTCCTCATCTCCATTTTACATTTTCAGCTATTCTCTGTCTACCATCTGCATCTCTTCTCTGGTTGAAATATAATTTCTGATGATATTTTAGAGAGACTTAAAAAGTACAATAGCTCAATTCTTTGAAGTTCTTAGCATGACTGTCTAATTTATTCTCCCCTGTCTGGCTGGTGTGGTTCAGTTGTTAAGCTTTGACCCATGCACCAAGAGGTTGCCAGTTTGATTCCCGGTCAGGACACATGCCCAGGTTGTGGGCCAGATCCCCAGTGGGGGGCATGCAGGAGGTGGCCAATGTTCTTTCTCATCAATGTTTCTATCTCTCTCTCCCTCTCCCTTCCTCTCTCTCTAAAATCAATAAAGGAAAAAAATTTCATTCTCCCCTTCTGATGTATTTTCTAGTGAATTTATTTGGAGGCAGTATAAGCAAATTTAGGGAACTCTTTTATTTTTTTGTTTCAAATTTGGATATTGAACCTTTATATGATTTTAATGTATATTCCTAAAGAAGGTAACAGAATAGCTTGGATAGGTCTGGTAGAACTGTTTGGAACAACTTCATTTTCAGGCAGATTACAATGGCTGGACCTGGAGTGAATTAATTTTAAGAAAAATGAATATTATATAGTTAATTAAAATGTGTGATTTAAATAAAAGAAAGAAAAGGAAAGGAAACCAGCAGTGATGATGGAGGCAAACTTATTTTAAGGAGAGATTTTGGAGAAAGACAAAATGATTTTGAAATGTGTTTCTTTGCTAATGATGTGGGTTTTTCTTTAAATTAGGAAAGAGACATATTGGACTAAAAAAAGTTGACAGGTTATTTATCTTGAATAATTATTTAAAAAATGAAACAAAAGTAAAGTCTGGGAAGAACTTTAAAAGCAAAATGTTAAATGAATAGGTGACTGAACCAAAGTTCTCTTTGAGTAAGTATTTGAGGTATACATTAGAATGGTTAGAGGAACTAAGAGTTAAAATTAGAAAGAAAATCACCCTGGCTGGTGTGGCTCAGTTGGTTGGAGCATTGTCCCCTACACCTAAAGGTTGAGGGTTCCATTCCTGATCAAGTTTGGTCTGGGCACCTATGGAAGGCAACAGATTGATGTTTCTCTCTCTCTCTCTCCCTCACTCCCTCCCTTCCTCTCTCTCTAAAGTCAATAAACATATCCTCAGGTAAGCATAAAAAAAATTAGAAGAAAAATATCAAATCTATTAACATTTATAACAGATATGATGCCATTTTAAAAACCTAAGTTTAAGTTTTCTTATGGTGTTCATAGGATAAAATTTTTATTTGAAAAGGTGTTAAAATGGAGATAATTTGAATATCATAAACTCATGTGAAGTTCAAAGAAAATGTATACTTTACTGACACCACCCAGTGCCCTCTTATGCATAATATAAGGTTGAAATTCTTACAGTTGACAGACAAAAGTAAACCCATGGAAGGGTAGACTTGTCACATTGTCTTAGACTACAAGACAGTACTAGATTTGAGTCTTGACTTAGAAATTAAACCACTGATTTATTTCTGTTTGATTTTCAATGAATATCTTCAAATGCACTATTATAAGGAAAACACCTTTGCTAAAATTAGGAAGGTTAAAAAACAATAGGACATAGTTTTATAAAGAAGGATAGATCTAGTGATCATTTGAGGTACACATGTGACAATGAGAGTAAGCTCTAACAAGTATTACAAAATTAGTGCATGCGTGGTAGGAACTTTAGAGTTTGAAGATGGTGTTGGATTTGGCTTTGAGTCAAAGTTAATATTTGTGTAGATAGATATTAGAATGTGGTAGATAGTTCAAGTTAGCAATCATGAGCAAAGCAGGGAGGACACACCAAAAATTTTGCTGAGAACAGTGTTTGAGTTCAGCTAGAATAGAAATTTTTTTTAGGGACTTAACGGAAATGATAAATATATAGGTTGGGACCAATTAGCGGAAGAGTTTCATTTTCAACCTAATGTTTTTCCAATTAATTCCATTGGCAATAGGAGAACATTCAGTAATTTTCAAACAGAAAAATATCCCAACATGGTATTCTTTGAAGATCTGGGAAGAAAGAGAAATTGTTGGTTTGTACCAGGTGTTATTGACACAACTGATCCTTTGGTAATAAAGTTGAAATCTCAGTTGCTATTTCAACACTTACTCATCATCAATAAGAGTTTTAAGTCACTTCTGCAAATGAAAATTTTTTCTTGAACTCTACTTAGCTTGTGTTATTATTTCTAATTTATTTGACAGAGTTGAGTTGATATAACCCACAATTCTTGCTGGAAAATCTGACTGGGTGACAATTTCCATCCCCACACTGATTCCAGACAGAACTTGGCAGAAAATCCTCTAGGGAATGTCTGGGTCCCAGCTTTGCCTTCTGACCACTAGTGGGCAGCCACAGCCCTTGGTTCTGAGGAAACTTTATATCTCAGAGGGGAATTGGGGTCAACTATTTCAGGGGCAGTTTCTTTCACTGCTTAATTCAACCTGGCTGGCTTGGTGATACACACTGTAGATTTACTGCCTCTGTCCCCTGAGCACTGAGCTACCACCTTCAGTCTGAAGGTAGTTCCACCTGGTAATTAACTGTGAAATATTGAGTGGCCAGTGTCTGACCCGTGTGTTTGTGCCAAGTAAAAGTTTCGCTGGCATTTTTTCTTTTTTTTTTTTTTTCTCTTTCACTGCCAGTTTGTGTATATGTGTTTTTAAGTATTAACTCTCATGGAAGCACATGCCTATTTAAAATTCCCAGACGATGAGTCAGACCCGTTCAGTGAGGTTCCTGGAGAGTCACATGATATGGTTTGATGAAACTTCACCTTATGAAAGGTTGAAGGAGAAAAATCAGAAGGGCTCTTTCAGATTTATATATGGGTATACATATACACATAAATACGTATACATACATATATGTATACACGTGTGTGTGTATATATTACAAACATAATTTTGCATCTATATGCATAAGAGAGAAACAGACAAAAAGATATATGCAAGTTGAAAAAAAAACTCCCTTTGCTTTTGTTTTTTAAATTTTTTTCTTGTTGATATATTTAAAATGTAGTGCTCTAATAGGTTGTGTTTCTTTGTAACAAGAAGAAAGCAAAAGTCCTGCAGCCATGAATGCTACACATGCATTTTGGTTAAATAGCTACCCCCTGGATTAAGAAAAGTGAGACTAAAAATCTTGGTTTCAATGTGATAGAGAGCTAGCGTTGCTGAGACTTAAAATATATAAGTTGTTTTATTCACTATTTGGATAATATGCTTTACGCTTATCTGGGTCTCAAAAAATATCTGTGTTAGAAACCACACTTCATTTCAGACCAGTTTGATGCTTCATAGTAGTAATAACATATCTTGTTAGTTTGAACAATAGAGTAGGCTGCCACCTATTAATATATCTAAATCATAGTAAAATTATACTAATTTTTGAAGCTTTTCAAATTAATTTTCTATATAATTTCTCAACGTGTAAACTTATTCTGGGAGTGATTTTGGAATGCAAATCCTCATTTGCTAATGAACTCTAGTTCTAGGCAGGATTAAGTCACTTCTTATGAAAAAAGTATTAAATAATAAGTATTCCAGAAAAATCCTGTGTCAAGATGAGTGTGGACAGATGTCAAAGAGGTAGAGAGTTTCTTAGAAGAAAAAGGTTCTCTTCAAAACACGGAGGGAGCACAGCGAATTTTAAGGAGATCTTGGTGTTCTAAGATCTCACAGTAGTAACACCAACTGTATCGGCTGGATTCATTCATTGAATAAACATTTATTGAGAACATACTATGTGCCAGACACTGCTAGATGCTAGAGGACCAAAGGAAAGTATAATACGGTTCCACTCACAAGTACTCCCAGTTGGAGGGATGAGAGTCACATCAGCAAATAATTATACGTGAAGAATGTGGCAAGTCCTATGAAAACACAGGTGCAGAAATGACTAACCTCATCTAACAGAATTTGATAAAACTTCACAGAACAGGTGACACTTGATCCAGATCCTTACAGATAAGTAGGAAATAACTTGCTGGAACTCAGTAAAGCAGAGAAAAAAATATGAAAGTTGAGGAAGGGGATTTGAAAGAGAAAGACTTATTAAAGGCATTATTTCTGAAGAGCCAGACCAGGCCTGTACTGAGAAGCCTTGAATGTGTATTCTTTTACACCTTTATTCTGGGCTATTCCAGAAGATAACTATGTTCCAAAGGAGGGTTTATAACCAGGAGGAGGAAAGCCACTCTTATGTAGGCCTTCTCTCATTCATTCATTCATTCATTCACTCTCAGTCTCTGTCTCTGAATCTTCCTCTCCTGGTCAGATTTGCTCATCATTAGGCTTGAATCGTTCTCCCTTAAATACTGGCACCACTTTTCATTTGGACACTACAGCCTACATTCACCCTGTCCAGTGGCAGCCCAGGTGTACTGCTATATCTAACTCTCTGCAGGGGGGATCTTGACCTGCCTAACTGCTCCAACAATGCACTGTGGTCAAGAGTGGAGTCACAGTGTGCATGTATGAGTTCTGGAGACAAACCTCTTTTGAATGGGAAGGGCATTTTCAGAGTTGATAAGCTATGTGTTCATCACCCCCAGAAGTTACCAACTCATGTGGTAGTTCCACTTTGGATGCACCAAGGGGCTTTGGAGTGATGATGTCACTGTTGTCTCTTGCGCAGTGCCAATCTAAATTTGCTGAGAGGCTGCCTTGTATGACGTTTACTTCCTTGGGTAACTATGTCTTGGGTATTTGCAAAAAACAGGAAGGAATGCTGGCATGTCCAGGGAGGTGTATTTTTCGTGAGCGGGAAAATAGTGGGCTGGATCATACGACTGGAGTTAATATGGATATTTGTGAATTTTTGTCTTTCATTTTCCCCTGTGGTCACTACCTTCAATTAAGTAAAGAAGGCCAATTACAATAGAGGTTAATATAAAATCATATAGAATTTGGCCAAGCTGGTGTGGGTCAGCGGTTGAGCATCAACCCATGGACCAAGAGGTTGCCGGTTTGATTCCTGGTCAGGGCATATGGCCGGGTTGTGGGCCCGATCCCCGGTGGGGGGCATGTAGGAGGTGGCCAATCGATGTTCTCTCTCATTGATGTTTCTATCTCTCTTTCCCTCTCCCTTTCTCTGTCTCTCAAATCAATTAAAAAAAATAGTTAAAAAATAAAACTAGCTGTTTTAATAAATATACTCCCAAGTTTATTGTTTCTTCACTTAAAGTCCAAAGTGGGTGTCCTGACTGCTAGCTGGCTCTTCTCCATGTTTCAGGAAGGTTGTCTCACTCCGAGCTATGACTCCACCATGGTCCTCCGTAGCTTCCAAGGTCACTGGGAAAGAGAAAAGAATGTAGGGAATTAACTGTGGGAAGGTTTTAGGGGCCAAGCCTAGCAATGGTGCACATCACTTCCACCCATAAAACTGACCAGTAATCAGTCATATAGTTGTGCATATTTGCTAACATAGTTGCATTTTCTCCAAAAAGAACAAGAAATAAATGAACTGAAAACGAGCTACTTTTCTGGTGAAGTTCTTGGAATAGTCTCTCCTAGTGCTTACTTTGCAATGAGTAACAATTTTCTAAAAAGGTGTAACTTTAACATAAGTTGATTTGAAAAATCACACTCAGCCAAACTGAAATCCAGCATCTACTTAAATCACCAGGACAAAGGGCTCGTTATGCTATTTTGTTGCTTATAATCCAAATAAGCATAAAGTAGTTTTTTAAAATACACACAACACTTTGACATGTAATTGAGAGTTGGGTTTCCAACTCTTGTGTTGTGTATTGGTACCAAAAAAAAAAAAAAAAGAAATAAAAATGTTCTAAGTATGAGGAAATACACTACTATTTTCCTATCAAGATCATTGTTCTAAACAAAACTATTTAATTGATTGTTCCTTGTATAAATGAAATACTCCTGGAAATTGTTAATTAAATACTTGATCATTCTTAAATAAAAATGATAAAAATTTGATGCCTAATTATTATTTCAGTTATCATTGTGCCGACTATTACATTCTGCTCAAATCCATAATATATATTTTTTCATAAGGCTTTATTTAATTTTAGAACAAATTTAATATTGTTCCCCAAATGTTTCACTTCGTTGGTTCTGGGTGATTACACTTATATCTCTTTAGATTTTCACGTCCCAATAGTTCTACTGGTTTCTTACATTTGTAAGAAATTCTGGTGAACGGTTAGTTTTGTAGGTTGGGGAAGAGGGAGAGCAGTGGTCTAATTGTTTGTTTTGTTTTTGTTTTTAATCAGTTCCAGTCCCCTGGATTTTTTATCTGCACCTAACATTACAGTCTCTGGAGGAAGTTCGAAGTTATGGTTTGGATCTTGGCAAAAGTTGTCCGATGAAATCTGGGAACACCCAAGGAATAACACAATGCCACAGAGTTAATATGATTGATTATATCATAGCTCATTTTTAGCAGATGTCAAAAGAAGGGAAATCAAGCTGTTATTCCACATACTGGGCCCTTGTTCACTTAACAGAAGATCTTTATAAGTGAATCATAATTCATGGTAAGTGTTCACTGGGGTAGGTGATGGGCATTTGGATCCCTTTTGGACTTTTAAGAGAAAAAGTCATATCCTAACAATCATAATTTCTAGAAAAGAATCTTATATATTCTGTTATTTTTTTATGTTATATGTGACCACAGTGATTAATTTGATATTGGTGAATGGAATCTGGTTAAGAAAAGTGTCTTTATAGTAACAGAGCCTATTTGTGGAACTCTAAAAATCCCATCTGCATCCAGTCTTAAAACTGGTTTTTCCATAACTGCCTAATGAAGTCCTGATTTCCAACTGTGTGCTGACTGGGAAAGAGTCTAGGGGGCACCTTTTAGCAATGTGTGCGTGTAAAATAATTTGTGGAAAGCAAAAGAAAACAATTACAACTGAATTTATTTAAAGACGACTTTTAGTTCTTTCTTGAATTCAACCTGCTATTAAATCAGAGGGTTTCCTTTAAGTATATGGCAGTGTGCACTGACCATCTCCAATGAAAGGGCAGAGCAGTTGGCTAACTTATCTGCAAGAGATGTTCATCAGCATCTGTATCATCCCTCTCCCGTGTCAGCCCTCACGCCACTTTGGGAGATACAAGCAAGCTTTGAATATACCATGGTTCATATTCTAAAATGATTGTAGGGGAGTAAGAAGTCCCCATGAGGGGAAAGGTACTAGTCCTCCGTAAAGCATCTGAAGAATTTCTTAGTTTTGAAGCATTTTCTCCTCCCAACTTAGATGATTATTGATGAACTCTCAGGCATCTGAAGGCTGGATATGTTATGTTTGATGGCATGAGTATATTCCCCTTATTTCAATTAAAAATTAAAACTCAGAAATCTTGTTTTGATTAAACACACACATACACACACACAGAGGCATATACCCAGAAAAAGAACTTAACTGGGGTTTACTCTGAGATACCAGTAGAATATACAATACTCATTGCTGGATAATGTTAATTTAGATGAACAAAGGTAAGCGGAACAATTTTAGACACCATGTCTTATTTTAAGTCGAAAACAGCAGGCGAGAATTTAGCTCTTGAAGAAAATCCTTGCGCATTGTCCAAAAACGCTGACTGAAATGCATTTATGTTCTTTAACTGTGATTTCAACAGTCTTTAGCAAGGATCAGCAGAGTTTTCTATGGAGAACCAGTAAATATTTTAGATTTTGCAGGCCACAGGTCTCTGTCACAACTATTCAACGCTGCCTCTGCAGCAAGAAATCAGCCACAGACAACACATGAACAAATGAGCATGACTGTGTTCCAGTAAGAATGTCATAAACAGGCAGCGTGCAGGATTTAGGGTGTAGGCTGTCAACCGCTGGTGCTGAGCAGCCCTCACTTCATGTGTTCCCTGCAATGTCTCTCCTCTCACAGATTCGTAGAAATCATCCTCCAATTATTCAGAATTTTAGCATTGTATTTGTAACATGGCATAAAATATTCCCCCCAATTTGTTATAAAGAATAGGATCCATAAAGCTGTCATCGTCGCTGGGTCCTGTTGAGGACAAGGAGGGCCTTTTGGAATGGAGAAATGACTTCATCTGTCAATTTACAGCTGAAGAACTTGAAGCAAGAACATGGTGTTTTGGTTCCACAAGATGCTCTATTTAAAAGGACATTGCGGAGAGGCCTAATGTTCAGCACTGCCGAGGACAGCCTTCAAAATAATGACCTACTTTTCCCGAGCAAAGCCAACGCTGAACGAGGATGATGTCCACAAATGAGATCTCATAAAAAAATATAATTAAACGGTGATGATCCTCAGAGTGAAAGAGCTCTGAGATAATGACTACAGTGGCACGCATTGTACCAACAAGAACAAGATGTCACAATTACATAGTTGCAGGTTGATTTAATCTGACAGGATTCTTAGCCACAGTGAACTTGGTCTGCCGGTGCATAACCACACAGCCCGTGTGTTCTACACATGAAGCTCTATTTATCTTTTATAAACTTACATGTGTCAGTTAGCAGACTTCCTAACCTGGCTGGACATTCTTATCCGTGGAGGTCCAGTAGAAGTCTTCAAATGCTGCATAGCATGTATAAGTCATCCTCTTAATTTAATTAAGGGCTTTAAAAAATTCTCTGTATGTGTTGAGTTTTTTCATTATTTGTTTTGTGTGTTTTTTTCTTGATAACATTCTCTCCCTGCATAATTTTAATTATATCTCCTCAAGTATCCCTAACAGATCAGTGAGGAGGCAGTTGTTTTTGGTTGTCTCTCACAGTTAATTGAGGAAAAACAGAAATGAGTTTTATCAAAAGCAGGCCAACAAGGACCATTGGACCAAACCCAGCCCACCACCTATGTTTGTATGGCCCACAGCTAAGAACAATTTTTACATTTTTAAATGGTTGGGAAAAATTAAAAGGAGACTATTTTTGACTCTTGAAAATTATTTTGCAACACAGCCACACATTGTTTTAAAACAACAATCTACTGCTGCATCCTTGCTACAATGGAAGAGACAAGTGCTTGCAATAGAGACAATATATCCAGCCAAGCTTAAAATATTTATTCTCTGCCTTTCACAGAAAAGGTTTGCCTACCCCTGGACCATATAAATGCTCACATTTCCTTTTCCACTTTTTATTTTAATGTGTTATCTCCTTTCTTGTCTAATGTCTGCTTTTGCCTTGATTTTGGGTTGTGGCAGGTATTCCAGGAGAGAGGATCTTAGCCACGGGGGCCCAGTTTTGAGTATGACAATGCACCTTATATATCCTTTCATTTCCATCTTGTAAAATGCTGAGGTCAACTTAGATACTCATTTATCAACATGCCTAACATTTATATAGTGCTTTAAAATTTATAAAGGTCTGTAACATACATTGTCTCACTTGATCCTACACAGTGATGCATTCCCTTTGAAAAGGAGAAACCTGAGGTCTAGACATGTTAATTGAATTTCCAAAAACCATGCAACTAATCAGTGATGGAGAGCAGACTCTAATCTAGACACTGAATCTTATGTTATTTCTGCCTTACCACCCTGCCTCAGAAAGTAAGAGATATAAACAAAAAATCTGTGATCTGACAGTTATTCTTGTCTGGAAATCAAGCACAAAGCTCATGTGAAATGGAGCTGGGAGAACTTGTCCCGTTCTGTCACCCTGACATAAACCTGTGAGAACAGCTGGGTGGGCTTCCTCGCTCTGCATAGGAGTAGAAGACAGCAGTGATGGTGAGTGCTTTCATAGCCAGCATCAGTCACACCTCAAAGAAAAAGAATTAAGAAGTCACTCTCAAAACTATAAAGATTGAGGAAATAAAATAACCAGTATCCCTGATTCCACCCTTGGACCACTAAGACCATACAGACCAAATGTTATGTCTCCCCAAAATTCATGTGTTGAAACCTTAACCTCCAAAGTGATAGAAAGAAGATGTGGAGCCTTTGGAAGGTAATTAGGTCATGGGGATGGAGCCCTCATGAGTCAGATTAGTGCCCTAATAAAAGAGAACCGGAGAGCCCCTTGCCTTCTTCAGCCGCATGAGGGACAAAAAGATGGAGCTGTCTGCAAACCAGAAAGAGGGCTCTCATCTGACACTGAATCTGCTGACTACTTGATCTGACATTATCTAGCCTCCAAAACTGTGAGAAATAAACTTCTGTGGTTTATAAGCCACCCATTCTATGGTATTCTATTATAGAAGCCCAAATGGAATGGGACAAGTCCTTCTAAACACCCACCACAATGATCTTTCGAGAATTCAAATCACAGCATATAAAATAAATCCATATTCCCACAAGGCTGCACTTTTGCCTCCTCACGCTTCTCTGTCTTCTCCAGCCCATCCCCTACCATTTTCCTTCTCATGCAACTCACTCTAGCCACGTTGGTCCTCCTGCTCTGATGGTGGCTGTTCATTTCTACTCCTTCTACTCCATGGCTCTGGAACGTTGTCACCCGGGACCTTGGGATTCACTTCTTCCCACTATTAAAAGTCTACGCAAATGGCAACTTGTCTTCAGAGACACTGTCTTTGACCACTGCACCCATCTCTCTTTATTCTGGCACCCTGATTTGTTCCTTGTGTAGCATGACCCCTCACTAAAATTATCTTATTTATTTATTGGTACGGCTCCTTAATATCTGTCTTCCTCCAGTAGCACGTCA
Source organism: Molossus molossus (assembly GCF_014108415.1). Lineage (NCBI taxonomy): Eukaryota > Metazoa > Chordata > Mammalia > Chiroptera > Molossidae > Molossus > Molossus molossus. Next base: position 18,818,666 of record NW_023425347.1, read on the forward strand.
AGGACTTGGCCCCTCTGTTTAACCAATACCTAAAACACTGTATGACACATAGCATATGCAAAATAAATGTATGTGGAGCTGATGAACAAAAGAAATTATGTGGCCTTTGAAATACATTTTTTCTTTCTTTTTTTGACATGCACTTGTTGATTATAAGACAAGGGTGTATTATTTCAACTCAAAGGCATAATATGACCAATCTGTCAAAAATGGAGTAAGAAATATATGAAACAATGTAAGAAGTAAAATCATGACTTCAATCTGGAAAGAAAAAAAAAATGTCTAAATTCTGTAGGGATATAGATTATTTATGGCAACTTAAAACATTTTCACCAGTAAGCATTCTTTCCTTGAGATCCATTAGAAGCCTCAGAATTTCAGTATTGTGACTATTTATATTTCAAGGCCCCTGGGGGTTAATAGGTGTCTGAAGTTTCTAAATATTCACTTTTTAAAGAGAAAGAGCATGCAGCTAACTGAGCAGAAAACCGAGAAACCTCATTTAACCAGATACTACTGTGGTTCAACTCCTTTAAGAAAAATACATTTCGACTGGCCCCAAATATGAACAATAGTGACCTTCGAGAAAATTGAAGTATCAATCGCAAATAGGAGAATCTCGGATTCTATTTTGTGTGCATGTCATGAGTGACTAAATGAAAGTTGTGTTTAAATCCTCCTTGTTAAATGGAGGTCTCTAAAGCTGGACAGTACCTGAGAAGCACCAAATCTGAGCTGAGCAAACTCATTTCTGGAAATACCTTTTACTTTTAAAAAATATAACTTCATCCAACTTTGCAGCAGTCAAGAGGAGTGGAATGTTAGTAATGCATGGCTTAGCTCTGAGGTGTACATGAGGATGGAGTTGAATTATGCTCGAGTCACGGTGACTTACTGAACCATGCAAAGCACATTGACTTCAAGGGGACAAAATGTGCTCAGCATATATCGTCAGTAAACTGAGAAGGGATACTATTGAAAATAATCCAAATCAACAATACCACAGTGGGATCAGGCTAGCGAAGAGAGACGTGTGTTTGAAACAGTCAGTGTGGAGTTGATTGCTGAGAAAAGCTTTAATGTGTACAATTTTGTAAATGATTCTAACAGGATCACTCGGAGGCAGGACTGTGGATTTTGTCCTAGATGTTTTTCCCCCACATCCCCTTACTGAGCTTCTGATTTTCCTTTTGGTAACCCTCATTCTCTGCCCATCCAGGCCCAAAGTATATTTATTTATTTACTTATTTTTAATTTATTTTTCTTTATTGATTTTTAGAAAAAGAGGAAGGGAGAGGGAGAGGGAGATAGAAACATCGATGAGAGAGAACATTGATTGGCCGTCTCCTGCATGCCCCCCACTGGGAATCAGGCCCACAACCTGGGCATGTGCCCTGATCAGGAATCAAGCCAGTGACCTCTTGGTTCATGGGTCAACTCTCAACCACTGAGCCACACTGGCTGGGCCCAAAGTATATTTAATCTTCGGCTGCCAATCTTTGACAATGCCTCAGTTGTCCTTACATTCTCTCTAACCATTCTTCCTTTATTGGGCATCCGTATGTCTTATCCCATAATACCTGGAATATTGCAATTTATTATTTCCTCTAAACACTGAAATCAGGTACATATCTTTTTATCCAAAATTATTTATTAAGTGCATATGCATAAGAACGTGCTGAGTATGGTGTCTGGTATAGCGAACAATCAGACATGTGTACTTTGTGTTACTCAAAACTTTGCTAGTTGTCCTTGAGAAGATAATACAGCTCACATTAATGAGTATATGCTCATAAGAGCAGAATATGTGCTTTTTAAAAGATGAATAAAAACATGGAATTTTATTTTTTTAATGTTTTTATTGATTGTTGAGAAGAGCGGAAGAGAGAGAGAGAAACATCTATCGACTGTCTTGTGCACGCCCCCTACTGGGGATCAAGCCTGCAAACCAGGCACGTGCCCTGACTGGGAATCAGACTGGGACCTCTCAGTCCTGGGATGATGCTAAAACCACTGAGCCACACCAGCCAGGTAGGACATGGAGTTTTAAAAGAAAATAATTATTCTTTCATAGCAGGATTTCTGCTTCTTTTACATGTAGGTAGACAAGATAGTCTGGGGAAAGAGCATTTTCACTCTTCTAAAAAGCACTATATAGGCAAATCCTTATCCTACTTATTATGCAGGGTCCTGATTGTGCCACTAAAATTACTGAATTAAAGTTAGTGCAACCAGAGGTGGTCACTGGATGATGGCCTTCCCCTGACAACTGAATGCATGGACCAAGTATTTATGCACAGAGTCGAAGTCCTTTTTAAGTAGCAAGAATCCAATTTCATTGTCGTTATTACCGTTGTGCCAAATGACTTGTAAAATAAAATAAATGAGATCTGCAGCACCTAGCAAGCTAAGACAACCCCCAATTCATCATTCCCCTGCAAAACTGCACTCTGATGGTCTCAAACCGAGGGTGAGAAAGAGGATTAGTTCTGACCTTCCACTGATCAGAACGAAGTGTTATTCTTGATCTCCCTTCACTGGTTTCTGACTAGCATAGCATTTTTTGTATTGTCTTATTTTTCTGTCTTCATAAATCAAAGTAAGGATCTAAAGAGCTCTGAGCTGTAGTTTTAAGGCAGAAACCTCTTTTGCTGCCATTGGAGTCATCTGTACTTGAACAAAGAGGCAAATGCTCTGTTCCAGGAGGAAACTGCTAACTCCATAATGTCTCCAGAGAAACTTATCACAACGGAGCTTGGGCAGAGTTTCAAACTCTGTCAGGCACTGCTCACTGCCTACCTTCAGAGTCCATGTTTACATTCCGTGCCTGGCACACTGTGTCAGAAAAATAGCAAGTGACAGGAAGTGAGGAGAGAAATGGGGACCATAGATTTTTAAAACATATTCCAAGTATTGAGAAACCCCAGCCCTCAGTCTTGACGTGGCTCCTGTGAAAGCCGTCTCAGAAAGGTTGGAACAGTCCCTCATCCTATCTCACTGTGTGAACTAGAGAGAGCACATAGCTTATGTACATTATCGAAACATATACATTATTATTTTCACATGAATAGCATGACATGCCTCAGTGAATATTCTAAGCCACTTGAATATCTCGATCAAGTAAAATTTAGACATTGGTGAGGTTTTATTTTTTACGTTATCCATGTTGACATCAAATGACAGCAGATCTTGTTTAGGGAGGTTTACCCATCATCACCAAGTGGCCATGTCACTGTTATTGTCAAGGATGAACTCGTTCTTCCTTATATTCTCTGACTTTGTGCTGAATTTTACCCCCCGTTTTGTGTGCTTTCGATGGAAGGGTGCAGCTGGACAAATCTGATTATGAATTTTAGATTGGAGTAGGTGGGCGAGTTACCTAAAATAGCTGATGCTCATATTTCCCATCTAGAATACTAACAATATTTAGATATTTCATGTTTTTATTGATTTTTTTAGAGAAAGAGGAAGGGAGGGAGAGATGTAAATATTGATGTGAGAGAGAAACATCAATCAGCCACCTCCAGCACGCCCCCCCACCAGGGATCGAGCCCAAAACCTGGGCATGTGCCCTGACCAGGAATCGAACCGGGACCTCTCAGTCCATGGGATGATGTTCAATCCACTAAGCAACCCCAGTCGGGCTAGATATTTCATAATTTTATTTTTGCTTGGGGAATTAATTAAACACCGGGCAATTTGCTAAGTGATTTATGTGCATGATGTCAAATAATGCTCAGGAAAACACTGAAGTATTAGCCATCATTTATATTTTAGGGAACTGTCTTTCAGAAGGGTTAATTATCTTTCTGGCTTAACAACTAGCAAGTAGCAAAGTCAAAATTCATATCTAGGTGTGACCGCAAAGCCTGTGTCCTAACCATTGTTGTGTGAGGATTAGGGAGATGAGTCCTCAAGAACAAAGAACACTCGCTGAGCGGCCCCAACACTGGCCTCATGGGGTTCTGCCCCTGGTGCTGCCGCTGGGACCCTAAGCAATAGCCATGTAAGGAGACACTGAACCTTCCTTCAGCATAAATCCATTTTCTGCACCACCCTGTGGATGCCATGGTTCTTTAACAAGATACAAAACAAATGATCTCAATCATTTCTTGCCTGGTTTCTTCACTTAAGCTAAGGCTCAGACCCTTGTGTCTTTATGTCTTAGAAGTTATGAACCACTGCTCCTTGCTAAGACCTTTAGCACCTTTAACTCTACCCCGCTGCATTCCAGAATTATTGTCTGTCTAACTGTCATGGTGCTGGGAGATCTGGACCACATTTGACTGAAAGGAATACCCTAGGCTTCAATCTTTTCGTACCAGCGTGTATTCATCTCCCCGTATCTTCCTGCTTGAACTAATTGTTTCTAATATGACTCTCTTCCTCGGTTGCAACAATAACACCAGTCTGCTTTTCCTCCCTTTCTAACCTTTACATAATATATCTAAGTATATCTAAATATGTGTACATACACGTGCATGTGTATAAGTATGTACGTGTATGTACAAAAAAATCACCCCGCTCGTTTCAAGAACTCTAGTTCCTATCCCCCTCGCTCACAAAGCTTCCAACACGTGGACAGATATGCCAGCCTGTGCGGTTCTGTGAATGTCCAACCCTGAGGCACACATACCTAAAACATCTGCACGACATCTTAAGGCTGGTCAATGGATTGTTTTCTTCTCCGTCAACAAGCCTGGGTGGTTGCAGATATCATTTCTGAAAGAGTATGGAAAGGTAAAAACAAAATGAAAAATAAGTGTTTTATTTATTTACTTATTTTAAATCATGAACATCATGACTCCATACAAAGATGTTTTTCTTTGACTTACTCTTAGTTAGGCTTTAGTCAAAAGATACATTCTTTGGGGGGGGAGGAGGAGGGTGCTATCATCAAAAATGAAACATAAAAGCAAGGGGGAAAAAAAAGATCCCAGGACTTTTACTCTTGTGAAGGTCAAATTATACTTTGAAACAGTATACCTACGTGTTTTTCAAAACCACAGATTCAGGGTCATTTCAAGTTTTTTTTCAGCACCAAATGTTTTACTTACAGTGTAATGACAGGCTGATGACCCAATGCTCCCATTAATTTCGTATAATAACTCAAGTATAAGGTATTACGTTTTTTTTTACAAATAGCAGAGAGGTTTTGTGTGGTGTATAGTGTATAATATACACATGTGTTTAATAATAAGCTGATTAAAATATCTGTCCAGCAGTGTTTATGCAGAGCCCAGTGTGTGCACGGTCTCCTCCTCCCTGGATGTGTGGGAGCGTTGGGGCTCACATGTGAAATGCTCCAGGGTCACCAGAGGCCTTCAGGGTCTCAGATGGGAGTAGATGTGGCCTCTGTGCTCATAACCACCGTTAGAGAAATAAAGAAAAATCCATTTGGAAGTTTTTTTCCTGATAAATAACTTGAAACTAGTCATAAATCCAAAGGAGAATAAACCAAGAGAAAGAACAGGAATGCAAACAAATGAGGGACCTGAGGAGCCAAAATGAGGAGGTCCGAAGCCAGCTGAAGGAAGAGGAGCTGGGATCCCATGAGCAACAGATCGAGTACGTGTGGCTAGTTTGGGTCAAGTTCTGGGGAACTTGAGTATTTTATGTGGGAGCTCATTAAAGGGGCTCATAGGGAATACACCTGCACCCCAGTTCCAGGCTCTGTTAGAAACAGAGGGATAAATGTAGTGTGGTCCTACCTGGAAGGACAGAAAGAGCGCAAGCCCTCACTTTTGTAACAGACGTTCACATTTGATCTAGGTTTTGTTTTGCTTTGTTTTCCTGCTGAGCCAGAACGTGGCCTTCAGCTCCTCCCCACACGGCGCCTGGGGCATTCATGGCCAGTCCCGGAGGTAACCTATCAACTGAAGGCAATCCGCCACCTCTGCTTACGTAACTTTAACTTAATGGGGAGTAACAAGACCAGTAAATCGCTACAACATTTGGCAGCACACGGTACATTTTTTAAAAGTAATCTAACAGTAAAAACTGGTCATAATGATCATTTCTGACCAGGATGACAACAGAAGTCGCCATCAATGGAATGGACTTTAGTAAAATATTTTTACTGCTTAGCCCTAGTCGGTTTGGCTCAGCGGTTAGAGCATTGACCTGCGGTCCAGAGATACCCGGGTTCAGTTCCCACTAAGGGCATGTACCTCGGTTGCAGTTTGTCCCCAGCCCTGGTTGGTCGTGTGGGTGGCAGCCACTGGATGTGTCCCTTTCATGTCAATGTTTCTCTCTCTCTCTTTCTCTCTCTCCCCCTGACTCTATCTGAACAAAAAATGGAAAAATGTCCTCGGGTGAGGATTACAGAAAAAAAAAAATAGTTGCTTTAGACCTGGTCAGTGTGGCTCGGTGGATTAAGCATTGTCCCAAGGACTGAGAGGTCCCAGTTCATGCCAAAGGCAGCTGATCGATGTTTCTCTCTCACATCGATGTTTCTATCTCTCCCTTCCTCTCTCTCTAAAAAAACATTGTTTTTTTTGTTTTTTTTTTTTTTAAGAGTTGTTTTATATTATCAATATGAAAATATATTATTATCTACTTGGATTTTAGAAGGCTACTGTATGTGCCATCGTGTTTTAAATCAAGGAGGAGATAGTTAAAATATACCTGTTCATTTATTAAGAGTGACTTATTAAATTTTAGTCCACAAATATAACACTAAAATGTGAGCTCCAGAATTTGGAAATTCTCTATTTCTAAATGTAGGTATTATTATTTTTGAGAAGATGAATTCTTTTTAATGATGGTTTCATAATGAAGTATTTCTATGATTTTTAAAAGTATTAAAATATCAGGGTCATAAAAAACAAACAAAATAAATCACAGGAGTAATTAAATTTTAACAAACATTTTGTTTGTGAGCCATTTGTATGCAATTTAAAACTGAATCATCCAATGTTCATTCACGTGAGCATGAGGGCAATCTTTACTTCATATGAATGTAGTAATGTTTGAAGTTCAAGAAAAGTAAGGGCTTTGGAAGCCTAAATTCTGAGCTTCAATCTGGGTAAATACACATCATTGTCCTTTCACGCACAGACTGACTTGTTCTTCCAATATAATTTCTTATACAGTGGATAAAATCCTCTGATGACCAGAAAAGAGACAATTCCGGCAACTCTGGTACTTCTTCATTGTGTCCATTCTTGTTTATAAGAAAATTCAGTTAAGAAAATGTTCTAGAAACAGACTGGAGCTAATTCCCAGTATACCATTCAATGTGTTCTCTTTACTTCTATAGTTTTACTTGCTTGTTCTGTCCCTGGGAAAACCGTTCAGTGTGGTGAAAGACTAGAATCAATCCATGCAGAAGAGAGAATTTTTAAAATGCTCATGGACTTGTGCATGTTAGCATTGTATTAGTTTCCTAGGGCTGCCATAGCAAACTGCAACAGGCTGGGTGACTTAAAACAACAATGTATTCTCACAATTCACAATTCACAATTCTGGAGAAATTTAAACTCAAAGTGTTAGCAGAGTTGGTTCCTTCTGAAGGCTTTGAGGGAGAATGAGTTTCATGCCTGATCCAGCTTCTGGTGGCTCCAGGGGTTCACTGGCTTGGGACAGTATCTCTCCAATCTCTGCCTCCTTCACATGGCCTCTCATCTGTGTCTCCTCCTCTTCTCTCTTACAAGGACATAGGGCCAGCCATAATCCAGGATGATCCCATCTCTATAACCTTAATTACATCGGCAAAAACCCTTTTCCCAGTAAGGTCACATGTCCAAATAAAGAACATACACATAGGTGAACATATCTTTTGGGAACCACCATTCAACTAACTACAGTCATATTGTATTATTTTTCCTATCATCTACATTGTAAAATAGCTGCCCCTTTTTAATAATAATATCAAATTAAATTTAAAATAACATGTGACTCTAGTGCAATTTGACTCTCCTGTGATTTTATTTGGTTTTGTTAATTTATGTAAGTTTCATGCATCTTCCACCTGATTATAAGACGTTTCTTTAAAAAAATTTTTTTTTCTTTATTGATTTTAGAGAGAGAGGAAGGGGGTGGGAGAGAGAGATAGAAACATCGATGAGAGAGAACATTGATTGGCCACCTCCTGCATACCCCCACTGGAGATTTGGCCCATAACTTGGCATGTGCCCTGACCGGGAATTGAACCAGCGACTTTTTGGTGCATGGGTCAATGTTCAACCACTGAGCCACACCGGCTGGGCTAGGACATTATTCTAAATCCACAGAAAGCTTAAGTTTATCTTATTCTTAAAATTCCTCAAACATGATTCTAGCTGAAAGAAAATAAAAAATAGCTGTCTATATATTTACTTTCAATTAGTTAATTATTGTAGTTATATATTCCCCCAGAATACATGAATCCACCTATTGAATTGTTAATGCTAGAGATGACATGGTGCAGTCAAAATACAGTGTACAGGCTTTTGCCAGTGATGGGGCAGGACAAGATTCACAGCTCTTTCAGTCTATTTACTTGAAAGCAAGTCATTCGATCGTTTTCAGTCCCTGTTTTCTCATCTGCAGAATGGAGACACTGATACCTATGCTGGTTTGTAATGAGGATTAGATATAACACAGGTAATTCACCTAGTACAAAGCCTCATAGCGTGTTCAGCTTCTAAATGATATCTATTACTTACCACAGACTTTGTCTTATATAGATAAGAATTCAAGGAAATGTGGATTGTTCATTTAATTCATTTAAATGCTGAGCTGAATAGTCTCTGGTCTCTGGTTTGGGGAGTGTAGTATAATGTGTCCTTACAGTTTTCTTAATGCATCTGCTGCCCCTTCTTCATTCCTAGCTATTAGACAGGCAGGGCTCCTCGCTCTCCCCGAAAAGATGATTTTCTTTCCTGCCTGCATTCTTGCTCAGGTTGTTTGGCTACTTGGAAATGCTCCCCTTCCTTCTCTTTTCCATGTCTTCTCACTGTCTGTGGCCCCAAAGAAGTCATGTGTTTCCGCTAAAAATGTCAACTATGTTATGCTCAAATGTATGTTCTGTTTCAAAATTTTACATTATTTAAACTCTGCTCATTTGGCACTTGATACACATTGCTTTGCATTGTTAGAAGATGCAAGTTAGGTATTGTAAGTGATAAAATATGTTTCATGAGGTCAAAGATTCAAAGTAAGTTTCTTAGTGTCTCTGTGTTGCACTCTGAAGTTAATTAAATTGTTCTTACAAGTTCAAGTCTTACCTCAGATGTGTGTTTCCTTTAAATAAAATTAAATTCACTCCATGCTACCAGCTTCCAGATTGGTGGGAAATTCAAGTCTAGTAATTATTGAGACTCCCTCCCTCATGGTCGTTCAATCTTCCAGAGATATTAATGGAGACAAAGATTTGGGTCCTCCAGTGTTTGGTCTGCCCTAGTTATGCCCATTGCCCATGCCCACATGTGCTTTCAATATAGAAGCTCCCATGGCACCTACATGATATTTTATGGCTTGGAGTGCCAATGCCTAGGGTCCAGTTTATCTATCTTCCTGGAATCAAACTTTGTGTTCTGAAAAAGTGGGTTTTGAATGCCAAATCCTCGTGGATGTCAGAAACCATTATCTTTCGTATAGCTTGGAGAAATCTTTCTTTGTCAATCTCTAACCTTTCTCCTTTCTCCTTTCAAAGGCATCTGCCCCTCTCTCACCTTCATGTCCAAGGAAATCCTCTTTGTGGAGCTTATGTTTGCAAGAAACTATAGACATAGATTATCTGCATTGTCTCGAAGACTTGTAGAGCACATTTATCAAGGATCGAAGTATGTGACAGCCTTGGGAATCAATTGTAAAACAAATTATTGCAAGTGGAAGAAGATTCCAAAAGAAAGTTGAATATGAGAACTATGTTTCCAATCATATGGGAGAAAGTGAGTAGGAGTTAGTTATACATAATATTTGTCTGTCAGATTTGTCTTTGAGCTCAGCTCCCATGATCTGAGAACTAAAACGAGAAGGGACCGAAAGAGGGCTATTTTAAATACATGATAACTTGTTGGAAGCACAAGGGAGTATTGCTTTAAGGTCCTTTTACCATAGTTGAGAGAAAACATGCATTTAGAATATTGAGGGCTGTGAATGGCAAAACATGCTTTTGGCCCAATAAGCTGTTGGCACAATATGAAAACATACCCTTGACATGGAAGCATCCTCCCTAAGCACACCATGGTAACATCTACTGCAGCCAAGACTTTGATAGACACATGGGAACCCACTGATCCCTAGAGCATTGGTTAAGTTCTCAGGGCTTTGTTGTAATGGGAGAAGGTGCCAATAGTTATAACTATGGTAACTTCAGTAGTGAAGAGCCCAAGTGCATCCTCATTGAACGCTATTCATTACCAGAACCCCTGGCAAATCACATCCCCATAGACTGCAAAACATTGAGTTCTGAGAAGCAGACGTATTTAAAGGGAACCAGAAAAGAGGAAGCTGATATTTTCTAGAAGGCAGTTGGGAAGATTTATTTGTTAAAAAGATATAAACAAATTCTCTGGGCCTTCAAAATTGTATGTGTGTGGATGAGGTGGGTAATATTTTGAAAGGGGCTAGAATTCCAGGTATATTTGCTGTCAGGGCAACAGCCAGAGAGATATTCTAACAGTGATCTTTGCCCTGGAATCAATACCATGAGAACATCAGTTACATTTATATCTCTCCTTGTGATAACATGTATTCAATACATACTTGATTTGATAAACTGAACAACTTAGTTCAATTACCTTGACTAATTGCTTAAAAAGTTGACTTCTAAATACAGTGTTAACAATGCAGTTCCTTAACAAAGAAACCAGTTTCCTGGGAGCATGTCAACAGTTACTCAGGACCGGAAGTTATAACATTATTGACAGGAGGGGTTTTACAGTATCTTTAGATGCGAAGTATAATATTGACCACTCTAGTGTTTCCTAAATATCTTGTATTTCCTGAAATGTACCCTATCTAATTTGATTTTATCAATCAAGATACTCAACTGGAGATAACCACTTCTTCCTTTTTTTTTGGTTAATGCTCACCCAAGAACATTTTCATTAAATTTTAGATAGAGTGGAAGAAGAGGAAGGGAAAGAGAAAAAGAGAGAGGAAGGAAGCAAAGAGAGAGAGAGAGAGAGAGAAACATTGATGTGAGATATATATCAATCAGTTGTTCCCACATGACTCCAAATGGGACTGGGGATCAAACCTGCAACCCATGTATGTGCCCTTGACCAAAAATCGAACCTGAGACCCTTTGGTCTGTGGGCTGATGTGCTAACCTCTGAACCAAACTGGCCAGGGTGAGATAACCACTTTAAATAAGGTTGGCAACCTCTGTGTATCGTATCTTCATTTAAAATATCCACCACATATTACAGACAAAAGACATTTAAAGTTCTGTAATAAATATTTTCACATTACTTTTACTTAATACCTCAAATTAATTTTCCATAGTACTGTTTTTTAAAAGATGTCTGTCTGCACCCCTCAGGTAAATATTGTTCTATAATACATATTTTGAAAGTGAATGTATCTTAACTTGACCTATGTAATTGGAAATTTTAATGATTAAATTTATATCAAAGATATTCCAGGATCAATATAAATTACATAACAATTTGGCACACATGAAATAAATATATAGATATGATACATACAATATAATATTTTATATGCATTATATATTATACTTATCATACGCTATATCACACAGCAGATTTGGACACATGAGGTAGAAATCTATCAAAAAAGTTACCAATAAAGATAGAGACTATTTCTAACAGCTGAAAAAGCAGTAAGAATGATAATTGCTCAGAATGATTGGGAAATGGGTGGAGGTTCCCATGGTTTCTGAGAGTCAAGGAAAACTTTTTGGAAGATGTTTCTGAGCTGGACAGTTACAGAGCATATACTGATGGCTAACATTTGAGTAGTTAAGTAAGCAAGTGTGTTCCAAGTAGGAGAAAAGTACAGAGTAAGAGAAGGTACACATTAAACTGTCCCTGCCAAGGCAAACATTCTTCCAGATCATTCTATGTTAAGCTTTGGGCCTGAGGACTTCTTTTGGATTAAAAAAAGATATGTCAGCATAAATATATATTTAAAATATGCAAGGTTTTCCCTCCATGCAATTTCCATTTCATCTATTTACATTGTTAATGGAACTTGATGTTATTCTTAGTTAATACAGATCAGAACATTATTTGGTTTGAGTAAATAATTTTTTAAAATTATTTTCATTAATTTATTTTTGTTACAGTTTCTCCTTTTTTCCCCCATTGATACCCTCCTCCCAATCCCCACTCCCTGCCCCATCCCCAGCATTGTTGTCTCTGTCCATGATTTCACATCCATGCATATAAGTTCTGTGGTTTATCTCTCTCCCATCCCCACCCCCTCTTCTGAGGTTTGTCAGTCTGTACCCTACTTCTATGTCTCTGGGTCTGTTTTGTTCATCAGTTTGTTTTGTTCATTATATTCCACAAATAAGTGAGATGATGTGATCTCTGATTGGCTTGCTTTGCTTAGATTAATACTCTCCAGGTCCCTCCATGTTATTTGAAAGGATAAGAGATCTTTATATATATAGCTGCATAGTGTTCCATTGTGTGAATGTACCACAACTTTTTTATCCACTCTTCTACTGATGGACACTTGGGCTGTTTCCAGATCTTAGCTATTGTAAATAGTGCTGCTATGAACATAGGGGCACATATATTCTTTCTGATTGGTGTTTCAGGCTTCTTAGGGTATATTACTAGAAGTGGGATCACTGGTCAAATGGCAGTTCAGTTTTTAACTATTTGAGGTAACACCGTAGTGTTTTCCACAGTGGATGCACCAGTCGGCATTCCCACCAGGAGTAAATCTAAATACCACCACAGAAGAAAAAATGTTGCTACATAATATTGTACCTGTTGCTGTCTACCCTCTCAGCCCTTGTTCACATACACATTGTTTAGGACAAGACTCCAGATTTTTGCTTTTTAGAACTTCTAATGGCAGAGAAAACTATAAATAAATGTGTGCCTAGAGAGATGAGAGAGGGATAAAATGACTTCCATTGGAGGAAATATTATCGATATCTCCTTTACCTCTAAGTTTAAATGATCAGTTCATTCTATATTATATGCATATTTAATAAAATTATTTATAGGCTTAACAGATGAATATAGTTATTTTTCTCTTCAAAATATTTTAATAAATTTGATGTGGCAGGAGGATAAACCATATTTATATCACAGCCTCTTTTTTTAATATGTTTTTATTGATTTTTTAGAGAAAGAGGAAGGGAGAGAGAGATAGAGACATCGATCAGCTGCCTCTTGCATGCCCCACACTGGGGATCTAGCTCGCAACCTGGGCACGTGCCCTGACTGGGAATTGAACCGGGACCTCTCAGTTCATGGGACGACACTCAATCCACTGAGCCACATCGGCTGGCCTATATCACAGCCCCTTAGAACCTGTGACACAAAGCCCCGTACTGCCCCTTGCAAAGTTTAGAACAAGTGCGGTAAATCTCTTTGCAGTATGTAACATTTAGAACAATTGATGAAAATGGATATTTATGTAATTTATGTAAGAATTTATGTAAACGTATGTATTTATGTAAGGATTAATTTTATGGTGTGACCCACACAAAACTGTGGCGATCTTGACCCGATGTATTATTCATTTCAGAATTTTAGGCACTTAAAACACAGTAATCTTACAGCAAGTAATTTAATGGGATAACCTCTGAGTGAGAGTAGCAAGCAACAGCATATGACTCCTGAGCTATTAGGATAAAGGTAAGTCCAGAAAGGAATGTCTTGGTATTAGATATTTTCTTTAAAAAAAAAAAAAAATTTTTTTATTGATTTTTTTTTTAGAGATAAAGGAAGGAAGAGGGAGAGAGAAATGAAAACATCAGTGAGAGAGAACATCAATTGACTGCCTACTGCATGCCCCTCATGGGGGATTTGGCCCACAATCTAGGCATGTGCCCTGACCAAGAATCGAAGCAGCAACCTCTTGGTGCTTGGGTCGATGCTCAACCACTGAGCCACACTGGCTGGGCTAGATATCATTTTATTAAAATTCCTCCTTGGTTCTTATATATCACTGTGCTTTGGTTGAGAAAGCAGAACTTAGTGAAAGAATAATTTTCATTATCCTGTGTTGTGTTCATAAGTCAAGGTGCTCTTAATAGCTAATCAGAGCAGAGACATTTTTTAATTCATTGAACTCATATTATAGACCAACAACTGACCTAGGAATTGATCTTTGTTCAGGTTCAGTGAATGAAGACCAGAGAAAATCCCTAAATAGAAGATAATAACAGCATGCTTGATTCCAAAATGCATACTATTAGACTCTCAGTCTATGAATCTCAAAGTTCGAACTCTTACAGTTTAGCTTTTAGTTTGGTTACCTATCTTAATAGGTGACATCAGGATACTCATGCTTAGAAAATTATGAGAACTAAAATCACCCCTGTTCATAAAGAATGAAAATATGCGATACAAACACAAAAAGATAAAGCACATTCGTGGATTTCACATACATACTTTGGGTCTCAAAGCTGCATTTTCAATGTTATCTTCCTCTCTGTTGCAAGTGTAAGATAAACAAAATCTGGGAAAAAATCAAGCTCTCCTTTGGTAATAGTATGAATCTCTCTCCCCTGACTTAACCTGATATAGTTTCTGATGCATAGTATGTGCTCATCAAAAATTTACACACACACACACACACACACACACACACACACACGCACAAAGATACCAGTTTGAGTTATAAATCTTTATGTAGCCCTGGCCAGATTGGCTCAGCGGTTAGAGCGTCAGCCTGCGGTCTGGAGAGACCCGGGTTCGGTTCCCACTAAGGGCATGTACCTCGGTTGCAGTTTGTCCCCGTCCCTGGTTGGGTCGTATGGGTGGCAGCCGCTCGGTGTGTCCCTTTCGTGTCATTGTTTCTCTCTCTCTCTCTCTCTCTCTCTCCCTCCCACTCTATGGGAACAAAATATCGAAAAATGTCCTCGGGTGAGGATAAAAAAAAAAAAAATTATGTAAAAATGCAGCAAATAAAAACCCAATAATTGGCTTTTCTAATATGATAAATTAGGGAAACAATTAAAATGAAATAGGGTCATCCAAGCTTTTACGTCTCAAGAGGAACCTGAAGTGTGTAATTCACAACCAGTGTAAGCCTAGAGAGGAGACCTTTTCAGGCAAGTTACTGTTTCTTTACCCTGGCTCCCCAGGTCCTACTCATCCGAAGAGCTGAAATCGTCCCAAATGCTTTACAGTTGTTTAGGTCACTAAAGTAAACATTCAAAAAAAGCTTTAGCCCACTGTCTGCTGCCCCCCATGCCATGACCAGTGAGAGTTTTCCACACTCCATGTCACTGATTTCATCACTGCCTGAACATGGGCCCACGAGGCAAATACCCCTGTGAATGCAGCAGCATTGTCCAGAACAAAAATTCAGGTGATGGAATCATGTCAAATTAAATCAGAAACAATTATTGAGTTCTAGGCTCTTTTTAAAATATTTTTTCTTTATTGATCCATAGAGAGAGAGAGGGTGAGAGGGAGAGAGAGAGAGAAACATCGATGAGATAGAATATCTATTTGCCACCTCTAGCATGCCCCCATCCAGGGATCTAGCCCACAACCTGGGCATGTGCCCTAACCAGGAACCGAACCAGGGAACCCTTGGTGCATGGGTCGACGCTCAACCACTGAGCCACACGGGTCGGGCTCTAGCCCCTTTTGTATAGGGTAGAAACTAAAGGCTTAAAAAGGTGAAATGACTAAGATCAATTTAAATCATAGCTGACCGCCCTGGCAGTTTGGCTCAGCAGTTAGAGCGTCAGCCTGTGGTCCGGAGAGACCCGGGTTCGGTTCCCGCTAAGGGCACGTACTTCGGTTGCAGTTTGTCCCCGGCCCTGGTTGGTCGTGCGGGTGGCAGCCACTCGATGTGTCCCTTCACGTCGATGTTTCTCTCTCTCTCTCCCTTCCTCTCTCTCCCTCCCACTCTATCTGTACAAAAAATGGAAAAATATCCTCGGGTGAGGATTAAAAAAATAAAATAAATAAATAAAAATAAATAAATAAATAAAATAAAATAAATAAATAAATAAATAAATAAATAAATCATAGCTGACCAACATTAGCTAGATTGAAAAATCTTGAGAAAACTATGGAGGTGATTCTAATTGAGTAGCATTACCAATAATCTTATTTTTTAAATTAATATACCAATGATAAGAGCACAAGCAGGTGGATAGACTAAATAAATAAAGACATGATGTGATCTTCATTGTTTGAACCTTATAGCCTTTTCTGTGTGGTACGAACCATATTCAAAGCCACGTAGTACTGGAGTAGAGACACATCATATGTGCCTAGGCGTCAAAGTGGACTTGACTCTTTTAGAGCGAGCAAACAGGCTCCAATAATCAGACACTGAGCTAGCTAACTAACTTGCTAATGGAATATTTGCTCAAAGGATAGAAATACACAGAAAACTCGGCAATTAACCTTTGAAAACAAAAGGAATTATTGCCTAGAAGATTTCCAGAGCTTCATTATTGATAGACATTTAAGGGTAAATCTAAACCATGACCTTAAACATTCTTAATATATCACACCTTATGTGAGAAGCAGGACAACGCCACCTCCTGAACTGTTCTCACATGCAACGAAAAGAAGCAACTTTCTAAAGCTCGGTTGGTTGATCAGAACAAACTTTGTTTTTAAAAATCCAACTTTATTGCTCTGTAACCTTAAGAAATAGATTTTTTAAATTGATGTACAATATGTATACGATATCTTCTTAATACATACAATAAAAATAATTGTCTTTCATAGTCTATTTGAAATAAAAATGTTCTGTGTTTAAAAGTTATTAAAATTGAACTAATTAGTAATCCTGCCTGAGCCCAAATACCATCACAGGACAACTGCCTCTTGCTTCGTGTGAACACTTAATGTAATTCAAATCTCTCTGAGATAAAGGTGATACTATAAACTACACATTGCATATAAGGAAAATTATGTACAAAACTGGAAATGGCGTGGCAAAAAAAGTGATACCAGCGATTGAATTGCCAAACGTGCAATTTTCCTGGGTGTAATCGATCATGTATGTTTCAGTCTTCACAATGATATGCCATTTCACGTTTTGTGTGTGCTTGCCAATGAATGAAAGAAACTGAAAAACAAATAATTTTATTGGTCATGTACTATGTGTTTGGGACACGATTGGAACACAATAAATATTTTTGGATGAATGAAGGTCAGGCACTCTGCCAGACCATGTGTAAATGTTTTGTCATTTAATTTTAATTTCACATAGAGTCTATTGGGACACTCTGAAGTTAGAAAATTAGCTCAATTAGCTCAATATTGTCCTATAAGATGACCCCAAAGGTAAACTCTTGAAGTGTTTTTAACTTTAAAATTTAGTGGACATTAACTATGAATGTAAATACGCATCTTAAATTGTCCAGCATCTTCACATTGCAGTCTCCCTCTATGTACTCACAAATGATCACAATGGGCAAACGTGATTGGCTGACTGAAATGTTAGTGTAGATTATTGTCCAATGGTAGGATATAGTGATTAATATGAAAGATCATATCCTTCAAAATCTCTTCGTATACCATGCAAGTCCTTGTTTTGCACGCTGTCTCAATTTCTATTAACAAAAGACTAATGTATGTTAATAAATTTCCTCTTTCAAAATGCAAATGTCTTTGGGAAAATCAAATAACTGCTGGTTGCCATTAATTCCTTAAAATGAACTGACTTAATCAAATTTTTCCACCCAGCTAAATCTCACTGAAAAAAAAATAGGCATTTTAATTCAGTTGCTTTCACCTTTAATGGAAAGGTAGAAAAAGGGACTTTATGTGGGGACAGGCTAGGTTAGGCACCATGAGAAGCCTTGTGTATCCAAAGAGCAGCATGAGGACAGTGGATGCCTGGGTTTGGAAAAAGAGATGGTAATAATTTGAGAGGAAGTCCAGAGAGAAATTGCAGCGTGGCAAGATGTGGAATATCTCCTTAATTTACTTCAGTCCAGATTTCATGTCTACTTAAAACACACAAATCATTCCCATTAACACTCCAAACTTGGGTTAGGTAAGCCTAACCCACTTACTGAATTGTAGCATGCATAAGCAAGCATTCTCATTGTGTTGGTATACCCATAACTACTAAAGAAGTTAGTTATTGACACACAGGATTAAAATATGACTCAGTGGGCAAATATGTATTTTCAAAGTGGAACTAAAGACGAAGCATATACTTGCTTTCAGGTAGTGTGCAGTTTGATGTGTATAGGCATGTAGTTTCTGTAATGACAAGCATTGGCTAGTCAAACAAAATGCTAAATATCCAGAACCCAATGTACTAGTTTCCCAGGGCTGCTGTAACAAAGTAGCAGGACCTGGGTGGCTTAAAACAACAGAGATTTAGTCTCTCACGTTTCTCTCTAAGACTCTTCCTTACCTTTTCTAGCTTCTGATGGTGACCATCAATCCTTGACATTTTTTGCCTGTAACTGCATCTTTCCCATCTCTGCCTCTGTTATCACATAGCATTTTCCCGTGTGTCTCTTTGTTCACATGACACTTTTCTCTAAAGACATCAGTCATACTGGCTTAGGACCCACCCTAATGACCTCTTTTAATTTGATTACATCTAAAAGACCTTATTTCCAAATAAGGTCACATTCATTGTACCAGGTGTTAGATAAGATATCTTTGGGGTGGACATAATTCAATTAATAAAACCAGTTCATTTCTAACTGACTACGTGATATGACCACCTCATTCTATTCGTAGACATTGAGAAATTGTGTAAAAATGTGTAACTAGGCCTTACAAACTCAGCTAGCAGCTGTCTGCTAGTGTGAGGTGGTCTCATGATTTTCTCATAAGAGCCACATGACTTAACAAAATCAGATTTTTAACTAAGAATTCAGATATCCTTAAACAGGACTGAGATTATAACTAAATTATTAAAGTAGAACTATTTATGTCAAATTTTTCTTACATAACATTAATTTTAATAACTGGCATTGACCAAAGCTAAGAACTAAATTTCAACACAAGAGAAAAAAAAAGAGCACTATAGGTATGATAACTTACTGAACATACTTATTTTATATCTAAACAATCTTCAACACACTTTTTCAAAAGGTCTTCTCAAACTAGATCTGTTCTAGTCACTTCAATGATGTTTTTATTTTGTCTAAGTTTTTTTCTGATTTTCTAATGCAGTTTCTTTCAAACTGCTGTCCACATCTCACCAAATAACTATGTACTTTCCAAATTCACATCCTCACCTCGGCAGGTTTGGCATAGTGGTTGGAGTGTCAGCCAGAGGACCGAAGAGTTGCAGGTTCAATTCTGATCAAGGGCAAGGGCATGTGCCTTGGTAGCGGTTCGGTCCCCCGCCCTGGTCAGGTTCTGTGGGAGGCAACCAGTCGATGTGTCCCTCTCACATTGATATGTATGTCTCTCTCTTTCCCTCACACTGAAGATAAATGGAAAAATATCCTCTGGTGAGGATTTTTTTAAAAGCCCAGCTGGTGTGGCTCAGTAGTTGAGCGTCGACCCATGCACCAAGAAGTCGCCAGTTCAATTCCCCATCAGGGCACATGCCTAGGTTGTGGCCTGATCCCTAGTGGGGGGCATGCAAGAAGCAGCCAATCCATGTTCTCTCTCAACAATGTTTCTGTCTCTCTCTCTCCCTCTCCTTTCCTCTCTCTCTAAAAATCAATATAAAAAAAAATTTGTTTAAAATAAAATAAAATTCACATCTTCCTGGCTGGTGGGGCTCAGTTGGTTGAGCATCATCCAGTACACCAAAAAGTTTTCAAGTCTGATTCCCGTCAGGGCACATACCCAGATTTCAAGATCAATTTTCAGTTGGGGCATGTGCAGAAGGCAACTGATCTGAAGGCTGTTTCTCTCTCACATCAATGTTTCTCTCTTTCCCTCTCTTTAAAAATTTTTAAATTCACATCCTCCAAAGGGAATATTCATTTTCGCCTTTGTATTATATAATGTACATTGAACAAAATCTCAAAACTCATTTCATAAACCCTTGTTAAGTAAAAAATCATGTGTAACTCTCTGCAGTCTCACTTACATAATTTTTTTTTTATTTTTAACATCAGAAATCTGATGACAACTCATTGTATTTTTATTAAAATAGAATAAATTGAAATTAATAGAAACTTACAAGGTACATAGTTCTGTGAGTTTTGAGTTGGTGATAAATCATCAAATTCCATTACCTCAATAAACACTACTAAACTGAGCTAGCTTTAAAAGGTAGACATTGTGTTCTAATTATTTTATAACAAGATGTTATTGGTTGATACACTTTCAACACTAGTAATAGTAGTATAAAGTTTCAAAATACATTATGTATGAAATATTAACATCGTTCTCATTTAGAAAACTTAATTCTTGTTATATATGAATGGTCTTCTTGGCATTATGCCAGAGAAAAACTAGCCCTAACAGTCTGCATCCTTCTTACTTATCAGAATTCAAAAAGTCTACATTAAGGCGTCGGAGTACTTTCTTAGCCTTCCCATTTCCATCTTTTCCACTTTATTTATTTATTTTTTATCCTCACCCGAGGACATTTTTCCATTTTTTGTTCAGGTAGAGTGGGAGGGAGAGAGAGGAACACAGAGAGAGAGAAACATCGATGTGAAAGGGACACATCGAGTGGCTGCCACCCGCACAACCGACCAGGGCCAGGGACAAACTGCAACCGAGGTACACGCCCTTAGCGGGAACCGAACCCGGGTCTCTCAGGACCGCAGGCCGACGCTCTAACCGTTGAACCAAACCGGCCAGGGCGTCATCTTTTCCACTTTAAAACTTACTCCAGAACTTACATCTCTAAGCCGATTTTCATTATATTCCTGAGCTGTGCCTAGACTGTGATTTGTGTGATTTCTTGACTTTGAGTAATACTTAGCAAAGCTGCTGTTCAGGGGAAGCACATATTCATGTGTTGGATTATTCCATTGAAGCAGATTCAGTCCAGTCTTGGGAATGGGAGTGATGCTGGAGAGCTCAGCTTGTAGTAAGGGCCACTTCACCCAAAGTTATGAATTAAACTTGGTCCACAAAGTATCTTCTCCTTGGTTGCATCTTAGGCTCTGGTATGGGTTGAATCATAACCCTACAATTTGTGTGTTGAACTCCTAACCCCGGTACTCAGAGTGTGGACTTTTGGAAATAGGGCCATTGTCAGTGAATTAGTTCCGTGAAGATGAGGTCATCCTGGAATAGGATGGGATTTAACCCATTATGATGGTCATTCTTATAGAAGAGGAACGTTGGACACAGATGTGCATACAGGGAAGGCCCCACATGAACATGAAAACAGAGATCAGGCTAAGGTGCCTCCAAGACAAGAAACTTGGCAAACCACCCGAAGCCAGAGGAGAGGCTAAAACAAAGTCTCCCTCACCATCCTCTAAAGAAACCAGCCCTCTGACACTTTGATCTTGGACTTCTAGCGTCCAAAACAGTGGGACAATAAATTTTGCTGTTTAAGCCTCTGGATTTGTGGTATTTTGTTATTGTAGCCTAGCTAACTAAAAGAAGGCTCCTTAAAGGGCAGCTATTATGGTCATCTGACAGCTCTACACACACACACACACACACACACACACACACACACACATCTATGGTATATAACGTGAGGCTTACATTTATATGCAATATATATAAAATATATAGTTTCATACCTCTTTAAAAGTTTCTTGGCAAGCAGAGAAAGACAAATATCATATGACCTCACTTATTTCTGAAATATACTGAACTAAAGAAACTGATGAACAAAATAGACCCAGAGACATAGAAGTAGGGTACAGACTGACAAACCTCAGAAGGGGCGTGGGGAGGGAAGGGCTAAACCACAGAACTTATATGCATGTATGCGTAACCGATGGACATAGAGAACAAAGATGGGGACGGGGTGGGGAGATGGGGAGGAGGGAGTCAATGTGGGGGAAAAGGAGAAACATCTGTAACAAAAATAAATCAATAAAAAAAAGTTGCTTGGCAAATGCTTAACTTTATTTTGTAAATTAAGAAATTGAGCTTAAATTTATCTATTCAGATTTTTTAAAGCAAAACCAATTAACCATCATAAAAACGCATCTAGAAAAAGTCCGAAGTAGTCACAAACGCAAACTCCGGAGCTCCGCTGGATTCCCTCTTCCCCTCGCATGTGTAGAACCCATTCCTGCTCACTGTAGTATCACTGTATATTCTCGATGACTCCATACACAGCTCTATGGCTTTGTCCTTGGAACTTCAGTAAGTGTTGCCTATAAATCAATGTTACCCAGCTTGTATGTTTACTAGCATATGATTTGGTTTGAGATAAGACATGTGAATACAGCGTGTGCTTGCTTGTGTGTACATGCACATATGAGTAAGTATACATGCTTGTACATGTGTTTAAAACCTAGTTTCTTGCCAAGAGAAATGTTAATTGTATGGATGCTGGAACAGACTGTGTTCACACCATTCCAAACGAGGCTTCAAGTCACGGGGCCATATGCCGTGTTCTTTAGAAATCTGATTTACTGCCAGTGCACACCCACACACGTGGAGCACAGGACTATTATTTCGGTTGCCTTTGGAATGAAGGAATGGGTGTGTGTGTGTTGAGCAAGGGACAGGGAGTGGCGAAGTCTTATTTAAAATAACCGGGATAGCGAGGTTTTCTTTATCTTCACCTCTCCTAGCTGCGGTTATATAATTTTTCCTGTGCCAAATACATCTACTAAGAGAGTCAGCATAAATAACATCCACATAAATGTTAACAGAAGTTCAAGCTGGGCGAATAGAATAGAGATGTTACACAGAAAAATGTCTATCAGTCCACACTAATTCAGAGTTGGCATTTATTTGAACACAGGCTGGACTATAATTTATTTAGTGCGGTTGATGTTGGGAAAGGGGATATTAAGCAAATTGATGGTGTAAAATGCATTGCTTGACACGGTTAGATGTATGGCGACCAAGGTTTGTTTATCCCTTTACAACAATAAAAACAACGTGTTTGCTTAAATAAATATAACTATAAATGTTTCTGACCCATGCATTAAAATGAGTCTAACAGCCAATATCTTCATATTATTTAACATAATTGGCTCTAAATTTATCTCTAAATGTTCTATAATTTAATTTTTATTAATTAAAACTTAGTCCTCTCTGCTACTTGACATTGTGTAACTCTCCACATAAATCCTTAGCTTTAATACACCACCCAAAGTCCTAACTCTCACGATGCAGATGTCCAGGTGTAGCCAGAGAAGCCACACCCACAGAGAGGCACCTCAATTTTGAGTCATGAGTTTTCTATTGATTACGAGGGATTTTTCCTTGGGTGATCCATTTGATGTGTAATAATTAGAAAAGGCAAAACATGAGATTTTAAAAATGGTAAAACATCATTATCCACAGCAATGGAAAAGAGTGCACAGTTTCCTTTGTGTTTGGTTTTACTGAAGGACCAACATCGCTAGTGCTGCGTATTATCTGGGAGAAAAAAAGTGAAAAATGAACAAGTCATGGATTTTCAGTGCTCTAATGACTTACACTAATGTATTCCTTCATCTAAATACAGATTTCTATTTAAAATTCAGTATGCAAGGGTATTATGAATTTCAGTTTAATGGATTCCAAATAATTGCCCTTTAGAAATGATGAATAGCTGTTTAAATCCACTGATAAGAATATACTATTTCTCTCCTAACAATAGGCCTTCCACATTAACCCTGCCATATATGCTTGAAATTAGTTTATTAATTTTTTATTGATATGCAAAATCCAAACTGATGACAGGTGGAAAATAACCCTGTGCCAGGAGCCCCCAACTTTCCCCCTCAGATGTCTGTGGTTATCTTGTGGGTGACTGCGGAGACCAAAGGCAGCGTCCTTCCAGCAGAGCGCCGGTCCATGACCCGCGGGGCCATTCTCCTCTTTATTTGTTTTTCGGGGTTTTTTTTTTGAGCTTGTGCAGTTCAAAAGGATGTGCTTCTGAGGTGGACACAGTGACCAGTGATTTCCATGCTCCACAAAGACAAAGCTTTTTGAAGTCCTTGGTTGTGATGGCACAATGCCCTTGAAAAGATTCCTAGGACTTGTCCGTCACTTCGAAGGCAGCAGAAGCAAGAGAAGTAGAACTATTAAAATTACATCTACATTATTCATTTCCCTCTGTCGCTTGGCCTAGGGTTTTATTTTAGTCTTGATCAGAAAGGATGGCTTTCTATACTGGTTTAAAAAATAAATAATACTTTGTAAAGACACAGCCAGAATAGATGTAATAAACACTATCCTAGGTTGAAGTTAAAAGAATGTATTTATTATTGGAGTGTCAATGTTTTCTGCATTTCTACACAATTATATCACATTATATAATCTATATGATTACACATATTTGTGTGTTCAATTAAGAAATATATTCACTCATACAGAAAAAGAAAAATTAGAGCCTTTACTGATCAAGTTATAGTAAGTGATGCATGAGAAAATTTAATCAGCTGTTATCCAATATATTGATCAGACGTGCTTGCCTGGTCAGAGTGGCTCAGGTGGTTGGGTGCCGTTCTGTACACTGAAAGGCTGCAGGTTTGATTCCTTGTCAGGGCACAAATCTGGGTAGTGGGTTCGATCCTCATGAAAGGCAACCGATCTCTCTCTTCTTTCTCTCCCTTCCTCCCTCTAAGCATGTCCTCCAGTGAGGAGTAAAAAAAAAAGGGGGCGGGGGAACTTTAACCACCTTTGATTTTATAATTCTTAGTCAAGAAAATTATCTGGGGAAATGTGTGTTCTTCACAAAGTGAAAAACGAAATAGAATCATTTTTTTTGTGGGAGCCAAAATATACTTCAGAATTTATATGACTTTTTGTTCTCTGCTGCTTGATTTGTAAAGTCATTGTTTATAGTGCAGTGTTTATATTTTTAGAACAATCTGAGAATGAATAAATACCATATAGACTGACAGCCCTATCTATTTATACATATAAAAACACACATAAGTACACGCAAACTGCAATGAAAGAGAAAATGGAGATTTCCAGCTCTTTGTGCCCAGCACACCTTCCGGGAAAATACAGATTACCAAGGAAGAAAACCCCGTTTCCCATCCAGCTCTGCCATCCATGTTAGTAAAATTCACCCTGTTGTTCCCTATAAGAAATGCTAGTCGGGATACAAATGAAAAGGAAAACGGAAGCAAAAGCTTGTTTTATTTTTTTGTGAGTGATTAAATAATAGTATTTTTTTCTTTCCCTAAATCTTATCTAAGAGAAGTAACGAATGGACAGACAAAAATATTTCCATATGTCAGAGCCAGTAAAAATATAGTAAAAAGGATGAAATCTGTTTTTGTCTTTTCAGTACACTTGTGTATAAAATCCCAGGCTACTGTTACTTGAGGTTTTTCTTTTTTGCTGGCACAAGGGTGACTGCCCCTTTCTCCAGCCCTTTCTGTCTTCCTCCGGGTCTGCTGCCTCCCCGCACACCACTGGGACCTGGAGAAGAATGGCCCCTCTGTTTGCCTGCGGCCTGCGTATTGCATCCATTGCTGCGATCAGCCAGCCTTTCGGGTCTGCTAACTGCTGCTGTACAACTTAGCTTTTATGCTCTACTGACAGGGGTTTTCTGAAGCCAGACGGTTTCTGAAAAGAGGGTCTATCTGCATAAACAATGCCATGTGAGGAGGTCTGCTGGAAACAAAATCAAAATTCACTCAAGCAAATCTTCCTGATCAACTCATTTTTTTTTGCAACTAGCACCTCCTCTACTTACCATCTGCATGCTAAAATGGGGCTGAGAGTCGGAGCAATTCTCCCCAGCCCTCTTCCTATGTGTCCAGTTTCATTAAACAGGCCAAAAATACACCTGATGTTCTGAGTTCGTCTGAATAGAATCCATAAATAGACTATGGTATGTGGAATGAGGAATGCATTGTGTGTGAAATGAGGACAGGAGGCCAGCTCTGCACCAGCTAGCCGGAGCCTTCCATTAGATTTGTCATGGGAGCCTCATCAAAATACACACCCAGGACAGAAGCTGCCCGTCCGCTCTGAGGTTGCAGGTCACCAATCGCAGAACGGTCCCAGCACCGAGGATCGCACATGTCTGCTCACTTCAGTTCTTTCCTTAGTTTTATACCCACAGAAATAGCCCAAATCAGGGTATCACGCTTAAAACGGGCTAGAGCAAGCAGTTCCAATCAGGCTGCAGAAACAACTGGAAGAGGAACGTTATTTCATCCATCCCATCAGTAGGAACCCCGTCTGGGTTTTTAAACATCTTCTTAGAGCAAAACCATTTTAAAGAAGGTATTTAAGGACAGTATGGAGGCTTTTTCACTTAATAAACATCTTTAAGTATCAAGTGTGCTCAGGCAAACAGAAAGTGCTATATTCTCCTCTCTGAAACAAAGGGTTCGATTTGGCTTAAATGTTCTTTTTGTTTCTTGGAGACAATGAATATTAGGATCTAGTGAGGGAAGTGGAAAAACAGACAGTCACCCAACATCTATTTCTCCGGTTTCTCTTTGTCTGGTATCACACACGACCCTGTAGTTTACTGGGCTCCTGGACCATCTAGAAGCACGCTTCTCCCCCCAAATGCCATGACTGTGGCCTATAGGTATACTTCCCACTGAAGCGTGTAAGACTTCCTGAATAAATAGCTGATTTCCGATCAGAGGCAGGGAATATATCAAGTGAGCATGGTATCTTATTGCTTAAGAAAAGAAGAGGATTCCTATCAAAAGACTTGGCAGCCAATTTCAACTGCCAGAAATGGAATAATTTAATCATCAGTAAAATCAAATAAAACTGCTTTGGCTAAAGAATCAAATATGCTTAGAGTTGTGGGTTTATAATAATAATAAAAACTAATTGATCACTTTGGATGCTAAGGAACCGTTTCATCACTATGTGACTCGTAAAACCTGCCTTTCCTTCATAAGTGGTACCGAAGGACAGCCAAACCCTCGGTGAGCGGAAATGTCTCTATAGAATAATTAATCTAGACTCTCTCATGTTCTAAGTTCTTATGAAAGAATGGATCTGGCACTGATCACCTGTTGTTGATAGCATCACCTCCTGCACGATTTCACCTGTGAGGTTGTCTCATCAAAATAAACAAACCACTAAAAAGAAAACTGAACTGGAGTCTTATCAGGTCTTTAGGTATCAAAGATGAAAGGGACCGAGAATATGGCAAACGACACCACAGGGATCAAACCAGGCAAACCTTGTGCATGGAAAACACCACAGGACAAATAATCAGGATTGTTCAACAAAAAAGTTGCCAAGTGAGACCAAATTGAAAGAAGCCTAAGAGCCCTGGCCAGTTTGGCAGTAGAGTATAGGCCCATGGACCGACGAGTCGCAGGTTTGATGCCACCCAAGAGCATGTACCTCAGTTTCAGTGCGTCCCCGGCCCTGGCCAGGGTTGTGCGGGAGGCTGCCAGTCGATGTTTCCCTCTCACATCGATGTTTCCCTCTCTCTCCTTTTCTCTCCCTCTCTCCCACTCTATCTGAAGATAAAGAGAAAAAAAAAGAGGCCTAAGAAACATATGTGTATTTCCACAAAGAAACTATATTTGGATCCCAATTCAAATTTATCCATTAATTAATTAATTAATTAATTAAACAACCAAATGGCAATTACAACAGAATTATAAGATAATTGGGAAAATGTGAAGTTGACCAGATATTTGATGATATTAAGAAATTATTATTAAGTTCTAAGTGTTATTCAGATATTATGGCTGTCTTTAAAAATCGGCTCTCAAGTACTAGAGAAATTTACTAAGCTATTTACAGGTGAAATAACATTCGATCTGGGAAAAGCTTCCAAATAATTTCGGGAAAGAAGATTTGTGTTGCATGGGAGTAGAGATGAAACAAAATTATTATTATTTTTTAATCCTCACCCGAGGATATTTTTCCATTGATTTTTAGATAGAGTGGGAGGGAGGAATGGAGAGAGCAAAACATCCTGCATGACCCTATGTGGGCTGGGATCAACCCTACACCAAGGTGCATGCCCCTGATGGGGAATCACACCCGAGACTCTTCTGTTAGCAAACCGATGCTCTAACCACTGAGAAAAACCAGCCAGGGCCAAAATTAGCTACAAATTGATAATTACTGAAGTTGGATGATAGGTAAAACAAGTATATATGTACTTTTGTGTATATTTAAAATTTTACATAATGAAAACGTTAAAAAAGGATATTAAGACTAAGTTAAGGAATAGTACTACAAAAACAGGTACTATTTTCTCTTTCTAACTTTTATTTATTTTTAAAATCCTCTCTTGAGGACATTTTTATTGATTTTTAGAGAGAAGGGAAGGAAGAAATAGAGAGAGAGAGGACCAATCATGTGAGAGAGAAACATCAATCAATTGTCCCCAAAGCATACCCATACCGACCAAGGCCAGGGATCCAACTGCAAGACAGGTATGTCTTCTGACCCGGAAGTGAATCTGTGACCTTTCAGTGCTCAGGACAATGCTTCTACCAACTGAGCCACACTGGCCAAGGCCAGGTGCTGTTTTTTCTATGAAAATTTCCACAAACCTTAAGTCCAATGATTTAAGCTGTGGGACTGTGTTAGAGATGGAAAGTAGATGATTTAGACAAATATTTGCTAACTTTGAAAAACCAAGAATTTATAGCAAATACAAGAGACCTATAAATACCAATAAGTCTATAAAATACACACACACACTACTAAGGGCTCTGGAACCAATACAAAATATTATTTTCTTTAAAAGTTTTCTTTAAAAAAGTTTTCGTTAAAAAAGTTTTCTATTAGTATATTAATTTTCTATTTATTAACTTAAAGCCTTCAATTAGAATTGTTATATTGTAAAAGAAAACCTATAACCATATGAAAATGCATAAGCCCAGTTAGTATTGAGTTCAGAAGCTGTTTTATTATCATATGTACCATCTATAGAATTTTATGCATACTAAAACTTGAATATCATTTTTACTTTCTCTAAGCATACATAGTTCTTTAGACTTTTAAAACATTTTGTATATATGTGTGTATGTACATATATCTGGATTATTTTTACAGGAAAGACTATAAAATTTAATAAATCAAAATGCCTATAAATTAAACTAACTTCAGTTTTAAAAGTAAGTTTTCTTCTATAAAAGTAAGCCTTGGCCAGTGTCTCTTGGTTAGAGCATCGATCTTTGGACAGAAAGAGTGTGGGTTTGATTCCCAGTCAAGGGTATGTACCTGTATTGCAGATTCAATCCCTCATGAGAGAGGCAACCAATCGATATTTCTCTCACATTGATGTTTCTCTCTGTGTCTCTTTCCTTCTCCCTCTCCCTTCCTCCCTTTTCTTGTTTTTAAAAAAAAATCAAAGGAGCCCAGCCGGTGTTGCTCAGTGGTTGAACATCGACCCATGTACAAAGAGGTCACCAGTTTGATTCCTGGTCAAGGCACATGCCAAGGTTGTGGGCCAGATCCCCATTGGGGGGGGGCATGCAGGTGGCGGCCATTGATGTTTCTATCTCTCTCTCCCTTTCTAAAATCAATAAAGAAAAAATAATTTTTTTAATCAAAGGAAAAAATATCCTCAGGTGAGAATTAACAAAATAAACAAGCATATAAAAAAGAATTATAACAGCATAATAATGCAGCCAC
Organism: Molossus molossus; assembly: GCF_014108415.1. Classification (NCBI taxonomy): domain Eukaryota; kingdom Metazoa; phylum Chordata; class Mammalia; order Chiroptera; family Molossidae; genus Molossus; species Molossus molossus. Next base: position 18,848,389 of record NW_023425347.1, read on the forward strand.
TATGGAAAACAGTATAGAAGATCCTAAAAAAATTAAAAATAGATCTACCTTATGACTCAGCAATTTCATTTCTGGTAATTTATCTGAAGAAATCCAAAACACTAATTTGAAAAGAGACAGGCAGTCCTATGTTTATTGCAACATTATTTACAATAGCCAGGATTTGGAAGCAACCCAAGTGTTCATCAATAGATGATTGGATAAAAAAGATGTGATATATATATACAATGAAATATTACTGGGCCATAAGAAAGAATAAAATCTTACCATCTGTAATAACATGGATGGACCTAGAAAATATTATGGTAAGTGAAATAAGTCACAAAGAGAAAGACAAACACCATATGATTCCACTTATATGTGGAATCTGTAGAACAAAATAAATGAACAAAAGAGAAACAGACTCATAGATACAGAGAATAAACTGATGACTGCCAGATGGGAAGGGTATTGGGGGTTGGGTGAAAAAGGTGAAAGAATTAAAAGGTACAAATGGGCAGTTACAAAATGGCCCAAAGGATGTAAAGTACAGCATAGGGAATATAGTTGATAATCCTAATAACTATTTATGGTGCCAGGTGAGTACTAGAATTATCAGGGGACCACTTCATAAATTGTATGAATGTCTAACCACTATGCTGTACAGCTGAAACTAATATAAAATAATATTGCATGTCAAATGTAATTGAAAAAAAATCAACTCTATTTTTTTTAATTCTCACCCGAGGATAGTTTTGCACTCATCTTCAGATAGAGTGGGAGGAAAAGAGGAAGAGAGAGAGAGAGAGAGAGAAACATTGTTGTGAGAGAGACACATCGAATGGTCGCCACCCACACAACCCCAACCAGGGCTGGGGACAAACTGTAACAGAGGTATGTGCCCTTAGCAGGAACCCAACCCAGGACTCTCCTGTCCACAGGCCAACGCTCTAACCGCTGAGTCAAACTAGCCAGGGCTCAACTCTATTTTTAAAAATAACCTTTCCTCTATAAGAAGTATAATAACAACATAATAATGATAACTCATAGTCATTAATTGCTTTGTAAGCCATCTTATCTCATTTACTCATCACAACAGCATGATTAATTAGGTTTGTGGGGAGATTGTTCTCTATAAGTCACCCCCACATCTGAACATCTTGCAAGCAGAGCCAGTGATCACTTTTTGCTATGTTCTACCTTTTCAGGGATGTTTGTACAGAAAACAGCTGTGGGAGGAGATTGTCGTCTTCCTTTTGGAGCAGGGGACAAGTTTGTTTGCTGTCTAGTATAATAAAGATAACGTCTCTCTAGAGCAAAGGTTACACAGCTTTGCTTGCAGCCTCTTATAATAGATTGGGGTTTCATAAGCTCAGGGTCCTTCAGTTGTAACACAAACCCACTGTGGGCACGACAATCACCAGGCCCCATCTGAGTCACTCCTGTGGGGCTTCCGGGACACGAGGAACTAGTAGGAGCATTAAGCTCATGCTGCCTGCTGCTCCATGAATAATGAAGTTCTTTATGTCTGACTTTAAGGGGCACGTGTCTTCTGCCAACATATATAAAACTGAGGCAGGCTAACTGCAAGCTGGAGAAGAAAGGGTCAAGATGTGTCTGCTAAACCCATATTGGACTTGGGTAGACAGAAAGCACAAGATTTTCATTGATTTTCATTGGGTTGAGCTGTGAGCAGCCACTGTGCCTTGCTACCTGGCACACAGCTACTTTCTCCCTCTATCTCCAGATCACCTTCTCTCCTAATTCTTGACTTGAGTTCTTTAAGGATGGAGGTGGGGCCAATATTTCCCTGTCTCTAAGGAGGACTTAAGTTGATACAAATCTATCTGGAGATGCTGAGGAACTCTGCGAAGGGGCAGGACTCAGGGTTTTATGGATTTGTGGGACACAGGTACCAAAATCAAAATCAGCATCTTACCCAATTCCTGAAGGATTGGATTCACCTGGTGGGGTTTGGGAAGAGTTCACAGTGAAGTTGAGGGGCTAAGGTAATCTTAAGAGTGTGTCCTTTGGGCCAATTCAATGTATATATTTTTTTGTTTCTGCATCTGCATGATATAGCTGATGAGCTGTATGCTTCTGTATCCCTGTCCCATAGTGACAGAGGAGATTCCTCTGACTGGGAGGAGCAGCATACAAAAATGCAAAATAATTTCCCTACCAGAGGCTACTTAAAGATTTAGCACAAGTGTCTCTGCCTCTAATTTCCAAAGCTTTTATTCCAGAGGTACTCCTCTGGGGTAATGTGTATCCCCTTGTCAGCAACTGGTGAAGAGGTGCTAACTCTACAGGGCTTCTCTGAAGAAATGGACTGGAGTCAAACTGCCAATCACAGTGGTACCCCAAGACTGCCTCCAGTGCTGTCATGACCCATCATTGCACCAGGGATGGCAGACAGTCACCCCTTTTACGCTGAGCACAAAGTAAGAACTCTACATTTCTAATGCAGAGGCCACCCCTGAATAACAAATGGGTAACGCCGGCTGGAGGTGACCCATCTGTCTTGCAGTGGGAGAGGCTACATCACATGAGCTGTTGTTCATACCCCTCCTGGCAGACAGAGTGGCTACATCTGACCTTTGATCCCTCTAAAGGCTGCTAGTCGAGCCTCACCACTTTTGCTACTTTTTCAGAATACAGTCCAATCAGCCAACTCCAGCCATACTTTTGTGGCCATTGAAACTAAACTGTGTCAAGGTTTAGCCTTTCTGGACCATTTGCAATCTGAAAAACGTGTAGCTTTTTATCACTAAAACAACTCAACAGCAGGCTGACAGTTAAAGTGTGTGATGGAATTTCAATGCTCTCTATTTATAGGAATCTACTGTTTGCAGGTATTAGTGAGTGGGGAATGGCCTCCTCAAAAACTGACTTGAAAAGATTTCTGTCTACTTCCCTCCTCACAGCCTGGACCACACACACAGTGCTATGGCAATTTGGCTACTGAATGTAACTGACCCCAATGGGAGATCGTTCTCTCTCAGCTGCTTCTCGGGTGATGATTAGGATGAAAAGTCATGCCGTTCTCAGTCACGCCATAGGGCAGATGAATGACCCCTGGGTACCTTCAAAACACCATGACTAGACTCAATTATTTGAACAGGATTAGGAATAAAGACCTATTTTGAAAATGCAGGATTCTACCTTGGGACATGTGTCTCTCTTTACCCAAAGAGTAACACCAGCTAAGTCTGGTTGATGTAGTCTCCAGGCGGAAGCCTGGCCTAAAGGGTCCTAGAAGATTCACACTTCATCTGGGTTAAGTTTTATCAGCATGCCTGCGTCCCTCTTGCTCCTGACCATTCCAGATGAAAGGTTTGGGTGTGAGTTGGGGGTAAATAGAAAAAAAGTGATATTATAGCTTCTAGAAAGAAACAACACTTTAATTCTGTGGTAATAGAGGGAGATCAGTTGTCCAGCAACCTGGAGGGACACTTTAGATCTGGGAGTGAAGAGGACAGAGGGTCATTAATGATCTTTCTTCTTTCAGAATTGCCCCTGGAACCTTTCTTGAGAAGGAAGACACCGTGATACAGCTCTTCTAAACTGACACACATTCCTCACATTTAGTTGACTTGTGGGTCTATCATCTCCTATCAGAGGCTCTGACCATGATTCCATTGTGGTTCTTTTTAACTTCACTGAAAGTCCATTAAAGCAAAAGGCCGCAGTTTCTGCTCCTCCTCTGCAGAACACCACCAGATGACTCCAGGCACCTTGCCTCATCATTCTCAGTCATGCCATGGTGAAGATGCATGCCATTCAGGTGGAGACATTGACAAACAACAGATTTGACTTACTACCTTCAAAACACAAGGACTAGACTCAATTATTTTACTAGAACTAGGAATCCTAAGACCTATCACTAGCTGGAAGACTTCCTTGCAGGCTTTATCAACCTGTGCCCCCTGAATAATGTAGCTCCCACAAAAGGGACCCCAAAAGTTGTAAACAAGACTTGCTTTCCAGATTCATCTTCTCATGTGGAAGCCAGACATTAATTTACCTCTCTCTCCCAAACTACATTAGTCATCCATTTACAAAAGTGAATATGAAATCTTTCCTTCCCTGACTTGACCTAATTTGATCAGCTATACCACCTTGGCCCTGGAAGGAATCCAGATCAGCCTCAACTCATTGTCCAGGCTTTTTATAAACGATGCATAGACTTCCTTCTCGTAGGCTAAAGCAGAGTGTGTGAAATCACTAATGTATCTTCTGTGCCTGGAATGTTGTGTTGGGTCTGAAAGAGAGGTTAATACAGAAACTTAAGAAGAAGGCCACTTGAACTCCTAAGTTAGACCCTGGTGGTTTGTGGGATTTATTCACCTGAGGATCAAGACTAGGGGAGATGGTAGAAGTCAATACTGAATTGACTTCAGCTTGTTGCTTGGAGTCTTATTTGTAGTAGCCTTAATTCAATACAGCATGAGCAAATTGAAGAGATGTGGTCCCAGATTCTGTCAGTCAGATTAATCAGAGATAAAATAATGTACTCATGGAAAAATTTCCCAGAAGCCAAATAGTATACAAATGAGAGATGTATCTCTGGAGGTGGAGGGAGATAAAGCACTAAAATGTACCTGATGAAATGTAGATCTATATTAAGAGATCACCTGCTCACAGAGAGTTTACCTCTAAGTTGATGATTTTATTAATGGAATACTTTTGTTCCTGGACAATGTGATTAATAAATGTCAGACTCCCAGACCAGTACACTCATGCTTATTTAACTCTGGCTATGATTTAGATCAATTATTTCTATTTGATTTTAACAATTTTCTGACACTTTGTTGGATAGATATAAATAAGGTTTTTTTTTCAGCAATATTGTCTTGTTAAACAGATTTAGCAAAAGATGATTGTTGAGAACCCACAATTTACTGCATTTTTAAAAATTAATTTTTGCCTATTTCATGCACCAAAACAGGCACTCTTCAGCTTTATTACTGCTACAGAACTCAACATACAGGTGAGACATCATACAGCCTTAGGACACACGCATGACTCCCGCAATAGTCCTAGGCATCTTTAGAAGTGTCAAAGAGAAAAAGAAAACTCAATTCAGATGAATACTTCTCACTTCAGAGACTTTGGAAAGCCCTCTCTCCAGCATGCACCAACCACTGAAAACACAAGTTTGGAGTGATTATTGGTGGGGAGTGCTGTGTATTTTAGAATTAGCAAAAGGTTACCATAGTGGAAGTTCAATAGGAAAAAAAAAAAAACTATTAGTTAAGAACCCGGACTTTTGAACCATAATTACTTTGACTGAAGATTATTTCTAAAATTCTATTTAAATTAAGTACAATTTTTTTTCCCCTTCATGATAGATAATTCTGTATTGGATGTAGGTTTTAAGGCTAAGTAGTTATTACTACTTTTACTGGAACAAAATCTTCAGTATGACTGAGAAATTAATAATAAAAGAAGGTAAAATGTTAACTTGAGCAGTTTGAAACAAGATCAGAATAATGAGGATATCCTTAGAAAGGAAATAACATGCATGGGATATTTTAATTATCTCAACATGTTAGCCTATGCTACTTTAAAAAATCATCTCTACTGAAGTATTCAGACAGCTGTTCTTAACTTCATTTGGAAAAAGAGACAAGAATGTTTAGCATGAACTTCCTTCCCAGAAAAATTCACATATAAGTATTCATTATGTTCCAGGCACTGTGCTGTATGTGAGATCAGCGATTTTCAACTATGTGCATCTCACAGCGCACAGAAACTAATTACTAAAAATTGGCAGCACACCAAATAATACACTTTTTTGCCAATCTGCCAAAAAAATAGGTAGATTTTTGATTCATTCCCACTGGACGGCTATTGTTGTGTTTGCTGTTGTCACTTTTTTTATTTGACAATCTAAGGGAAAAGAGGTCAGCGCCCCAGACTAAATGGTCAGGTATTGCATGTTTTAAAAATTCTTGCAGCACACTGGTTGAAGATCGCTCATTAAATCATTTAAGCATCTAAACAATTCTACCAAGAGGCAATACTATTACGTCTATTTTTCGGATGAAGTGATAGCAACACAGGTGTAACTTGTTCAAGGTCGCATGTTAATGCACAGCAAAGCTGGAATTAAAACCCATGCAACATGATCCCAGAATCGACTCAATTCGATAGCCCCTCTGCTGTATTGTCTTACTCATGTACATGGAGGTACACAAAATTACACGTACAATTTCAAAAAGGTTTCTCACCCCTTGAAGTCCAGATTGAAAATTATTATTATTATGAAAGTTATTTGGCAACATTCACTATTTCTGAATATTTGAAAACTATAATGCCATAATAAGAAGCCTGTTCTACTTAATAGAAAGAATTGGTGGTGGGAAGGTAAAGAAATGATGGTTCACATTCTGTTTCTACTAAAGACAATTATTTGTATTAGTAGAATAATTTCTTCTTAACAACCAAATCCTTAGATTTATAGGTACAATTTATGTCCCTTATATTAACAAATATTTTAAAATGTATACCTTTATCATGCCAGTGTGGCTCAGTGGTTGAGCACCAAGAGGTCGCCAGTTCGATTCCTGGTCAGAGCACATGCCAGGGTTGTGGGCCAAATCCCCAGTGAGGGGCATGCAGGAGGCGGCCAGTTAATGTTCTCTCTCATCCATGTTTCTAGCTCTCTCTCCCTCTCACTTCCTCTCTCTCTCAAATCAGTAAAAGAAAAATTTTAAAATTAAAAAAAAAAAGTATACTTTGTCTTGTCATATTGTTTGCAGTATCTTCAGCCCATAGATCAGGTGAACTTTCTTTCCTTTAATTTCATAAATCATCCAGCAGAGAAGTGTCTATCAAGCAGAGCTAGGTCAATACAGTGTCAACTTTCTTCCTTTGCCGATGTCAGGCCAGCTGGGCAAAACACACTGGGAATATCCCAGTGATAGCGTGATAGTTGTTAGTTGCATTAAATTTTTACCCTGTGTCGTTCCAATTTTAGTATATGTGCTGCCAAAGTGAGCACACTCTGACCTCACCTTGTAACACTATCCCCTTTACTCTTCCACTTTGGCCACAGTAGCCTTCTTTTATTTCCTCAAATACATCAACCTCATTTCCTCCCCGGGGAATTTCTACTTGCTGACCTCTCTGCCCAGCAGCTCTTCGCTGTCTTTGTCCAGGACTCAGCTCAGATGTCACCCCCCTCCCCCCCGAGAGATAGCTTTCTGTAGCACAGAGATACTAGAATATAAGATCCTTTAGAACAGGGATTTGGGGGACTTTGTTTATCTCATGAACGCCAATGTCACTTGTATTTAGAATGCCTGGAACATAGCATTTGTTGAATAAATATCTGAACAAAGAAATAATTCTCCTGCTTCGCCAGACGCTATCTAGCTCCAAACCTAAGCTGTCCAGGTGGAAAGCTGAGGATTCATAGGAGCGTACATATATAAATAAATAATCAACACTCTTCTCCACTTCCTGTTGCCATGTTCAAACAGACTTGGGAGTTAGACCTGCTGATAGAATAACCTGTCTTTCTCTTTCATTTTTGTTCATGAAAAAAATAATTAATACAGGTCCACCGTCACTTACTGATTGCCATGTATTGTTCAAAACAATACAATGTTTGTGTCTAGGGATAGCTTGGACATTAAATTCACATCAATTAGGTAACTTCCCCTCCCCACAAAAAATAAATTTTCTGCCGGGAATTTATTTTAAAGACACCTAGAGAAATTTCCCCTTTAATATGAGCAAAATGATAAGTATTAAATTTGTGTTCACAACACAGTTGGGGGAGGGGATTGTAGCTCAAATATTGAGAACTACATAGGATTGAAACTGAATGTTGTACAACAGATACCTAAACTTTATATCCTGGAAATTGATCAGAGATATGAAGGAGAATTGATAAGTTAATGGAGCTAAGCATGAAACTCAGGTCACATGCTCTTGGATGCAAAAGTAAAACCTTAAAAACCTAACATGTAGACATCCCTTTAAAATTTGTAGCTGGTCAATTTCCATAACTACCTTAATTACCTTATTTTGTTGTATTTTAAATAGTAGTCTCATAGCTTAAAGCATCTGACAACCATGTGTAAGTTGACAAACTATATTGAAATGGGCCTCAAGAAAAACTCTGTCATCCTATAATCATCTTATTCATGCTGAAGGCATATTACTCTCTTTTGGGACTATTCAAATTTGTGAAATATTTTTTAAAAAAAGAAATGAAATGACACTTTTGAGAAGTTACTACTCCAAGAACAATTACTTATTACAGTATTTATCTTATGGCAAATGTTGAAAGATTTTACCCTTTTTTTTAGTTACCAAGCAGAGTGTTTTCCCAGTGATAACACTCCCAATGTAGCTAATCTATCAAAATAAAAAGTTGACAAGGGTCAATTGGTTTGAAAAGTTTATATTTTTCTAAGTTACAATAAGAGTTTGTAAATTCTTGATATCAATATTCTAAAAATTCACTCATAACCTTCACATGACGTTTCTATGAAATCCTCTATAACTATGCCTTGATATTATACATTCCTCAAGACTCATTAAAATAGATATGCAATTATAAAAAGCTTCACTTTTCTCATTTATTTCATACCGATCATCATCATTCAATCTTAGATTTCTGGTATTAGCATTTTGTTCACATTTCCACTTGTTTTACTTCCTGAAACCTTAGGTCATAAATATCAAAATAGGTTATGAAGTCAGTAAAATATGACGACAAATTAAAAAATATCACAACCAGATTGGACTCTGAAAGGGCTTTCCTTTGTCTTTATAAACAAGAAAGTTGGGGAAAAGTTAAAAATGATGATCTGTTTTAAAGGTGAAGAGATTAGCCATAAAACATGTGTACATAACACATAGACACAGACAACAGTGTGGTGGCCAGAGGGAAGGGTGGGGGCTGGGTGGAGGTGGGCAACGGGGAGGAATGGGGACAAAGAGAGACTGCTGAAGGCAACGTGTGCACGAGGCAGCGTGCGGATGTTTTACTGAATTGTACACTTGAAACCTGTCTGGTTTGGTGAACCAAAGTCACCCCAATAAATTCAATAAAAAAATTAAAAATTAAAAAATAATCAAAATAAATCCATCATTTCTTAAAGGGTGGCACAGATCTATCACAACTGGAAGAGAGCCTGATAATGATGCCTTGCATTTATGCAGCACATTAACAATTTATATAGCCTTTAGGATCCATTTTGTCATTTAAATATTGCTACGCTCTCATAAGATAGGCAGGATACATATTCTTGTCTCCATTGAAAAGGTGGAGAAATTCAAGTATGGAATGCTTAACTACTCTGTGGAAGTCCACGCATCTTGGAAAATTACGCCGCCTGTGCTGGGATCCAAGATTTCTCTGTTATTCTAGAGAGCAGTTTCCAGCAAGTAACACTAGTCCCCAATTTGTAAGAAAAAAAAAAAAAAATTACATGTAATATTAACAAGTTACATGCCAATAAGCAACATATTTTTTATATAACTTAAAAAATAAATACATCTAACAAATTAATACCAGGAGTCCAGTGTTAGGGAGATCATCAAGAAGATGTGACCATGTGTTGACCAGCAAGCTGGACCCAGGCAAACAGGCTCCCACCACCCTGCATGCTCTCTCTGAACTGCGCATTTTGCTCGTGCTCCCCAGTTCCAGAAGCTGCCCCAACGATACAGCCTTGAGATAGACATGTGGTGTTGAGACTGTCTGGATATTGTACGTGACAGAATTTTGTTAAGGCCTCTATATAAACCCTTAGGATTATGGTGAGTGGGTGTGGAAATCTACTCGTCCTGCAGCAATCAAGACAAGCCTCGTAAGTAAGTTCTCTTGCTTATTAAAACCCACATACCAGTCTGCCTCTTCCTCTGTCTCTCCCTGGCCCCCAGGTACAGGGACCCGGCTCACTCTAACCCCAGAAGCTGCTGAGGATATTTCAAACTAACATCCATTTGTTACAGTGATCAGTTTAGTTTGAATATGTTGAAGTTTCACTGCTTATATATTTGATGCTATTTCTAAAGCAAAGGTTTGAAATGACTCTTTAACATCTTAAAACTTTTTGGTGTATATGTCCAGCCATATACAAATTTATTGATTTAAAGTTATAGGATTTTTAACATCGCATAATTGATTTGTGTTTATTGCTACATGAATAGTGTTCAAACTGAAAAATGTAATGTACTGGATCAAATATATTTTTGAAATCTCTTACGGAGATCCTACTGGGACTGGCATATAATTGAACACACTTAACAGAATATTTCAGGGAATGTTGCCAAGGAGTGAATAAGAGAATCACATTTCATTTTTAAATGCCAGACAAAAGTCACCTAAAATGACAATAATAGTGGGTAGAAGAAGGAAGGAAATTGGACTAGGTGGAAGGCATAATTTACATAAGGTGCTTTTTATCTAAAATTTTCTTTCTTTTGTTGAATTTGACAATTTACCAGAGCCTTTTCAGAAGTGTCTGACATCCCTTTTAATTAAGCAGCAAGCAGTAAGAAGTGACAGGCAATGTGTTTCCAGAGTATTAATGCATATCTTGAGTGAATTCACCCTCTCAAGAAGAGCTCTAATTCTGAAGAAAGCATTTAGTTCTGTCTCATATAAAATCTTAACATCGAAGAATGCTGCAAAGATATGTTTATTCATTTAATTTAAACCCCTCTTATTTCCAGCTTAAATGAGCATTATCTTGTATGCTTCAGAAGAGCCTCATACTTTTGTAAAAGTTAAGGGGGATGTCATGTATATCCACTACAATTACTTAGAAGTGGCATTCGATCACTTGTGTGATTTGTTTTAGAACTGCCCCTGTTGCAGCTCATTCTGTCTCCTAATCAGGCTGTTAGCAGTTCTCACTTAGAGTCTTTAGCATCCTCTGCCACCAGCTGAATACTTCAATTGTCTTCCCTTTGGTCTCTTGTCTTTTTTTTTTAATTTTAGAGAGAGAGAAACATTGATTTGTTGTTCCACTTCTTTATGCATTCATTGGTTGCCCTTGTATGTGCCCTGACTGGAGATCGAACCTGCAACTTTGGTGTATCGGGACAACACTCTAACCAATTGCCTTTGTTTTCTGCCCATAGATCAACGTCTCTTCCTGCCTGCACTTGCGAGAAAGGGATAGACGATGCAGAGTGGAGCTAAAACATCAACACGCCAATGAGCAGGGGAACAGCAAAACATGCAGTCCTGAGATTTCCTGATGATTCTCCATATGGAGTTAAGTTCTGGTATTTCACTGTATTATTATAATATCCTCCCTTAGTGGTACCATTGTGAGTAGATTTCTTGTCCCCAGAAAATATTGACTAAGAAAGAGTGTTGGGCTATTTCAAACACAGGTCTATTGAGTGATACATGTAGACGCTAAGAAACATTCCCACATGGTCTAGCCATAATACTCACTGCCCTGTGATTATCCACTGACCTAGCTTATTCTGGTTATTCCTGAAACTTCAAAAAACTGGAGTTTTCTGAGAATTACAGACATCGCATACTTTCCTTGAGTAGTGTTTCAATAAGAGACTTGAATTATGACCTAATTTAAATGGACAGCACTAAATTAGCTTTTTGTTGAAAGAGTCATCATGCATAAAACACTCTCTATAGGTAGAGCCACATATCAAATTGTTGGTGTTCCCAACAACTATCAATCCTAGCCCAGTATGAAACCCATGACACAAGAGTGGCAAGGATTTCTGAGCAAAAGCCTTCACCTCAGTCCACTGCTATGGACATTTGATCTGGGATGGTTTGGCTTCTGTGCAGCTTCATCTGTTAATTTCACAGTGGTTCATGAAATTTCAGCTTTTCTGAGTATACGGAGGGGACAGAACTTAAAGAAGGTGTGCTGTTTTCTGTCCTTAAGTCAGTCATTCTTCTTAAAACAAGGATCTCAGGTGCTCAAAGTCACAGCCCCAGCATTCAAGGTACATCCTGAGAGGAAACAAGTGGTTTATTTATCCATTCGGCTCTATTCCAGAGCTTCTTCTTAATAATTATAAAGAAAAACAAAAAATATAAGGTGCTATTTTGTCATTTCAGTTCTTCATTTGAAAAACCACCAACCACAAGTAGAAGTCTTTTTCTCCAAGTATCTGCTGCAGAATTCACCCACTGGACCAGAGATTTTCAATGGGTGTGCTGCAAGAATTTCTAACATCTGCAATACCTGACCAGTTAGTCAGGGGCACTGACCTCTTTTCTCTTAGATTGTCAAATTAAAAAATGACAGTAGCCAACACAACAATAGCTGCTGGTGTGAATGAGTCAAATTATACCTATTTGTTTTTGTCAGATCGGCAAAAAATATAATATATTCTTGGAAGTGCTGCAGAATTTTAGTAATAAGTTTATATGTGCCATAAGTTGAAAAAGGTTGAAAATCACTGCACTAGACTATTATCATTGATTACAATTTGGGCTGCATGTAGCAAAGCAAAGTAGAGTCATTTATTTATTTTTTCCCCTCTCAAGAAGGAGAGACTTACAGAAGATGCCATCTTACACTTACTAGTAGTCGATAACAAATGTTGATTGAGAAGTGAAGGAATTGGAATCCTCATAATATTGCTGATGGGAATGTAAAATGATGCAGTCTCTTTAGGGAAAAAAAGTGGGAATTTACTCAAAATTTAAGCAAAGTTACCATTTGACCCAGAAATTCCACTTGGGTGGAATATACCCAAGCAAAATGAAAACATATGTCCACATAACAAATTGAACACAAACGTTTATAAATAGCATTTATAATAGCTAAAAAGTAAAACCAATCGAAATGTCTTTCAAGTACATTATGAAGAAAAAAAATGTGGTGTACTCATGCAATGGAATATTATTTGGCGATAAAAAGGAATAAAATACTGATATATACATACCACACCACGGATGAACCTTGAAAACATTACAGTAAGTGAGAGAAACTAGCCACCAAAGGCCACATATTATATGATTCAATTTATATGCAATTTCTAAAATTGGAGTCACAATTTAGAAAGACAAAAGGTAGGTTAGTGATTTCATAAAGCGAGGACAGGGAGAAAGACAGGGACTGGCAGATAACGGTCATGGGAATAATTTTGTGATAGTAAAGAGGTTTCTTGGAGAAACTGTTGTGTCCACGCAGGCATGGAGAGTCAGCCTTGGATGGTGAGGAATGGCCAGGTTTTATTCACCTCTGCTTCGGGCCTGGGAGATGTTGAGATGTTGAAGGATCTGTTTCTAGTGGAGGATGAAGAATTCCTTAACTTGGGTCCAGTAACCTAGAAACTGCTTATCCAGAATGGATTAACTCTTTGAAAAGATTGTTTTTACAATTTGAGAATGGAATGAAGAGAATCAAGAAAGGAAACAGCAAATTGCCCTGGAAATTTATGACAATATGCTCGGTGAGAGAGAAATTAAAGGCATTAACCAAGGTGGCAGCCACGTTGATGAGAGAGGTTTTGCTGACAGAATCCACAAAACTTGATGATAGAAGGAAGATTAAGAAAGAGAAAAATTAACTGTGTTCTGTAGCAGAGAAGTCTTCTTTGGCATATATTTTACTGATGAACCACAGACTACACTACAGTCGGCCCTCGTTTATCGCGGTCAATCAGTTCCAGACTCTACGCGATAAATGACTTTCCGGGAAGTAGGATTCTTTATTTATACACAGTGGTCCCTCGCCACTTCCGCGATAGAGTGAAGCCTCAAAAGTCAAAACACGAAGTGGCAAGGGACGACTATACATCTTCTTAAGTATTTTCATTCCATTTATCAGGACTTACATTATAAAAATAAAAACTGTACTGTGTATGGTATGTAAGCACATATGCACACACATGCATATGTATACTTTTAAATATATATTGATTTGCCCAGCCAGTGTGGCTCAGTGATTGAGCCTCAACCCATGCACCAAGAGGTCGCCAGTTTGATTTCTGGTCAGGGCACATGCCCGGGTTGTGGACCCAATCCCCAGTGGGGGGCATGCAGGAGGTGGCCAATCGATGTTCTCTCTCATCAATGTTTCTATCTTTCTCTCCCTCTCCCTTCCTCTCTCTCTAAAATCAATAAAGAAAAAAAAATTATTTTAATAAATATATATATTGATTTATAATTATGTTTATATTATGTATTATATATAATAAAATAGGTACTACTATATATTTGGTATATAATATGCTAAATTGTGTATTATAATATATAGTTATATATTAACAAGTACAAATATATAAAATATATGAAATATGTCTTACATCTGGTACTGGAGCAGGTGTCAGATCACTTGCTGTTATTAATTCCTTCATCAGCCTGGAAGCGGTTCTGACTCAGCCAGAAACCTTTCAGACACCACAAAGAGGGCCACGCCCTGGAAGGCAGCTCTGTTTAGGGACCTGCAGCTGGTAGGTAGTCGGGATTTGATCTTCCTGAAGGTGTATCAAACTACAAAGAAATTATATTCTGACTCAGCTGCCTTTGCACTCAGTGGGGAGGAGGTGTTTGATACGATCTTGTTTATTTAGACAATGCAGTAAAGACCGGGTGCAAAGTAGAGCAGACACACAGAAACCACAGTCTCTCAATGATCAGAGATCAAGGGGAGAGGGAGAAGCCAACATTGGGCTGGCTCCCCCTTTGGGTTTCTTAAATTTGCTCTTGTTGGGGACAGGTTTCTAGAGTGGCCAGGTTGTTTAAATCAGACCCCGACTGTTTTAAAGGAAGTGCTTCTACTTGCCATTTATGAGAAAACAGCTGATAGAACCTTTCTACCTTTCTATGCGTGAGTGATATAGAGGAATTATCAGACATACACTATTTGTTCCTTGAAATATCTGTCCTAATAAATTATTTTTGTACAAAATTTATGGTATAAAAGCCAGGCTCCTGATTAAGCAGCTTACCTAAATTCAGACAGGTAGTAAGCGGGAGAATCGAAACGGAAATTCGGATTTCTTAGCCTTAAAATCACTTGTTTTTCCTTACACCATGCCACCAGGAGATGATTAATCGCTCTGACAGAGAGAGAGATATTTGGAAATATTAGACATTGCTAGTGTCCTTTAAAGTCACGTCTTTAATGATGTGAAAAGTATATTGATCTACGTGTGGCTTAGCTCTTCAGAGCTACCAAGGAGCAGTGGAGACACAGGCTACCTGGCCCTCCTGGTGCGTGCTCTCTATTTGTAAAGCTGTGCTTTTCTCTGAGTCATAAGGAAGGGCCCGCCTTCATACCTGTTTATAACTTTATACTCTCTAAATACCTTATTTCACAAATGGCAGAAGCAGGCAAGATGGACTGTTGATCTGACCCAGGAAAACAACTTAAATAACATTGCTTAGCCTGTCACTGCATTTATGAGCTGAAAACATACGCGAGACAAGCTTTGTAGATAAATCAAGCATTTGACTGTGTACGTAGGTCTTTTACATAAGAGGCGTTGGGCTTAATCTATAACTTATTACAATATTTTACTTGTCCTCTCAGAATTTATAAACTCAGAGGGGAATTGTCACAAACATACATTCTCTCTCTCCCTCTCTCTCTCTAACATGCTATAAATTTTAGTATGCAATAATGTCACCCTATGGCACTTGGCTTGCAGCACACATGGCAGAGTGGGGGTCATTCCAGGCTGGCATGATAAGGCAAGACACCGTGGAGGCTGTCCTTTTAACCTGGACCCTGTTGAAGTCTATTTTAATAGAGAATTGAACACGTGGGTATCACTGGAACGCCTTTCCTAATGAAACTGAGTCATCTTCCTTCACGAGGGACTCGTCCGATGCCTTCCTTGAAAAATCATTTTGCAATAGGAGCTAAGATTCAGAGTTGCACAGCTTGCTGTCCAATTCGCCACATATTTAAGAGGCTCTGATTTGTGCTATATCCAACAGGCTGCTGATCTGAGAGCTGAAGTATCTACAAAGACAAGGAATAAAAACCACGCTAACTCTCAGTGTTGCTGAAGACAAGGCTTGCTGTCTAGACAGATTAGAATGGCTCACACGATGTGAACCCTGCCTGAGACAAAAGGAGCCAACCATTTTGAGGGGATCAACCATACGTTAAATATGGTTCCTTGGAGTGGGGTCAGCCATATGTTAAATTAGTTCAGTTTCCCAAAGCTCTCATACAACTTGTCAGAGAAGCTACAACAGGACAAGAAAGAGAGGTGCCTACATTGTCGACAACAGTCGTGGCTGAGAGAATATCAGTGAAATCACATAGGTTTCTCCTCACATGCTTGCACGTGCTCAGTCAATTCCTAATGACTCTGAAGGAAGTTACCATGTTCTACGTAACAGAATCTTGCAGCCCCATGGATAGAGAGTTAAGAGGACTTTAAAAAAAAAAAATAATTTCATATTGATTTTAGATAGAGAGGAAGGGAGAGGGAGAGATAGAAACATTGATGAGAGAGAACATTGATTGGTTGCCTCCAGCATGCCCCCCCCCCCCCGGGGATCGGACCCACAACCTGGGCATGTGTCCTGACCCGGAATTGAATCGGCGACCTCTTGGTGCACGGGTCTATGTTCAACCAATGAGCCACACAGCCAGACAAGAGGACTATTTTAATCACACACAGACTCAGCTAGAGGATAAACATCTCTCATTCCCTGGATCTTTGATGAGATAAAGGTTAAGTCACAAAGAGCGTCTCAAAAAAATCTCAGAAACGTTCCTTTGTGAAAATAAAAATTGTTTAAAGCAACTCATATTTCAACACTATTAGTGGAGCCCCTGCACTAATCGGGAGCATATTAATCCTGAAAAAATCTCACCAGAGTATCTGGATCACTTTGCTGTTGCTTCTCTTTTCTTTCCTTTTTTTTTTTTTTTTTTACTCTGGAGAAGAATCAATGGTGAATGGCAAGTAGGGGGAGTGAGGAAAAATACTACAGAAAATAATCGAGTGCCGTAACAGTTGCTCTGCTCTGATGCTCATTTAATTAATGTCAGCATTATGCACACTGTATGCTCTGTATTCCAGGATATCTCCCTCCTTTTGTCTCTGAAGATCAAGTTCACATCAAGAGCCAGACTGCCTTGGTGTGCATCCTGGCCTCCCTGCTTACCAGCTGTGTGCCCCTATAAAAATTAATTAATCTTTCTGGGCCTTAGCAACACGACAATGGCAGTACTACACACCACATAGGATTATTATAGAGATTAAATGAGTCGATATTTGCAGAGCACTTAGGAGAGCGTCAGATACATACAAAGCACTTAGTGAACATTTGTTAAATAAAATAAATAAGATTTACTTATTCGGTTATTGTCAAACTGTCAGATTTTGGCAAATGTCCCTGCAGTTTGGCAGTCTTCATCTTATTTTCCCCTATCTAACTGTCAATATAGATGATATATACCATTCCAGTGAAAATCATGCTACCGAGTCTCACATTTTTCGTCCGTTGCTGTGAGAACATTTTAATGATAATCCCTGTTATGCTTTTCTTTCGCCCACATTTTATCACTGCAATTCCATGGAACACAGCTCTTTCTATAGAATCAGAGGAATGAAAGAGACCTGGAAAGGTCATTAATTTTTTTTCCCTTACCTCTGCCACCCACTTTCAAGCCAGACCACACACATAAATCATCCCAGACTTTTTCTTCATCGCACTGTGGTTTCTATTCACGTTTTCTCTGCCCTAAGGAAATGATTTTGCTACAGGTGGGCAAATTTAGCACTAATGGTATTACTCTATGTTTTCGGGGAAACTTTTGAAGGCAAAATAGCTCCATTAACATTGCCAGTTTTGCAGGATTCTTGTCACTGATCAAGTTTAATTATTTCCTGTGCCATTATTGAAAACCCAGAAATCAACTTCTTGCTCTCAATTCATGGTCATATTATATTATCTCATGGTAAATCTCTTAAGCTATTTCTCTAATGGATTCCCCACCACCACCTTTTTTAGACACTGATTCCAAGGTGAAAACCTGCTTTTTCATTGTTACTAGTCATGAGTGCTATTTAAACCCTATTACTTCATGAGAAAAATATAGCTAGTCAATTCATTTAAAAATAAAGATACTTATGTAATATTGCAATATGTAAACTAGTTGTTTGGAAATTTCACCATCATTTGGTTGACTTACCAACTATATGAAAAGATAAAAACTCTGATTTTAAAAAAAGTTTTCCTAAAAGTTCAAAATACAGTCTTGAGAGCAGGTATATGCTTTTTAAGCATTATAATACCGGCAGCTGTTACTTGCAGGATTATGAAGGAGGTGGTGTATTTTATTTTAGACAACCTCCCAACCTCTTCTTGTAAAACACTCTGCTTCCATCTGGGTCTGCTGTGCTTCAGTGTTCATACTGATATGGCCATGAGCCTGGCTGGTGTGGCTCAGTGGTTGAGCATGCACCTATGTACCAAAAGGTCGCCTGTTCAATTCCTGGTCAGGGCACATGCCCAGGTTGTGGGTCTGATCCCCAGTGGGGACCACGCAGGAGGTGGCCAATTAATATTCTCTCTCATCAAAGTTTCTATCTCTCCCTAAAAATCAGTAAAGAAATACCTTTTTAAAAATATGGCCATGCAAACTTATGAGAATCTCCAAGAATCTTTCCCAATTTGTCACTTTATCCCTACAGAGTAGAGGGCAGTGACTTCCCAGTCAGTGAAAGGTATAGTTCTATACAACTAGTACTAGAAATGCTTTTACCCAAAATACTTCTCATTATTTGATAATTCATTCAATGCTTTGAAAGATATAGCATCCAGCTTACAACTCTTGGTTGTGAGTAAAGTTTCTTCCCTGTCTTACTCCTTACAAAAAGAAGCTAGGGCAAAGTTAGCAGCAATCAATAATTTTTAAAATATTAGAAAAAGATTCACTCATTTAACAAGTAATTATATGGCACATACTATATCACAGGGTCCCAGGCATTGTAAATGTAAAGAAGTGAGGTCCTCTGGAGGGGAGACAATAACAATATAATAATATATTGTGTACAAGTTGAAAGGGAAACATTTGGCAGTCACTTTGACCAAAGTATAAACACAGTATTTGGAGAGAACAGGGAAGGATATATGTGTGTGTGTGTGTGTGTGTGTGTGTGTAACTTGGGTTGGAGAGATTAGAAAAGGCTACCCTGAGTAAGAATTATTTAAGCCAAGTCTTGAAGGATAAATAGCAGTACATCAAGCATCAAGATGAGGAAGGGCATTTCAGCCCAGGGAAGCAGCATGCAAAATACACAGAGGTGATAAAGAGTAAATGACAACCAAGAAACCACAGATAAATCATCATCACAGGTAGAAGGACTACGTGAAGATAGATTCCACAGAGAAAGTTGCCCTGAGTCCAATCATTACATGCTAAGATTCTAGACCTTATCCTGTAGATCAGCAACTTTCATAAGAAGACTTCCCATGTGCCCCTTTCTTCCATGGGCATATCCATAATAATGCATAATTCCAAGTGAACTACAACTTCATCTCATTTTCTCTTCTTAGAAAAATGTCTGATTCCCAGGGAGTTAATGTGAAGAGTGGAATAACCTAAATCCTTTCCTCGTTCATCAAAAAATATTCTCAAAATTTAGTTCTTTAATTCCAGTGAGATCTATCTATCTATCTATCTATCTATCTATCTATCTATCTACCTACCTATCAATATCTATCTATCTAGATAAAACAAACCTAGAACAGCTCTCCTTATACTGATGTTCTATGATGACAAGGTTAATAACTACCCTAAAAGATGATGAAAATAAATAAAACAGTTATGTGAAGAGGATATTATATTCAATATGCATTCTAAAAGGATTGTTCTATTTATAATGAGGGGGTGAATTGGAGAAGGTAAAGCATGGAGGCAGAGTGAACTGGAGGTTATTTCAATCATCTAGAAAATCAATCAAAGTTGTGCCAGTTTGAATAAAGAAAAGAGGAAGGTGGATGAGGTATGAAAGGAAAAAGTCTTGCTTATCAAGGAGTATGGTGAGGGAAAAGGAGGAAATGAATCTGCTTAGATGGTGACACAGGTAACAGCAGAAGAATATCATAAATGAAATGAAAGAGAATGCATTCTTTTAGATATAGTGAAACTTAGGAAAACATGAATTCACATGTTCCAACCTTTGGTTCTTTAAACACTAAAGAAAGAAGGCAGGATAATATTTGAGGTCATATTCTAGGTTTACATAGTTCAGGGTTGGTAAACTTTTTCTGCAAAAGGCAAAAAATGTAAATATTTTAGCTTTGGAAAGCCTTATAGTCTGTGCTGCAACTACTCAAATCTGCTCTTGTCCTTTGAAAGCAGTCATAGACGGTACATCATCAAGTGGGTCTGGCTGTGTTACAATAAAACTTTATTTGCAAAAGCAGGTAGTGGGCCAGATTTGGCCCAACATCCATAGTTGGCCAACTCTGACGTAGAGGCAGCCTTGTTACAGAAAGATACCAGAAGAAATATTTTCTCTGAGATTTTACAGTCATTCAATCAGATCAGTTTTCAACGTTTAAATACCCAGGGCATGTTCAAATCTTCCTCCAATTTGTTACATTTTTTAATACAAATTTTATCACACACATATACTTTTTTCATAGTTAAATACTATGTCAAGCTTCAATTACAAGGCAGTTCCCAGTTTACATTAAGCATGTAAGGGGAAATAATTGTTTAGAGAGGAATAATTGTTTTCTATTGAGAAGTGTGTGTGTGTGTGTGTGTGTGTGTGTGTGTGTATGTGTGTGTAAAATAAAATCTTCTTAGAAAACATAAGACTCAATTACAAATTCTGGTGGAAAATCTTGGTAGGCCAGCTGGCTCTTCTAATATTTAGAGGCCAAGAATATGAATAAAGTTCCCATGTCTTACAAAAGTGATTTATTAAAGAAGAAGAAGAAGAAGAAGAAGAATGTTGCTAACAAAATCTCCAGAGATGGTAGACAAAATGATTATCTCTCTGTAGTGACTGACATTCACTTGAGAAAGCCAAGAAAGCTCTCCTTGTGTACCAGGTAGGAAAAACCTGATTTAGTCATTAAAACAGTGCATTAGGCAACACTTCTTAATAAGCAGCCAAAAATAAGCTGCCTAATGGAATATCATGTTGAAACTCTATTCCCACTAGTTATATCCTTAATGGGTTCCTGTCAAAAGATGAAATAAAAATAATAAGTAGATACCTATATTTCTTTTCTCATCCTCACATAGCTTTTTATTTTTTGTAACCAAAATAAGAGCCATATAAAGGAAAGAAATGTAGAATTGTATGAAGATGTAATCTGAGCCCATATTTTCAACTTTTACAAGACCTATTTAACATTATTCGGGCAGAGTGAAGGAAAATACTAAATAGGCCTACAGTTCCCTTTCATTGAAATACAGTTTAGTTTTAAAGTTGTTCTTTTAATCTGTTGTTGGTATCTGTCTCCATGGCAATGGTACTTGTTCATAAATATTCTTGCTGCAGGTTTATCTGATTTTAGTATATGCAATTAAAAAGTTTCTCTTGACCATTTATCATTTGCCCTTGGTACAAAACTTTTTCATTGTGTTTTCTTTAGCATTAGAAATCTGGTCATTCCAGAACTTGGTGATTTCCTGGCTTCTTTAGGGAGGTCCTTTCAAACTATGATTGTTTTCTTTGTTTTCTCCCTCTCCAGGTCTCTTTTGCAGTCCTCTTACTAGCTAATTTCTTGTTATTTGCAAATGTTTTACATAGTATCAGTCTGAAAACAGAAACATCACCCAGTTATTTGAACCACAAGAATTTAATATTAAAAACAAAACAGTGAACTAGATAGGAAGGTGTTAACTAAGTAAAGTGTGAGATTAAGAAATGTATTCTAGCCCTGGTGGGTTTGGCTCAGAGGTTAGAGCGTAGACCTGTGGTCCAGAGAGACCCAGGTTCGGTTCCCGCTAATGGTGCGTACCTTGGTTGCAGTTTATCCCTGGCCCTTGTTGGTTGGGTGGGTGGCAGCCAGTCGATATGTCCCTTTCAAGTCGATGTTTCTCTCTCTCTCTTCCTCTTGCTCCCTCCCACTTTACAGGAAGGAAGGAAGGAAGGAAGGAAGGAAGGAAGGAAGGAAGGAAGGAAGGAAGGAAGGAAGGAAGGAAGGAAGGAAGGAAGGAAGGAATTCTATAAAGGACCAGATAGTAAATAGTTTGGCTTTGCAGATCATCACAACTACTAGTTTTAAATTGTGCATTGTTCCAAGTAGTGTAATGAAATCTTGAACTGTCGGGCTCTTTCTTACCTGGTATATCTACCTGCCCCTTTGTCACTTGGTAACCTTCTCAGTTACCAGATTGACTGCCGTGGTATCTCAGTGCTTCTGTTCACGTAATTCTTATTCTACTTAATAATGCCACATTTACATAACTTTTATCATAGTATGTTATTATACTTGTTCTATTTCATTATTAGTTATTGTGGTTAATTTCTTACTGTGCTTAATTTATAAATTGAACTTTATCATGAGTGTATATTTACAGGGAAAAACCTGGCATAGATAGGGTGTGGTCCTATCTGTGGTATCCAGCACCTGCTTGGGGTCTTCAGATATATCCTTTATAAATAAGGGGGCTTACAGTCTTTACAAAAAACACGCAGCAGCCCTGGCCAGTTTTGCTTAGCGGTTAGAGCATCAGCCCGCGGACCAGAGAGTCCCGGGTTTGGTTCCTGCTAAGGGCACGTACCTCGGTTGCAGTTTGTCCCCAGCCCCGGTTGGGGTCGTGTGGGTGGCAGCCACTCGATGTGTGTCTCTCACATTGATGTTTAAAAACAGAAAGGCAAGATTGGGTTACCATGTGGACACTTGGAAGAGGGACCTTGTGCTCTTGGGACCCAGACATCTGGGGAGAGGGACCAGCTGGCTGGTGTGGGTATCTCGAGAAGGACATGATGAAGTTGGATCTGCAAATATCCAAAACATTGCACCCTAGGTTTACCCAGACAAAACCGTCACTTCCCAGGTGAAGAAGACACAACGCTGGAGTGATGCTCAGGCAGGTGTTAGCAAGCCCACAGGAGCCTCAAGGGGGACAATTAAGAAAACACAAGTCTGTGTTATTGTTGTTTTTCTGTAGCCTTGTGGTTCCCCTTCATGCCTCCTGATGGCCCGGCACGCTGGCAAAGCAGAAATGGGTTTTCAGAGCCCCAGCTTGAGCATCACACCACATAGGAGGGCAGGTTAGAGATGAGGGACAGTAACTTAACTGGCACAGACACCAAAACTCAAGGTTCTTTTTTAGTGAAGGTTTGCAGACTAATATCCGACTAGGAAAATTCTCACAGTATCATCCTGTGGCTGTGTAGCTACTATTCCAGGCTGTGGAATGTGGCCCCATTCCATCCACCACACTTTGATAATGTAAAGATGATTGGTTGTTTAGAATCCATTAATTAAAAGGACAGGTGTAAGTACATATATTTGTGTTTAACTCTGTGTGTGTTCGTGGGTAATATATAAATCAGGGTAAGAATCCAGCACTTCATAAGGACTCAGAAAGGACTATATTTTAATCTAAAATATATCTATTTTTTACAGTAAAATATACTTTTTTTATTAGACACTGGGATAACACCCAGAACTGGTCGTTTCTGTTGCTTAGATTCCCGTTTGTAAAAGAAAATGTTAGCAACTACATGTCAATTTCACTTTTTTATTTATTTTTTCTGAATTTCACTGGTTAACAAAATGCGAAAGCCCAGGAGTGATTGCTTATGAGAATATCTAGTGCTGATTGATTGACTGATTGATTGATTGATTGAATGATTTATTGATTGACAAGTGATGAAGGATGCAGGAGTGAATCAAGGCTATTCTAAGAAACATCCTTTGACGATACTTTAAAAGTTTGACAGTTTGTCACTCAAGAGAAAAAGATCTCTAGGGTGACGCACTAAATTGTATTGCTCTGTGCTGTCAGAATAGCTTTAAGTGTGGATGACCTTAAGTGTTTGTGCACAGACAACAAGTAATAGATGGCATATGAATTACATTGATTTTAGTATGCAAATATCCACTAGTCTTGCATAAGAAAACAGCTTGCTCTCAGCTTTACCACCTGTGCTATTTTACAGTTTTTACATTTTTCCCTAGTTTATTTTAATATCTCCCACCCTCCCTGGGCTTCAGTCCTCTCCTGAATAATGTTTTCTTCCCGCAGCATACCTGTACAACATAATTGACACTCTTCCTGTCACTATGGCAGGGGACATGCCAGAGCTGGGCTGATTTCTCCAAGCCATCTCTAATAGTATGTGCCTAGTGATGGCTTCCAGGTCCCTATTTATATCTGCTTTTAAATATTTCATATCTCCTCTATTACTGATAAGAGTTAATCCACAGGTTTCCGGAGATTTTTTTTTTTTTTCATAAATGCACATAGGCTATCATTTATGGTGCTGGGAATCTCCATACATTATTTTTGTTACAGAAGCTTGATGGGGTCTCAAGAAAAGTTACCTGTGAAGAAATCACCGAGAAGATTCATAATGAGTCATCCCATGCAAATCTGCCTTACTTTACATGTGTGTGGCCATTGTGGGGAGTGGTGGACACAATCTTAGTACATCGATTCTGCATTTAGAAACAGAATGCCCTAAGGAGACTGAGCATATTAATGGCTTCATACATGCCAGCCACTGTATTTATTCTCACCGCATTCCCCACTTGCAAAACATAACCTCAATAAACAGTACTATATACAAAACAGACCATGCCAAAAACACGTTTTCCTTTCTGCTATAAGAAACCATTTTGCACTATTCACTAGCTTCTAGATTATTGATTTTGATTAACTCTCTGGCTGGTTGGCCATAGAAAGAATTAAAGAGACATTTTGATCCCAATGTCTCTCTCAAGAAAAGCTGAGGGCTTCTTCTATGGGTGAGTGGTTTTAAAATCCCACAAAATTTACTCATTTTTAAAAGTCTGTTCGGCAAACATAAATGCTCAAAATTATAGAGATCTTGGAGGCCATAATTTCCCCAGCTGGATGAAGGGGATAACTCTAAGAGGCCCCATAGATCATACCATGTTGTCATTTATTATAATGTTTTAACGTTCTACAGAATTTGTGTTGTCAAGAACATTGGGTGGGGTGATTTATTGGCTAGGATTGATCATGTTGCTAATAGCACAGATGGCTTGAATTTTGGAAGGGGGAAATTTCTTGTCACTGAGCATGAAAAAATAAAATAAAATGCTGAGTTGCCAAGAGACAAAGGGGACTTCACTACAAAAGACTCATTTACCTGCAGGAGCAGACAACATTCAAAAGGTAGTTTTTGTTTTCCTTCAAACGCACACTTTAAACTGTTTTTGCCTCGAGGAGCAGTGGGCACAGTCCGCGTGTGAAAAGTTATTCCCCAACAGAGTGAACTTTTGTCAGCTCTCCCTCTGGGACCATGTGCTTTCAGAGTTTCTCTGTGGTTTCTGCCACAAGTACCAAAACCATAACCTTGCTGCAAGGCTTTTCCAGCGGAATGTCTAGAACTCTGACGTCTGCGTTGACTTTTAGCCTTTTCCTGTAGGCGGACACCTGGAAGCCATCGTCTGCAGACGCCCAGCAGCCACATGCTGGACCCTGCACAGCAGTCAGGGTGCCAACGGAGGGGCAGTGACCCAGCAGGTGAAGCAAACAAGACAGCAGATTGTCTTATGCAGAGATCACACTGCCTGTCCAGATCTCGTCCTCATGATTCTTCAAAATTACAGAGGAGAGTTTGAAAATAAGAGGAACAAACAACCTGTGAGTAATAAACTCAGTTTTGCACACACACCCCCCCCCCAAAGTGACACATTTAAGCGGAGACTTTTCCTCAAAACCCCAGTGACAAGCTTCTGGTTAACTCGAAGCCGGGGCTTCGGAAACCAGGACACCAGGCTTTGCCCTCCTCCGTCAACAGCCAGAACTCTGGTGCTGAATCACGTTCTTTGGTTATTTACTCCAAAGTTGCAGTTCGAGCATCTAAATATAAATAAAGTGACAATGACAGTGCTTGGGAAGAATGAGATCAGTGCCCTAATTTGAAGCGGCCCTGATATATGATCAGATTGGAAGCTGGCTTACTGTAGTTTGCACTAAAATATTTTGTTTCCAGCACTGAATCACTGAGGAGCAAGGGTTTTGGTTCTTCAAGTTTATTTACAGAAATAAAATGAAGCTCTCATTGTCTAAAAAAAAAAAAAAGAAAAGAAAAGGAGTGCTGATTAATTGAAAACTGCTGTGTCATCTGATAAATGTGTCCTTATTACAGGAGGAATAACACTCATCACTGTGGAAAGACCCAGAGCCTGAGAAATACTTCTAATTGAGAACATCACCTTGAAATGAATGCATTTCTACAGGTCTGTGCTTGTACACTATCACTCTTCCACACAATGATATATATTCTGGGCAAATTTGCAATGCTCTGTTTAAAAGCTTTTTCTTCTTCTTCTTCGGTGCACAATGAGGATGACAAACATACACCTCTCTTTGAAGTAGAATGGAGAGTGACCCCACGAAGTCAAGGGGGCATTATGAAAGAATGTAAAGCAAAAGTAAAAAACTTAACCAACAACCATTTGGGGATGAAAATGTGTTTTAATGGGGATTCCATTCGCTGATCAAAGAGTGATGTGTGTACACACACACATTTAAACAGGCTCGTCCACTAGAAAGTTAAATTTGCCTTTCCATGTGCTTTAGCAAACGGCTTGGCCAACAGCTTATTGCCACCAGCAATGCACTGTCACATCAAAGCAGGTTTGTTCAGCCAGTCTCTGTAACTCATTACCTGAATTTCTCATCTCAACGGTAGGTCCATTTACTCAGGGGCTGACGTTGATTCCTTCCTAAGAACAGCCTTTTCTCTGAAGGAGGAGCAGACTGGCTCATTCAGGTTCAAATGTGGACAATTACTTCCATTAGTAAACCAAATAAAAAGGGTTTCTCCCTCAAGGCGAGAGAAGCTTGCCTGTAATCTTGCATCTGAGATCTGGTTTTAGATATGTGTAATGCCTTATTGAACCTAAAATCGGGGTCTACAGGACTCAATACTCACAACTTGCAGAGTTTTCTATTGCATACCATTGCTGGCAAGTTAGATGGCCCACTAGTGCTTAATTACTGAGCATCTACCATTTACCGTGTTAGGTGCTGCAGACAGACAGACAAACAGAGTAGATACAGGGCCTGCCCTCATGGTACATTCCGTGTGGTAAGGCAGGCATCCATTTGTTGTCAAGTCTCCCCATTTAGACATACTTGCAATTACTCAGGTTCTTCCCAACATCAGCCAGACTTGTCCACCCTGCTTCGTATTGAATCAAGGAGGGGGTAGGTGCAGCGTGAAGGAAGTCAAGGAAGAGATGAATAGGACTAAAGGTATTTCTGACATGCCTCCTATGTTTGTATCCATTCCTTTCCATGACACCCTTCTCTTAGAAATCCTCACTGACCTGAAGTCAGAGTCAGCAAAACAGAAATTCGCCAGAGCTGCTCCGAGCAACCCGTGTGACCCGAGCTCTGCCCGCCAGGCACCGCGGGGAGGGCACAAATGGTATTTCTCTTCACATAACTCAGTGTGCTGAGATACACTTGATTACCCTGGCAGAGCTGATCTTTGAACAGGGTTAGGGTGATTTAGGATGCAGGTTTCTTTCTTCTCTCCTTTGATCAGCTGGAAAAGGTGGATGTTGCTCAAGATGATAAGTTAGGTAAATTCTGTAATAGCTTAGAGTCCAAAAGGCAGTGTGTAAAGATGAGAGTGCATCCACTATCTGGGCTCCAAGAAGGAAAACAAAAACGTTTTCATTCGCTTCTGTTTCTGCGCCTTTCCACGGGGGATGTTTCGGGGTCTCGTTTTATAAGCGTCATGAATCAAAAATTTCGCAGTGCTCCGCTGCAGCGAGGCCTCATATGGTGAGCATTACCTAGAGACCCAGAGCTTTTCAGTGCGAATCTCAATAGGTGAAACAGAAAACCATCAGTGAGCAGTGAGGACCATTATAATGGAAACATCATTTAAAATCAAGGCGTCAACATCTGTTTCTCTTTCTAATTACAAATGCAACCCTCCCTCCTGACAACCAGTCTCACCACACCATCGTAAATCACAATCATAAAAAAGTTCAAAAACGAAGTCATTTACATGGTTGTATGTGCTTTGTATTCCAAACCACACGCATGCTTCAGTTATGTTGCTATCATGTACCAGATGAAGTCAGGTGGGATGCAGGGCATGAAAATAGAGCTCTTGTACTAACATGCAATTCTTCCTCCTGTAGATTTTCACCTGAGTTGTATGTAAACAAATCCTGGGTAGAGAAACACACACACACACACACACACACACACACACACTGAAAAAACAACAACAATCAACTTTGAAAAGTTCTTTGTCATTTATCAGTAAATATTTATTAAAAACCTACACAGTGACAGGGCCAGTGCTGGCCTCTGATGACAAAGGAGTAAACAAGAGAGATATTCCTACAAGGGACAACCTGATGTTTGAATGAAACATTAAAACAAAACACTTGTGTACATAAATATATAATTATGGCTGTGATGTTTCAGTGAAGGAAAACTTCAGGATTCTATGACAATGAAACTTTCAGCAAAAAATCTCAAGAAGATAGCAGACCCCTAAGGAGACAGCAAAAAGACCATGTGTAGCATCCATCAACTGACTTTCACAAACACAAGCTGAGCCGTAGTAGTTCCAGGATTTTCCAATATCTGAAAAATCAGTAATTAGAAACAGAAAACATCTGGCTTAATTTAAATAGAATATTGAAGATATAATTTATATATTTAAATTTCCAAAATTTCAGGCTTAAAGAGAACATTCTGTAATACACATGTCAGCTTTGGTACCAAGAAGTAATAACAGGTCTAGTGCTGATTCGTATGGAACAGACTCGTAGAGAAATGGAGCCGTGAACCGTGTCCTGCCCTTGAGGACAACTGGAGAGAATGCAGGCAGGAACCAGAGCAAGCACACCCTGATCTAGTTTAGGGGTACCCCAATTTTTTAGAGAAAAGAGAGAAGAAAATTACCATTATTACCATATATTGTTTTATATCACATTGTAATATTTTAATCTACATTTACAAATACATATGTATTAAAGATTGTTATATTGATTTTTATTTTTATTTTTTTTACTAACATAATGGGTGATTTTTATTTATCTAAAAATTTAATCTAAAATTTTTTAGTTAATTAATTAATTAATTTTTGTTACAGATGTTTCTCCTTTTGCCCCCATTGATTCCCCCTCCCCCACTCTCCCCGCCCTGTCCCCAGCTTTGTTGTCCATGACATTGTTCATGCACACATGCATATAAGTTCTGTGGTTTATCTCTCACCACCACCCCCTCTTCTGGAGATTGTCAGTCTGTACCCCACTTCCACGTCTCTGGGACTATCCCATTTCTCAGACTGTTATGTTCATTATATTCCACAAATAAGTGAGATCATATGATACTTGTCTTTCTCTGTTTGGCTGTCTTGCTTAGGATGATACTTTCCAGGTCTGTCCATGTCATCTCAAAGGATAAGAGATCTTTCTTTCATACAGCTGCATAGTACTCCATTGTGTATATGTACCACAGCGTTTTTATTCATTCGTCTACTGATGGACATTTGGGGTGTTTCCAGATCTTAGCTATTGTAAATAGTGCTGCTACAAAAATGGGTACATATATTCTTTCTGATTGGTGTTTCAGGCTTCTTAGGATATATTCCTAGAAGTGGGATCACTAGGTGGAAGTCAGAGGCATAGAGAGAGAAATATTGATTAGCTGCCACCTGTGCTCCCCCTACCGTGGATCTAGCCTCAACCACAGCATTTGTCCTAAAAGGAATCAAAACAGCAACCTTTTGGTACCCAGGACCACGCCCAACCAACAGAGCCACACCCGCCAGGGCATACATATTATATATTTACATGTCATATTGTATGTACTGCGTAATCTAAGTCTGCAATATAGGATATTAGCATAAGATAGGATATGATACTGTA
The DNA here is from genome assembly GCF_014108415.1 of Molossus molossus. NCBI lineage: Eukaryota > Metazoa > Chordata > Mammalia > Chiroptera > Molossidae > Molossus > Molossus molossus. The sequence continues at coordinate 18,878,378 of NW_023425347.1, forward strand.
ACAGATAATCCCTGAGTCTTAATGATTTAAAACTCACCTTTCAACATGTTCATTTCAGTTCAGTGGAGACTCAGCTCCATGTTGCCCTCAAATAAGAACTCATGATGATGTAGTTGTTACCAGTGGAAACATTTCTCATCGCCATTGTAGTGGAAAAGGCTGATGAAGAATTGCCCACAGGTTCTTAAATGCTTTCGTCTAGGTGGTCTGTGCATTCAAATGTCATTGGCTAAAGCAAGGTGGCCATTACTAGGACCATCCTCCCATTAACCATGAAGTAGAGAGAAACCAGGTATTTTTTTCTACCTCATAAAACATATGTACTCTATTTAATATACATATACCATACACTATATGAGTGTATTTCATTCTATCATCTTATATAAATAATTTGTTGTTCAATATTGATATCTGCACTAGGTTCATTTGATATCTACAACTGAAATACAAATATTTATATCAGACAAATCTAATAAATAGCCTTTGCTTTCCACCTTTCTCTTATAAATGGTTTCTAAATGGGTGAACAAAGCTCACTTCTGTGTGAAAACACACATCCTTTTGCCCACTAAGTAGAAATGGAAATATTAAGGATATCACTGCAAAAGTACAATGTTCATAAAAGCTTTTTTCATGACAGCAGCTGAAATATGACATATTGCATGTTTATGAAATAGAATTAGTGAGAGTTAGTGACAGGGAACCTGCAGTTATTGAAATTTAAAAGAGCAAATTTGGATAAGAGGGTAAGCCACACTGATGAAGTCTAATTAATACAAACTCACTTTGTTCATTAAAAATGTAGTTTTTTTCCCCCTAAAAATAGTCAGCATGCTTTGCGGGAATTAATCAACAGTCAATCAGAAACAAATGTTTTCTCAGTGTGTTTCGAAAGGAATAAAACATTTTAGCCTCCCTTTATAAGAAAATAAAGTGTTCATTTCACAGATGTCTTTCATGTATACAAAAATACTTTGCTTATAAATCTGTATTTTAAAACCTATACATATCCTGCTAAATAGCCCCTTCCCCCATTCCAAAGCATATATGCATAATCCTTGTTCTAGGACATCACTAAAGATTTCATTTCAATAATAAAGCATAAATATTGAATAATAGCTAACTAAATATGAACACTTCAAGGACAGTCTGACAATTCATACTTTTCAAATATTGTAGTGTCTTTTCGTATGATTGCAAGATAAGAACATTGAACATACTTTTATTTTCTCTACTCCCAATCCCTTTTCCAGGGCTGTTTGTAAAACAACAATTATCTTATAACATAGGTAAGAAACAATGATATGAAGAGTTCAGTGTTACCTAAGTATGGGTGAACATCTTTCTATTATAGTTCCTTTGCCAGCGAATAAAGTTATCTTTCTGTCTGATTATATGGATTATCTAATCCTATTCATACCAGTCAATTTTTTATTCTGGCAAACTACACATTACATATAATTTAGCATTTTACCCATTTAAAAGGGCAAATTTAATGGCATTACATGTTGTGAAACTACCACCACCACTATCTACTTCCAGAATATTTTCATCATCCCAAAAGGAAACCTGTATTCATGAAATTGTATCCTTCCTACTCGCAGCTCCTGGCAACCACCAATCTGCTTGGGCCTCTGTCCATTTGCCTTTTCTGGGTATTTAATATGAATGGATATTGTGACTGGTTTCTTTCAGTTAGCTTAATATTTTCAAGGTTCATTCATGTTGTACATATATCAAAATTTCAGTTCTTTTTATGGCTGACTCCATCTAATACTCCATTGATGGGTCTACCAAATTTTCTTACCCATTTACGGCTGTTGATTTTTTTCTACCTTTTGGCAATTTTGAATAGTGCTGCTATAACATGTGTGTAGGCTTCTTGCTTAAGCACATACATTTAATTCTTTGGGTTATATAACTAGGAGTGGAATTGTTGGATCATCTGATAATTCTATGTTTACCTTTTGGCAGAAAGGAACTGCCAAACTATTTTCAACTATAGCTGCACAATTTCACATTTCCAGCAGCAAAACATAAGAATTCTAATTTCCCCACATCTTCATCCACACTTGCTATTTTCCTTTCTTTATTTTATATTCTAGTCACCCTAGTAGATGTGAAGTAGCATCTCATGTGATTTTGATTTGTATTTTTCTACTAACTAATGATGTGAGCATCTTTTCATGAGCTTGGGGACCATTTATGTATCTTCTTTGGAGAAGACCTGTGTGGATCCTTTGGCCATCTTTGACTTGGGTTGTTTATCTCTTTGTCATTGAATTGTCAGATTTCTTATATACTCTGGATTCTAGACACTTACCAGATATATAATTTATAAATATTTTTTCTACCCTTTTGGTTATCTCTTTATCTTTTCACTCTCTTGATGTTGTCCATTGATGCACAAAAGTTTTAATTTTGACAAAGTTCCATTTATCTATATTTTGCTTTTGTTTCTGGTGCTTTTGATATTATATCTAAGAAATCATTGCCAAACAAAAGGTCATGAAAATTTCTTTGTAAGTTTTCCTGTAAGAGTTTTCTAATTTTAGCTTTTATACTTAGGTCTTAGATCAATTTTGAGTTAATTTTTGTATATGGTATCAGGTAAGGGTTCATCTTCATTCGCTTGCATATGGATAGCCAATTGTCACAGTACCATTTGCTGAAGAGACTATTATTACCCCATTGAACAGTCTCAGAAGCCTTATCAACAATCAATTGGCCATAGATGTTTGAGCTTATTACTGGATTTTCAATTCTATTTCACTGATTTTTATGTCTATTCTTAAGCTGGTGCCACACTTTTTTTTTTGTTTTGATTACTGGAACGTTGCTATAAATTTTAAAATCATGAAAGATGAGTTTTCTGACTTTTTTTTAAAGATTGTTTAGGCTTTTCAGAGTGTCTTGTGGTTCTATAAAAATTTTAGGGTTAACTTTTTCATTTCTGCAGAAGTCATTGGACTTTTTATAGGAATAGCACCAAATCAGTAGATTGCTTAAAGAGTATTGTCATTTTAGTAATATTAAGTCTTCCAATCCATGAATATGGAATGTGTTTTCCATGCACATTAATTTTTATGTCACATCAAAGGTACTCATTTTTAAAACATTTTGATGATAGATAGTATTACTCCTTCCATGGGACAATACCAGATATTTTGAGTCTTTCATTCAATTATTATGTAATACTTTATATGATTATATTATTTTTATAAAAATGATATAACAAGTATGTGGGACATAATGAAATTTTACCTAGCCCAGATCAATTAATTTAAAAGATGGTCTTTTTTAGAGAATTAAAATAATCAATATTTGTGATTTAATAACACATATAAAGAGAAATGTATCTTGAAAAAACTTTCAAAGCCACAGTTTAAAAATATCTGATCACATTAGATGTGTTGCCATTTTTAAAGCAAATAAACAATTCTCCTTTCTACTCTTTTCAGAATTTAAAAAATATAGACATGTGGAAATCAAGCTTATGGCGCTTATAATATCAGTTTAATTTATAATATAACCTGGATTAAACAGCTTATATGGGTTTCCCAATAATCACTACAAATAGAATGCATCCCCCAGAATTCAGGTGAACAGATCGGATGAGATTCTTTGTCTTTACTGCAGACAGGCAGATGCAAGAGGGGGGAAAGGAAAGAAAGAAAGGATTTAGATAACATATCTAATGCTACACCTCTTCTCTCTCTCTCTCTCTCTCTCTTTCTCACCAATTTACCTATCTTGAGACAGATTCTCAAATAGAGTCGCTATAGTCAGATACAGCCATAAGAACCCACGTAAATTTTCTTAGCAACGTTATGTGCACCTTGAATTTAGTTACTTACTTAGGCCCTGTACAAGATGACATTGACTTTCAGACACTTCATATGGTATTTTTCTATACAACTCCTCATTCTTATATACTTTCATAAAGTACCCAAGACCTTCAGTCAAAGTCGCTGTCTGTTAGTATCCATCCTTCTGATATGCAGTCCCACCTTCTACCTTTTGTCTTCAGTGGTGGAATCTGTAAGAGCTGAGACAGGGATGGGGGCAGCAGTCAAGATCCTAGAGAACTCAGCCTGCAACTTCAGAATCATATGTAGTGGGTTCTTCTCCAATAAGATCACACTTGTCCCCTGTGTCAAGAAGAAAATCAAAATAAGTTATTTGTTTAAATTTACTATGGTCTACTTATTAAAGTAAATCTGTACTATTATTTTATTACTGAGGAACAAATTCAAAGAAATATCGACTGACCTATACAAGGAGACCATACAACAGTGGAAAAGTTATTTGTCATGGTGCAACAGGGCTTATGAAGTCAGAAAGAATGTGTTTGAAAACTGACTCCACTAGAAATTGATGGTAGTTAATATTGATGAGCCTTGTATTTCTCTAAAAGCTCATATGAAAATTAAATAACATAATGTATATCAAGTGCCTAGTATGGCCCATAGCTCATAATAAGAATTTAATAAAGGTTAATATTGTTAGTAAATATTAGTTAACATTCATTGGTTAAATACCTTTTGTAAGCTACATTTTAGCCAAATCAAATGGTAAGCAACTGCAATCATGGTGCAAAGACATCGAATAAGAAAATTATTTCCTCTATCTAAAATGAGTCCTCAAGCCTAGAGCATCAGCAAATTTTCTCTTGTTTCTTCTTCAATGACCATGAAGAATAATTAATCACCTTCATCTGTTTAATAATATATCGCTTAGAAATCACTATTAACTAGCATCTCTACATACTCTTCCCCAGACTTAAAAAAAAATCCATCTCATTTAATTTTTTTCAAATTGGACTTGTTTTCCAACTTCTTAATAATCTTTGTGGCTCACCTTTGAGCATTCCACAATGTCCCACTTAATTGTAAAGGCCCAAAATAGACACAGTGCGGTGGATTTTCCTGGTGTGGGCGCATTGTGCAATTTCCCAGGGTGGAAATGAAGATGGAGAAGAGCTCGGAGTTATCGCCAGATATTGGGTTGCCTTTGAAAACAGTAACATGTTGCCCATGACGCTCTCAGATACCACCCATTTGGCAGGAAGATCTGTAAATTTGCCATGTAATTATCTGGTCATTTCTGTACTTACTAGTGTCTTTTTATCCTACCTTAAGTTTCTTTATTCTAGTAAAGGAATGTGCAGAAAATTGAGGAAAAAATAGTAACAATTTGCTGTAACATTGTGGGAATGCAAAACAAGGTCATTGACACCCAATTGTGGTTAATTATTATCTATTTTTCATTTCATACTGCCTGTTTATGGACTATCTTCTCAACACGTATTCATATAATTTTAGAGCTGGAAAATGCGCTTGCAGTAATGAAACTTGGCATTTTTATAGTACTGTGGGAGAAAAGTTTGCATGATCAAAAATATTGGAAACTTCGTATATTATGCTCACCTCTTGGAATTGGTTAAATACCTTTTTGAGGCTGATAGGAAAGCCTTTTATAATTCTCTTCCATGAGGCTTTTTTCCTGGGTAATATAAATCACTGGCTGAAAAATGAGATGCATGCATTACATATTAGTGTATAAGTTAACTAATTGTTAACTGGTATATGAAAGCCTGCACAGTCCAGCGGTCAATAAAACTGTTCAAGTTCCCTAACCAGGTCTCCCTTAAACCTATTTCATGATGAACCTTTGGGGAATCTGTACTAACATGCAATAAAAAGTAACTTCCAGTGGAATACACTTTTAAAATGTTAATATCACTCAAATTCATTATTATACACAAGAAAGCTTAGGCCCAAAGCGGTTACTTAGGTAGTTCCCAACCCTTTTATTCCCACTCCCCTGAAATCTCACCGTTCTTCCTCATACATAAACCACCCTTGCCTCACAGATATTTCTTATTATATTGTTTTATCCAAAATGGCTGAGCACGTTTTCATCCGTCTGCAACAAAGAAAAATAACAAAATTTCAGATTTCTATTTAGAAATTATTTCTACCCTCTTCCTTTAATGTCTCCTCTCCTCACATTTCCTAACGACGTGTTGATGCAAATGTTTGCAGGAAATGTGTACTCATTGGCTGTAGACTGTTGTCTTTGATCTATCTCCGAATACGTATTTACATCACCGGGTTTACTAGTTTCAAGTCCTGCTACCATGCGAGGAAATAGATTAGGTCATTGTGAAGTCATAAAATACCCCAAAGGTTGGTCAATATTAATTTATAAACTAATATGTAATGCACGTATCTCATTTTTCAGCCAGTGATTTATATTACCCAGGAAAAAACCTCATGGAAGAGAATTATAAAAGGCTTTCCTATCAGCCTCAAAACCGAAGGCCATGGAAAACATCCATTTTAAGAAAGAGGTCACTTTTTATTATTGTGTGTGACCCTGGGCAAGTGTCTTCATTTCCACTTGAACAACCCTTTGGAAATCACATTGAGATCCTCATGTCACAGATGAGAGCAGTGTACTATCAAAAACCTGAATAAGAAATAGCCTGAGAATTGATTTTCTATATTGCTGTGACCAATCTGCTTTTCATTAGTTCCACTGACATCAGTACCAGATATATAAAAACAAGAGGGTGTGTGTGTGTGTGTGTGTGTGTGTGTGTGTGTGTTATGATGTTTTGGTTTTGTTTTATCTTACAATCACCCCCACAGAGCTGTAGCCTTCCAATGAAAGTGGAAGGGGAAAAATAATCGTCATCATTCTTCTATTGGTCCCAGACCCAAATTACTCCGTTTTCCCAAGTCAGCAAATGCCTTGTACATCTGAAGCATTAAACTTGGCTCCTGAAAATACTGCCTGCTAGTTAAATCACCCACACTGGATAGGCACTTTAAGGATCAGACATGCTCTGAAATTTACTGCTACAAGCATATATATCTTTCAAAGAGCCTTTGACTTCTCTTGAGTCTTTTCTCCAAACGAGGCTCCTGACACTGTCCCTGCAGAGGGCAACCAAGAGCCACGTTGCTGGCCTGAGCCAACCTTGCACCCTGAAGGAACAGGGAGCAATGACTCCCTGGCTGGGCCTTTGCAGAACCTTGACGGTTCATCCGTGTCAAAGTCATAAATGGCTTTGAGCTGACCCATCTTTTATTTTTTATTTTTGAAAATCTTCATTGTTGAGAGTATTATAGATGTCCCCCATTTTCCCCCTATTGCCATTCAATAGTCCGTACAACTGCTTGAGAAAGACCAATTAGGCTGAGCCATTGTTCCTTCAAAGGCCTGGTTGTTCTGAACCTTGGTCAAGTACACACACTACATAGAGATATACTGCAGAAGCCAGAGTCATAGCCGAACCTACAGGCATTCCTGGTTTCACTGACATCCAGCCAGCTCAGTCTCTGTGTAGCTAGACATAGTCTAATTTGGAACCTCAAAGTTTGGCCCAACCCATCAGATTCCCTTTAGACCATTTTACAACAGGTTCATTTCATTAATTAACCTCCTTTTGTGAGGTCTAATAGCCACAAGCCAGAATGATATGGGCTTGGTCTCAAAGAGTTTTATGGCTATGTCGCGGCGTATTTTAATTTTCCAGCTAAAATTGTCTAGTGCCTCTCTACATTACCACCTTACAGCACAGAAAATTTGCTTTGAAGCTGCCAGGGTCCTGTTGCTCCTCATTACAGTCACCCAGGACTGTACCATTAAACACGCAGGCGGCAGGAAGATCTGTAGGAGGCCCCTACTCCATTGCCCCAATCGAGCGTATCTGGCTTCAGTTCAAAGATAATACTGGCCACTTCCATAGCTCAGGAAAGTAAATTAACTCATTATCCAAGAAAGTGAAAGGTTTAAAATAAAATTTTTTAGAGATTTGTGGAGCTTCCACACAGAAGATCTGTTTTCTGCTGCTTCCAGCTCCCAATTAGTAGGGATTTTATGAAGACCTACACTCCTGGTCAATTTTCAAATTACTCTTAGCACACTTGAACTTGACGAATGGCCTCTTGGGATTTTCGATCCATAGGAAAGCACAGAGAACATATGCCAACTGAATGATTAGAATATTGTATCATAACACCTTAGACCAGTGTTCTCCAAGTGTGATCCCAGGACCAGCAACGTCAACGTCAACATCACTGGGAATCATCCTGGAAGAGTAGACACCTGGGCCCTCGTCCAGACCTCTTGATCAGACTTCCTGGGGGGCAGAGTCTAGCGAGCTGTACTTCATCAAGCCCTGTGCCGGGGAGGCTGATGGGAGCTAGCTGTTGAGAAACACCTCCTTACCCACTTTTGAGGCTTTCAAGATTCTCAAATGATTCTGACATACTGCAATTTCACTTCTTTTTACAATAACTTCATTTCGGAGGCAGAACAGACATTCTTTTCTCCAGCTCTCCGAAGAAGAAGCTGTACTTCAGAAATGCAGTTTGTTCAAGAGCATCCTGTTGCTAAATGTTCAAGTAAGACTGGATCACAAGGTTTTTATTTCACAGTTTCCAATGTTCTCCCATCTGAGCAGCGAAGTTGCTACTGAACAGACAAAGAATCCAAGAAGGGCTGGCCCGACCCCAGTGACTGCACTTGGCTGGCCGTCCAGGAAGAGCCCCTAATAGTCAAGTTCCATGAAAATAATTTGTTTTTTAAAGTTGAAGGACTGGATTAAGGACAGGGGACAATGGTAAGTAATGAGGAGAATCCAAAAGTCTAACAAGTGCAATTAGGGACGGGGAGAAAAAAGCAAACATGCCATGAAAGGCTGGAAAATAAAGAGGCAAGACTACTTCAATGATGGAAGAGGGCTCAGCTTGGACATTGTTCCCCACCCTCGGGCTGGGAGAAAAACCATCTGGATTCAGAGCCATGTCCACGGCAAATATGGAAGCCACAAAAAATTTGTTGTGACCTCAAACGCTTTTAAAACAGCTGTTTTCCCCCCTTACTTATCTTTGCATTTCTATTGTCAAAAGTCATTGTTTCTAAAAGTGACAGCAGGCCAATTGCATCAGAAGTATTAAAGAGCTTGTTTGGAATTCAGATTTCTGAGAAGCACGTTACACTTACCAAATCTGGAGGTGGGGCACAGAATCTGTCTTATATTGTATCTCAGGTGAACTTTCCAGGTCAGGGTCATTCACTAGACCAAATAGAGTTTATAGTTTGCATTTGGGGGGCAGTGTATGTGTGTGTGTGTGTGTGTGTGTGTGTGCATGTGTGTGTGAGGGTGTGTGTGTTTTAACTAAATAGCATTTTGCAACTAAAAAGAAAATTGAACATTCTTCTCAATATCCAATGGCCAAAGTAGAAGAAAAATGAGTGACTCAGGACATAACACCTCTTTTGTGTGTGGTAAGTGATTCCTCTGGGAATTGAGTAGCAAGGAAATAGAGTACCTATAACTGGCCTGTATGGTCATGCCTACTCAGACATATCAATAAATCATGGTAAAAAATAAATATAATGTGTTTTCTAAGTACAAATATATTAGGTTATATTGAACAGGTTACTATGAGACATTATTCTATGGGGGAAATTTGGGGACCCAAGGACAGAGTCTCTGGAAAATCGTCTTTTCTATACCACCCCAACCTCCTACTTCTACCAGTAGGGTGCAGAGCACCTGGGCAGTGACACAACCAAATTGATTTTTATTTTACTGAGAGGTCCTGACACTGTTTCATCATGCCATTCTGCATCACTTAAAGATTAGGAAATAAAAAGCCATGAAAAAAAACAAATGTAAAATAAATAACTGAATCGCCCTACCCTATCTCAAGTCAATTTAATCTGCTCCAAATAATACTCTTTTTCTTTATTCCTAAACCAAAGTATCCCAACCTATATGCCCACAGATTGTGATTTAATTTGTTTAGGATGTGGTTTGGGCTTTGGAATTTTTAAAAGATCCCCAGATGATTCTAATGTTCAGATACATTTTAGAACCATGGTCTTAAACTAATCACGTGAAAACAAGAGAAAAATGAGGGTTGAGTATTTAAAGTTCTTAAAAGCAATCGTTTTCTCTGTTTAAAGCCCTCCAATGATTCCCTTTGTGCACACTATGCTTTAGGTCCCCCAGGATCAACCCCACGGCTTTTGTAGGAAAAGGCAGGCCTTCCATTATCTGACCACTGCTGGTCTTTTCATTTTCATTTCTATCTTCCTGCCTAACAATTTGCAATCAAGGAGTGTGAAACTCCCATATCGACATATTCAACAATATCTGTTGAATACGTGAGTAAATAAGAACGAAAAGTAATTCCAGCTGGACCTCTAGAACCACGCCAACATGGACTGGAGTAAAAATTGGAACTGCTTTGTGGATGTGGGAGCAGGAAAATATTTTATTTGTCATTTACTGAATGGTTTGCTCTCATTTTCAAACACCAACGGTTGAGTATGTCAAAGACTTGACTACTTTGTTCTCAGCCTTAGGTCACGTCAGAGCTGGGAACATGTGAACCGTGCTGATTCTGCTTCCGGCTGTATTTATCTGGATGTTTCCGCCCTCTGGTTTCCGCAGCCTGCAGCCATCTTTGTAGACCTGCTGCTATGAAAATGTCCATCTTCGACGGAATAGACCGTGTCTCACCAGTATATGTAATGCAAAAGAAAGTTAAACAAGAGAGGATGGTAAATATTACATTTTCTTTCCCTTGACACACAACACCTTTATAGATTAAGACTTCAGATCTACAAGAATACAGGAAACCTTCATCTACATGAAGGTCATGCATGTCTGTCATGCCCTTTCTTGATCTGGTTGCTTTCCCTGGGAAGGCACATTTTCATTACACCTGGCCATCCTGCCCAGACTATCCATACATTGCAGAATTGCCACTCACATGTATCCAAAATAACGGTCTAAAAATGTAATTCCCCACGATGTGAGGAGCAACTCCAACCAAAAACCTGGTCACTGTCTCACCCGCATTCATCCTGACCTAAAATTAGTTAGTTAGTTAGTTAGTTAGTTAGTTAGTTAGTTAGTTTCCCAGCTCCTCACTCTCTCTTAATGGAGTCCAGTTCTATTTTTTCAAATGAAATTGGATTGACAGCAACTGAGCTGAATTATTTCAAACTCCTTTAGAAAAATATTGTTGTTCCAAAAAAGCTCCTGAGTCTTTTGTATTCTACACTAGAGATTTATTGGTGACTCTTTAACCTAATAAAGTTACTTTAAGGGCAAAATAAACAGACTTAGGGGAAAAGCATCAGAAATTTCTGCCCCTAAGGAAAGCTGGCCATAGCCCTCTTGTCAATCCAGGTGTGTAACTGCCATTGCCAAACACAAGATAGCACATTTATATCAAACCCTTACTCCTTCTTTCTTCTTATTTATTTATTTTTATTGAATTTATTGGGGTGACATTGGTTAATACAATTATATAGGTCTCAGGTGTACAATTCTATAATACATCATTTGTATATTGTATTGTGTGCTCATCACCCCAAGTTTCCTTCCAACACCATTTAGGCTTTCTTTCAACTGATTCAATTGTGTTAATCTACTCAAATGTGTGGTAAATGTGGCCTTGAAATTATATGAACACCTCCAACCACTGAACAGAATACCACATAGGAAATTGTAGACAAAGGCAAATGCAAAAATAGTAAAACAAAGGCAAGCTGGACTTAGGCCATGTCATTTGATATTATCTAAGAGAGCTTTGAAGCTAATGCATTTGCTCCTGGTGACACTTGTGGATAATGTATTCGTCCTTAATGAAGATATAAAAAACTGATCTGGACCTGGTATATTTCAGAAGTTGAAGTGGTTTATTATGATAGTTCAAGTAAAATGTTTTTACTTTTGTAGTAAAAGGAATTATTACCAAAAATGAATAGGCATTTGTTTAGGCACAAGATAAGCAAGCATACTGAGACAGTACTGAAGTTTAAGAGTATCTGGAAAAGAAAAATTAAGATGAATCAAACAAAACAAAAGAGATGTAAGTGTCTCTTATATATCCAGCCTTGTGTAAAATGCTTAAAGCATAAATTCCATATATTGTTTGCTTTTCAGTTGAATTTCACCTTCATCCATGAGAACTTCCAGAAGAGCTTTGGTTAATATTAAAGATATATATATATATATATATATATATATATATATTTTTTTTTAATTAATAAATGCCCATTTATTTTTTTCCAGTGAAGTATTCCTTTTTGATTTTGAGTTATGTTTTTACTTTGGTTGCAGGGCTAAGCAAGGAGAAAAGAAGAGAGAGTAGGGGGTATAGAAAACTTCTTCCCCAATAATAGAGTCAGTAACATCATCAGCCAACTTGGCCACTCCCTAGTAAGGTACCACATAGACTGGTTTTCCTCTCAAGTTAACCTTTTATATCCAGTTTTTTTTTTTCTTAAATATGTTGGGGGTGGGTATTGATTTTTCTTTTTAAGAGAGAGAGGAAGGGAGAGGGAAATAGAAACATCAATGTGAGAGAGAAACATCGATCGGCACGCCCTCTACTGGTGTTCGGGCCCACAATCTGGGCCTGTGCTCTGACCAGGAACTGAATCAGGACCTCTCAGTCCATGGGAGGACACTCATTTCACTGAGCTACACCAGCTGAGCCAGTCTCTTTTCTTAAATGGCTAATTGGGTCAGTGAAACTAACGATAAATATGGGAATATTTTTGTAAAAGAAAAATCTTAGATAAGGAAGAATTGTTGAAACCTAAAAGAAGGGTATAAACATTTGTTTTCTCAGGAGTTGCAATAAAGCTATTTATTAATTTCAACCTGGGATCTGAAAGGCCTTCGAAAATAAGTAATGAAGTAAACAAGTCATTGGTCATCTCTTACAATACAATTTGTGATCGGAAGGATCTAGTTTTTTATTTGGCCAAAAGGAATAAGACATTTTTAAATTTCAAAATGGAAATAACTGTACTGTTATATTTTTAAATTATAATGTTAATGGTGACTTATAATAAAAGTTCAAACACAAAAAGGCATACCAAGGACTATCCAACATGACATTAAATTGTTAATAGGTAAAAAAACATCATCCTGAAGCCATAGTAATAACCATTTTCTCCATAAATCTGGAAAAATATTAATTTCCAACTTCTGTGGGCATAAAGAAATATTAGAGCCCATCAGGGTATGGGAAGAAAAGAGAAAATAAAAAATGAAATGAAATCTATTTATAAAAGTATATGAACTTTATCATCCATTAAAAATATCTATCACATATGGCTGTTAAAAGAATTAATTGAGATAGCATATGTCATGTTCTCAGAACATGAAAGCCACTAAGGAAACATGAGTTCTTTTTTCTCACCTTTTTTACTACCAAGAAACTAACATTACACCCAAGCTTCTTGAGTTACTTTTCAAGCTGAACTTGCAAATCATATATTCTAAAAAAGGTTAAGGCAATAAATACATGAAAAAATCCTCAACATAATTATTCATTGGAAAAATACCAGTTAAGACGAGTTATCACTAACAAGCAGCAGAATGGCTAAAATTAAGAATATAAAGTGTCGAGGAAAATGAAAACTCACTTGAATTGTTTGTGGGGGCTGTTCATTGGTACCACGACCCTAGGAAAATATTTGGTAGCACCTAATAATGTGCATACTCTATGGCCTGCAACTTCCCTGCTGAGTAAATTTCCAGCCAAAAGGAATGCTTTTGTCCTTCAAAGGACATATACAATAGTGTTCATATAAGAGCCCCACACTGGGGAAACACACACACATACACACAACTATCCATCAACAGTAAAACGAACAAATAAATTGTGGTTTATAACTATAACAGAATTCTACTCATCAATAAAATAAATCAACTAATGAAACACATAATAATGTAAATAAATTCAACAGACATAATGATGAGTAAAAAAAGGTCATGTATAAAAACATACATTCCATATATTTTATTTTTAAGTGAAATGTAAAAAGAGGTAAAACAGAACAATGGTTCACCTTAGGGTACATACTAAATGCAGGGTGGGGTGGGGCTAGAAATGTTCTACATCTTAATATAGGGTATCTCCAAAAATGTATACATAGCTTCGAATGATTATAAAGCCAGTGATTATTAAAATACATTTTATTTTCAAAATATAATCGAATCTACAGAAAGCCTGTATGCATTTTTGGGATACATTTTTTTGGTGAAAGAAGTTTATATAATATGTAAAAAATTATTAAAATCCTTATTTAAAACCTGTGCACTTTAATATGTAAAATATAACTCAATTAACAGAATTAAACAGTTTACTTTTTACTGTTTCTAACATGCATGTACATTTATTTTGATCAGCATTCTCAACATCAATATTGCATTTGATCAATTTTAAAATTGTTTGCTCTATGTTCAACAACTTTTGCTTTCTTTAAAAGTTCAGTACATAAATATTAGTTTCAGGGGAAATCTAGTACCCTTCTCACAAAGCATACCTATAAGTGGTGATTTTTCCTATAGGGCAAACAAATAATGGTGAGTCTCTCCATAGCTCTGAGAGCCAAGGTGGTCCAAATTTAAATTAAGCCAGTGCGTTGTTTCTGAAAGGCTTTTACTTGGACCACGAATAGCAAAGTCAGAGAGCTCCCAGCAACAAGTACTCGGTGGAACCAGAAGTGACATTAAGAATTTTCCTTTTTCTATTTAATGACTATGACAGCATTTTCCTCTCCTCCAATTCCCACTTTTCACTTCTAAATGATTCTTTTTTTAAGGGCTTTATTTTTTTTAAGAACAGTTATGTTTATAATAAAATTGAAAGAAGGTATAGAGACTTCCTGTACGTCACCCTGCCCAACACTTGCATCGCCTCTCCCATTATCAGTATCCCTCACCAGAGTGTACATGTGTTACAACTGATGAGCCCACACGACACATAGTTACCCAAAATCCGTAGTTTACATTACAGTTTAATGGTGTTACACATTCAATGGATTTAGACAAGTTTATAACCTATATCTATCATTATAATATCATACAGAGTATTTCACTGTCCTAAATATCCTCTGTGATATTTCTATTCATCTCTCACGCACCCTACCCACCACCTTTGGCACCCACTGATCTCTCCTGTCTCCACAGTTTTGCCTTTTCTAGAATGTTGCAGAGTTGGAACCATACTGTATCTTGCCTTTTTAGATTGGCTTCTTCACTTAGAACTATACACTTAAGTTTCCTCTATGTCTTTTCATAACTGATAGCTCATTTCAGTGCTGAATAATATTCCATTGTCTGGATGTACCACAGTTTGTCCATTTACCTACTGTGGGGCATCTTGGTTCTCTTAAGTTTTGGGAAATATGAAGAAAAGCTGCTATAAGCAGCTGTGTGCAATTTTTGTATGGAGTTTTCAACTCTTTCGGGTAAAAACTCAGGAGCTCAATTGCTGGATTGTTTGGTAAGAGTGTGTTTAGTTTAGTGAGAAACAGCCGAATTGTTTTCCAAAGTGGCTGTACCATTTTGCACTTCCCCTGCGACACATGCGAGTTTCTGTCCCTCCACTGAATGAGTCTTAATGGCAGAAAATGTCCATGCACTTTACGTCTTCTTAAGGAAACAAGGTCTCTTTTAAAGAACGCATTTTGTCCCTCTTTGCTTTGCTTTTCTAATCATTAAACCATGAACTTCACTAGTATTGATCCCAACTTGTGGGCCATGTTTATTTTTACCCTGCAATCATGTCATTTTTTTTTTTCCTTAAAGGAATCAATTCAGCACAAAGATTATAAAGAGGGGGCAATCTCACTTTGTCAAAAACAACATTTAAGAAAAATGCAAAAGGAAATAAAACAAATAATTCAGAAATAAAGCATTAAGGCAGGCTACCTGTTTTCCTGATTTTTTAGCTCTAATGCCCTGGACTTGAACATTAGCTCAGCGGGGGCCTTCTCTGCAGATGGCACATGCTGTTATTCTTCACGACAAATCTGAGACAGCCGGTAGGAAGGGACGATTTCAGAGTAACTTAAAAAAGAGAGAGGGGACTGCAGTACATATAAAGCCCATCAATGCTACACTTGGAATTAAAAAGAGTTGGTAGTTTTATTTTTGAAACACAGTCTCAGGATTTTGGTAAATTCTGACCACCACCAACCAACACAGAGGTTTGCTGAGGGAATAATGCTTTTCCCATCCAGACTCTCATTCTACTCTGAATCCCACATTCATTCAAGGTCAGATGTCAGGACTCCATTCTCTCAAACACTATGAACCATAAACAGCTTTAGCCTTGGATGTTTAGAAGACTCCTGAATGTTTTGAAGAATGAGAACGCATGGGTGTTTAGATTTCAAAGTTGGCTTGTACCCTTGCTCACCTTATATTTTGTTTCGTTTAACTCGTCTGTGTCTGCCAAACACATTAGTGCACCGAGTCCTCTAGGTTGAACTGTGTGACCTGTGACCTCACTCCACTTTAAAACAGACCACTCTCACGGGAGGGAGGTCCAGCCCTGCCTCCGGCGTGCAGCCACAGACTCTGGCCTCCTCCGCACTACTGTTCACGTGCAGCTTACAAAAGCCAGAGCCATCTCCAGCCTCCATCCAGAGCAGAGCTCCAGTTTAAGAGTAATGGCTGGAGGAGGTGTTATTTGTACCCCGTGTCAAGCTGTGATTGTTCACATCTGGCTGCAAGCTGAATAGGGCTTTCGATTCTTCCGAGCAGCTCAGGAAAACTGGTGGTAAGCGGGTAGGGGCTGGGGATGGGGTTTTGACTTATCTTGTGGTGTTCAGGCAAGTAATGGAGTCACCTTATTAATAAAAAAAATCATCAAATATATTCCCTTTCATACAAAGTGATCACGTGAACATATACCCATACACACCACGGCCATAAATTCCCCAAAATTAGCCTGTTAAAGTATCAACGTAGAATAGGTATTCTTGTCTGTAAGCTTTTCTGAGAATGATATTGGTTATAATCCAACAAAGAGGTTGCTCCTCACCCACGTGCACAGATGTGTTAATTCCGGCTATGGTTCGACATCTGATTTCTTAACCCCGAGAAGCAATCATATTTAAAAATGTTATTTTTATGCTCTTTTTTCCTCTTCTTTCCCTTTTCCTTGGCTACTTTGTGTAATGTAAACAAAGGATACATGTTTAAGACGCCAATTCCTATACCAGAGGATTAGAATGAAGCTGCAAATAAAAGCTGTGTGAATACTGATAGAGAGACTCTGAGGCACCCTGGCTACTTCTTTTTCTTGAAAGAAATCTCCTGGGGTGAGAAGCACACACAGCCTCAGCTGCTGTTCAAATATTTCCTCTCACGCACGGCTGCGGAGCTGCATGAAAATGTATGTTGAGCACGTAACATCCATGTCACAGAAAAACAGAAATTTGGATTATAATTAGAGATAACCTAAAGAATTTACTATTTATGAGGTTAGACACAGATTTGAAAATTAAAATAATATGTAAAATGCAATTTAAAACGAAGGACACAAGTTATTCTCCAATAAACATGTTTAGGGTTTTCTGTTTCTCTGCTACCTCTTCCAATACTAATTTACAAAACTGAGTTAATCCTAGAGCAACAGAGAGCAAACTATACCAGAAAAAGTGTGAATTGCCCTGGCATTCTTTTAATACCATCCAATGAGAAAATAACGTAAATTAATCAGATAAGGAGATGATTAAACACCAGTTTCTTTTTTAACTTCACAATTGAACATCAAAGAAACAATGCAGAAAAGATTATTTTTAAGTTGTCATCTTGACAATTGCCCTTTAATTCATTCTTAGGTAGGACCCCACAATACATTAAAAAAAAAAAAAAAAAAAAAAACACACACACAGGAAAATGAAAGGTGAAAACGGTGGTGTTCAATGTCTTCCTCTGCAAGGCTTCAGCCCTCAGTTAAAACACATCAGATTCAGTCAGCATAGCAGACCCTTTCTACTTTATATTTTTTATGGGAAATTACTAAGAATAAGGATTTTGCAGGAACACACATTTCTGAAATGGAGATTATTCCTACCTTCAGTGATGTTTCTTGAGTGTAATTCACAGTAATATGGCAAAATTCATCTGTTTGCTGATACCGAACATAATTATTTCAATTAAAACAATAATGTTCAAGATGACAATTGTAACAGCCCTTCTTTCTCTGGGGCACTTTTTTTTTTTTTCATTGAGTCCATCCTTGGGAGACCAGCACCAGTCATTATATGGTGATCTCCCATTCTTGCCGTCTATACGTCTTGCAGGAGCAAAACGAGTGTTTTTGCAACTTTGTTTGTAGACTTGTGAGTCCAATTGATAAGTCTACAAAATGCACTTTAAAAAAAAAATTCAAAATGCACTTTGCATTTTGTTACATTGGAGTGCGACGGTGGCTCGTTCCTTCTGGTGCGTACCCTTTGTGTATGGAGCGTCTTCTCCTTAAATCTGGGCTGACACTGGAACTTGCTCTCATCAGCAGAACATGGTGGAAGCAATGCTGCCCTAATTTCAAGACTAGCAGCTTCTGCTTTGCATTTCTGAGGAGCCCCAACTTCCATGTCAGAAGCAGAAAGCCCGGGACTATTGGAAAAAACCTGCAAAACTCAACTATAACAGAAAATGGAAGTCTCACACATATGACCCCAGTTGAGACAATTTTTTTTTTCTTTATTGATTTTTTTTTTTGAGAGAGAGGAAGGGAGAGAGATAGAAACATCAATGAGAGAGAACATCTATTGGGCGCCTCCGGGATGCCCCCAACTGGCCACAACCTGGGCATGTGCCCTGACCGGGAATCAAACCGGTGACCTCTTGGTGCGTGGGTCGATGCTCAACTACTGAGCCACACTGACCAGGCTCCAACTGAAACAATTACGAACCACAAGTGGATCTGAGGCAAGTGTTGAAAAAATCCTTCTGGATCCAGCAATCTCAACAAACCATTCCATTCCCCTGTGCCATCCTGAGAAATGATAAAAGAGTGGTTGTTTTACCCCCTTAACATTTAGAGTAGTGTGTGTATAGCAGTTCATCACCAAATATTTCTATTGCCTCAACTGCTTTTGAATTTTGAAAAATTAAACAGAATTTGTTTCACAACTGATAGTACGTAGTTCGCCATTCCTCCTCTAGCATGTCCAGCTTCTACTTGGTCCCCAGAGCCCCTGAGAGGCAGGGTGCAAACGGCAGTGCAAGCTCTTCGGTGCCTTCCGGGCTTTTTCTACAAGTGAGTCCATGTGATTAGAAGGAGGGGCTTGCTATTTGCTTATTAAGTAGAAGTACGTCTTCATATTTCTCTTTTTATTGTTGACTTTTGGGAAAGGAGAACAATCTACGGATCCTGAAAGTCCCTAAGTGAGACTGGGGACAGGAAAGAAAACCTGACTCGGCGGAATGCATCCCAATCTACAAAACAGAACTGGACGCCTTTGATCTTCCTAGATTTAGAGTGAGCACCTGGATGGCGTTTTATTTATTCATTTCATCTATGTATTTGTTGTACATTAAACAAACTTGCAAAGATCTCCACGAGGTACCCCAAATAGTATTTTCCTATCCACGTTCCTTTTTTAATCCTCACCAAGGATATTTTTCCATTGATTTATTTTAGATACAGTGAAAGGCAGGAAAGGAGAGAGAGAGAAATATCAATGTGAGAGAGACACATCGATCATTTGCCCCTTGCATGACTTCTACTGGGGCCTGGGATGGACCTTGCAACCCAGGTACATGCCCTTGACCAGGACTCAAACCCAAGACCCTTCAGTCCTCAGGCTGATGCGCTATCTGCTGAACCAAACTGGCCAGGGCTCCACTTTCTTTTTTTAAACCTTTCAGTAAAGAGTAAATTTCAAGTGATAAGTTCAAAAATAATCTACTTCTCTTAGATCTCTTGAAACCAATTACATATTTAAAAATCCATCACAGCCCTGGCCAGTTTGGCTCAGCAGTTAGAGCATTGGCCTGCGGTCCAGAGAAACCCGGGTTCAGTTCCCGCTAAGGGCATGTACCTCAGTTGCAGTTTGTCCCCAGCCCTGGTTGGCTTGTACGGTGGCAGCCACTCGATGTGTCCCTTTCACTTCATGTTTCTCTATCTCTCTTCCTCTCTCTCCCATTCTATCTAAACAAAAAATGGAAAAATGTCCTCGGGTGAGGATAAAAAATAAATAAAATAAAATAAATAAAAATCCATCACAGTCAAGACACTATTTTCTATTTTTGTGTTTATTTCAATAGTTAATGTAAAAATATTCAGAAATAATAAGCATAAAAATTGATAGAGGGATGTATACATAAGTGAACATATGATTGAATGAATAATGCTTAATTAAATAGAATATAGAGAGGTTTGATGCAACAAATATATGTCATATTGAATATTTATTCAGGTTTATCATTAGAAGATAAAACAGAATAATATTTGAAAAGTAAAAAAAAAATGTTAACTTAGTTCCAGAATTTTCAAAAGCTCAAGAATTTCTCTTGCTCCTTTGAATAACTTACAACTGTGTAAAAATAAAATCTTGTCTTTGTGTTGAATTTAGACCCTTAAAATAAAATAATAATGACTCAACCACTTGATCTTAAAAGAGAACTGAAATTTTACTAGACTTGAAAATAAACTAAGAAGACCAAAATAAATTCCCAGTTGTCTAGGACTGGATATGGTTTGACAGAAGCTAGTACTCCTCCCTTATAGGTACTGAACAGTCACTCCTGGGTATTACTCATGCATCCTTCAAGTCTAAGAGAGTAATAAGCAACAGCTCAGAGGCTGAGGAACTTGTCAACCCCATCCTTACCGAACAGATTCTAGCACCTCTCATTAGTGTCCATTTTACTGGTTTCTGTGAGAATAAGATATAAAGTCAAATATTAGAAACAGAACAAAAAAGCAAAACAAATATTAATGACTGTTAATGTAGCCAATACTTGTTACAAAAGTTATGAATAAAAAACAGAAGAAGGTGCGGTTGTTGTGGCTCAGTGGGTTGAGCGGACAGAGTCCATGCACCAGCAGGTCACTGGTTTGATTCCAGGTCAGGGCACATGCCCAGGTTTCAGGCTTGATCCCCAGTAGGGGGAGTGCAGGAGGCAGCCAAAGGATGTCTCTCTCACTGATGTTTATATTTCTCTATCCTTCTCCCTTCCTCTCTCTCTAAAATCAATAAAAACATATTTTTAAAATAAGAAGAAGGGATGCATAAATAAAATTGGCTGTATTATCCAGGAAAAAAATAATAAATGTGCAAAAAAGATAACAGGAATGCTGGGAGGCAAAATTATCTGCAATGTGCATGGAAAGTGGAAAGAGGGTGGGGTGGGATGGTAGTTTTTTAGCATGGACCCTAATCTGTCTTTGTCCTGGGGATAAAATATTTCAAATAGCTCTTGCTGCATAACTAACTACCTAAAGTTTAGTGGGTTAAAACAACAATAATTTATCTGCTCATAATCTGCAATTTGGACTGAATTGTTTTTGACATGGTATTAAAGATATGAAGTGGCTCAGCTGGGCCTAAAGGGTCTCCTTTCATAGTGGCTCACTCACTTTTCTGACAAATTCATGCCAGTGATCTGCAAGAGGCTCAGGGGACTGCAAGCAAGGACCTTGGTTCTTTCTCACATGTCCTCTTCCTACATTCAGGAAGTTCTTCTGGCCCTCAGTGATTCAAGTCTTTTCCACATTCTAAAAATATTCCTCCCTCCTACAACCCACAAAACTTCATCTTATTAGAGTATGGTCTCCGGCTTGAAGGTCAGATTCTCATCACCTGAATCAGATTCAGTACAGATGAGGTTCATTGAGCATGGCTCTTCTTGATTTGAACATCAGTGAGTAAATGAAACAAACTGTGTCTCTCCCATAAACCCAGCACACAGTTGTAAACCAGAGACAGGAAAATCATAATTGACCTTCACATTCAAAAATAGGGAATATGGGAGGCACATAGTAATCACTGGTCCAAGAAATTCTGAAATCCTTAGTGTAAACATAAATAGTTTGTTTACTAGGACTCAGTTCTGCTGCCTGGAAGAAATTCTCCATGACTATTGGCTCTGCCTCTAACCTGTGTTCCATTTCTATAATAAATGACCCACATTTGCAGATGAGTAGCTTTCTCAACCTACTTTCTGCCAACAGAAAGCTGAGGGTTGAAAGGCTACTGATAATTTTGAACTGTGTCTGTTCCTTTTAACCCAAATTGGCATTGCTTCTGTTAATACAATTATCTTAAAAACTTTGTAGATTTCCAATGCATCTTACTGGAGCTCATCTTGTTTCTAGATAAAACACACAAAAGTCACAACAATAATATCTTCACAAAAGACTCACAAATTTTGACTGGGGGACAGTTTCCTAAGATTTTAGAAGTCCTTTTGTCTAGCTGAGGAGCTCTATAAGGTATGCTCAGAAGATTCACAGAAAACCCATGGTCCAGCAGAGAGAGTCTAGGAAATATCCCATTTCAAAAGACCTAACCTACACCAGATGTTGCATTTTACTGGCAACAACCTGATTTGATCTTAACCCTTAGGCCATTGATTATTTTGAGAATTATTTTTACAAAAGCTGAGAATGAGAAACAGCTTTATATTTGAATATAAATATACTTCCTTACACTATTTTAAAGTTTGCTTGAAAACTAAAATGTCCTTCTTAATGATCATCATTCCTCCTATCTTTATCAGACACAGGTAAAGAAGCAAGTTTGCATGTTAAACATGCTGTCTGGAAATCTACATCTCCAGAGCCAGAGTTTAAGCATCTTTTCTATCATCCACCTCACTACAGATGGACATCACTCCTTTTTCTGCCAGTCACATTTCCTCCAGCATCTGCAGCAATTTTCTTCCTATTCTCCCAACCTAGAGTAAAAGTCCTCTTGAGGCCCCTCATCACCTAATCCCAACACCAACTGATGCCACAAGGTTCTGCTTTTTGTCATAGCAACACTCCACTTACAGGGACCAATCTTTGTCTTTATTTTCTATTGCTGCTTAAAAAGTTACCCCCAAACTGAACAACAGCCTATTTCTCACAATTGTCAGGTGATTTGGCCAACTTTACCCTGCTTTCCCTAGTGTTGACTGATGGCTAGAGGATTTGAAATGCACTCACATATTAAGACAAGTTGGTGATGGTTGGCTGTTGGGAGCCCAATGGAGGTGGTCTCTCCCCTGGCTGGGTTTCTTTGTTCTCTTCCATGTTACCTCTCCATGTGTTTATCTTGAACTTTCTTAAACATGAGGGGCTCAGGACAGTTAGGCTTCTTATATAGTGGCTGGTTTCCAAGAGCACAGAAAGCTGTAGATCATCTTAAGGCTCAGGTCCAAAACTGGCCCAACATCATTTCTGCATCATTTCTATTATTTAAAGCAAGGCACAAGCCTAGCCCACACTCATGTGAAGGAAATTAATACTGGGAGGTATAATTCGCAAGAGCCAAATAATTAACACTGATTTTTTTTCTTTATTGATTTTAGAGAGAGGAAGGGGAGAGGAAGTGAGATGAGAGAGAACATCAACTGGCCACCTCCTGCATGCCCCCACCGGGGATTGGGTCCACAACCTGGGCATGTGCCCTAATCAGGAATCAGACCAGAGACCTCTTGGTTCATGGGTCAATGCTCAACCAGTGAGCCATACCAGTCAGGCTTAATAATGATTCTTAAAGTGTGGTCCCCAGAGCAGTATCATTAGCATGACCCAGAAACTTTACAAACACAAATTCTAGGGCTGCTCCCCAGACCTACTGAATCATAAATTCTGGGAAGCACAAATCTATGTTTATCAAGCCTTCCAGGTGATATTTACACAGATAAAAGTTTGAGAATTTAAGGGCAATATATATGTTAAAGCATAGCTAAACAGTTAACTTGCCATATGACCCAGTTAACTCAAATTTTTAACATAATATTAGTTGTAAAAAGATCAGTCTTGCCCCTGGCTGTTGTGGCTCAGTGGACTGAACATCATCCCATGAGCTGAGAGGTCCTGGTTCAATTCTTGGTCAGGACACATGCCCAGGTTGCAGGCTCAATCCCCAGTAGGGGGCATGCAGGAGGCAGCCAATTGCTGTTTCCCACATCAATGTTTCTATCTCTCTCTCCCTTCCTCTCTCTCCCCAAAAATCAATGAAAACATATTTTTTTTTAAAAAGATCAGTTTTGCTAACAGCATTCTGTGACTGTTAGTATAAATCATCATTTATAATATGAAAATGGCTGAGAATTAATAACAAATATCTTTGTCTCTACACATAAACACACACATACTTCCTTGTTTCTATGTCTTTTTGTTCTTTTGTTATTGCTATTCTTGGAGTGTTTTTGTCTTTTTTAAAATAATATTTTGTTTGAGTGATAACTATTTTATCCTAAATAGTTGTTTATTCCCAGGGATGTTAGCAAAGAGTTGGACATGATAAACAAGGAAACTGGTATACATAACAAATATTGCCAGAGCCACGAACAATTTTTCTGCAAAGTTATTTTTGAAACAACCTGGAATTGTACATACAAGATAAAGATACTGAGTTAGTAGGGAATTAGCATGTTGTCCAAGGGCATTAGGTAGAGAAAAGATTATACTTATGTATTGATCATTCTCTGTTCAATCCTGAGATGAAGCATGTGCTATATTTTCAGACTTCTCCATAATCTTCCAAAGTATTCAGGTGTTTGCAAATGAACCTCTCAAAATATTGCAACTGGAAATGGCCTATTGAACTCCATTAATCGATTAAATTCTACATGCCATTAGAGCAGCACATGTTGGATTGTCAATAAAAATGAATCATGAGAAGTGGTCGGTTGGGGATGGGAAGGCAAAAATAGAAAGGATTCAAATATCTTACTGGAACTATGAGAAACTTGTAGTGCTGATTTCTGTGCAAAAGTTCTAAGATCAAGTGATATTTGTAGCCTTGAATACTTAACTCGAATATTAATGAGGACAATTGTAGTAATAAAAACCTTGACTACATTTATATTTTATTTTATTTTAGCAAATTCTTATGGCGTATATTATAGGTTCCAAGCACCATTCTACATCATAGAATCCCCATATCAGTCCTGTGCTGTAGGCAGTATTGTTGTCCACATTTTACAAATGGGGAAACAAAGTCAAATAGCAAACTTGGGATCTGAACTGCAGATACTTCTAGCCACAGGGTCAAATGGATTCTTTACATTCATTTTAGATCATCATTTTGAAAATATTTGTTGATGCCCAATATGGTAAATTTTGAAGAAGTTAAAAAAATATTCTTATAGTTGTGCCAACTGAAATTGAAGTAGGGGCTAATATAATAACCTTCTCTATGCACAGTTGCTTATTTTTAAAAGGTCTTGAACACTTTCCATTTTATTTGATTCACAAAGTTCTCAAAAGGATTTGTTCCAATTTTACCATATGAGAAACAAACAAACAAAACCAAGGCTTAGAAAGGTTGAGTAACTTTGACAGTTCATACAACTAGTAGGTGCTGTAGCCAGAACTCTTTGCCAGCATCCTGGTGTCAAGTCCCATACTTTTCCTGAAAACCCCAGACATTCTCAAAAGTCAAATAATGATTCACAAAGAAAGAGAAGCAGTGGGGATTATGGAATTTATAACCCATTTCCTCAGCCTCACTTTTACATCTGAACAGCAAAATTCCCATGACATAGGGCTTTTAAAATGTAGCATGAATGTTTATTTTACTCTATTTTAAATAAACCTCAAAGTTACACTTCTAATATAACTTCTGCTCTTGCATTTAGATCTCTTTCTTTGAGCGGGAGAGACAGAGACGAAGTTAGAGCGGGACAGCTGGGGAGTAGCCCAGATCCTGCTTTATGGGTACACACACGTGAGCATGCAATGTGTAGAAAAGTGCTCTTTCCCAACTATGTCTCAGGATACAAGTGGTTGATGGTCATACCAATGGTGACGTGACATATATTCTCTTTGTTTAGAATACAGTGATACCTCGGTTCTCGAACGCCTCGGTTTTCGACCAAATCGGTATTCGACCAGGAGATTCGAGAAAATTTGTCTCGGAATCCGAACAAATATTTGGAACTCGAACTTCCGAGATGAGCCGAGTTGAGCCGAATGGCGTTCATTCGGCCCAGCGCGCCTTGCTGCGTCATCAGTGTGAGTGCAGAGAGAGTCACTCTTTGTGGAGTCACGCTTTCCTATGGGTTTCATTGCTTCGGTTCTCGAACAATTCGGTTCTCGACCGTCCTCCTGGAACGAATTATGTTCGAGAACCGAGGTATCACTGTATTTAGAGAGAACATACAGTCAAAGGAAAAGCAAAAAATCCGGTAACAATTCAGATGATTGATAAGTAAAACTTGGTGGATGGGGTTGGAAGAAAGGACAGGGCTTGAGAAGATTCGTATTACATGGTGGCAAAGAAGACAGACCGCAGCCCTGTTCTCCTTCAACTCAGTCCAGTTTATGTGAATGGCCCACCATGGTCGACTTAACTCTTCACTGGAGCTAAGAGGAGACTTCTCACCATTTGTTCTGTAAATCCATGTCTGTAATTTCTGTGACCTGGGCATTCAGAGCAAAAATTGTTTCCATTTTTCCCCATTTCATGCATCATTTCATAACTGTGTAATCACTATGTAGAAACTGTGGGCGCCAATTTTAACAAGTAGAAAAACAAGAATCATGAAGCCTGCTTTGCCTCCACCTGCTACTCTCATTTCCAAACCAGAAAACGAAGGTAACAAGAACAACTGAAGTTACAACAGTAGGTCCTGTGTTCATATAAGTGTCCTGTTTTAACTAAGAGGCAACTGTGTCTAATCCTCGCAGAGAATCGGATTGCAGGTTGGCAGGCCTCCGGAGCCAGAACACCTGCGTGGTGGAGACTCGCGATGCTCTGTGAAGGCTGCCAGCCATGGCCTTCCCATATCACATGCTTAGCATCTGACTGAGGATGTCAGTTGTTTCTGAGGGCCAGTTGCTAAGAGAAAATAACTACCAGTCTGTTGCAATTCTGTTTCACTCTGAATCTGACTACCCTCTTTCATACTTTACCCTCTCATGTATGGCTTTTAGCCCAAAGCCTTAGACAATTCATAAATGTCAAATACAGAAGGCATATTCTATTTGACCCTGAAATATCAGGAGGATTGTGTGAGTAACAGATATTGGATGGCACTTCATGGAGGTCATTTTGCTGAGAGTCAAATATTCCCAAGCATGCTAAGGATAGGGTCTTGCCTGTGGTTTAAAAGCATTGCCTTATGGGGCGGGGTCTTTCATTATTCTTCTCTTAGCTCTCATCACCTGCCTGGCAGAATGAATGAATGGCACAAATAACAAATGAACTGAGGAAGACCTATCTGCTAATTTGTGTAAATGTGACTAGATTGGGACTTTCATTTGCTTTTTTCTTCTTAAACTTATCTTTATTATTGAATGTATTACAGATGTCCCTCCTTCTTCCCCCTTGACCCCTTCCAACCTACTCCCATCCCCCTACTGCCTCCCCCACACTGTTGTCTGTGTCCATTGGTTATGCATATATGCATATGAATTATTTGGTTTTATCTCTTCCCATCCCTCCTCTCCCTTTCCCTTTGAGGTTTGTCAGTCTAACAACAAATTTGTACTTCTTAATCCCTTCACCTTTTTCACCCATCCTTCAACACCTCTGCCATCTGGCAACCAACCAAAAGTTCTCTGTATCTATGAGTCTGTTTCTGTTCTGCTTGCTTATTTTGTTTGTAGATTCAATTGTTGATAGATATGTATCGATTGCCATTTTATTGTTCATATTTTTGTTCTTCCTCTTCAAGAAGACCCTTTAACCTTTCATATAATATTGGTTTGGTGGTGATAAACTCCTTTGGCTTTTTCTTGTCTGGGAAACTCTTTATATGCCCATCAATTCTAAATAATAGTTTGCAGGACAGAATAATCTTGGTTGTAGGTCCTTGCTTTTCATCACTTTAAATATTTCTTGCCACTCCCTTCTGACCTACAAAGTTTGTTTTGAAAAACCAGCTGACAGTCTTATAAGGAGACAAAGAAACATGTCCCAAATGAAAGAACAGAATGAAACTCCAGGAAAATAACTAAATGAAACAAAGATAAACAATCTAACAGATGCAGAGTTCAAAACACTGCTTATAAGGATGCTCAGGGAACTTAGTGAGAATTTCAAGGAACTTCATAAGAACATAAAGAAACTTAGTGAGGACCTCAAGAGTATAAAAAGGGATAAATTAAGGATGCACTAACTGAAATAAAGAATAATTTACAGGGAATCAATAGTAGAGTAGGTGAAGCCAAGAAACAAACCATCAATTTGGAAAGAGGGAAACAAAAGTCCCCCCCCCCAAAAAAAATAATAAAAAAAAAATGAGGATAGTATAAGGAGCCTTTGGGACAACTTAAAGCATATCAACATTCGCATCATAGGGGTGCCAGAAGGAGAAGAGAGAGAGAGCAAGAAATTGAAAACTTATTTGAAAAAATAATGGCAGAAAACTTCCTTAACTTGGTTAAGAAGACAGACATATAAGTCCAGGAAGCACAGAGAGTCCCAAACAAGATGAACCCAAAGAGGTCCACACCAAGACACATCATCATCAAAATGCCAAAGGTTAAAGACAAAGAGAGAATCTTAAAAGCAGCAAGAGAAAAGAAGTTAATTCCATTTGCTTTTAGAATTGACCTACTTGAAAAATAGTATACTTTCTTGAAAATAGTATACTTTCTTGAAAATACTTTCAGAAAGTATCTTAGTCTTAAATAGTCTCTTTTTCCTTTCTTGTTTCTTCTTTCCATTTCCCTCCCTCCCTCCCTCCCTCCCTCCCTCCCTCCCTCCCTCCCTTCTCCTTCCTTCCTTCCTTCCTTCCTTCCTTCCTTCCTTCCTTCCTTCCTTCCTTCCTTCCTTCCTTCCTTTCTCTTTAATACAGTATAAGAAGATAAATTCTTAGATAATGGACTTGATTTTGACTATAAGAACACACTAGTTACTTTTTGATGGCACATTGGGCCGTTGTATCCTAACTGACACATATCTTTTTTAAAATGTGCATTTCCTTAGAACAGAAAAAAATCCTGCCATTTGAGACAACACAAATGAAACTGGAAGGCATTGTGCTAAATGAAATAAGACAGACAGAGAAAAACACTTATCAATGGAATCTAAAATAATAATGAGAAGAAGGAGAAGGAGAAGGAGAAGGAGAAGGAGAAGGAGAAGGAGAAGGAGAAGGAGAAGAAGAAGGAGAAGGAGAAGGGGAAGGGGAAGGGGAAGGGGAAGGGGAAGGGGAAGGGGAAAGAGAAGGAGAAGGAGAAGGAGAAGAAAAAACTGAAAAAAAGAAAGTTGAACTCATATTGTAGAGTGTCGAATGGTGTTGTCAGTGGCTGGGGAGTGAGAAAATGTGGAAAGAATGGTAAAAAGGGACATAATTTCAGTTATAAGAATAAGATCAGCCCTGGACGGTTTGGCTCAGCGGTTATAGCATTGGCCTGCAGACCAGAGAGTCCCGGGTTCGGTTCCTGCTAAGGGTGTGTACCTCAGTTGCAGTTTGTCCCCGGCCCTGGTTGGGTCGTGTGGGTGGCAACCACTGGATGTGTCTCTCTCGCGTCGATATTTCTCTCTCTCTCTTCCCACCTCTCTCCCTCCCACTCTATCTGAAGATAAATGCAAAAATGTCCTCAAGTTAGGATAAAAAAAAAGAAGAAGAAGAAGGTCTGAGGAGCTAATGTTAAACATGGCAACTGTAGCTGATAATACTGTATTTTATCATTGAAATTTGCTAAAAGAGTAAAACAAACATTATCACCAAAAAAGACAAACATGCGAGTGACTAATGTGTGATTAATTTGATTGGGAGAACACTTTCATAACATATACGCATATCAAATCATCACATTGTATCATTGAAACATCTTACAACATTATTTGTCAGCTGCACCTCAATGAAGCTGAAAATTTTTAAAAATAAAATGACAAGAATTGTGAATTTTATTCCTCATGGCAATTTATCTTCTATTCAATTTATTGACTGTCTGGAGAAAGATGATAATATTATACTGATTCTCTCCTCTGGATCTAAACAAAAGTGAGAGCCATGAGAGGGTCCTGCACAAGTAATTCTCCGGGAGTTTTAGAATCTTCCAACGACAAACCAAGCTGAGATGAGAATCCGGACAGAACAATACTCATGAAGACTGCTAAAGCCAGCACCCAATGCCAAACATCAACTGGGTGCTGTTAGCTGTGTACCCTCGCAGTGGGGATTTTAAATGGTTGGTGGTATATGATAACAGCAAAGAAATTTGGATTATAAGAAATAAAACTCATAACACCGAGTCAGTGTTTTGAATCCCCTGCTTGTCTCCTTTCCGGTGCAAAGCAAGATTTTATTTTACAGTTTTGAATATGAGATTAATGTAGGAGATTATGTTTTAATCTCACTAGCTTCTACTTGGCACGAAAATCCTTCAAGACACTGGTTCAAAGGATATTTCTTTAGAAACACCAGCTACCAGAGCAATCATAGCATACTTAATGATACAAGTAATATTACTTTGATGTTTTAAATATAAACAGGAAGAAATAAAATCTTTAAAGTCTATGGTATGTTCTCTTCTGGAGAAAATTCAGTAAATTTGGTATCTGGAATTCTAATCAGAATATTTGCTACCTATGACAACAGCAAGTCAACCATGGAAATGCCTGTCTTACTAACTGAAAACTGAAAAACAGAGGAAAAATATAATCTGCTTTCAATGTATTCTAGAATGCAGAGAAGTGAAGTGTATTTGGAAAGTCATAACTGGCATATCCCCTTGCTGTTTTCTAGGTTGTGTTTATATAGAATTATCACAGCTCCAAGATACTGCACAGAAAGGGCTAGTGACCTGATATTCTTCTTTGGAGATACCTGCAAGAGAAATCTCTAAATACATCATTTTATCTGTATCCCTAGGTGCTAAGGTCATATCTATTTTGACCTAAAAGTAGATTTTCTCCGAAAAAAATATGCAAATGGGGTTACAATTAAACTTCCTTACTATAGAAGCATGTAAAAATATTCACCCTTAAAGCTACAGCATGTGTATTTCTCCAAAAGACAAAAAATTTAGCACACCACAAACACATGTGCACACACTGGGAAAACTGGATTGCTTTTCTCAACTGAGTAAATAATGTGCATCTATTGACTGCTGAGTTCCTATGTGAACATAAACGTGTGATACGTGATTTTTTTTTTAAGAAACAAACAAACAAAATCTGCAAAACTGGAAGTGGGTTGAATTTAGAACCACCAGGCAGATCTGGTCCTGCTTCTGCTATGGACCTTACTTGGGGTTAACTCATTTTTTTTCTTTCTTTGAGACCTAAAACTCCGTAATGGACTCCCACCCACTCACTGACATCGCTATATTTCTGGTGTATCATTTTATTCTATTAACTACAATAGGAATATTTGAGATTTTAAAAGTTTTATCATAATTTTTCATTAAAATAAAGACATGAGAAAGGTTATCTCTGTGCACTCTTTTTGGTTTTACATACCCAAAGATACACAAATCATCCAGCAAAGATGACCCCAAAGCTTTGAACTCCCATAATACTCTATGCCCCACCCATGTTGAAAGTAAACTGCTATGTGCCTGTATAATCATTGCAGGTCCCAGTTTGTCCATGTTTTGCCTTTTAAAATACTTTTAAAGCTTCATGATGATACAAACTTTAATTCCTCTGAGGACATCAGGAAATCTGGGCTTGGCAAGTTCCCATTTTCCCTTTTGGATGTCACTCACTTGTCTGTTTCTTTTCCCTTTTTCCTCCCTTCTTCAAAGCTGGGCCATCTCTGACTCCTTCCCATCACGCTTAGTCCTACCCCGCCATGGGCTTATACTTTTTTAAATAGTTAGGCAAAAGTGCTAATGGATCTGCCAGTTACATTTTCGAGGAACTTAGAGCTGTCGTGCTGAAAGAAAAGAGATGGTGTTTTAATGATAGAACAGCACAATGACACAAGTCAGAAAAAAACTATTCTGAAAAAGAGTTCTCAGGAACTAAAACCTAAGGCCACTGAGAAATTAAATCTAAATTAGGTGAGGAGCATTGTTGGAATTGAGTTAAGGAGTTAAGTTCGTTGTGTTCAGAGTGCTGTAAGGACTGAACGGGCCAAGCGAGCAGCTAGAATCCAGGGTGACACCAGACCAAGGGTATGTTCAGAGAATCAGATTATAAATTTTCTAACTCTAGAAGTTTGACTTGCCTGAGGTGATGTAGCTGGTGTGTTTTGGACCCAATAAGACCCTAGGTCCACCAATACCAATCCATTACTTATTTTTCAAGATTCTATTTCTCGAACCCACAGTTTTCTGTCATGTAGTAGATATAGATATTTAGTCAGTAAATACTTATTGACTAAATGAATCATTTTCACTATCACTACTCTTATTGTACACAGTTTCAGTTATATGAATATTCTCAATTACACTACTGAGTATGTCCTACATCATATACTATTAGAGCAGGCTAGTCTATCTCAGTGATTGAGAGTTAAAAAACAAACAAACAAACAGAGAACACCTCTTATATCCCAAACTAAACTCTACATGGAACAAAAATATATACCTACAAAAGTAGAGCTTGTATATATTTTTTTAAACTGGGTGTAAGGCACATGATTTATTCTACAGTACTTCACACAGAACTTTGAAAAAGCCATCCATTGCTTTGGCTCAAATAAAGGGCACTAAGGCTCATGCTATGTACAGATGCAAAAGTTGGACAGTGAAGAATTCTGATAAAAATGGACTTATCTGAAATATGGTGCCAGAGGAGAGCTCCGTGGATATACTGAACCTCCAGAAAGATAAACAAGTGGGTCCTAGAGTGAAATGGCTGGAGGCTAGAGGAAAACATGACAAAACTGAAGCTGCCCTTTTCTGGGGCACATTATGAAAAGGCAGAGTTCTCTGGAAAAAGACAATACTGCTGGGAAAAAATAGAAGGCAGCAGAAAAGAAGATCAAAGCTGGGTCTCCATAAGCTATGGGCACGAGTCTACAGGAGCTGAGTGGGGTTGTTGAGGACAGGACCTGCTGGACACCTCTCATTCATAGAGTCTCTAGGAGTCAGAGCCGACTCAGGAGCAGGAAACAAACACAGGCTGTGGGCAGACCTACCTAATCACTCCAGGAATTTCTAAAGCTGGAATAGAAACTCACATCTCTGACTTTGCCCTACTGTTCTTTCTGGTACATTAAAGTGCTTATTTACCTACCACTGAATTCAGCTCTTTCTTTTTATTCTATTTTTTTTTTAATAGTTTTATTGATTTCAGAGAGAGGAAGGGAGAGGGAGAGAGAGAGAAAAACATCAGTGAGGGAGAACCATTGTTTGGCTGCCTTCTGCACACCCCCTACTGGGGACTCAGGCATGTGCCCTGCCCGGGAATCGAATAGGCAATCTCCTGGTGCTTGGGTGGACACTCAACCACTGAGCCACACCAGTCAGGGTAACTTTTTCTTTTTATTTCTTTTTGTTTGTTTGTTTACTTGCTTGTTTTTAGTTTGTTGGATATTTTCAAGTCCCAACATTTATTAGCTATAACAGTATATTTATTAATACCTTTACCAGTCTTTATTATTGTCCCTAAAACCTAGTTCATACTTTACTAACAATCTTTGGTCAAATGTAGCACAAAATAAAATTCACAAACTTTATTTGATTTGATCAAAAGTTCAAACTAATGTGGTTTAATTAATCACAACAAACCATGAGTCACAGTCAATTTTGAAGATAAAAATCTTAGAAAAGCAATTTACTTAAAATGTTCTATACTTGATTTTTTGTTTATAAGATTAAGGTCAATAATGACAAAGTTGTTCTCTTTTTCATTAATAATTAGAGCTGCAATACGTTGGTGATTTTCTAATGCAGGATCCATTAATAATAAAAGAAATGAAACAACCTCAGATAGCTTACGTGAATTTTAAAGAAAGAAAATATGGACATAGGTGGAAAACATAGAATATTTTAAAACTATAGTAGTAAATAAA
This sequence comes from Molossus molossus, assembly GCF_014108415.1. Taxonomy (NCBI): domain Eukaryota; kingdom Metazoa; phylum Chordata; class Mammalia; order Chiroptera; family Molossidae; genus Molossus; species Molossus molossus. The sequence continues at coordinate 18,912,315 of NW_023425347.1, forward strand.
CAGCATAAATTTCTGGTCTTTTTTGTTTTAAAAAATCACTTTTTAAATCCTGGAAGTATCCTTCTAAGAAGTTCATCTTCATCTTCTCAAAATAAAGGCTTCAGTTAACATCCTCTCCCCTGAATGAATTCACATTTGGTACTCGAACTGATGTTCACATTTTGGGAGCAGTTCTAGAACATCAAAAACCTAAGCACAGCATTCCTTTAAATTATTACTACATAAAATCTGTCACTAAGTTTTTGTTAAGTTAATCAAGAAGTTAGTTACCTTTGTTTTGTCATTAGAAAAGAAATATTAGGATTCCCTGAACTATGCAACACTATTAGAGATTTGGAAACTACAATTTTAGTAAATTAAACTAATAGTTTACCATTAAACTGAGTCAATCAGCAATGAGTGTAAGATCGTGGGCTCAGCCGTGTTGCTGTGAACCTGGACTACTTGTTGAATTCTCTAATTCGTGGTGTCTTCATTTGTACAATGAAGACACTGTGCACTAACTCACAGTCACGATGAATTGTTCTCAATAACGTAAGGGATAGTGACATTCATCATCATTATTTTAAAATAATTTTAGTTGCATAGTAACGACTATGAAGTTGGCTGTAAGATATTAAGTACTGTACTCTTAGTCATTTAGTTTGGATTTCAAAATGATCCGTGTGGTAGTATAATAGAATATATGTACTTTGTTTTTATAAATTAAAAATATTGATTCCTATGAAGAATAAAACTAAACACATACCGAATCACCCATAGTGAGCGACATGCCCCAAGGCCCTTTGTGTGGCTGATAAGCTCACGTGTGCATGTGTTAGGAAAAATTGTGGAAAACCCTGAGAAATCAAAAACCAGATAGACCTAAATGCCCCCTACCCTCGCATAACCAGCTTGAACAATGATACTGTATTAGATTCTATTCCTTTCCCTATGCGTATCTTTATCACAACTAATCGTCTTACTGAGCGGTTAGATGGTGTCTTTGCTTTCATCTTAGAATGTAGAGACTCAACGAGGGTGAAGGACTTACTTAACTGCACCCATTCCTCGGTGGACCTCCATGGTCCAGTTTCTATCCACCCAACCAGCCTTCATCATCCACCAGAACCAAGCGATTGCCAAGGCAGATGCTCAAGGTCAGGAGTCAGGCACAGTGACTCACAATGACCCAGGCAGCAGTGAAGTACTCGGCTAGGGTAAGTTTTCTCCCACACCCTAACCCATGAGACATTTCTCCAGTAAATACTGAAAAGAGATTGAACTCATCTCCTACAGGCTCAGAAATGGAGTGTGTCTCCTAGTATTTTTGCCCAACAGTGTGAGCATAGCTGGTCACAGTTCAAGGCCATTACTTCCAAAGGGAGAAACATGTGCTGTCTGAGCAGCAGCCACCCAGGCAACATTTTTAAAGGCCACTGCTGTGAAGACAGGCTGAGAGCAGGAGGCCTTTGATTCTCCCAGGAAATGGCTCAGTGAATATCCCACCCAAGTTCGTTCCACCCCCTCGCACAGAACCCCGCACCGCTCTCTCCCGAGTACTTCCAGTTCTTAAAAAAAATTAATACAAGTAAAAGAAAACAACAAGACGCTTTCTTTCTGTTGTTTCTTTCTTTTGAAATTTCCCTATGGCTAGGGCTTTTTAAAATATCTCCAGCCCCTTTAAGCCCAGTAATACTGAATGGAAAAACAGCCACTCCCATCCTGGGAAAGGTAAAACTCGATTCACTAAATAATGCTGTCAAGCCACCAGGAAAAAAAAAAAAAAATCAAGGTTATTACTAGAAAGTCAGGCAAGTCCCTTTGTATCCATTCCAACAGCTGTTTAACATGAATGGAGGCCAAGTAAGGAACGGTAAGGTAAATATCCCAATTTAGTAGACTTATCCTGGGTCAAAAACGGGCTGTATGCTTTCTGGGGGATGGTGCTACATTTACTCTTAAAAGGCAACTATTAATGTAAAAATGAAGACTCTGGTTTTACAGGCTTTAACACATTTGGACCAAAAAATGTCTCCATTTTATGCTTGCGTTCTACTGGAGAATGTGCAGCTCCATTAAGGGACTTGCTCGGGATCCCATAAAAGTCAGAGCCTTGGCCCCTTTGCTAACACCTTTACCCCTTGTCTTTCTACACCTCTGAGTCCACTTGCAGGACTGAAATTCTGTGTTGTTCAATAACATGTTTACCAGCACGATGCTTCCACGTTGACTGCACAGTTGATCCATAGCTATTTATCTTCCTCTCCTCAAAAATCATCCTCTCTGCCTGTTTAAAAATTGGATTTTGAAGACACAAGAAGTGGCATCTGAATGTAACCACACATCTCTTCCTTCCTCTCCTCAATAAACACAATTTCAGACAACCAAAGCAATCATTCCTTGAAAAAGTCTTGTTTCTGGAAGAAGAAGGAAAAAAAAAAAAATCAATTTAATTATACGAGATGTGTCTTGCGTTTTAATTGTTGTTAAGCATAGTGCATTATTGACAGAGTCTCCCTGGATCTCAGTTTATGAGCTTTTACATTACTCAGAGAACTTGCTGAGGAGAAAAAAATCCATCACGTTACTTGAAAGAACTGAAGCGCATTGTGCCCGAGTCATTAGGCCCCTTGACTGCACTCATAATGATGAATGCATCATTTTTCTCGCATGAAACTTGGGTAACAAGCAGCACAGCCAAGTCTTTTCCAGCACTGTTATTCTGTTTTAAAAAACACTGACATTTTCTTAAACAGACATAATTTACAATTTGAAGGAGCACAACAGGGCCTTGGTGTTTGAGGGCCAGAAAGCAAACAACGCTCCTTTCAGTTCGATTTTTTTTTTTAAGCGAATCTCGTGCTTGGTGAGTTCACTATAGCTTAAGGCCAGAGAGACAGAGCGGAGGGAGAACAGAGCACACTGCAGCACGTGAAGGTCATGACGAACCGGTCACATTGCAGTGAGGGTCAGAGCATGGCGGGGGGAGAGGAGCGAGACGGGAGGACCGCGGGCTGGGAGGCGGACAGAGAGCTGGGAGGCGGACAGCGACAGTCACTCCCCCGGGACAGCCGTGGCTGCAGGTTCTTTCCCACCAGGCCCGAGAGGGCAGCAGCAGCCTGGCGGACACTCTGTAGTCAGAACTCTCGCAGGCCCTTCTGTCAAGTTCACACAAAGGGAGCTTGCCAGTGTCCGTGTGCCGGGATCAATATCTGCAGCGATGTTCGATTTCCAGTGGGGTCAGCTCAGCCCAGGGAGATAAAGGGACGTATGTTCAGTACACGGCGGGTCTGTTGTTTGGCGCAGCCCTTAGAAGCTAAGGTTATGTGTAAAGACTGAAACTCCCAAGGTGTTATTTCTAAGACAACCCATGTATGTCAGTGCCCTTGGTAAAGCTTCTTTTACTGGATCATCTCATAGTTGGTTATTAAATAGCTGTGTTTTATGGCTGGAGAAAATGACGTCTCTGAAGGCATAAGTATAAGCTTGTATGTGTCCCTTGCATACATACAAGCTATCTGCATGTGTGTATTTTATATGTGTATATATGTATATATTCGTGTGTATTATATATCTGTATATCTCTATGTGTGTGTGTATAAATGTATATGTGTGTATTATATATCTGTATAACTATATATGTGTGTATAAATGTATACATATGTATGCATATTTGCAGATATATACACACACATCTTGTACTTTTCCCCTATGAGAGCATTTTTGTTTTTTTTAATATATATACATGTGTTATCTAATTCATGCTATCCCAAACAGACAGAAGTTCAGAATCCAGAAGGATTCCACCACTGTATGGTATATGGCCATTCATCTGTTCTTTAAATATCTGTTAAGTTCCTACTGTATTCCAGGCATTATCCTAAAAACTGATGCACAGAGTTGGCCCTTCCATCAAGTCACTGATAGCCCTTTGCATGCATTAGCTTCACAAACAATTGCAAACCTGTATCTAAATTCAATCTAAATGTGAAACAAGGGGAACAAAGAATAGAGGTAGAAGTAAGGGGGTGACCAGCTTTGTTGGGCAAGGCTCAGGGAAGAATTCCCCTTGCCTCGGGGAGGCATCTATTTTGGGTTTGGAAAGAAAGTTTACCAGGTCAACCAGGGTAGGAAAACCACTCTAGGCAGAGGGATGGGCAAATGCAAAGGCAGAGGAAAAGGTGACCCCGCCCGCTTTTCTTGTTTAGGTAAGTCATTTCGGGGTGGAAGATAAGGCTGGATGGTTAGATAGGAAACAGCTTGTCACAATGTGTCCCCTGCCACAGAAGATTTACTTGCTGAGTTTCTTTCTGATCCCCCGGCCTTTAGGAAATACTGACGTAAATGCTGCATAGCCAGTGAAATGCTGAGGACTGAAAGCAAGGGGCTAATTAAGAGGCTGTCAGTGATCAAGAATACGGTCTTCACTGAAGGCAGAGGACATGGAGATAGGAAGCAAAGAATAGTTGCAGGATATAATAGTTTCTAGAATCATCTTTACTTAATGACTTTGCATCATATAGATTTCTTTAGATATGAATCTTGGGGGAGATGAGTTGCAACTTAGAAAACCACCATGCATCCTCCATGTATCATGAAGATCAGTGATGAAGCTAACTCATTGTTAGTGTGTGCTTTGTCGACTTTTCTAAAAAAAAAAAATTGAATTTATGGCCAAGAAAGCCTATCCTGCCCGGCTGGTGTGGCTCAGTGGCTGAGTGTTGACCCATGCACCAAGAGGTTGCTGGTTTAATTCCCGGTCAGAGCACATGCCTAGGTTGTGGGCCAAATCCCCCCCAGTGGGGGGCATGCAGGAGGTGGCCGATCAATGTTCTCTCTCATTGATGTTTCTATCTCTCTCTGCCTCTCCCTTCCTTTCTCTCTAAAAGTCAATAAAGAAGAAAAAAAAAAAACTTAAAAAAAAAAGAAAGCCTATCCCATATTATTCCCCCAAAAGTAGAGTCTGGAGAGAAAACGAGGAGGGTAATAGCAGTGGAGACACCAATGACAATGGACTCCAGCCCTGGGATTCAGAAAAAGAGCTGAATCCCAAAAATGGAGTCCTTTGAGTCCAAAGAACAGGACACCATGTCTGAGAGGTTAGCTGAGAAGGTTAGTGCAGACCCAGTCACCAGACGTCACCAAACCCGGAGTGGAGAGGACTAGAGGACAGAAGAGTGGGAGAGCCACATGTAAACCCAGGAGCACCCAAGATGTGTACAAAGAAGGCAAACAGGAGATCAGGCCCACATCCCTGAGGCCAGAGGTAATAAGCAAAAGAAGGGTTTCCTATTTTCTCATGCAACATCCTTGAAAAAATGTGACTCTGTGGTTGGTGCACGTAAATTCCAAGTGTCTTCCCATATTTCTAATGTGGGTGCAATTCCTGAAGTTATCAAGCTTAAGGAAAGGTTTTTGAGTGTGAATTCGGAAGAGGCCGTGAGGATAGAGGTGAGAAAAAAGAAAAAAAAAACACAAAAAAAAACCCCTAACAATAGATTTTAGCAATGCCCATAAAATGAACCCAAGCAAATCATGCTTCCTCTTGCACAAACTGCTCACCCTGTTAAGCCTTTTATTTCTATTTTAACCAAAAGTGGAGCCTAAAAAATTTATAAGTCTTGTAAGACAGCCTGAGATTTGAAAATTTATAGCTACTTTTTCTCTGATTTGCAGGGCTTATGAGAATCTTCCTAAACACGTTGCAGATTTATCTGAACCAAGTGTCAGTCAGAAATTCTGGTCTAGAAGGCAGATGACACACACCAAGTGTTTTGCTATTTTCTTTAGCGATTTTACACTTTGCCCGCTGACTGAACGGGTCTGTTTGATCTGAACGCCTTGTGGACACATGAGAAGCATCTTGCTTTTTCCTTTCTTGCTCCTGGTCTATCTCTTGCCTGTTAGGATTATGGGGAATTTGAATTTAAATGAGAATTTTAAAAGTAGCTGAAGCTGGGTCGGAACTGGAGTTATTCATGGGAATGTCAGTACTGAATAAATGCACCAGATCAAAGCCATAGTCTATTCTACGGGAGCTTTTGGAAACTATTTAGACTAAAACAAGTGGAGGAAAAAATCCTGGTTGTGCCAGACAGCAGTCTGCTGTTTAAACACACATCAAGGCAAAACCGTAAAGCTTACGGCTATAGCCCAGATACTGGTCCAGGAGCCACCGCCCCATTCTGAGTATTTTTTTATCCTTTCCTCCCAAAAGGAATGAGGTCGCCAACCAAAAAGTTACCCCTGAGCCCCTCAGTTTCCTTTGAAGATGCTTGCCTACCCAGCTTGCGTTGTTGTCATCCATGGACGCTGCAGACTGAAGCAGTCTGGGACGAGAAGACGGTTTTAGGAAGGCATTTAAACTAGGAGAAAAGGCTTGATAACCGAGTTTTGCTTTCAACAATGAAGCAGGGAGCCCAGTAGAATGGAAGACGAGTTTTTCACCAAGAGCTTCTGTGACTAGCTACTCCGCCCCTTTGCTTTCATTTGTCAAGTGTTTGCCGATGGTCTCTGCCTGGTGAGTCGCCTGAACAAAAGACTCCAAGAAGGTAGTGGAAGGGGTTCCACTCAGCGCCTTCCAGGTTAAAAGCACACTACAAAACCCAATGCACTCTGTTCTGCTGCATTGCAGGTTTGGGTAACTAAAGTTAGTAACCAGCCTGTATTCCAGTTGGGTAATTCAAAGGAATGAAGTCAGTGACATGCAGAAGTCAGCTTGTTTTATATGTGATTTCTGTTCTCCATCTACCCCCCTCCTCCACACCCTCCCCAGCCATGGATGGGTGCAAAATAGTAGAAGTAGAATTATACACTTCAGGAGGAAAGAAAAAAAACACCCAGCAGTTCAGCTACCGCAGTAGCCTATCAATGTATTTGAGGGAATTTGAGACGCACAGCCAGCGTGGGGCTCTCAACTCAAGCTACCTGGTGCCGCCCACCTCCCTTGTTTATCGTAACGCAGCCCGACCATTCCCAGACCACTGCACACCCATTCATGCTTCTTTAATTATGGTGTTGCCGGTATTATGACTGTAATCTCTTTTGCTTATTTTTAATATCCGCAGCGGCAGCTCCCAGCAATGCTGAGCTCTCTGTCTGGGCCATCTGAATTAACTCCCCAGGTATAAATCATTATTTTGTTTTGTTCGTGCTTTGATTATCAAAATCACTGGACTGATCTCTTCTCTTAAGTGTATTATTCTTAATGTGCAATTTCTTAGAAACCCATATTGCACGATGAAAAAAAAAAAATGCCTGTATTCTCGTTCTGCTTAATTCCTTACCATCACCTTGACATACATTGTCATTAAAATAATCAATAACCATACATTTAGAGTGAATGCTGTATGTCAGGTACTATGTTATGCACTTGACATACATTATTTTATTTAATTTCTATCCATCAACCTCATGAAGGAATCATGAGGAATGTCCTCGAGATCAGTCCACTTGAGTTAATGACAAAGCTAGGATTTGGAGTAGGCCAGGGTGAGGGGGAGGCACGTAAGAAGAATAAGACCACAGTTGTTTAATGATCATTTACGTGATGAACTGCAGGTAAGAGGTTTTCTTACAGACCCTGGGAAGCTAGATGTGCTGCAAGAATGAAAACAGGGCTGTTAGAAAGGTAAGATGCCTCAAAGCCCAGATGAGCCCATTATGCAGAAAAGAAAATACATTTTGAGAGCAGACCAAGGACAGGGCACACTTTGACTTGGTTGCTGTGCCTGGACCCTGATCCCTCCAGGAGTTTGCTTCAGGAATGCTGACCATTCTCCTGTCTTAGAAACAGGTGGGGCTGCTTTAACAGCATAGAAAATTAACTACCTTGTTATCGGACCTCAAGATCCTGGAAAGAGCCGGGCCAGTGTCGCTCAGTGGTTGAGCGTCGACCCACCCACTAGGAGGTTGCCAGTTAGATTCCCGGTCAGGGCACATGCCCAGGGTGTGGGCCTGATCCCCAGCGGGGGGCATGTAGGAGGAGGCCAATCGATGTTCTCTCTCATTGATGTTTCTATCTCTCTCTCCCTCTGCCTTCCTCTCTCTCTCTAAAATCAATAAAAAGAAAGAAAAAAAAAAAAGATCTTGGAAGGAGACACATGGACCATGGACCCTGCAGTCCTTCCCCTGCCCCCCACCCCCTTGCACACAGTCCCTTTCTTACTGATCCCTATATAATCAGTCAACTAACAGGAGAGGTTAGGGTAGAATTCACAGGATGACCTGCTGCTCTCACCTACTGCCAGCATGATTGGAATAATGCTCATCATTGATTCAACCCTGTCTCTGCTTAATTTGGCTCAAGTAGTGACAGGTGGCTTCGGACCCGTTTTGTGTCCAGTTTCAAGAGGACCGTGCTATAAATTACCCACAGGAAACAGTATCAACTTTGGAGTAGGGTAAGTAAAACTCATGAGAAAATAAACTTTCAACCTGGAAAATACTTTATTGCTACTCAAAATGTGATCTGCATATTGGCAGCATCAGCATCACCTCAAAATCTGTTAAAAATGCAATTTCTCGGGTCCTACCCAGACCTGCTGAACCATAATTTTATTACTAGCTTGTTCAGTTCTCAGTCTGAACCTTGGAAACATGAGAGGACATAAAATTATTTATGGGAGTTGTGAATTCAAAGGATCAGCAAGCATTGTCTATAGAATAAATATATGTCTTAAGAATTTAATTTTGGTAAAAGTATAAAGATAATTTTGAGACATTTGAATACAAAGTTATATGACAACAGTTCTGGATCCAAAGAAATGTTTTTATTTTACAGTATATATTTTCTCATGTAACAGCTGCTAGAAGCATTAGTGCAGGAAGACACATAGAATTTTTTTAATTAAAAAGATTTTCATAGTTAAAAAAATAGGGGGGAAAAAGGATATATTTCAAACTTCCACCTCCTGCTAAAATGTCCTTTCCAATATTCCGACAAGCGGGCTCTTGGTTTATGTTGGAGGATTGTCACTGAGAGGGACCATATTTCTTATCAGGAAGCTCATTCATTTTTTTTTTTTAGGAGATCTAATATTTTAAAGTTCTTTCAATATTGAGTTTAATCAAACCTCATTACACTAATTTCAGTTTCCAGAGCCAAGGAAAATGAGGAGTCCAATCTCCTACTATTTCCTCAAATATTTGAAGATATAACATGTCTTCTCTGGCCTAAGCATTATAATTAGCTCCTTCAACCCTGACATGTTTGACATAATTTCCAGATCCTGAGAGTTTCCTTTCTTTTAGTTTTTGTCCTTTAAAATACAGTACCCCAAAGACAACTCAGTACCAAAAATCAGATCTTGGCCAGCACAGGTAAAGTCCTCCTTGTCTGAGGTGATACATGTCTATGAAGGCAAACTAAGTAGCAATTCAGAGCATTTCTTTCAAACTTAAAATCAACAAAATATGCAGATCTTCTCACATAAACTGCTATAAAGCTAGATCCTCAATAGTCTCTCGTTTGCAGAGTTAATTTCATTTTTTCCTCAACCCAAACATAGGACTTTCCATTTGTTCTTGCATATTTCACCTTGTGTGGATTTATTATTTCAAAACTGACATATTCATTCTATTTTGATCCTGTCTTCATTTATTAGCTTTCTCTAAACTGTTTTGTTCCCTGCAAAATAAAAATATAAAAAGATGACTTGTTATTACTGCATTTTTGTTAAACCCTTCCAGGAACTGACTACTAGAATTTGTCAGGGACCAATTCGATCACCAACCTGTGATCTCCTGATCCTCTGTCCTTACCAGCAGATGCCAGTCTTCAGGTGCTTTTCAAGTTCTTCAGAACTCCTCAGAGATGATGAGCAATGGCTCTGCGGTCACAGCTGGAAATCACGTCATCATTCTGGAATAATCTAAGCCAAAAAAACAGAAACTCTTTTAAAGCAAAGAGATGTTCTTTAAGCATCTCTCTCATTTATCTTTGGAAGCAATCTCCTTTGGATCATCTTTATTACAGTATACCCACTTTCAATTTGAGAGTATTCTTTTGTGAACACACACACACACACACACACACACACAAATCACTGTACACTTTGCTTTTATAAGGTCATTTGTCAATATTGCCTAGCATGTCCTTTGCTCTAAAGATACATTACAAAGTGCTTTTAGATATTCTTAACATTTCTGTACATTGCTTGGCTTTTTCCTTCTTGACATTCTTCACACTGCTGTGTGCCATGTCTCCTTATCAATCCCTGGCCATGGTCTCCTTCTGTATACATCATCTCATTCCTGAAGAACCTCTTAGTCTAAGACACTAAGATTACAACCAGCAAGGGGGTGGGGTATTTTAAACATAAAAATCAGCCAAATATTTTTTAATTACTATAAAGATAGATCCTCACTCTCAACATCCTCCCACTGGTACTTTAAGTCAACATACTCAAGATGGGAGCAATTATCTTTTCCTCCATCACTACTTACTCTCGTATCTAACCAGGTATCCAAGGTAGGAACCAAGAGTGATTCTGTCACTCATTTTTCTCCTGGTGTTCTACATTCATCCACTCAAAAATCCTTCTAGTTATCTCTTAATATTTCTCTCAAATTAATCTCTTTCCCTTCATCCTCTCAGCCACTGACTTAATGTAAGCCTGTAGCAATATTTTTCATGTAATATTGCAGTCATCTCTTTGGTGATATGTCCAGTTCCACATGAATTCTTCTATAGAGTCTACTCCACATTGTCAGTATGATAATTTTCCTAACACACATATTAGATATGATATGTATCTGACTCCTAACCCTCTGCAGTCTTAATTTTGTGACTAGCCCAAGATACTGTATCCAAATCTGCTATTTTGTTTACATTATTTTAAATTGGGTTTATGATTCTTGCAACTAAAAGAGTTCTGGCAAGTATAACTGTCATCATATAAGTCAGGGTAATGAAATAAAAACAGAAAACAAATGATTCACAAAAGCTGGGTCACAACACCCAGAGAGTGGCTGGAAGTGACCCCACTCCTACTGGTGGAGAAATAGCATGACCTCTACCCAAGCAAGGACTATTTTGTTGATTGCCGGAATGGCTTGGAAGGCCTTCAAAGAAAGCCAATACATGCCTTAATTGTTGGAGGTCATAAAATTGGCCTTCAGCATGGTCTTCGAAGGGTGGCTCCTGGATGGGCAGTACCACCTAGAAACATATTAGCAACAAATACTCTCAGGGCCCCACCCCAGACCTATTTCATCAGAAATTCCCAGAGTGGGGTCAAGTACTCTGAGGATGAACAAGTCTTCCAGGGGATCCTAATGCATTGCAAGGTTTGGGACCCATATCCTACATGTTAACCACATCATTGTTTTGTTGTTATTGTTATGATTGGTGGTGGTGGTGGTTGATTTGGAGGAATTTTTTTGCATTTAGTTTTGTTTCAAATAATGATGTATGGTCTATGAGGAATTTATGAAATATCAATCCACATTATTGCAGAGTTGTTAAATCTCCACCCAGCAGCCTGGAAAGGATCAATAGCGTGAACTTCACAAATAAGTTGGCAAATTAGTTTCAGGTGGATTTTTTTTTTTTTGGAAGAACTTTGGTAATTTTTAGCCTGATAAATTATATATTTTCTATAAGTCAAAAGCATTTTAGAGATTAAAGTACTGCTAGCATATTGAATATACATATATAACTTTTTAGTTAGAATACGGAAAACAGGTATTTAAAGGCAGATTTCACATCATCTTTGTGCTCTCTTACAAATCTCATTGAAGTTTTTCTTTTCCATTCTCTTAGAATTACTTAAGAGTTAAATAGAAAGCATATATTCCACGATTTGAGTTTACTATAAGGAAGAATGCCCTATGTTGAGGTTGCATTTCTGGGAGAAATATTCAATTGTATTTTCAAGTAAGCTGAAAATTCTTTGCTCTGGTTACCCAAGTTTTCAATGTGGCTGAACCCCAGGTGGAGAGGGCACTTATAAAAAGAGGCATGTTACATGGGCATGACACTTCCAAAGTTTCTAGGGAGAATAGTATTTATTTCCTTCAGGCCAAAGACTTAATTTATGGATCTGCGACCTGTGGTGTAAAAAAGAAAAACTGATTACATTTAGTGAAATGGACAAATATACCAGAATAAGAAATCCTGTTAGAATGTTGGATATATTCCCCAAGACAAGCAATGCTGTAATTATCATAATATACTACCTCCCTCATATGGCTGTGAAGTATAAAATATAGCAACTTACCTACCCTTAATTAGCTGTATTTAGTGTTTTTTTATGGCCACTGAATATGGTGCTCAGATTACCATATATTAGCATGTAATTTGCATACACACCTCAAGGTATTTGCTTTTATTGCTATTACCTTTTGTGGCACCCTATTTCAGTAATGATGCTAATGGAATATAAAAAAATAGATTTCTGACTCAATTCCATGTACAATCTTGGGAGTTTTAGAATTGAAAATTCCATGTTTAATGTAAAATGCTTCAAAAAAATTTTTATGCTTTCTTAATGTAGTCAATCTGCCTAGGTACTTATCTGGCAAATCCCTGATAGGTGCCCCAATGAAAGCATTTACTTTCATTCTGAGCTCAATAAAGATATATTTTATACGTAAGGCTTGGGGTATAAATTGCCTCATGTTTGCTTAAAAGAAAGTTGCACACCCAATTTAATGAATCTTACCAGTCTATCAGCAGCTAAAGGCCCAGAGAAAGAAAAATAACAGCTGCAGCTAGAGAATTTGGAGAAAGGTCAGAGGTCAGTGCCTGCATCTGCATTCACTGGGAGACAGAGAGGAAAAATAAAGGGTCTCTCTTTGTTGCAAGTCAGCACTATTTTAGAAAGTGCAGATACCGACTTAATTACCAATGTTCCCTTTTGCTCTAGGGTGCTTTGGCGGGCTATAAATCAATACTTAAGGTCACATTGCTAAAAGCATGAAAAAAAGCAGCCTTTCTAGTGCTTGGGAGCATTGTTGTGTGCTTCTTCCTCAGCGTTACTAGAGTTCGATATCAGATGGAAACAGAGGGCTGGCGTCATTACATGGGAACCAGCATTATGAAAACTGATGTGCAAAGTAGGCCTTTTGAACTCCAGGCAACTCTTCAACTGTGTCAGATCTCCTGTCATTCATTACTGGACTGTTTGTTGTTGATTAGTTTATTTTTTATATTATTTTATTGTTTTGTTAATCCTCACCCGAGGATATTTTCCCATTGATTTTCAGAGAGAGTAGAAGGGAGGGATGGGGAGAGAGAACAAGAACATAGATGTGAGAGGGACACATTGAATGGTTTTCTCCTTCAAGACCCTGACTGGGGCCAGAGATCAAACCGGCAACCCAGGTATACGCCCCTGACTGGAATGAAACTCATGACCCTTCAGTCCATGGGCTGACCCTCTATCTGCTGAGCCAAATTGGCCAGGGCATTGATTAGTTTATTTTTCATCTTTATACCCAATTTTTATGCCTAATTACATAAATAAAGTTTACTGTGAATTATGTGCCAATTTGGAAGAAAGCTATCAGTTTTTTTTTTTTTATTCCAAAATAATTTCAACTGTGTGTTTTTGGCTGCTTATACATTTTTATTCATCTTTTTGTCAACATGCTATAAAAATTCCTACATCTGATTTTGATAAGTAAGAGAATGTTGCTCTGTTCGCTTAAAATGGGGGTTACTCCTTTAATTGACAACTGTCTTTGTTTATCAAGAGAGACTACAATACCTAGAAGAGAAAACATGATATTTGTACATAATAAGCAAAGTAAAAAAAGTTATTTTAAAGTAAGACAATCTTAAATAACTCACTTTGATGGTCTGGAAAAGGAGCCCCTTTTTGATTTGTATGCATCCAGTGAACTCTGTCTGAGATGTAGCTAAGGTTTGGTTCGTAGGGCCATCTGACGGTATTTGCATGGGATGGACCATGACATCCTGATTTTGACCATTCCAATAACCAGGGCTGCCATCGTGGATCAGATCAACCATCAACCCTGCAGCTGGATGATTTGTTAATGAAGACAAACAAAATAACAGCATTGATTTTGCTGGGAGGAAAATGAACCACATAATAGATGTAACTTCTCTAAATATTGAAGTCTTACAGCTTGGTCCATACATTTAGAGTATCTGTAATGGTTTAATTTTCAATGTGCATTACATGCCCTAAATATTTTTTGGAAGTAGGTAAGGTGCAGATTATGGATATATGAAAATAATATCAATAATTCTTGCAAACCATCCCCATTTTTCTATGGTTTTCTTCAGTTCAAAAAATTTGGACTTTTTTCTTCCCCAGAGCTGTTTAATTTGTTCTAACTTTCTATTTAACTTTTACCGTCCAGGCTGGTCTTTGTGAAATCTACAGATCTCCAATTTAAAGAATTCTACAATATTTATAAATGTCATTTGATCATTATATCATTGAGTCATACAATTTTGAGCAGGAATATCCCTTAAAAGTCATCTGGTTGAACCTCCTTTTTGAACGAGTGAAAAAAAAAGAGGTCACCTCATTTTGCTGTGAGGACTCAGCTAAAAAGAATACTGCAATTTAGTAACTAATTTTCCAATAAATAAGAGGCACTAGGGTGCAGGGTGGCAAGTGTTTACTTATCTGATTGTCTCCACAAAGAGTTCCAATGATAATGCAAAATCTGTACCTTCCCCAGAGTGGACCAAAGGAGATTTAACTTGAAATGGTAGAATGTACTGTAATCTCAGCGTTTATTTTCCCTGATTTCACCATCAGAAAAATGTGAAATTGAGAGGAGAGTTTCATTTGCTATTTATTCTCTCGTGAAAATGGGAAATAGATGGAGAAGGCTGTTCATTCGGTTGCCACAGAGAGTTCTCCAGAATGAGCACACATATTATTATCACTGTTCAGATGGTAAAACCCAAGTCGTAACTGAAGGTAGTGTCTACCCTAAATACTGAGGGCAATCTGCCCCTGGCATCTAGCTACCCATCCTGCCTTAAGGGATCCATTGAGCATATGCACATTCCATCAGCCAGAGTCTGCAGGCATCTAGTTTCTCTCTAGGGTTTCGCCATTACCAGATCTGAATGCTGAGAAGATGCTCATAATTGCTTATTATGACATTAGACAGGAGAATTCAAGTCCCATTTGATTGTAATGAGTTTGTGGAGTCTCTGCCTTTCGTGGGTCCAATCACATACAGAATTGAACTTAAGGCATCTATATTGAAACCGAATTATACTTGAACAGTTGAGCATGAGTCTTGGACCTTGTTCATTTAAATTTTATTCTATTACTTTCTCCAGTCTCTTGATAGAAACAGATATAATACAATTAAAAATTTTCTCGGCAGTCACACTCAAACTTCTTCCCAAACTGGCATTTATTTTCCCAGGTCCCCTCTGAAACAATTCAAACATACTGCCTTCTCGTTGCAGATCAGCAAAATGGCAAAAACAATAAAAAAAAACATATCTTTAAAAGGATGCATGGAGTCAGTGGCGGAATCACTCACATTTCAATGCTGAAGCCTTAATTAAAGAAGCTCTATTAAGATAACACAGAGCATGGCTACAAGGAATGGGGCAAAAAGAGACACAGGATCGCATTTGATTTCTAAGTAAAAAAACGAGGAACCATTTGAAGTGCTTAGGATTTCATCATTCTGTGCTTTGATAAAAGCACCAGCTCTTCCAATTTACTCACCAGATGGCTGAAGGAAGGAAACAACGATGAATTGGATTCCAGTGTAAGCACACCGAGACCCCAGGGTTCTCCGTTCAAAAAAAAAAGCTGAAACTGTCCGAAATGTAGAGGCACGTGGGTAGGTGCTGCAAGGAAGCAAGTAGCAATGCACAGGTGCATTCGTGATCTTCCAGTCTACAGACCGATACAGCACTAATTGCTTGCCCAATAGAACGAGGTCTCTTCATTATACATTTTAAAATGCTATTGTGCTTACTCTGAAAATAGCACTAATTTCTGTTCATCTCAAGCTGTCTCTGAGTTATTAAATAAATATTTAATTACCAGAAAAGCTGTGAATTGAAGTTCTCTCTTTTGAGAGACCTCTTAACAAGCACTTTTTGACAAACATGAAATATGTGTTTATCTCTCCTACAAAAACGTAAGCAGGTCATTTCACTCTTCAATCGAACACTTAAATGTAAAAGTAAAGTAACTGGACCAGAAATGGAATAAAGTTCTAGTTGTTTATCTATCACCAATTTCCTGGTGACTTTAGGCAAATTGTTCAGTCTCTTAATTTGGTTTGATGCACACATGTATGAAGCACCCGCCTTTCAAGTCTAACAAAATGTTTACTGCTGATAATGCTCCATGTAACTAGGCTAGCTTTGCAATGCCAGGTTGAATATAATGCAAAGTTACTTATCTCTTATCTCCTAGGTTAAAAAATAAATAAATAACAATGATTCAAACCAACCAGCATCAAATCAATAGTGTACTGAGTACCAACTATTTGCAGGCACTAAGCTAAAAATGTTAGAAATACAAAGATGAATAAATGGAGCTGCTATATAGGAGTTCAAAACTATATAAGGGAACTATCCATTTCCCTACCTCCAACAAATGATGTACTACCTGTGATACTTATTTCAAAAAGCTGTTTTGCATGCAAAGGGACTGGACTAAACTCTGTTATCTCCACTTATCAGCATAAACTTTGCAATTCAATGAACATCTCTGAAATCTCAGTTTTTTCACCAATACAATAGGAATAATATTAGTATATATAACATGTTGCTACTGTGAAGCTTAAATGTCATAATTCAAATAAAATAATTAGTGCCACACCTGTGGCAGTAAACACTAAATAAATGTTAAATATTAATTATTATTATAATCAAAGAAATAAGTGTAAAAGGTTTACATAATGTAATGTTATATATAAAATGCCATTTAATAATAATATTAAGGGATTTATGTATGTCATAAATAAGATAATGAAGTATGTGATGGACAGAATTTTGTACACCCTCCCCCAAAAGTAAATGTTGAAGCCTTCATCATCAGTACTTCAGGATGTGACTATACTTGTAGATAGGACCTACACGCTGGTTGTTAGACTGATGAACCTCAGAGGAAAGGGATGGGGGAAGAAATGAGCCAGAGAATTTATAAGCATATATACATAACCAATGGACACAGACTGTAGTGTGGGAAAGGCAGAGGGGGCGGGAGGGGAATTGAGGGGATGAGCTTTTGAAATGGGTATCACAGGTACTACATAATTTATTGGGGGTGGGGAAGTGGGTCATTTCCTTATATAGTTTTGAACTCCTCTATGGCAGCTCCATTTATTCATCTTTGTATTTCTACAAGGGGGGAAGATCTGTAATACTTTCAACAATAAAGATAAATTTACAAAATAAATAAAAGAGGTATTTTAAGATTAAGTGAGGTCATATGCGTGAGCCCTAATCTAATCTAACTGGTGTCCTTAGAAGAAGAAATTGGACACACAAAGAGACACTGGGGATGTGTTTGACCAGCGAAAAGACAGGTGAGGACAAGGAGAGAAGATGGCCATCTGCAAGCCAAGGAGACAGGCCTCAGGAGAGACCAAAGCTGCCAACACCTTGCTTGATCTTTTGAACGTGCTTGGACTTGAGCCTCCAGAACGGTGAGAAAGTCGATTTCTGTTGTGTGAGCCACTCAGTCTGTGGTGTTTTATTATAGCAGGCAGAGTAAACTAATAAAAAAAGAGAAAGAATGTTAAATAATATAAATAAATGCTCACACAATAATAATTTAAATGATATGCACATGTTGTCTTAAATATATTAGCTTCTGAGCACGTGCTTTTTGAAACCAGCTTTTGTAATAAAAATTATATATGTACAGAGTAAGAATATTCAAGCAACTAAAGAGTATAAAATAAAAGGTAGCTTTCTTTTTTTTACTTCTTTTTGAAATGTATAGATGATATTATCAGTAAATTTCTGGTCAAATAAATATATGTATAGTATATATGTATGTGTATATATACATACATATATATACATGTATAGTGTGTGTGAATATATACCATATATATATTTTTGCATACATATATGCACAGCAGGGATTTTTTAAGTGTTTTTATTGATTTTTTTAGAGAGAAAAGAAGGGAGATGGAAAGAGAGATAGAAACATCCATGAGAGAGAACATCGATTGCCCACCTCCTGCACGCCCCCACTGGGGTTCGTGCCCACTGACTGGGAATCGAACCAGGACCTCTCAGTCCATGGGAAGATGTTCAATCCACTGAGCCACATCAGCCGGGCGGCAGCAGGGGTTTTTTTTGTGTGATATATGAATTACCAGAAGTTCATATACCCTCGAATGTACACAACAATTAATTCCGGGTCCTCATTCATCCATTATTACCACCAGAGAAGAGTATCCACATCATTCCAGAAATCTGCGCCAGTGACAAGTGGCCATCACAACGGTTTCTCAGGTGGCACACCCAATACAACGGCCAACGCAGAGTCTCAGCGCAGTAGGAGCTCAACGAGTACCTGTTCATTTGATATGCTTGATATGCCTCACATACTAGTTTTATAAAAGCAGATGCACCTGGTTTCACTAAATATCATGAATTCTCATTTTTGGTCAGCTCTATATGTGAACAGCAAGACTAAAATGATATTCGTGTTAGCATCAGGGATTTGACTAACCACTCCATATCACCTTATTTTGTTCATTTCACATGTATTCATTTCTGCGTTAACTCGGTGCCAAATAAAAACTTAACCTTTCATTTTTTGCTGTTTCACAAGTGTCAGAGAATCTAAAAGTGGGGATGAACTTTACCTGACAGGTAAAACCCAGGACCCAAAGCAATAATTCAGATTCAATTATAGTTTTCCTCAATTTCTAGAATGTCTGCAGCTTCTTAAGAAATAACAGAAAGGGCCCTGGCCAGTTTGGCTCAGCAGTTAGAGCGTTGGCCTGCGGTCCTGAGAGACCCGGGTTCGGTTCCCGCTAAGGGCATGTACCTCGGTTGCAGTTTGTCCCCAGCCCTGGTTGGTCGTGCGGGTGGTAGCCACTCGATGTGTCCCTTTCACATCAATGTTTCTCTCTCTCTCTCTTCCTCTCTCTCTACCTCCCACTCTATCTGTACAAAAAATGGAAAAATGTCCTTGGGTGAGGATTAAAAAAAAAAAAAAAAGAAATAACAGAAAGGGAGAAGAATTATGAAGCTTTTGTTTAAAACTATAACTCCTGCCTGGTCGGTGAGGCTCAGTGGTTGAGCGTCGACCTATGCACCAAGAGGTTGCCAGATCAATTCCTGGTCAGGGCACATGCCCAGGTTGTGGGCCCCATCCCCAGTGTGGGGCATGCAGGAGGCTGCCAATCAATGTTCTCTCTTACTGATGTTTCTATCTCCCTCTCCTCCTCTCTCTCTAAAAACAATAAAGAAAAAAAAAATTTTTTTTAAACTATAACTCCTGCGTGAAGTGGCAGTATTACACTGGGCAACTCCTTTATTCTGTCTTGCTTCCCTGTCTGTAGGTGGGTACTAATAATAAGTTATTATTTCTTACAATTCTGTGCATTATCTGGCCAGGTACTGTGCTCACCTTACCGGGGTTCCCTCAGAAGGCTGCATTCAGCTGGTGGGTTCTCTGGGGGTTCGGCTCGTGGGCGTCGGTGGGCTCACCTGTCACCTGTGCCTCCCTTTCTGTTTGACAGTTGACTGGGACTTTTGACTTCATGGTTCACTTTTTTCCTCATGGCTTCTCATCCTCCAGTACCCGATGACAAAACTCTTCTGTGAGGGTGAGAGATTTACTTAAAACAATCTTATTTACTATTTTGATAATTATTTACTATAATTTGCCTTTGCCTTTTGATTTGATGGATAATTTTGACCATTTTGGAGAAAAGCTTTTTTTAAAAAAGGATTTTTAATTTTCACTGTTTTACATTTACTTTACTCTACATCTTTGATAAAAATGTATCCAAATTAATTTTGTTTACTTTTAATTCTTGAGATCATTACTGTCACTAGAACATAAATTATGTAAAAATTTTGATTAAAGGAACATGATTAGTGATTTTGCTAAAGTGAATACTACAGAATACATAATAAGCTGTATATGTTGTCTCTATTAGTCATCCTAACATCATCGGAATGTATCAGAACACACAGATATGCACAACAATACAATTTAATTGTTTTTACTATTTCTTTAATTCATGCTATAAAAATCATACTTTTACATATATGTTTAGATTTTGACAACAAAAATGGCGCATTTCTCACACAAGGCGAACATATTCTTTTTATCAGTTTGTGAAATTTATTTATAGCTTTTATAGATTTAGCTATGTGTATGTGGGGGTCCATTTGTTCTCTTGCCCCGAGCCCTACAAATATTAAGGGCGGGTCTGGTTATTGAAATTTCCTAAGTAAAGGAGTACCTTGGTCAATAGAAAGGAACAAAGTCAAATACATAGGAATACACAGGAAGGCTGGGAGGCCATTAGAAAACTACCACAAAGACCTACTTTATAATATAGCATAAATTTCAAGGAAGTCATTCAGCATTTTAGGGCCCTAGGTTCCCCTAACTGCATGCCCCAGTGTAGGTATTTTGAGAGGAACCATCAGTTAAAATGAAAATAGAATCCAGTCGGTGTGGCTCAGTGGTTGAGCATCGACCCATGCACCAAAAGGTGGCTGGTTTGACTCCTTAATATTATTATTAAATGACATGCCCAGGTTGTGGGCCTGATCCCCGGGGCTAGGGGGGAGGGGCATGCAGGAGGTGGTTAACCGATGTTCTCTCTCATTGATGTTTCTATTTCTCTCTCCCTCTTCCTTCCTCTCTCTCTAAAAATAAATAAAGAAAAAAAATTTAAAAGAAAAGAAAATAGACATGCTTAGGGTGGACCCCAACTCAAAAATAATCACCAAGTATACATGCACTCCTTGGCTATAGTTTTGATTTAAAATAGCATGAATTATAAAAAGCCAGTACTTGATAATGAGCCCAAAATAATGTTTTCTGAATTTTCTTCAGATTCTGCTATATATGCATGCAATTGCCAGGTCTTACTAGGTTGCCACTATCAGAATAATATGCTGGGTGGGGTGATTCTTCTGTTCAGTGAAAACTATCAAAGCTTGACTACTTGAGATTGCTAGTAGCCAAAACCTTTAAAAATTCACAATATAGACTATTTCATTCAGTCTGTATCTGTCCAAAATAAGCATGTGTAGTTCATTTATGTCCATGTTACCATGAGACCAGACCTTATCATATATCATGATGACAGAGCTCTTTAGATGGTAAAGGGTCATCTCTTTTAGGGGGAGTGGCTATCTCTCCATTAGATGAGCTGAAAATTTTAAATGAGTTTTTAAATGAGAATTCACCCTCTATTAGGGTTATGAGATTTAGAAAAAAAAATCACAAGAGACATACTTATATCAAAAATTATTTGTTGTTTATTTTAAATTCAAGTTTAATTACCCATGGTGTTCATATTTGGACCTCTACCCTCTATGAACTTGAATACAGAAGAAAATATAAATTTTGTTTTTATTGTTAATCCTTACTGTAGGATATTCTTCCATTGACTTTTTTTTTTTTTTTTTAGATAGAATGGAAGAGAGGAAGTGTGGGGGGGGGAGAGAGAGAAAGAAACATCGATATGAGAGAGACACATCAATTGGTTGTCTCCTGCACAACCCCAGCCAGGGCTGGGGATCGAACCTGCAACCCAGGTACGTGCCCTTGTTCAGGAATAGAACCTGAGACCCTTTGGTTTTTAGGCAGACGCTCAAACCTCTGAGTGAAACTGGCCAGGGAAAGATAATATACTTTTTTAAATGTTACTTCTTTACTCCTCAAGAATTTCCAGGTTTTAAACTTGAAACTCCCACATCCAGGGAACGGCACCCCAAGTCCTTCAAATCTGATGTTTGGCCTCCTATCATGTGTCTGATAAACTTTGATTCTTGAAAGACAGCGCTTCTATTTCCTTTATTATATTTTTGTATCCTCGATGTTAGCCCGGTGTCAATACGTAGTACATACATATTAAATGTTTCTTGAATGAATGGATGAATGAATGAAGGGATGAATGAACGGATGGATGAAGGGATGGATGAAAGGAAGGAAGGAAGGAAGGAAGGAAGGAAGGAAGGAAGGAAGGAAGGAAGGAAGGAAGGGAGGGAGGGAGGGAGGGAGGGAGGGAGGGAGGGAGGGAGGGAGGGAGGGAGGAAGGAAGGAAGGAAGGAAGGAAGGAAGGAAGGAAGGAAGGAAGGAAGGAAGGAAGGAAGGAAGGAAAAGAGAAGATCACTAGAGGACAGAGTAAAGGAAAAGGGAGAAGAGAAGGTCAACAAAAGTGCTGAAATCCCCTGCAGAGCTTTGGCGGTGCAGAGGAATGGAATCGGTTAGTCATGGTGCAGCTCCTATCCTGCTGCACCTCAAAATTCTCTGGAAAGCTTTTTTAAAGTACCAACATTTGGGCACTACCAATTGAATGAAGTCTCTGGAGTATGAGCCTGGCATAAAATTTTTTAAAAGCTCCCCCTGGTATTTCTAAAGTGCAGCCAGGGTTTAGAATTACCGGTTGAGGGCCCCTGGAGACACGCAAAAACCCCGCAGCGAAAGGGATCTAGGAAAAACAAGCTATACAATTAAAAGATGTTGAATGGTGGTGTGATTCTAACACCCTTCTCTAATAACCTCACTTGGGTGAGTTTCCTATTTTTATGCTCGTTTCTGCTGCTGCTTCTGATACATAATTATCCTCCCAATTATGTGAGCTCTTGGCTAATTTCTAGAGAGACTCTGGGAGTCAGATGGATGTTGTGACTGAATGTCCCTACGAGGTAATGGATATGATGGATCCGTCTTCAAGTAGTTGTTTGGGAAAATAAATAGCATCCGAGGCCAGGTAAAGAAAATAGTTAACGTTAGCAATTTTGTTAACATATCCAGGAAGCCAACTTGCTCCTGGAAGGCTAAATAAATGTGTGCCACACATGACCTTCACAATCATTGATCTTAGAGGTTATAAACAGTACCCAACTGACCCATTGGTCTGTGTCCTCGGATTAAGAGATCCTGCCATGTATATTCCCCTTTCTAGTGCGTTGCTGCCAATAAGGAAGACCACTTTAAATATATATGTATTGAACCAGGCTATATGTGATCATTAATCACAGGCTCTCCCCAGGACTACCGTCATAAATACTGCATCTGCATAAAATCCCCTGCTGAAATTACCTTGCCATCTTTTCAGCCTTCTGCAAAAAGGCAGACACATTTGGAAGAAAGAGGAGATAAAAAGGCACCGAGAGAGGAAAAAAATGCCAAGGAAATATGCTGCCCTTTAAATTTTATTTTAAATTATTTCAATTTTTTAAAATGTATTTTTAAATTATTTCAAATGTTATTCACCATGATATAAAACTGCTTTTAAATGTGGTGACGCTGTCTCATAGCACTGTGCGATGGTATTTTAGCTTAATTTTTTATGTTTTAGCATTTCTCTGTCACCACTTGTGTTTTCATAGAGAAATTCCATATTTTTGTGACACTGGAAACTTACACAAAACAACAAATAGAAAATTAAGTGCAGGGTCTGGGAAGGGGCCCAGAAGCTGAAGCTTCATTAACATCATGGCAAATTTGCTCTGGTCCACCAGTGCTAGTTATATTTACAGAGGTGAACAATATTTCTTCCCTCCTGTTTATTGTTTTTCAAATGACATCAAATTACAGAGGCATGTAAAATGTCAATAGTACCGAATTGCAAAAATAAAAATTGAAAGGCCTTTTTCATTGCTTCTCATGTTATTCTCCAGAGGTTATTGCTTTTAGCATTTAGCATGTGAAATGCACCAATTTTTAAGGGCTTTTGCATAGTTATTTAAAGTTGATTTTCTTCCTAGGCGCTCATATCTACATATTTTTCAAGTGTTCAGAGAAGTACATATATGCTGTCAATCCTTGATTACCAAAGGCTGTGATTTCAATGTGTGGGTGCCCCAGACCTTTCTCTTATTTATCTTCTCCTTTAAATGTGCACTTGATTTGGGGAAATTAGGTCTATTAATACCACTAAGTGGTACAATGGGCATCTCAAGAGGCAGAGCTAGGTTGTAATCCCTGCTCAGCAATTTAATAACTATATAACAATTATTGACTATTAATAATACTTAACTATTTCGAATTGTCCTTAACTACTTAAAAATTTTGAAGTCGTCCACTCAAAAGCAGGGTGATAATGATGACCAGCTAATGTGGCTACTGTAAGGATTAAATGAGAGGGTACGGGCAAGTAGCTCTTGTCCTGGAACCTCACACATGCAATAAGTATGAAAAATCATTACCTCCACGTCCAGGTCATCATTATCATTACCGGCTTCATTTTTATTATTAATTATAAAAAACTAAATATGATTTTCACTACTCACTAGTTATTGGGTCAAGGATTTTTGATGGAAGAGTTTACAATCACTGGCTATGTTGATATTTAGGGTGCCCTGTGGAAAAGTATCTTCTAAGTAACCTCCAAGTACACCGACTTGCATGCTGTCCTCAAGTCCACAGAACAGAAGGCCTCACAGACAAGATTTTTTTTATCAATTGAAAGCATACAGTCAGAACAAGGGAACAAAATTGGGTGTTAATTATCTTGGGATGGTGTACAAGTGAAACGCAAGGACCACCCCACCTGAATATGCAGTGTTTGTTTCTCCTGACTCTACCACATCAGCCTTCCCTGCGGAGGCAGCTACAGGAGAGAGCACAGATTTGAGCCAAGGGGCTCAGAGGATGAAAGGCTCCTGGACCTAACACCCGCTTGCACTTTCCAAAAGACACAGAGCAGGTCATTCTGGCCAATAGCTATATCTTGCCCATAAGCCTGATGAGCAGCTAGAATTTATCTGTACTTCTCAGATACTTGGGTCAGAATGAGTGTCACCCATAGGTGGCTGAATAAAGACCTCAGGATAGTTACTGCTGCCTTGACTCTCCCATCCCTTCCTGTCTATCTTCAACACACATAAGCTTACTTTATCTATGTCCAACATATTTTCCAAGTTACTTTCTTATTCTTTATTTATCCTCCTTACTTGTTTTTCTTATTTTCTACAGAAAAAAAAAATAAATATTGTTAAGTCACAAAGAAACTCTCATTATACAAGTTTTATACTCATTGTGGTAGAGTTCCTTGGGATTCAAACCCCAGCCCCATCACTTTCTCGCCATGTAAACATGAGCGAGATACTGAATCTTTGTTTCACTTTCCTTCTCTGATGGTACGAATAGTACCTACCTGATAAGATTGTTGTATTTATTGAGTGAGTTATTCAACTAAAGAACAGCACCTGGCACTTGGTAAGGACCCAACAAGTATGAGCTCCTATGATTTCTAGCCCTTTGGACAGAGTGCCCTTGGCGGGCAGCCAGAACTGAGGGAACTGAGAGATGTTGTTGTGTTTACGAGGGAGAACATTAGTCATTCCAATTACAGAGAGCTTGCAGCTTGCAAAGAACGTGCAAGTAAATGATCATTTTAATATTTTAAAACAACTCCATGAATAGGTGTTGTGACCGCCATTGTATAGACCATGAACCTGAAGCCTGGGGTGGGGGATGAATAGCTCCTCAGAGGCACACGTTCACTATGAATCAGGTCATGACTCGAATCCAGGCCTTCCCAGTCTGCTCTCAGCTCTCTCTCCATCTCAGCACAGCTGCTGCACCCCAGGGGTGGCCGATAATCTCCCCGGCGGAGAATAAAAGGGCTTCCCTTCCCACGACCTCCTTGCTCCACACTTCGATCAAAGTATGAAAACTCTTTACACAGTCAAAGGAAGACTTAAAAATTCTCCTCTCAAACTCAAAGGAATTAATTTACATTACTGCATAAACTCCTTGTAACTATTTGTCTGTCATCATGTCTGGGGGTGAAGTGTTAATGGTTGAGACGGTTGGGGAGGTGAGAAGGTGGAGAAGGTGGGTCCCAGAGCAGGCAGGCTGATTCCATCATGTGGCCTCAAATTGCTATAGAAATTGTTATGTAAACAAGTCTCAATTTGCCTTCTTTTTAAGTGTAATCTGTAGCACCATGCATTGTCATATTTAATACTTTATTGTAATTCAATCTCTTTACTCAGAAACTATTTAACCATATAAACCAAATACAGGCGCAAAGGAGAAAGTATTTACATATCTCTTTAATCCACAGGCACAAATGTAAGTGTAGGCCTGGGAAGAGCTCAGGAGTTCACCTTGCCTCTCCCCTTGCCCTCCGTGGAGGCATTGTGTCGAGTCGACTGTCAGCACAATCACAGGAGGGAAATGCATTCATGTAAAGAAATGCTGGACAAGTGAAAGAAAACCAAGTGCAAGGAAATAAAGTGACTGTTGACAGAGGACAGAATCCTACTGCCTTGCCCCCCTGCTCCCCCAGACACATCCACACACAAACACACAACGAGCAAAGTGAAATTAAACTAGCTACCAAACCATACGTCCATTCTCTCACATTTGAGCAACTTGGAAAGTGGCCCCACATTGGAAGGATTGTCTTTACCAACAGAGTCCATACCAGTATTATTTATTTTCAAATTTCAAATAGTGAGCCCCTCAGTGCCGTCCACACCCCGGCCGTATTGGAGTTCCTGTCTATAGGAGGAAGCGAAAAGGCATTTCTCCTCCGAAAGGTAGGGTCTTTACAGTTAAATCAGTTATGTTAAATGGGGGGAAAAATGAAATAGATACTCTTTAATTTGTAGCAAACTAGATCAGATTTTTACTCACAAAAGCCCTCCTGAGGGTGCTGTAAGGAACGACCCATCACCAAGGGACCTATGATGTGGGAAGGATGGTGCAGGTGAGGCCAGCTCTGACTGAGGGTGGGAGGAGCCTATTCCTGGGTCTTGTAATAGGATAAAAATTTAGGAACTTTGTCATTGATGTTTCTCAGTATCCAGAAACTATCTCCCCTTCAAATAACGTTTGATGTGCTCCCTGTTCCTGAATTCCCGAGCAAGCTTTATGTCTTACTATCTTTGCTGTCAACACAGGTAAACCTCTAACCTAAAATAATCATGGGTTTTTTGGGTTTTTTTTTTAGTGCTTTATGTTACAGTGCTGTGTCTATGAATCTGTAAGGGTTCAATTACAGAAGCAAAACCAGTAGAAGACACATATTAAGAGATTTATGGCAAGGAATCGGCTCATGCAATTGTGAGGCTTGCTAGGCACGTCTGCAATCCATGGGGCGTGCTGACCAGAAGGCCGGGCGGGAACTCCTGGGCGTGCACAGAAGTCAGAGTGCTACAGCTGGGATTTCTTGCTCTTCATGGAAACCTCGTTCTACTTTTAAGACCAATATTGATTGAACCAGGCCCACCGGATGGGCTCCCTTACTTAAAATCACTCAGTGTGGACTTGAAACATATCTACCAAGGACCCTCACAACAACACATAGATTCATGTTCAGTTGAATAACTGGCAACCATAGCCTACCAAGTAGACACATCAAATAGACCATCACGACATATATGTACCAGGCATTATTCTAAGGACTTCATAAGTTAACTCATTAGAAATCTCACAAGAACCCAGTGAGGACCCAGAGGAGAGGAGTCAGTTGTTCAAGGTGGAGTAATAAGTAAATACGTAAACAGCGTTCAAGCCCAGGGAGTCTGGTTCCGGAGACCGTACCAACCATGACCTGACTAAGTTTCTTCAGATTTCATCTTCCCAGGTACTTTTAACAATATTTTCTAGAATGTCCAGTGTTGTTTGTCAAGGGCAAATTGCTTCTCCTATAAAAATTCCTCTTGTCCTACTCCAGAATACATTCTGATTCTTCTGTTTGCAATGATGTTTTTATTTAGGCGGGTGAGGTTTCTGATAACTAGGATTGTAATTACCCTCATAATAATTCACATACAATCATTTCTCTATCTAGTAAGAAGTAATTCTGTTTAACCCTCATTGACAGCAACTGTGTCAATCATCTGTTTCCTAATCCATTTTATAGATGGGACCACAAAGGGTCTTCTCAACCCCACAGGCCCAGAGGCACAGCTGGAAGTGTTGCTGCGTGGGCTTAAGGAGGCAGTATTCTGTGGATCAAGTTAAGTCTCGGCTTGTTGTTTGGAAATGGAAGCAGGCGGTGGAAACAACAAGAATTTACAAAAGAAAAGAAAAGAGAAGAGAAGAGAAGAGAAGAGAAGAGAAGAGAAGAGAAGAGAAGAGAAGAGAAGAGAAGAGAAGAGAAGAGAAGGAGGAAGGGAGGGAGGGAGGGAGGGGAGGGAGGGAGGGAGGGAGGGAGAAAGGGAGGGAGGGAAGGAGGGAGGGAGGGAGGGAGGGAGGGAGGGAAAGGAAGAGAAGAGAAGAGAAGAGAAGAGAAGAGAAGAGAAGAGAAGAGAAGAGAAGAGAAGAGAAGAGAAGAGAAGAAAGGAGGGAGGGAGAGAGGGAGGGAGGGAGGGGGGAAGGAAGGGCAAGGCAACTAGGACCCAAGTTCACAAATGATCTGGAAATTATTTGGGAATTTAATCATTTTATATAGGATTTTTCTTCCCATGAGTAATTGCTCAGGAGAAGAAAAATCTTTCATTTGTGTCAAGACACAGCGGTGGTTTGAAGAAAATGTTGACGGCCACACTTGGCATGTTTTTCCAGACTGTCAAGGGTGTGAGGAGATGGACTGTACTTGCCTGTCCTGCTGACCTTCACAAGCCCACGAGGAAAAGACCTGAGCCGGCAGGTGTGAGCTCTCCTGAATATGTTTACCAACCAGAGGGATCTGCCTTACAACACTGCCGCGTTGGCTTCTGTTAAAAATCCCAGCAACATCCCAGCTGCCTGACCCCGGGGTGCACACGCAACTGAGGAGGCTTGTTTGTGAGATGTCACCCCCAACCTGTCACTTAGAAGACTTGTCACCTCCTCCATCCCCCACTGAATCCTCGCTGAGGTGCACTTCATTCTCCAGGTTGCTGCTTTACGAGACTGAGGATAAAATAAGACAGCCACGGGGAAGATACGGGTTGTGACTTACAGAATTTCCACCAGAAAATCGTCTCTCACTTGCTTTCTGTTTCTTTCTTTCAAAATTATTTTATAGCATTAAATATTTTAAATAGATAACTGTAAGTAACAGATAGCCATATCCTTGCCGCTGAGATCAAACAAACGTTGGTACGTTTTTATTTGGCTATTATGAATTCTTTCTGTTGAGTGTACTTTCTCCCTATTTATAGATTTCTGTATCAGTTCTGGGGACTAACGCCCTGTTGTTTGTCTCTTTGTTCACATGTATTGCAATCTTCACTCCCATTTGTGCTGTATGTATTTTTGCCAAATAGAAATTTTAAATTCAAATGTAATCAAATATATCAATCTTTACTTCAATACATTGTACTATTCAATGTTTCTTTAGGAAGTTTCTTCTAACTCTGATGTAATAAGAGATGTTGTTGTTTTTTACCATTTTTGTAACAGTTTTTATAGTTTTGTTCTTCCTATTTCTGTCACTAATCAATCTGGATTTTATTAATGAATGGTGTATGAAAGAGACCTTATTTTATCTTTTTACATACGAATACAGAGTTAGCCTAACATCTTGTATTGGATAGCCCATCTTTTCTCCAGTACTTGATAATTCCACTTGAGTTTCCAAGTTTTCTTTCTACTTTCTCTATTCTGTCCCATTAATATATTTTTCTATCCCTGCACTATGGCTATAATTACTATAGCTTTTTTAGTAACACTTTTCTTGAGATATAATTGACATATAACATTATATTAGTTTCAGGTGTACAACATAAGGATCTTATATATATATTTAGAAATGATCACCATAATAAGTCAGGTGTTACAGACTTTATAATGTGCATGTATTATAAGTATTTGTATTTTCCCTTTAAAATTTTTCATTAAATTGAATTCCATGAAAATTCTTGTTAGTAGTCTAATAGAAATACCATTTAAATTATAGATTAATTATGGGAGAATTCCATTCTTTCAACTGACATTGAAACATTCCCCCCCCCTTTTTTTTATCCTCACCCGAGGACCCTTTTCCCTTTTTTGTTCAAATAGAGTGGGAAGGAGAGAAAGGAAGAGAGAGAGAGAAACATCGACGTGAAAGAGACACATCAAGTGGCTGTCACCCGCACGACCAACCAGGGCCGAGGCACGCGCCCTTAGCGGGAACCAAACCTGGGTCTCTCTGGACCGCAGGCCGACGCTCTAACCGCTGAGCCAAACCAGCCAGGGGAAAACATTCCCCCTTTAAATATAGCATACTCTTTATTATTTAAGCTTTTTCTTCTGACAGTCTGCAAAATTTTAGTTATTGTTATTGTTATGAACTTGTTTATATATTGTTAGATTTATTTCTATGTGCTTCTATTTTTTTCTTTTTAAAAATTACATTTTAGCTGTTTATTTTGAAATAATCATAAATTCACAGGAAGTTGCAAAAATAGTACAAAGGGGTCTTATGTACCCATCACCCAGTTGCCCCCAATAGTAGTATCTTCCATAACTATCAAACAATGTCAAAACCAGAAAATTGACACTGACTTGCAGACTTGTTTTAGATTTTACCACCAGTACATGCACTCGTGTGTGTGTGTGTGTGTGTGTGTGTACCTCTATGCAATTTTGTCACGTGTGTAGATTCATGTAACTACCACCACAGTCAAGATATAAAACTGGTCTATTACCACAAAGACCCATTGTTCTATTTCTTTATATGATATACTATACCCCAATCTTAATAACTGGCGATCACTACTGTGTTCTGTCTGTATAATTTTGTCACTTTGAGAATAGTTTAAAAATAAAATTAATTTTATGTATGTAATTATTTTGTAACTGATTTTTATTCACCCAGAATAATCCCCTTGAAATTTAGTTTTTGTGTGTATCAATATTTTACCCATTTTTATTGTTAGGTAGTATTCCATAGTAAGAATGTACCTTGGTGTATTTAAACATTCACACACTGCACGACATTTGCGTTGTTTTCATTTTGGGGCTATTATGAATAAAGCCACTATGAATATTTGTGTCCAGATATGTATATGAACATAAGTTTTATTTCCCTGGGAGAAATGCTGAGGAATGCAATGCTAGGTTATTTGGTAGCTACACATATAGTTCTGTAAAAAACTTTCATGCTCTTTTCAGTAACTATACCTTTTACATTCCCACCAGCAATTCATGAGAGATCCAGTTTTCCCCATCCTCACTAGCCCTGGCTTTTTTCCCACCTGTTTTTATTGTAGCCACTGAGTGGTGTCTCATGGTGGTTTTAATGTGCATTTTTCAAATGGCTAATGATGTTGATCGTCATTCCATGAGCTTAGTTGCCACCTGTATACCCACTTAAATAAAATAATCTGTTCGTATAACTTATGTGTTTTCTAATTAGATTGTTAATATTTTACTGATCAGTTTTGAGAATTCTAAGACATCAGTCATTTGTCAGATGTGTGTTTTGCAAATATTTTCTCTCAGTCTGCAGCTTATCTTTTCATCTTCCTCACTGGGTCTTTTACAAAGAAATTGTTCTTATTATTTAAATTTAGATGGGATTCAACTTATCAATTTTTGCTTTTATGGGGTTAAACAACTCTCCACCTAGTTCTTGTTCTCAAAATGTTTCTCCTAATATACCCTAAGAAGCCTGAAACACCAATCAGAAAGAAAATATGCACCCCTATGTTCGTAGCAGCACTATTTACAATAGCTAAGATCTGGAAACAGCCCAAATGTTCATCGGTAAGTGAATGGATAAAACAGCAGTGGTGCATATACACAATGGAGTACTATGCAGTTGTAAGAAAGAAAGATCTCTTATCCTTTGAGACGACATGGACAGACCTGGAGAGTATTATCCTAAGTGAAACAAGCCAAGCAGAGAAAGACAAATATCACGTGATCTCACTTATTTGTGGAATATAATGAGCATAACAGTCTGAGGAATGGGGTAGTCCCAGAGACGTGGAAGTGGGGTACAGACTGACAATTCCCAGAAGAGGGGGTGGTGGGGGAGAGATAAACCACAGAACTTATATGCATGTGTGCATGAACAATGGACATGAACAACAAAGCCGGGGACAGGGTGGGGAGGGAGGAGGAGGGGGATCAGTGGGGGAAAAAGAAACATCTGTAACAAAAGTAAATTAATTAATTAAAAAGAAAAAATGTTTCTCCTATTGTTTTCCTAACAGTTTTATAGTTTCGTATTTTAAACCTAAGGTTATGATCCATTTTGAGGTCATTTTTTTATAAGGTGTGAGGTTTAGGCTGAAGTTCAGTTTCTGGTTCTGCATGTCCTGCTGCTCCAGCATTATTTGTTGAGAAAGCCGTCTTTCCTCCAGTTAATACCTTTTGCACAAAACAGCTGATTACATTTTTGTGGGTCTATTTATGGGTTCTCTAGTATCACTGACAGAGAGGTCTGTCTCCCTGCCAATACTACATTGTCTTGATTACTACAGCTGTACAGTAAACCTTAACATTGGATAGGTGATTCTTCCCACTTTATTCTTCGTTTTCAAAATAATGTTAGCTCTAGGCAGACAGCTTGGGGACAGGGAGGGTGGAGGGATTGAGAAAACATGAAATAAAAGAGAGAGAACTCATGTGCATGGACAACAGTGTGGTGATTGTGGGACTGACGACACAGAGTGTATGGAGAGGATGAAATGTGATGGGAAAAAAAAATTTTTTTTAAATAATAATAATGATGATCGCTCTTCTAGGTGCTGTGCCTTTCCATATAAAATTTAAGAATAAGGTTGTCTGTGTCCATAACCACCTTGCAGGGATATTAATAGAAATTATTTAAAATCTATAAATCATGCTGCGGAGAACCCATGTCTCTAACATATTGATTCTTCTGGTTCATGAACACAGTATGTCTCTCCATTTATTTAGGTCTTCTTTGATTTCTTTCATATCCTTTTTCTTTTTTGACAGACTGGCTGTACAAAAATGAACGATTTTAATTGTATTTTTCTTTCTGACAGCTATTGGGCACTTAAGATTTTCAACCTAAACTGTAGGCAGGCCGTGTCTTTATGGTGAGAGGAGAGGGGTCAAGACAGAGTCACTAAAGCAACATAAATTTCTAGAAAGATAGCAGGAACGAACATTTATTTAGAACCCCCTCTTGGGCAAGTGACATCATCTGTTTCTTTCATTCCCTGTTTGGACATATGTACAGTTTCCCACCCAGGATTGTTGTGAGAATTAAATGAGACCGCACTTGACCCTTACGACAGTGCTTGGTGCACAATAAGCACTCGATAAATCTCATTATTTTATTTATTCGCTTATTATTTTAGTTCTACTTGTTATTTACCAAGCACTTTACGTAGGTCACCTCACAGCAACCCTACGAGGTAACGCGTACTACCACCATTGAGAAAACTGAGACCCAGACTTGGGAACAGAAAACGGGAGAACCAAATTTCCAGCTTGACCTGGCAGTCTCCCGAGCCCACCCTCTCCCCAACATTCTCAGCCTCAGTTTTCTAAGCTATCCATTGAAGAGTCCTGACTTGTCCTTGGTACGTCTGACATGTTCCAGAGCTCTAAACCAGAAGGTGACCGTGACTAGGTCTCCAAGGGAGAGAGGTTCCTTCTCTGCGCTGTGCAAGCCAGGCGGCAGTGGGAAGCTCTTCCGTGATGTCTAGTGTCTGAAATTGAACTTTAAATCTCTCTGCCTTTGTTTGGTTCTTGAAGATAGTTTATTACCACTCTCAATGTAACTTCCCTCCATTCACTGTGGATGTGGTAGTGTCTTTTATAGTAAGCATTAAATCACTCAGCGCTGGAAGACAAACGGAAGGACACTAAGAAATAAAGGAGAGAACCTGTGTGAATTAGTGAGAGGGTACATATGTGAGAAAGAGGGTGAGGCATGACATGTTTTAAGTGAAAAGTGATTCATATTTTACATCAGGAGATTCCTCCCCGAGCAAGATGCACCTTGCACTCTCTCTCATTCTCGGGTGCTGAATCAGGCACACCTCATGTCAAGACACTAAAAAAAAAGCCCAGCTCTTTAGCTTCTGCAAGTTTTACTAGAGACTGGTCCAAAGTATGCTTTAAGCCATACAGGGGGAGAAGGATCACAGCATGTGGAGTCTCTGCCCCAGCTCTCTTCTTGTCCCGAGACTGAATGCTTGCCAGCAACCTTTGCGTTTGTGGACCCTCAGCCTCTGATATCTGCTCCTCGTTGCTGATGAATTAGAGACACAGAGACATTCGAACAGCAGAAAGTAATTTGGAGGTAATATATTGGGATATTTAGTCAGTGCAGAATTGAGAACACAGAATGTATATGCAGAAGAAGAAAAGGTAGTAGCTATATTAGTTCAGTTAATACAACATCAGCTGCTTTAACAGATACTTAGTGGCTTAACCAAAGGGAAGGTGTACTCATGTCTAGTCAAAAATAAGCATTCCTGAATGCAAAGCTCCTGGAAGGTGGCTATTTCAGTAACCAGGAACTGTATGCTTTGTGGATCCACCCTCTTTGAGGTCCTTGAAGTTCTCTGAATTCTGGCAAGAGGCGGGGACAGAGGAGGGAGGCTTCGTGTGGCACTCAACACTCCATTCACACCTTCTTAGCAGCAAACTAGTCACATGGCAACGGCTTACTGCACAAGAAGTAGAGAAGTATGATTTATTATGTACTCAGGAAGAAGAGAAAGGGGTTTAGGTATTTACCCCATATTCGTTGCCAGAGTGATCTGGAAGTTAGACTGAATGCTGGCAGCTACACAAACTCATTCTCTAGGACACCAGGAGAGGAGGATTTGAGCCAGGAAGTATAGGGAAGGTGCCATTGTGATTCACAGAACAACCTAGTTCTGGGCAAGGTGTTTTATTAAAATGTTCCTACTTTTTATATCTGTGAAGCACATTCCAGAGTCAGATTTCACAGTGTTAATTCCAATATCTTCAAATGTTGGCTTCTCCTCATCATTGAAGTCTAAGTTTAAATGCAATAACCTCAAAAAAGACTTCTTTCACATGGGTTTTTATAAAAGTTTTCCTACCTTCCACTCAAACTCTAAAATATTACCTTATTTTACTTCCTTTATAGAAATTACCTGGATATAAAATTACTATATCTGTGACATATTTATTTTCTTTCTTTTCTACTGGGATATAATCTCCATGAAAGCATGGGAACTCTTTGTTTTTATACTGGCACTAGTATTTCCTCAATAATAACTGTTAAATGAATTAATAAAATATATTTGTCCATCTATAAAACTAGGAAAATTCCATTTTCTATGAGACAAGAAAGCAGAAAGCTACTAATATAGTTATAGTCATTCTAACTTCTAACAAATATCAGTGGTGTATTAATTCACCAATACTTTTTAAAATAAGCTTGTTTGTTTTTTTATTTTTTTTCTTTATTGTTTTTTTAGAGAGAGAGAAGAGAGAAACATCGATTGGCTGCCTCCTGCATGCCCCCCACTGGGGAATAGGCCCACAACCTGGGCTAAAATAAGTTTTTTATTTGACTGTGTCATCATTATCTATTCTATCCAAAAACAATTCAAAAAGAGTCTTTTAGAATTATCTATGTCCAATGTGTCCATTCGAGGTCAGAAAAATGACAATATGCCACTACCTTATATTAAAAAAGAATATAGAATAAAGTAAACAGAATTTGTTCTTTCAAACATAGGTCAAAAACACATAACCAAGCATGTTAATATCCATTTTATCAATTCAAAATTACAAATAGTAATAATATTACAATTTTTACTATAAGACCAATATAGCATTTTTAACAGATGAATAAAATAAAGGTAGAGCATTGTATGTAGGTGGCAATAAATATAATTAGCATTGAACATTTTGGATCTAAATATTCAGATTATTATATCTCTAACTTAAGAAACAAATAGATTTTACTGACAGATTTATCCACAGAATTCTGATTTAGAAAAAAAGTTCTAGTCCATTTAGTCTAGAACTAGTTCAGCCTATTGCTTTTGGGTGAAACACAATCTAAGGTTACAGAATTTCCTTTCTTTAAAATATTGAGGCATCTAAAATAATTTTTATTTTACCTAATGAACAATGGGACTGTGTATAGGTAACTTCTTATATTTGCATCCAATGGCAGGATCTCTCTCTCTCTCTCTCTCTCTCTCTCTTAGCATATTTGAGAATTCAATAAATCCCCGCCACAGGCCTTACATTGTCACTTTATTCATAACACTTGGCTGCGGGTACAGCCCTACTAATAATCCCAAATGGTATTGGCAGGTATCTGTGTATTATGGGGTACCTAAAGTAAATCTTGAATTGTTCCTTTATGCTTGTGTGGCATCCACTGTATCAGCTGGGTTCAAGATGAGTAATGCTGTGTTGCTGGGGATTCTCTTCCACAGACTCTTCCGACCATTTCTACAGGCACCCAATGCAGCATGTTCTCCTGGCTTCTCCTCAGGTGTCCTTTCCCAGTGGACTGTCTGAGCAGCTCAGCTACAGCCCTGCTTTTCAAAGCCAAGCATTGAATTCAGGCTCCACTCTCCTGCCAACTCAGTGCCTCACTGATTTTCCTTTCTTGTTTCCAAATATATTGTCTAGATAAATGAGTGGTGGACAGGATTTTTAAAGTTTGTATAAGGATTTAGGGAAGATTAAAAAAAAAAACCCAAATGTTGGAGTATTCATACATTGCTTATCTACTGTTTCTGGAAGCCAGTGGGAAACTCTCCAACTAGAGTTTTATATTCTTGCCAACATTTTCTGCTCTAAGTTGGGTGAAAATAGCATGTGGTCCCACTTCAGTTATATGTTTTCAATTTTGGTAATAGTCAGAAAGTGTTTAATAAGCAATTTGGGGAAACATACAGGTAAATCAAACTCAATTTGGAATTTTGAAGAAGTTGTGTTCTGGATTATATATATAGGTACGCTCCATTTTCTTCCAAATGGTCTTACGCCCAAAGTGAACAGAGCGAGACTGAAGGCAGTGGTTCAGTTGTGTCTCTTGGTTTTACAAGTTGCTTTAAAAATCCAAGTGGAGCCCTGAGTGAGTTTGGCTCAGCGATTAGGGCGTCGGCCTGTGGACCAAGGAGTCATAGGTTTGATTCCAGTCAAGGGCACGTGCCTCGTTTGCGATTTGTCCCTGACCCTGGTTGGGGTTGTGCAGAAGGCCACCACTCTATGTGTCCCTTTCACATCGATGTTTCTCTCTCTCTCTTCCTCCCACTCTATCTGAACAAAAATGGAAAAATGTCCTTGGATGAGGATTTAAAAAGAAATCTGAGGGGATGCTTTGGTTTCTGGTAAAATATACTTATTCTAGGTAGTAAGTTTCTCAAAAAATGTTTAGTGTTTTATAAAATGAAACAGCACTAGAATATTGGTGGTAGTGCTTGACTTTCGCTAGGACCACCACAGTACACAAGAAGATCTTAAGGGGTTCACGTTATAAATCTGTATTATCTCTTAGAGGGCCATTATCCTTATGAGCGAAATTCCTAAGTGCTTCAATTGACCAAGTAATAACCTAGCATAAAAGAAAATTAGATCCATTATATCAGAAAAGTAGGTTTATATTATATTTGCAGAAACTTCTCGGGCCATTTGAATATCCTACTATTTTCCCTTCTAGATTTTGCTGACCATCAAACAATTCTCAGGAATATCATCCTCAAACCCTGCATTATTATACCATTCACTTGATTACATACCTACAGGGAGTTCTCTAATATGTATAGTATCAAACTTGTACTTCAAGGTTTATTGCTAGCAGCATTCTTTTTTTCTTGGTACCTCATAACAGGATTTTATATATAACGTTTAGGAATGGTGTTGGCTATGTTTCTCTGAAATTCAGCTATATATAATTTTCTTTTTTTTATATAATTAATTTATTTATTTTTGTTACAGATTTTTCTCCTTTTCCCCCCACTGATTCCCCTCTCCCCCTCCCCCCTTGCCCTATCCCCAGCTTTGTTGTCCAAGTCCACTGTTCATGCATACATGCATATAAGTTCTGTGGTTTATCTCTTCCTCACCACCCCCTCTTCTGGGGATTGTCAGTCTGTACCCCACTTCCACGTCTCTGGGAAAACTAGACAACTACATGCAAAAATAATAATAAAACTAGACCATCAACTTACACCATACACAAGAATAAACTCAAAATGGATAAAAGACTTAAATGTGACTCATGAATCCATAAAAATCCTAGAAGAAAATGTAGGCAACAAAATTGCAGACATAATACCCAGCAGAATTTTCACTGATACATCACCTAAGGCAACTGAAACAAAGGAGAAAATGAACACATGGGACTACATCAAACTCAAAAGCTTCTGCACAGCAAAAGATACAATCATCAAAATGGAAAGGCAACCCACTGTATGGGAGAACATAATTGCCAATGATATATCAGATAAGGGATTAATTTCCAATATGTATAATTTTCATAAGACTTCCCTAAAGGTCAGCAAGGTATTATTTGTTGGCTGATCCCTTGATAATAAATGTGCTGGCATCTAACAATCACATGAAATCATGTTGAGCTAAGCCTTGGATAATACATACCACTGAATAAATACATAAATGCTGCATATAGTCTATGTAGGCAGATATAATAGGTAGCTATAACACAGTAGCTACCATTTATTGAGTCCTTAGTCTATAAAAAACATGGAGCTGAGCATTTATAAGCATAACTTCAATTAATTCTTACAATGATCCTAAGAGGCAAGACCATTATAATTTTTGTTTTAAAGATGAGTAAAACCAAATTTAGACTGTTTAATCACCTTGCCCAAAGTAGAAGAACCTAGAAAGATAGGATGGGACTCTTACTTCCAGAGACCATTTCCACTTGGTTGTGTGTAACCAAAAGTCCCTACTAGGCAAAGCCAGGGTTTTTGGAGATGTTGGTTCAACATTCTGATCATCTGATCATCCCTGATCAGACCCGAACTACCCCACCTCTTGCATATCTTTATATACACTGACTACCTACCTAAATAGTGACATTCCAGATTGGCGAATCATGTTGAATGGAAATAGATGTACCAACCACTATGGACATGGGCCACTACTTTCAGAACCTCTACATGTCACCAGCCCTACAAGAAGAGTGTTGAGATTTTTTTTTTTAGAGATTCAAAGGTCAGCCTTATTTTTTATGACTGTATATAAATCCCTTGGTTATTTCTCTCAAAAGTTCAGCCAAAAATGCTTTTACACATAATTATTCCTATAATTTAATGCCTTAACATTGAATGGTAATGTGAAAAACCATATGGGTTAATTTCCAAGCAGTCTCAGGAATAGTTAAAAACAGTTGAGGCAGTGACTGTTTGTCTTTTCTTTTTAATCCTCACCTGAGGATATTTTTCCATTTCCTTCAAATAGAGTGGGAGGGAGAGAGAAACATCGATGTGAGAGAGACACACCGACTGTTTGCCACCTGCACGACCTCAACCAGGGCCGGGAATCAAACTGCAACCGAGGTACATGCCCTTGACAGGTATCAAACCCGTGACTCTTTGGTCCACAGGCTGACGCTCCAATCACTGAGCCAAACCAGCCAGGTCAGTGACTGTTTATCTTTTATAAAAATATAAATTTCTGAGAATATGTTACTTTAAATATGTTATTCAAAATTAAGTGTTTTGTTTTTAATTCTGTAACATAAATATGCATGAATTCTTTGAAACTTAAAAGCATGAAGTAATTTAAGAAGGATCTACTATTGAGTTTGTTATAAGAATGGCTTTTGGTAGAATCTCTTTGTGATTTTTAAAATCTTTACTAGGCCTGGCCAGTGTGGCTCAGTGGTTGAGCGTAGACCCACGTACCAAGAGGTCGCTGGTTAGATTCCCCGTCAGGGCACATGCCCAGGTTGCGGGCCTGATCCCCAGTGGGGGGCATGCAGGAGGTGGCCAATCGGTGTTTCTATCTCTCCCTACTTCTCCCTTCCAATTTCTCTCTGAAGTCAATAAAGAAAAATAATTTTTTTAATAAAATAAAATCTTTTATAGTTCTGGAGAATGCCATATTGTTTCCTCAAAATCCAAACGATGAATTGTTTTATCTGAGAACAATGCAATTGGTAATTGTGTTTAAGGTAAAATATATGGATAAATATATAACACTCATTAACAAGTTAACAATATTGTTGAGATCTGTTAGATTCCGTGTATAGCTAGTTTTTGACCAATAAATGGATGTAAGGTCTTCACACCAATAAACCAGCATACAAACTTCATTTTATTCACAGGCATGACTTGGGTTTTTTGTTCTGTTGGATATAAGTTTTCTCTTCTTTTACACCAAACTTTGAAGCCAGTCACCTATTCAGATTTCACCCAGAATAACGCGTTGGATTACGTTTTTATTTTGATAGCATAAATGTGTTTTCTGCTTAGAATATCAAACGGAAAGGAAGTTTCTTCGTGTCATTTTGCAGGAACTCACTCAACTAGTTTCCGTGCTGTTTCTAATTTCTACTAGGACATGCGAAATCATTTAGTGCAAACTAAGCTGTATTGAGCTGAAATACTAAAACTTATGTGGGCACAAAAAGAA
The DNA here is from genome assembly GCF_014108415.1 of Molossus molossus. Classification (NCBI taxonomy): domain Eukaryota; kingdom Metazoa; phylum Chordata; class Mammalia; order Chiroptera; family Molossidae; genus Molossus; species Molossus molossus. Next base: position 18,952,877 of record NW_023425347.1, read on the forward strand.
GATTTTTGTTTGGCTGTCACTGGTCATGAATTTCCTACACTGTGCAGCCTTTTATGGAATTTGTATTGCAGTCTTGGTTCATGCCCACTTTACCCAGAAATACACCTATTACAAATGTTGGACTGTGCAAAGCTGAACAATGATGGCGACACTTGATTGTTTGCTGTAAGTGCTTTTCCTCAATTTTATGGATTTAAGTTTCTTATTTACACACAGCGTGCATGGGGCATTTTCCTTGCACGAGCTCAAACAGCACTTATGCGGGTACAGAACTAGGGACCGTATCTCTTCACTACCACACTTTACCTATTTTTCCTTCAATGACCTGTGGCCAGCGGTGGTCCCTGTGCAGAGCCTTCATCCATCCTGTACGTACGCAGAGGACTCACTGGTAGCCTTTGGGGCAGTTTACAGATGGTAACATATAACAGGCAAAATTGGCTGGCTTCAATTTTTTTAAATGTGCCAATAATATCAAAGAATAACTTAAGAAAGAATTGTTGCATGTTTGTTCTTTTTCTTTCCTTTTTTGCACATGTGCACTCTTAACGAATTTTGATTTTAAAGAAAAATGTTTATTGTACCTATATGTTTATTATTTCAAACTGCCAGACGTTACTTTAAAAGAAAAATAATTTTTAAATGGACAATATTCTCAGATATCAATACGTGAGGAATGCTCAAAAGAGAGTTCTGGTTAAAAGTTTTTGAAGAGTGTGGCCAGTGTGGCTCACTGTTTGAGCATCGACCCAAGCACCAAGCAGTCACCGGTTCGATTCCCAGTCAGGGCACATGCCCAGGTTGTGGGCCTAATCCCCGGGGGGGCCATGCAGAAGGCAGCCAAACAATGTTCTCTCTCATCGATGTTTCTATCTCTCTTTCTCTCTCTCTTCCTCTCTCTCTAAAATCAATAAAGAAAAAAAAATTTTTTTAAAGAATGCAGTCCCCATTTTTGCAGTCTCACCTGCAATCTACCCTCCAGCTTGTCACAATGTCCAAGATTTGTGTCACAGGCAAAAGTAGATCATATCCTAAAACTTCAGCAAAAGCACCAGAACAAGGAGTGGGGGTCAATTGTTGCTGTTGACTTACTCTTTCTGTCTCTATGTGATGAAGTGGCTACAGTATCTTGCGTGTACACGGAGTAAGCCTCAGTTTCCTCTATTCTGTAAAGAAATGCCCAGCTAACTGCAGAGTGCCATGAGACATAGAACCGAGGATTCAGGCCAGCATGAACAAGAGAGAGAATAGCAAAGCTATGGTTGAATAAACACACTGGAGTCGGAGTGCGGTGTTTTTCTTTCTCTGTCAGAATATGTGTATATATATCCCCATGATGTTTTCCTCTCTCTTTGCTTGCAATGCACGCCGGATACCTGGAATTCATGATGCACGGCAATTGCTTCGTCAGTAGCATTTCCTTTCAAACTGAAGTTAAATTTGTGAAGGGGAAGCTTGAGAGGTTCATGGTGGGCTCCTGTCTTAAACACTGAAAATTTATTCATGGATAAACAACAGTTGCAAAAATCACGCAGGTCTGAGCTCACCAGTGCAAGAAGACTGTGTGCTTTGGGGCTGGGGACGGCGGCCACATTAAAGGCCCATGTTTTCACTAACAGGAGTTCCACTACAAAGCACCCTAATTCAAGGACCTACAGAAAACCTATCCCAGAAAAACAAAAATATTGATTTACCAAGCTTTAAAATCAAAAAGAAATTCTCCAAGGCAATTCCAAGGAAAGAAAGTTACATTTTCTGGTGGAACCAAGGACACTGGAAAATTGATGGAAATGCAAATATTTATGCCAAGGGAGTCTTGTTACTTAGAGCAAAAGTCTGCCATTGGAACTCTATTCCTGGTTGTGTCGCAGCAGGGGTGCCACCCAGAAGAGGGTGCCCGCAGCCAGAGTTGTGCGAGGAGATGGTCCACGGGCTTCAGGGCGCGGACCACGAGATAAGAAAACACGTTCTAAGAGAGGGGTTGTCAACAACCACGCAGGTGGTCCAAACAAAGCTCCAAGCAAAGAGGTTAGGCAAGAAGGCAGAAGCCAGCCAGTCACAAGGCAACATCAGGATGCAAATACACACACCAGCGTGAATCTCCCAGGTGCAGAACACACTCTGCCCTCACGCCTGGGAGGGAGGATGGCAGTAGAGCCACTGGTCTGTTTCCCCGACACAATGATCACCCACCTGATTCTTTTTTAGTTTTATGTATGAGGAAAGATGAATAAAAGAAATGAAAGCTTCATGAGTATAGGTGTGTGTGTGTGTGTGTGTGTGTGTGCACAAATGCACATATACCCATTTTCAACCATAGTTAAAATAATAGCCTAAAGCGACATAACTCCAAGCCCCTTTAGGGCAGGTTCTGTGGTTTGTTTTTGTTTTTCATCTTTCTGTTCCCAGAACTAACACATTTTATGTATTACAGTGAATGTTTGTTTAACGAATCAATGAGGAAGAACTCTTGTCTCTTCCTTACACTGTATTTTGCAGTTTTATTTATCAGGGATGAATAGAGACACTTAGAGAGTTTGATCCAAAATAGTAAAATGAATAGCAATATCTTAGAGATAGCACTATCTGTTTAAACCTTGAATCTACTTTTATCACCAATATAAATAAATAACTCTATGACAGTTACCCTGTGGGAAGGGTTCGTGCTGGGAGAGGAGCATGAGAGAGCCTTCTGGGTGTCACCAATGTCCCACCTCCTGGTCTGAAAAGGGGTGACAGGGGTATATTCGTAAGTACAATTTATCATATAGGACACCTAAGATCTGTCCACTTGACTGTAAGTTACATCTCCCAGAACAACACTGTGTAAGCCAAATAAAATGTCTTTAGGCCAGATATGGGGGGGAGGGGACATCTGCTTTTATCAAAAGAATTTACATTAGAAACAACTTGGCTTAGGTAAAAGAGCACAGCAGAGGTAGATTTCTGAATAGACATGTAGATGCGAGACAGAAAGAAGCTTTTGGTCCTGAAGCCTTCACTGCATTCTGCACAAATATCCACATAATGAGCTCATCGCACCACAACCCTCTTGCCAAAGAGCAACCAGTATATGTTTTCAAATCTTCACAGACGCAACGTGAACTCATCACCTTCTTACACTCACCTTGAGGTTTACCCAGATCCTCTCTGCCCTGCCTGACAGGGCAGAACTTCCGAGAGATCATGCAGCTGGTGAACACGGACGGAAGGCTCCCGGCTGTCACTGAGGCAGCCCCAGCACCCAGCTATCAGCTTCAGCACACGCTGCCTGTTAATTCCGTGTTATGTGCTCCCAAAAGCACGTGAGATTCTCCGCACGTGATCTGGACCCGAGGTCTTGAGGACGAACACCGAACCGCTGTGTGAGAGAACTCAGCACAGTGCCTGTGACCCAGCGGGCCAGGGCCCAAACCCTGTTCATCATCTTCCAGGGCACCCCTGGGAACGGGACAGGGTTGGTTTAGCATTCAAATGAGTCGCATAATACCAGCAGCAAAAAAGCTTTGTTTTGTTTTTTTTGTTTTTCTTTTTTTAAGTTTACTTGTGTAGAGCAGTAAGAAAAAAAAATTAAATAAAACAAATATAGATTCTTTTTATAATGAATGCCATCTTTTTAGACTAATAGCCAGCGAAGAGCTATGATTGTTATATGTCTAAAAATCCCAAATGGCAAAATATAATTAAAGTTAGAACTGTTGAACAAATAAACCTGTTAAATACATAATATTACCAGGCAAAATAGCTACGTGTTCATCACTCTGCCACTGTAATTACGTTCACTGCAACTCTTCATGCATTTATTAATATCTCGCCAGCATTTATAGAGGCTAAAACATAAATTGCAAAGCACTGAGTAGTTTCAACCAGAGAGCGCATGGTAAAAATGCTTGTTATTAAAAACAGAAATAAAAAAGACCTTTGCATTTAATGTTACCATGAAGTGCTTTACTGAGAAATAGAAGATTTCTTCTACTCTGTGCATACTCAGATGAATAATCATCTTGTACCTGCACCTGGTTATCTGGTTAGAAAAGTCATAACACTATCTATTGCAGGTCCCTTCAAGCATGAAGCACAGAAATTGTTCCCTTTAACCTGAAAAAGGAAACACCAGGAAATGAGCCTAGGTTGCTATTTCCATGTCAATAGAAGACAAATATTTTTAAGTAATTTTATCTAATTTCCAAAGATTATGGATAAACTATAATTGGATAGATGTGGGTTAGAGTGGGTGTGTTAGTTATTAGAAGCTAGGAGAGGTCAGGAAATTAATTCCCTTGGGGTGAAACTCTGTATCCAAAAATAAGCAAGTAGAGACTTTGAAATGATTTCCGAAAGCTTGACAAAATCAGTGCCAAAGACTGCATGGGAAAAGGAAAAAAATATTACTTGTAATGAATAGCAAAAGAACAAGGTAGAGGACGAGGAAGGAAGAAATGGGGTAAAAATCCGTGTCTATATGAATGCAGAGCCCGTCATGAATCTTTATTACCTGGGTTAAAACAGTACTGTCAATACCACCAAGACGTTAAACACAGGGATGGGAGATTTTTATTAAAAATCACAAGCCTTTAGAAACAACAGCAGCAGCAATTGAAACATCTCCCCTTGAATGTACTAATCTGAAATAATTTACATTAATTTAGATGTAAATTGATTTTTATGCTCTGGTTGGTTTGGCTCAGCAGTTAATAGAGTTTTGGCTAGCCCATGGACCAAAGGGTCACGGGTTCCATTCTGGTCAAGGGCACGTACCTCAGCTGTGGTTCAGTCCCCGGGTCTAGTCGGGGTCATGCAGGAGGCAACCAGTCGATGTGTTTCTCTCACATCGATGTTTCTCTCTCTATCTCTCTCTCTCTTTCTCTGTCCCCCTCACATGCTGTCTGAAGATAAATAAAAAAGTATCTTTGGGTGAGGATTTAAAAAATAAAATTAAAATAAATGGATTTTCATACACTAATATTTATCATCAGTGTATCTAAGAAACATGGAGACCTGGAAACAGAGCAAAGCTCCTAATGACCACAGTATTCTGGTGGTTCACAACCGTCGACACGGTTAATATCTAAACCATAATAGCAATCCTTTTTTAGAGGGACATTTTCCACCACCGGGGCTAGATTTTATTTTGAAGTTATTTAAGAGAATTTGATATTTGTCAAGTAAAAATTAATTATCTTTATTTATGACCACGTGAATCATCACAGTTTTCTCAACCTTTCTTCCGTTCCCGTAAATAAATACCATTAAATGACGATTTAAATTGGTCACCATACCTATTTTGTTCATGATATAATGACTGCAATGCCCCAGCAAGTCCACTTCCGTGGTCACTGTGACTGTGGTTTTTACAGTGTGAAGTTCTACTTCACGTTTGGATTTTAGACAAATCATCCCTTCAAGTCTGGCAGCTGAACACCTACCAATTTTTAGCAACACAAAATTACTCCTATTTTGTGATGGATTAAAACGTAAATGATTTTGAAGGGCATCACCCAACCAGTTAACTTATATATACAGGGGTAGGGGTTACAAATCTGGATGACCTCAAAATGGAAATTATTTATAGAATTGGTCCCCACTCCCTACACATCTGCATGCATCCATGACACGGACTTGACCTCCCTTTTAATAACAGCAGGAATGGTTCACTGTTTGCCCAAGTCTTAGATGAAGACCAAGATGTTTCATGTCTTGAGAGGGCCCTGACCACAATTGTAGCTTCACAGTCTCCTCTCTCTCTCTCTCTCTCTCTCTCTCTCTCTCTCTCTCTCACTGCAACAATGCTGAGATGATTGAAATCCCAAACACTAATTTCTACTTTATCCCTGACCATTTGTTCACATTGTTCTGTTTTAATGGAGATATGCGTCCTGATTTCTTCCACTTGCCATAGCCTGCATTTTTCCCCCTTCAACCCTCATTGCAAATATCACCTCATCCAGGAAGTCTTCCCTGATCAAAAGAGCCCATATGGATGCCCTTGTCAGAGTTTTCAAAGGTAACTGCTAGCTTGGTTTCTCTTCTGTATGAGTGTATATGCTACATAAAGCTAGAAACCTGTGTTATTCATCTTTAAAAACCCAGGACTCATCGTAGTAACTGTACATTGAATTTGCTAACTCAAACAAGTTGAATAAACAGCTGAGTCAACAAAAGCAAAAAGTAGAGTAGAAAGGACGAAGTAAAAGTCGGCGACTGCTCCGACCGAACAACCACTCTGTACTTGCATCGGTCCGCTCATGTACAGACCCCCCGAAAGGTTTCCACACCCTCTTCGTACATTGTCCACAGAGTATGTAGGAGATCTCCTTTAGCTTGATGTGAAGAACCTACATTTTCAAGAAATTATAAAGATTTGCCTAAAAGAGAGCAGGTCATCGGTGACTAGGTCGTCTCACACTTAGTCACACCTTCCTTCCAGGTGCACTGCCATGGACTGGGAGCCCCAGAAACCACACATCAGGAGGGAGGAATGGGGAGCAGGGAAGCGTCTCCCCAGGATAATAATTTGGGCACAAAAAACCTTTCATTTACTAAATGTAAATGTAGTGAGGATACATCCAGTTCTGGTTTGAGTAACCTCAGTAAAACTAGACAACCTTGTTAAGTTCATTTTGGGGCCCACGTTCAGGGAAAGGGGTATTGAGTGAGAGCCACACTGAACATGGGGAATTCCCTGCGGAATGTGCGGGTGCAAGAACTGGCAACCCGGACAGGTTTGACATTATCCATGAAGAATGAGTTCAGGCATGGAACCAGAACCCTGGCCAGATCACTTGGCCGCTGTCACAGAGAGGTCCTGTAAACTCAAGCTGTGGGTGAAAAAAATACGGTTTGAAGTCTTTCCAAGGCGTTGGCAGTTACCAAGCCGTAGACACAGAGGTCCGCAAGGAAAGGCCCGTGAGGTCATCCGGTGCAGAGATCCTCCAGTATTTCAGTTATTCTTTCAACAGAGACCAGTATTCCCAGCTCCCTTTCACACGGCACCACATTATTCTCTGCAGGAAACACAGGAACAAAAATTCTCTTCTCCACTGGAAAGAATAGATTTTTTTTCTCTTGTTTATTTGAGGGGGGAAAAAATAAGTTTCCCACTTGTTTCAGAGGAAAACACAGTGGCATAGGGTTCCAACCACTCTGACGAAACAGTATCAAGCTACATGCACAAACTCCCAGATTTGACCTCGGAGCTGCCTTAATCACTAGCTAAATGATACGGCATTAGCCATTCTATTTTACCTCCTTGGTCCCCAGAACCCCATCCTTCAACCCACATAGGACATTCTACAACACTGCAGCATTGGGCCTCTCATGTACACAAGCCTGAGGTATTTATTTTAAAACCAGAGAGGCGACGGGGGAAGCAGGTGAACAGGGCGACCTGAGAAACAGGGCTCCCCTCCGGCCAAGAACAAGTCCTAGGAGACCGCGGCTCGGAAAACTAAAAAGAAAAAGAAATCAGAATGTTTCTGCTGTTGCTGTGTTTAGGTGAACACACATTTTATCACCTGGCTGTAAACCTACCTTGAAATCTGATCAGCATCAATTCCAGCCAAGGATAGTACGGTCGTTATATACAATATTAACATGATCTTAGTATCTTTAGTGATACAGACTTAACAGGCTTCAGAATATGAATTAGAAATAGGGAAACCATATTATCCTTTAGTCTTTTTTTCTGATTGAAACTAATTAAATTAAAATCATGTTTTTTGTTCCTCTACACAGCCACAATAACCAAAAAGTCAAAATAATTCCCTACTTACTTGTTGTTTCCAAGGTCCTACCGTTAAATTCTGCAGGGGTAGAGTACGCTCGTAAGATGCCGTTAGCTCTTTGAATACTATAGGCTAGATAAATCTTGCAAATAAATGAATAAATAATATATTAATGCCCTGGGTCCTTTTTCACCAGATTTATACGGCACAGAAGTGATGTGAAGGATGACAGTCACTATAATATATGTAAATACCTAAACTGGATAATTCAGGCACAAAAATATATTGTAGCTTGGTGCTTATTATTTTAAATTTATGTTTTATGTATTTCCGTCATATGAGTTCATATATTTCTTGATTCCTGGGTTCTCATATCTCCTACGATACCGTTTTCCAAGTATTACACAAAATATCAAGAAAGCATTCATCTACAGAGTTTAACGTGGCATTTGTTTTTACCATCACCCAAAGCAGAGTTCCTCCTTATAATGAAGTGTTTCCTAATGGCATGATAAAGTATTTTTAAATTGGCTTTGACAAGCTTACTCTGAGACTGACTTCTCCCACGTGCATGCTCGTCTCTATCCACACACACTGGACACCACTGTGAGCTCAGGATGAAATTCCTCAAATGTCCTTGTGCAGATAGCAACAACCTGAGCTGCTGAACACTTTAAGTTCACAGAAGAGAGTTCGTGTTGATTTCTTCGGTTGGCACACTCTGTTTTCTCAGGTAACCTGAAGGGATGAGAGATGAAGCAACTTTGTTTAGGTCCACAGTGAATGATTTTCCAGCCACCTTGATGCACTCTGTTTGAAAAGAGTCCTGGAAATCACTTCTCGCTCTAGTTATAAACTGCTGTGTGTTTTCAGTTCTGTGATTAATACTATTCAGTGCAGTTTGAGAATTAAAATGTGGGCTCATTTTCAAAAGGCAAATCCAGAAACTGCCATCTCCATCATCGAACTAATGTTTCCTGTATGCAATCAACTAGAGTCAGGTTTATGGTCAGGTGGCCAGCGTTTGACTAATGAAAAACACAGACACTTCTTCGTTACTTAAGTTTGAAGAGTTGGTGTGGCTGTCCCAACTTGTTGGCTCTAATTTACCTGACTTTCTGTGTTTATCTCCTTTACTATGATAAGGGGTGATTTGACTCTGCTCTGTCAACTTCTCTGGAGATCATAGAGATATTGGTGTCAGCATTTCTCCTCGTTCATAGGGGATGAGGTTGAGAGAATGTCACTACACATATCTGGGAGAAAAATGATTAGGTAGTGGTGTCTTCTCGTGAGAGTTAGTTTCTAAAGAATGGTCTAGCCGATATTTTGAAAGGCATTTCTTTGGATAGTTTACTTATCAATTTTCATTTTGCTCCTGATTCTGTATCTGATGATCATTCCATTTTCTCTTCCCGTCTTTTCTCCTCAGTTTCCCCTCTACGCAGGCCTGACCACATCCCGGTTCCACGTATCCTTAGGAGACTCGGGGAGTTAGAGAATGAGCGAGGCTACAGAAGTTTGTTGCTGTTGTTTTTTTAATTCAGAAATGTTATTTACATTTACTTTATTGGGGCCACTAATGCAACTACCTTTGTAGTTAACAATTACTAGCCTGTGCAAAACGTAAAATCAGAGCTGCTGCATGGAATGAGGACTTGTATAAAGAAGAAATGTCGCCCGGCCGGTGTGGCTCAGTGGATTGAGCGCTGTCCCTTGGACTGAGAGGTCCCGGTTCAATTCTCAGTCAGGGCTCATGCCTGGATTACGGGCTCAGTCCCCAGTAGGGGGCGTGCGGGAGGCAGCCGGTCGATTCTCACGTTGATGTTTCTCTCTCTCTCTAAAAAATCAATAAAAACATATATTTCAAAAGAAGAAATGTTGAAACAAAGAAAGTGGAAGGAACAGGAGGGTAAATGTGACCGTAATGAAATGTATAAGCAGTTCCACAGGTGAAGAGCTGTGAAGCAGAAATGGTGGTTTTGCTTTTGTGAAGGTTTTTCACATTTAATTGGATCAAAATAGCACATAGGATACATTCCTTGCCTCAGGCTCCCCATTTCCATTCATCAGAGAGATAGGAATGCTACACACAAAAAGAGAAGTAAGGTAGCAGTGGGGTAGAGGATGGACCAGAGGGAGGACAGGATCCAAAGGGTGGTCATTGGAGGCAGTTGTTAAAGGGGCTCTTTTGGGATATCTCACTCGCGTACTCTGCGCCATTTAGGCAGGATTTTGCAATTCCTATTATCCAGCTTATAAATCTGCTGTTTTTCCCTTTATCCTCATACTTTGCTTTCTGCTTTACTTGTAGCTTATTGAGTGTATATTCGGGGTTGATTAATTATGTTTATGTACACGGATGTGAAGGCCTGTCAGAATTCCATTTGGGTTACTTGTCATGGGCTCCTCCACACCTGGCAGTTTTATTTTTCTATCTTCTGGTGTGATCCGGGCAAATCTCATGCAGGGAGGCAGGCTCCATGTCAACAACCAGGAGCAAAGGTAAGCCCACGGGTGTCGTGGTGATGTGAGCTCAGGCAGCAGGGCAGGGGAAAGGAGAATGCCAATTAAATGCAATACAAGTACGCCACGTGTATGGATTCCTAGTGCACTGTGTGATTCCCAGGGCTTTTCGATTGTGAGTAATTGACACCCCTGTATGGTGGATCACTGTAATTGTCCCCATTTCACTGAGAAGGAAATTGTCTTGCACTGAGGAAAAGCTCATTTAGCTCGGTGTTTCTTTGCTGCATACCCAGGTGCTTCCCAGGGGTGCCGTGAGGACCAATTACTAATTATCCGAAAGAGCTCTTATGCTGTGATGACATCCTTTGGAATGTAGGCCTGTATGAAACAAAGATGACATCTTCTTCATGTGTCCTATCACAATTGGCATAAGACCAGGCACCTTTGGTCATCTAATCAATGCTCTCTGAACGAAACAGAGAAAGGAAAGAGAAGACTATAAAGAGAAGGATGCAGGAAAGAGGATGCTCCACCCAGCCCTGATTCAGAGGTCAAAACTGCACTGGTAGAGAAGCTAGCCTCAGGTGACCCTCTCATTAAAATGACCAAAAATAGAGAGTGTTAGAAAATTTTAGAATTTTAAGGGTCCTTATATCCACTGAGTGTTAAACAAAGGGGAATAAGAATTTGATACTATATCCACTTTAAAAGGAAGTAGAAAACCAATATTGGAATATCTAATGAAAACAATACCAATGACTCAAAGGAAACATAATGACTAGGGAAATTCAATGCCCTGGGATGCTCAGAGCAATTAGGGAAGATGTACGAGAGAAGGATTTTGACTAAGGTTCCAACAAAATGTGACAATGGGCTGAAGGACACCCTCGGATTCTGTTTTGTCGGTTGGTACCTTGGTGGTGACAGATGAGCATGGGTTTTAAAGCAAGCATGCTGGCCGATGTAACCGTGTGACTTTAGGTAGCAACTTAATCCCTCTAAGTCTGTTTTCCCATTGGTAAAAAGGGGTAAATAATAGTATACACCCAATGGAGATTTGGGAAGAGTAAATAAGATAATACCTATAAAAAAAAGTGAGGAACTTGATTAACATAATTCATGATCAATAAATCCATTGGTTTACTGTTGCTGCAGTTGTTGCTTAGCTCCTGGTGTGATGCAGGTGCTCAAAGAGTATTTGTTGAATGAATGAAAAATTAATTTGGGGGGAGCTTATCTCTCTGCTTTGGTGTGACTGTGTTGGAGAGAGAACAGTGGAAATCAGCTGTGCTGGAATCATATGCTTAAAGACAAAAACAACATCCAAAAAACAAACAACTCTCACATGTTATACTATGTTTCTTTTCTAAGAACATCTTCTTCCTTCACTTCCCAACCTCCAGTTTTCTTTGAGGCATGCTCTCTCCATGCTTGGTTTGTCCTCCCACCACGGCAACTTGGTTGCCATCCTCCTTCTCACCCTATGCTCATCAAGGTCCTCAAAGCTGCCTCCACGGCCTGATTCAGTAGCCCCTCCTCAGCCCTCCCTTTCCTTGACTTCCCGCTGCATTTGACGCCTGGGTGGCCCCTTTCACAAGGTGATTTTTTCTCTTGGTGCCTTTTATGGCTGGGGTTTTATCCTGTATTTGTGACTGCTTCTCCTTGTAGCCAATCACTAATGTTATTAGTATCTAGGCCTCTGCCTGTCCCTTCCTTCCCTAATTCACCCTAGAGGACCCACTGGCTTCTCCGATGTCATGCCCTGAACGTTTCTTAGTTCTGAGACAGGACCTGAGGCCATTGTGTCATGCTTTAGAAGTATGTACCTACTTTCTGCTAAAATGCCCTTCCTCCTTTCCATTGGTCTTATTCTTGGTCACCCTTCAGGTGTCATCTTAGAATCACTATTCAGGGTGAACTTCTCTGATCTTTACACAGCTGAGTCCCTTTGCATGAACTTCTTCCAGTATAATGCTCAGCCTATTTTCTTTTAATTACTTATAAATGTCTGTATTCCCTGCAGAGTCTCCACTGATGGCATGGTGCAGTTTGTTCTGTGCAGAGGCTCAGAGAAGAGGTAAACAGGCACAGACATCTCTTTTGCACTCTGTGATCCCTGGAGTGACACCCTCTGCCCAGAGGCTGTGTCTTTATCGAATTTGCACAAAAAGAACTTTTAGTCCAGCAGAAGCCCAATAACTTGTAAGTTCAATGAAGGAGAAACTACACCTGTATTTTTCCCACTGACTTCTCAGCTCCTATCACAGGGCCTGGAATCTCTTAACAAATGATGGTTAAATAAATAGATTCTATCCATTACCAAGTTCTGAAGCTGCATGGTCCTCTATGACAATTCCTTATCTACATGTAGCTATTGAGCACTTGATTTGTAGCTCAAGATGTGTTCAGTGTAAAATACCCACCAAGTTTGACTTAGCAAGAAAAAAAAAGCAGAATGTCTTGTTAATCATTTTGTATTGATTGCGAAAATAAAATACATTTTAGATATGCTGTGTTAAAAAGTATAGTGAAGATTAATGTCACCAGTTTCTTCATCTTTTTCTTCTGTGTGTGTCTTCTACTAGATAATTTGCATTTGAGGTTCACATTAGGGCTCCGTTGGACAGCATTATGCTAGCCTTGCTTTTGAGACAGTGTTCTATAATTTCCAAGCATGCACTGGACACCTCCAGCTGATGTCCCACAGATTCTTTAAACTCAACACAACTGAATCGATCTTATTTCCCAAAACTCACACCTCCTCCTCAGGTGTTAATAGTCACATTTAACCCAGTCACCTAAACCAGAAAATTGGACTAGTCCATGACTCATTTTTACCCACAAAAATCACTCTCTCTAATTTTCCCTTTTCCTTTCTTTTTAAATTAAATTTACTGGGGTGACATTGATTAATAAGATCATATAGGTTTCAAGTGTACGTTTCTATGATACATGATCTGTATACTGTATGGTGTGCCCACCACCCAAAATCACATCATCTCCCATCACCATATACTTGCCTCCTTTACTACTCCCCACCCTTTTCCCTCTGGTAACCACCATACTATTATTTGTCTCTATAAGCTTCAGTTTTATATCCCACATGTAAGTAAAATTATATGTTCTTACCTTTATCTGGCTGACTTATTTAGCTTAGCATAATATTCTTAAGGTTCATCCGCATTGTCGAAATGACAGTATTTCATCTTTCTATTGCTCAGTAGTATTCCATTTTGTATATGTACCACATCTTCATGCAAAACTCTATCAAGACACTTTGATTGTCTCCATGTCTTGGTCACTGTGAATAATGCTGCAATGAACACAGGGGTGCACGTATCTTTGTGAATAAATGTTTTTGAGTTTTTCAGGTAGATATCCAGAAGAGGGATAGCTGGATCACATGCTAACTCTATTTTTAATTTTTTCAGGAATCATCATACTGTTGCCCATGGTAGCTGGACCAGTTTACATTCCCACAAGCAGGAAATGAGGATTTTGAGCATTTTAATCATAAACGAATGTTGTATCTGCCAAATATTTTTTCTGTATCTATTGATAAGATTGTATAATTTTAATCCTTTGTTTGGTTAATGTGGTGTATTACATTGATTGATTTGCATATGCTGAACCATACTTGTGCCCCTGGAATGAACCCTACTTGATGGTGATTTATTATTATTTAAATGATTGTTGTATTCGATTTGCTGGTATTTTGTTTTAAAATTTTTACATCAGTATTTATCAGAGACATTGGTCTAATTTTCTTTTTTTGTTATCCTTGTCATATTTTGGCATCGGGTTTATGTTGACCTCATAAAATGTATTAGGAAATATTGCCTCTTATTCAATTTTTTTGAAAAGTTTGAGAAAGATAGCAAATCTTTGAATGTTTGGTAGAATTCACTAGTGAAGCCATCTGCTCCTGGGCTTTTATTTTGGGGGGGGGGGGTTTGATGCTTGTTTAAATTGCGTCACTGTTGATCATTCTATTTAGATTTTGCAATCCTTCATGATTCAGTCTAGAAAAGTTATATGTGGCTAAGAGCTTATCCGTTTGTTCTAGGTTAATGAAATTGATGGCACACAGTTTTCCATAGTATTCTAGTATGATCCTTCGTATATCTGTGGTGACTTCTCTTTTATTTCTGACTTTTTTTATATGAATCTTTCCTCTTTTTTTTGTAGTCTAGGCAGGGGTTTGTCAATTTTATAAAGCTTTTCAAAGAACTAGCTCTTTGTTGTATTGTTTTTCTTGTATAGTCTTTGTTCTCCATCTGCCCGTTTTCTAATCTTCTCTTCACAGTACTGTGGAAGTGGCCATCAGACTCCCCATCAACATCATATGAGACCCTTTAGGGTAAAGTATATATGACACAGCCTTTCATTATATCAGATCACTGTCTCTCTCCAGTTTCTCCTACCTCTATTGTCTCACTAAACCCCTGTGCTTAATTCTAAAACAACAACAAAGCATTTACTGAATATGTTTCAAAAATAAATCCTTTCAATACCTTACCACTCTCGTTTCATAGATGAGAAAAACTGAAGCAGGGAGGTTAAATAATTTGCCCTGAGTTTCACCTAAACAAGGGAAAGAACTGGTATTTGAACTGAGACGATCTGACAGGCAGTCTAGCCTCTTAGCCAATGGGCTCAATTTCACGTCTGCAACAATGAAGTCATCTCTATTCTCTGAAGCACTGAGATATCTCACACTGTTGTATCTTTACAAATGCCATTTCCTATGCTTGGGAACTTCTACCGCTCTTTCATCACCTTATACACCAGATAAATTCTTTGACATCCTTTGAAACATATATCCAAAGATATCCTGTAGAAGTTATCAGACTTTACCAGGAATGTTTAGTAGTTTTACTTTGTGCTCTCTTAGCATTAAACACAATGTACATATTATGTCTTCATTAGAAGAGTATATTTTTCTATCTCAGTTTTCCAGCATCCAGCAGAGAGCTTGACAGAAAGTTGATTCCTTGTGTGTGTCTGTTGAATTTGGAGCTGCTGCAAGGTAGAGGAGACAGCACTTTTGAACAGACAACTTTGGCTAGAAGGTAGTGAGGTTGCTGATTGGGTTGACATTGTCTGACCTTTTGAGATTTCCAATTCTACCTTGAGAAACACCGGGCTACACACAAATGAAGTTCATCCTAACCAATCTCTTATTGTTAAGGTTTTCATTCATGGCACCATTTTGTGACGTTATAGAATTTCAGGACAATGGTGGAGCTGAGACAGTTTAATAGCCAAAGCCTTAATCATACAAAGAAATAAACTAGGGGTACACAGATTTAGTAATTGATCCATAAGGACATTGCAAATTAGTATTAGAGCTTGTACTCAAACCCGAGTCTCCTGGCTCCTGGCTCTTTCTCACAGACACATAAATACCAAAGTAATTTTATTATACATGTACACACACCTTCACTGCTAATGAATTGATTCAACAAATGCATGTGTTTCCTTACCTAGAGCTTGGATTCATTGTGGAAATAATTGAGACTAATAGAAATTCAGTGACTAATACAGAACTTCTGATTTACTCCTAAACTTTATAAAGAAATGCAGTACTTCACTTTCCTTCAGGAGTAGGAAAATCTATCCAGTCAACCATTTTCAAACCAGTCGGTGAAAAGAAACAAGTTTATACAGTTTTGCTGACTTACTTTTCCCAGTTTTCTCTACAACCCTAACTATCACCATAATACAGCTAACGGTTTTATAATTGTTCTTTACCATGACTTCTGCATGATTGACATGCCTTACCATACTCACGCCATACAACACACCTAGGAGGTAAATTGCTGTTACATTTTCCTAGCTTACGGTTAAACACACTGAAACCTGTGAGATTTGATGAATTCCACAGGGTCCCAGAACTTTTCCAGGGCAGAAACTGCAATTGTATTGAAAGTCAACCTGACACCGAAATTTATGCTCTCCCCCACTAATCTCGTCCACGTGTCTTTGACATTGTACTTCTTTTCTATTTAGAAAGATGCAGTCACAGGCCTGAAGACCTAGAAATTATATTATTTCTGGTTAGTTACTATGAGTCATTCGACAGAAACACAAAATAAGATTCTAGGAAATAAATAAATCAACCTCTCCTGGACTTAGTGTTCTTAGTTTTCTTTCATATTTTTCTATATCACACAATAAAGCACTTCTCATAATGTACATATTCAAGAAATATGGATGACTGACTCATGAATTCTTATACCAGTATATACTAACATATAAACACATACATATGCATGTATGTATATCAATGTCTAGTCTATGTGTCTCCAATAATAAAGACCCTTGGAATAACAACCAACTTGTCAAAACATAGTAAGAGGACTACATTTTGGAGGGAATTACGGTATCATTAACATTGACATGGGTAGAATAGATTACTGTCCCTTAACTACTGCCTGTCATGGCTTACTCTTATCTTAGCACCAAGTTTAAATAACACTCAGCCAGCTGCCTGTGGATGTATCCAACATTGATGTTAATGTAAAATTCTGATTGCCCAGATGGTTTTTTCTAGGCCCTTAATCAAAAGTAGTAACTTAGCGGGGGTCTAAAGCATATCTACCCTACACATAGGCTAGTGGCTTCTTGCTTTCTTCATAGATCCGCCTCTGTGCAAACTGAGCACACAGATGGTGGTGATTTTATTGACTCCCACCAGAGAGAGAAAGAGGGAAACAGAAGAGACTAGGCAGCCGTCATCAAAATCTGTGAAAATCTTCATAATATTTTATCCTTCATAACTTAGATTGCCTTCCTCTTTCCACACTGTTACGCATGTATACAGAATATTCACTCTACTTGTGAACGTCCTTGAGCAAGTGTTTTCCACACCTTTCTATATCCCATATATCACCATCATCATGGATTTGCACATAAAAAGCAAAAGAAAGCCTCGGTGTATTGAAGCAGCCACAGACCCAATGGAGAGACCAAACAAGCGTCGCGTCCTCTCAGGGAGGATAGGGGCAGGAGTCCTGGTTTTGAAGTTTGCTTAGCCCTTTGCCTGTTGCCAGGAGAATAAATTGTGAGGGTATTGTGAAAAATATGTTCCCTAGGACAATGCTTTTGAACAATTCAATTTGTGACAAAAAATAGAACAACTCATAAAATTTTACCAAAGCAACTGTCATGAACAATTCTGAATCCCTTCTATTAGGATTAAAACTTCAGAAATTACGAAGATCCCACGGGTACCATCTCTGCCCTGGCATACCTTGGGTTTCTGGGGAGTTACCCTTGATTACACCGGGGGAAAGAGAGCATTCCAGTGCCTTGTAGGATGCCCTGCAGGATAGCCTCTCTGCCTATAAATAACATTAATTCAGGCTGTCGTCAGCCCTTCCTGGTTCTGTTTTAATAAGCAAACATAGAATCAAACAGTTTTGCTTGCTTTGTATATTCTAGTTCTTCCCTCAACCAGTTACCTTTTCTAATCTTTCTACTACCATAAGCAGAGAATTTTTACAGGGTAAAATCGTTCATTTCCACATCAGCATTTTTTCTTACACTTGGAATAACTTGGCTCAGATACTCTGACCTTGAAATGCAGCCCCTCTGCCCCACCTAGAAATCAGCAGGAGCTATAAAGCGGAGGACGCAGAGTTTCCATGTCTTTGCAAATCCGTATTTACATGGTGAAGGCTACCCTGGCTACAAAGGCAAAGGGACACCCTATCAACCAAAAAAGAATGATAGATAAGGATTAGGTTTAATACTGGAAAACATTTAGAAACTGAAAGAAAGGCTGCATTCATGACAGAAATAAAAGGGGCCATTCTTTGGCAAAACATAAAACAGCATCTGTTGAAACAACTCAAGTTCTGAGCTGCTTTGCATGGCATCCTTTGTTGCCCAAGAATGGCAGCTTCTCCCCGGCCTTTGAGGACATGAAATGATGACAGATGAGGGTCCTGTGCCAAGTAGCAAGAAAAAAAAACATTCATATTTTGATGTGCAACTACTTGATTCTCAGCCATCCAGACATACAGAGAGGAGGCTGTCAGTGCGTTTAATGAACTGCCTTGGTAGTGCCGGGTGATTAACCTGCAGCTTTGCCCTCCCTCTAGCACAGCGTGCAGAGCACATCACCAGGGCTCTCTGGGTTGAGGAGAGGACCAAGTCCATGTGTGTAATCGATTCCAGGTGTGCCAAAGTGGGCGCTCGGCCCTTCCTCTGTGGCTCTGTACTCTGTTGACATTCTGGTGTGATGCATTAGCTTTCTTTTCTGTATGAACTACCCATAATAATATAGCCCAGAAAACTCCCATTCAATTCACCTCTTTATAACAACTCACTGCTCTCACAATTTTTAACATAACTTTTTTTTTATCCTCACCTGAGGACATTTTTCCATTTTTTTTGTCCAGATAGAGTGGGAGGAAGAGAGAGAGAGAGAGAGAGAGAAAGAGAGAGAGAGAGAGAGAGATTGACATGAAAGAGACACATGGAGTGGCTGCCTCACTCACAACCCCAACCGGGGCCGGGGACAAACTGCAACCTTAGCAGAGGTACATGCCCTTAGCGAGATCCGAACCCAGGCCTCTCTGGTCCACGTGCTGATACTCTAACCACTGAGCCAAACCGGCCAGGGCTAACATACAACTTTTTAGCGCAAGCTAGGGAAAACAAAAACACAATCTTGGTCATGCCTTAACCCAAAGAACCAAATAACTTAGGTCACCTACCACTTGCAGATTACTAACAAAGCTTTTAATGCACACAGCTAATCACTGGTATCATTAAAAACAGAGAGGATGAACTTTTTAAATGGCCAAGGTGATTGCCATTTGTATTGTGTAAACAAAGTAAATATAAAATACAGAAATGCTTCAGTATTTCACATGAATTCACAAAACTGCTCAGATACATCTGATTAAAACACTAGTAACATTTTATTCCTTTTACATATGAGGTAGCTAATAGATACCAGCCATGTCAAGGGGGAAAAAAATGACTATTTTACTGCAAGCAGATTTTATGGCTTTTTCTTTTGATGTCTGAACCATGAAATATGCCAGAGGTTCTTTGTTCTGTTTATAGTACCTATGCACACTCTTAATGAGTCGCCAATTTTTACTTCCTTTAAGAAACCCTAACAGTAAAATATTTATCTACCTATTGAAAAATTCCCTTAACACTTGTTCTGCATCTGCAAAGGGGCAAAGTCCAGTGGTCTTCTTCATTAAGTGCTATTTCCAAGAATCTCTCTTTTGTCTGAGGCTATAGATCAGCTTTTTCATAGTAGATTACAGGTTGAGAGACAGAACATTTAATTTAAGACTCTGATTGTCAAAGGAGAATTTGGCTTCCCTTGTTTTAAAGATGGATGTTAAAAAACAAGACCACAAGCCCCAAATGGAGTTGCTTATGTTAAGCCTCACTTCACCAAACCAAGACGTAATTACAGTTCTGACTCTCCCAGAAATGGAATCTTAAATCAGTCAACCAGGAATCACCTGATTAGTTTAGTGAGATAATCTGCCTGATGGACGCTTGCAATCTCCTAAAGGAAAGCAATTTTGCAATAACTAATCCACTTTTTTATTTTTTTTTTGGTCCGGTACAATGCCCTTGTTTTGTTCCCTTCCGCCTATAGAAGTCTTTCCTCTTTCCTTTAGTACAGCTCCTCAGAGTGCCTTTCATCTGCTGGACCCGATGCTGCTCAGTACACAAATCAGTGAATAAAGCCAGCGTGATCTTTAACATTTACTCAGTTATGTTCTTTTTTTAAATTTTTTTCTTTATTGATTTTTTTTAGAGAGAGAGAGAAAAACATCGATGAGAGAGAACATCAATTGGCCGCCTCCTACATGCCCACACTGGGGATTTGGCCCACAAGCTGGGCATGTGCCCTGACTGGGAATCGGACCCGCAACCTCTTAGTGCATGGGTCAACGCTCAACCATTGAGCCACACCCACCAGGCTAAGTTTTTTTTGTTGTTTGTTTCTTAACATGGATAACCTAGAAGAAGGAGTATAGGTACTTAATCCTGAAACCTTAGTGATGACAATCCTACTTTTAATTTCTCTTTAGCTTTTCTGACAGTAAGAGAGGTGGAAAGACATATTCTGTAAGAAAATCTTTGTGGAGACTTGCCTTGGTGAAAGGAAGTTATTTTAGTTAATTTGACACAAAGGCAGCTGTTGGGTAACAAGCAGCAGCAGCTGACACATCAGAGCCCACAGGCTGGGGTGCACCCTGGAGAGCTCAGTTCCAGGGTGCACTGGAGGGGTGTTGCCCAGGATGAGGCTCAGCTATCCTTGAGAACTGTTGTAGGTCGTTACTGAGATAGAAATCACTGGTAGTTGGAGAGGACCATGTGCAGACAATGTTATTCTGAGGCAGGATTTGGAAAACAAAGCTACAGAATCTATTCAAACCTAAATTCAGCCTTCTAAGTAGATGAGCAGAATCGTGGACTCCTGCGGCAGAACTCAGTTCCCACGTGCTGTGTGCCCTGGACCACCAGGGAGGGCCCTACAGCTCCGTCTGGGGTCAGGAAGCATGATCGCTTACCCCAGTGAGGCACCGGCCTGCCCTTTGGTGAGCCTTCTCCATTTCTAAAGGAGAAAAAGAGAAACAAAACAGTATCGCTTTCTCTCTTCCCCTCACTACTAAGAAAAAAATATGGTAGGCAAATCCGTTTCCCTGCTCTAGAAGAGAGAAGCAAAGTTCTTTGTTGTTTTACCCAATAAAGCCTAATTTTACTTTGTATCGGGGACCATGTTTTCCTAATTACTCATTTGAAAGGCAGATCAATCAAAGTAAAACGCCTACTAGTTGGTTAAGGATTTTCTTTTCTGCCTTCTTCTGTAGCTTTATGTAAACATTCAGAACGATTTTTACTATTAAACACGGAAGGGACTCCAACAGATGGTCTCTTTAGGCATGGTTTCCAGAAATTTCCTTTCCTGTGTGAGCAACCTACAGAATATATTCACTATTTAAAAACTCATGTGTTGGAGATGCTGGATTTTAGTGCTCAGCTTTACTTATACTGAAAGAATGGTGGAGTAAGGTCGATGAGACCATCTGTGTCCTGGATAAGAATGTGACAGGACTCCGAACCAGTCTCTGTAGGACTCACTAACTGAATAACAATAAGGATGACACATATTTTTCCTGTTTGGTCTATGGGATGGACATTGTGCAGTTCCCTCCAACTGTGTCCTATTGTTCTCCACTTAAGAAAAATGTACTGTCCAGCCAGTGTGTCTCAGTGGTTGAGTGTCTTCGCATGGACTGAGTGGTCACCGGTTCCATTCCAGGTCAGAGCACATGCCTGGGTTTCGGGCTCAGTCCCCAGTAGGGGGCGTGCAGGAGGCAGCCAATCAACATTTCTCTCGATGTTTCTCTCTCACTCTCTAAAAACTCAATTAAAAAATATTTTAAAAAAAAGAAAAATTTATTAAAATATTAATGAAATACTAAAGAAAAGGAAAAACACACAGGTAACTATGTAAATAACAGAACCAGTTGGGGCGAAGGAGGGGTGGTGGTAGGGAGATAGCAACTCCAAAAACTTAGCAAATGCCTTAGCCTGGATTAAATGTTATTAATATTTATTGAATACTTTGTGCCAGGTACTGTACCTGTTTTATGTTAATTAGTATTCTTAACAATCCTGTGTGGTAGACATTATTATTTTAAATTTTAGGTGAAGGTTCTGGGACTTAGAGAGTATAAGAAACTAGTCTTGGCAGTTGCTAAGTGGTAGAGGTAGAATTTGAATTTACATGTCTAGTTCCAGAACCCACCTTCTCCCCAACCTGTCAGGCGGAGCTCCGCCCAGCTGAACTGAGTGAGCAAATGCTTGACTGCGACTAATTCAACAAAATTGTGTTTCTCTGACTCGAGGTTATTTCTTAAGAATCAGTTCCCATCAGATATCTATGTTCAGAAAGCCATGGGTAAAACTGATCTCATATTTTAGACTTACAAATATTCAAGTTCAAGAGGCAAGTTTCAGCATCAAAACGGGGGTCCAGATTCGCCTTAATCTCTAACCCACGGCTCCCTCAGGATGGACTCTCAGGTCAGCATCATGCACTCAAAAGACTTGCCTGACCTGGAAAACTTGTCAGTAAAGGAAACGTGTTTACCAAAGAGCCAAGTTCCCTCAGTCCTGGCCTCTGGGGGCAAGTGCGGGTCACAGCAAGGCTGCGGTGGACCGTTTCATCGGGTTATTTTGTTAGTTACATGGAACATCAAGAAACGTCAAAGAACCTAGAAACATAGAAATGGATTTCCTAATCCTCTCAAACAATGGCATTAACCAAAGCAGAAGAGGCTTTGGTAAAAGAAAGAATCAATTGTCTAGTCTTGTACGTCCTCACATTTAATAGCACAAAGGGTAGATTCACGGTGGAACGATACTCTCCCTGTCTTTCGAAAGAGGAGACATCATATTGTAAGATATTTTACAAGAGTCCTTCCTCACAGAACTCTGTCAACAGCACTGGTTCGGGAACAAAGTCAAAGTGTTAATTCACAAGACTAATTCATCTTGTATTTTAGGAATCCTGCCTGAATATTTGCTCTGTGTGCTGCCCCCTAAACAAGGAGGAGGGTCCTTCATTTTCGCTGTTTGCTAAATGAGGGATACCAGTGGCTCACCTTTCAATCTGTAAAACAATGATTTCTTTTCACATCTGAAATCTGAATATCTATTCACCACAACAGCTGCACTTGACACAGAATTTTCCCCCAGTCATTAGGTTCCAAAGAAATGTTCCCCAGCTCCCATTATCCTCTGTGTTCTAAGTCAAATCCAAAAGCTGTTACAATTTCAGCTCCTGGCTCCTGCTCTCTGTAGACTTACCCTTTCATCACACATCCCCTACTTTTCCATCAGCGAAACCTAAAATGAGTTCAGAATCAGAAGTAGGGGAAAGACAACCCAATGCTCTCCGTATGATGGCATAATTTTATTGGGAGAGACCAAAATATTTAACAGTGAGAACTTCAAATCTTCGCTGACGATTTACTAGAAGCAATAGAGAAAATTTTAAACATTAGAACAAATGAGAGCAAAGAATGAGAATTTTTGGACAGAAATTTTTTGTATTCGAAAGTCTGTCACCCTTCTCGATAGGCAATGATGCAATTTCAGCACCAGACCATCATGGATGTTCCTGTTGTGGCCCTTTGCACACTTTTTGGATCTGGGGACTGTTGATTGGACTGGAAAGCAATTATATTTAGACTTTCCTCTTTAATTAGTAAAAGTATTTTTAAAATTTATATGTATGCACTTAACTGAGATGTTACAAAATATTTAATTTGTAATGGCGTATCAATATAAGCAAATGTGTGTATTTGTGTCATTCTGACTGTTCTCTTTAGTTCAGGGACTCTAGATAAAAGCTACTTGGTTTTTTGTTGTTTTTTTAAACATTTTCTAAATTGATCTTTTAGAGAGAGAGATACACAGGTCAGTGTGAGAGAGAAGCATCCATCTGCTGCTCCTGCACTCCCCTCACTGGGGATCAAGCCTGCAACCCCGGCATGGCCAGGAAATGATCCGGGACCTCTCAGTCCATGGGACAACGCTCAATCCACTGAGCCATACTGGCCGGGCTGAAGCTACTTTGTATACCAGCTTCAGAGATGATACTCTGACGGGAATGTTTGTGTACAAGTCTAACCCCAAATAAACTACAACTAAATTCTAATTCCAAAGCCGGGCAGGTGAGAAATGTTCCCAAACTATGCTACACATTGAGACATGTGCTGTGTCCCAGTGCACAGCAGAGCTCATCATTACTAAACATCACATGGGAAATAAACCCCACTATGGTCTCATCGCCTCTTCATTTGACCATCCCAACAATTGATGTGGTTTCCTGAGGAATTGATTTGGCTTTAGCAATTGCTACTTATTGACAAAAATAAATGGATCACGCTCCTGCTGTGCTCCAACTCATCAACAGTGTGTACCATTAACCGCTGCTTTGGAGCACAGTTTGCCTTAATTGTGTAATATTCTATCTTAGTGATTGGAAAATGGGCTATTTTTACAAACTCAAACCTAAAACTGATTTTAATGAAAAAAACTTAAGACGACAGAAGCTTCACGGACTACAGAGAAACATGGAAGAAATGCACCTTAGCAAAAAAAAAAAAAGCCAAAGAAACAGAGCAACAGTCTTGATTTTGAATGCATTCATTCCCTCCTATTTTGTTATGGTTTGTACTCGGCAAATGTACACATTTTAAGGCATTCTTTAGAATTTGCCATCTTTAGGAACATTCTTTTGAGACTGGGTAACAGACCCTCCTAATGCTGCCAACTGGAAGATGCCAAGGAAGGAAGGGGACTCCTTGCCTCCGAATGTGGGAGGAGACCTTGGAGTCCCCTTAGTAACCGAGACACAGAGCTCCCCTATTGTGTGTGGCTATTTGGCAGTTGGCTGCTGCCACTCAAGCTTTCATCTACACCGAGGCAGTTCCAAACATAGAGGAGAGCCCAGACTTTGTTCCTCTGTCCTACTTGGGCAGTAATTAAACATTTCAGCTAGAAACCTCTTTCCTCGAGCAGAACAGATCGGTTTGAATCATCACTGCCGTGTCAACTTTTCTTAGAAAGGGTAGGGTACACACAAGCACACTCTTATTTGCTTGTTTTCTCTTTCTTTTTTTATCCAAAATGTTTACCATCCTGTGGGCAAAAACTTTCTATTCTTTGTTCTCAATTTTTTTTCTGTTTTGTTTTGTGCGTGCTTTCCTTCAAAATGCCAATTTGAAAATTTTCAACCACTCTTCTGAAACAATAAAGGCTAATTATTCTCTTTAAAGCTAAATCACAATATTTACTGGAAAGGCTCTATGTTTGACAGATTTGGACACTGGAAAGGAATAGAATTATTTCAAAAGCTATGTGTAAATAGAAGGCAATTGGCAAGCATCCTGTGTAAAATGAAAGACCCCGGGCCTGTCCGACCTTGGGAAAACTAAAGCAGCTAGGCAAGCCATTATAGTCACTAATTTTGCAAAGTTAGAGACACTCTTACTACCTGTGGCCTGCATTTCAGCCTCAACAGAGTAAACCAGCTAAATGAATGTTAACAGTAGACACACTTAAACTACTATAAGAATCATTAAAATAAAATATTGTATTGGTTATTCCAACCTAGCCAGTGTTTTCAATTGAATGAGACATAGCATTGTCATTGCTGATTTAGTCAATATCTCCATGTTTGCAGATAAATTTTAAAAGGAGTCCAAGTTGATAAGGTAAATACAGTAAATTATTGGACTGTTAATTTGCACTACAAATCAATAGATAGGAAACATTATGTGTTTTATTAAGGCAAACAGATGTCTAGACATAGTTTCGTACACATCTATTTTTTTTCTACTTATCTATCTACCCATCTGTTTGTCAATCCATCTGGCTCAATTAATCTGGTGCTCAATTAACCTGTGTGCACTGTGCATCATATTGTACCTTCTCAGGTGGTGAAGTACTTGAAACTATTATTCATCTTGTTTTTTTAACATTTATATTTTATTCATAGATATTTAAAATACCTGAAATATAACTTCTGGTCAAAATGGCAGGTTAGGTAAGCGCAGTCTCACCTTCTTCCACAACCACATCAAAATTATAACTAAAGTACAGAACAACCATCCTTCAGAACCACCTGAAATCAAGCTGAATGAAAGTCCTACAACTATGGAATTAAAGAAGCAGCCACGTCGAGACAGGCAGGAGGGGCAGAGGTGCAGCCCAGCTGGCCCCACACCCACGTGTGGCGGATAAAAATCAGGAGGACACCTGGGCTGGGAAGGTCCTCCTTGAGGAGTGAGGGAACCCCGTCCCACACCAGGCACCCAGGTCAGGGTTCCAGTGCCAGGAGAGAAGTCCCCATAACTTCTGGCAGTAAAAACCAGTGGGAACTGAGGCAGAAGGAGACTGAGGCTCCTGGGGCCCCAGGCAGTAGCTCTTGAAGGGCCAGCGCATGGATTTACTCAGACCTGCTTCCTCCAGGCTCCAGCATGGGGAAGGCAGTTCGAAAGGCACCAGAGACATATGGAGAAGAACTGAGCTGTTTGGCATCAGAAAGAGAGCTGGAGAGGCAGCTTTCTCCCAGACAGAGGTGCTGGGAGAGGCTGTTGTTCCTCTGGTGAGCCCTTCCCCTACAGGGCGGGCACACGGGCACCATGTCTGGAACTCCAGCAACCTGGCTCACACTATTTGTGCCACCCTGGTGATTCCCTGAGGCCCTGCCCCACCCAACTTTCAGGTCCATCCAAACTGTTTCCTGTGGCTTTACCATAGGATTGGCCTGTCTTGGCTCCTGCTTCAGATTTTCCTATATTGCCTCAAACAACAGCATCTGGCCACAGTGAGCCCCATACCTCTCACTAAGAGGTCTTGCTGAAGTAAATCTTGCTCTGTGTGGTGAGCCTTGCACAGTTGATCCTCCAAAGTGGTCAGAGGTCAGTGGTCAGTGGGCACAGCCAATTCTCGCAGCTGATTAGCCTGAGTAAATCCCTCCCATTGAGGTGCCAACAGCAATCTGTGCCAACAGCAATCAAGACTCAATCACAACAGAAGGGTAGATAGTCCACATGAGGGGTGCACCTTGAGGGCCCAGCTGGGTGACCAGGGAGGCTGTGCCACTGGACCCTACAGGACACCTACTGCAATAAGCCACCCTAGGAAGCCTAGGTGACATAGCAGCTCTGCTTAATACATAGAAACAAACGTAGGGAGGCTGCCAAAATGAAGAAACAAAGAAGCATGTCCCAAAAGAAAGAACAACAAAACTCCAGGAAAAGAACTAAATGAAACATAGATAAGCAATCTAACAAATGCAGAGTTCAAAACACTGGTTATAAGGTTGCTCAAGGAACTTAGTGAGACTTTTAACTTAGGGAGAATATCAAAGGACTTAGTGAGGACCTTAAGAGCATAAAAAAGGATCAGTCATAAATTGAGAATGCACTAACTGAAATAAAGAATAATTTACAGGAAATCAA
Source organism: Molossus molossus (assembly GCF_014108415.1). Lineage (NCBI taxonomy): Eukaryota > Metazoa > Chordata > Mammalia > Chiroptera > Molossidae > Molossus > Molossus molossus. Next base: position 18,980,100 of record NW_023425347.1, read on the forward strand.
TAGTAGACTAGTTGAAGCTAAGAAGCAAACCATTGATTTGGAATATAAGGAAGCAAAAACACCTAATCAGAACAGCCAAAAGAAAAAAGAATCCAAAAAAATGAGGATAGTGTACAGAGCCTCTGGGACAACTTCAAGCATACCAACATTCTCATTATAGGGGTGCCAGAAAGAAAAGAGAGGGAGAGAGAGAGCAAGAAATTGAAAACCTATTTGAAAAAATAATGAGAGAAAATTTCCCAAACTTGGTGAAGGAAACAGACATGCAAATCTAGAAAGCGCAGCGTCCCAAATAAGATGAACCCAAAGGGGCCCACACCAAAACACATCATCATCAAAATGCAAAAGATTAAACACAAAGAGAGAATCTTAAAAGCAGCAAGAGAAAAGCAGTTAGTTACCTACAGTGGAGCTCCCATAAGACTGTCAGCTGATTTCTCAACAGAAACATTTTAGGCCAGAAAGGAGTGGCAAGAAATATTCAAAGCAATGAAAAGCAACAAACTACAACCAATATTACTCTATCTTGCAAAGCTATTATTTAGAATTGATGAACATATAGTTTCCCAGACAAGAAAAACTAAAGGTGTTCATCACCGCCAAACCAGTATTATATGAAATGTTGGCAGGTCTTCTTGAAGAAGAACAATGGCAATAAGTACATATCTGTCAACAATTGAATCTACAAACAAAAATGAGCAAGTAGAACAGAAAAGTCACATAGATACAGAAAACTTTTGTTGGTTGCCAATGGGAAGGACTTTGGGGGATGGGTGAAAAAGGTGAAGGAATTAAGGTGTACTAATTGATTGTTAGACTGACAAACCTCAAAGGGAAGGGGGTAGGGGGGATAATAAACCAAAGAACTTATATGCATATATGCATAACCAATGGACACAGACAATAGTGTGGGGAAGGCAGTAGGGAAGCAGGATCAGGGAGGAGGGAGTCAATGGGGGAAAAATGAGGAGACATCTGTAATACATTCAACAATAAAGATAAAGGTATATCTCTATCTATCTCCTGGCCGATTTGGCTCAGAGGTTAGAGTGTGAGCCCACAGACCAATGAGTCGCAGTGAGTCGCAGATTTGATTCCAGTCGAGGCACGTACATTGGTTGCAGTTCATCCTGGCCCTGGCCAGGGTTCATGCGGGAGGCAACCAGTCTATGTGTGTCTCTCACATTAATGTTTCTCTCTCTCTCTCTCCCCCTCTCTCCCTCCCTCTCATTCTGTCTGAAAATAAATGGAAAAATATCCTCAGGTGAGGATTAAAAATAATAATAATATAAAAAAGAAAAAGAAACAAAAACAGACAATGGTATGATGGTTACCAGTGGGGGGGTTAATAAAGGATAAAGGGGATCAAATATATGATGATAGAAGAAGATGTGACTTTGAGTGGTGGGCACACAATGCAGTGTACAGAGCATGTATCATAGATAATGTACACTTAAAATCTATATAATCTCATTAACCAATGTCATCCTTATTAATTAAAATAAAATAAAATACCTGAAATATAAAATTCTAGGAAGGAGTCATCTAGTTCTTTTAAATCACAGGTAAGCAATACATTGAATTGCTAAAGCTCAAATTTAGATGAAAACAGTCTGACATATAGCATAGCAAAAGATTAAGTGGGCAGTAGGTTTATTCTAAAGCATTGGTTCTCAAAGTGTGGTCAGGAAACACCTGGCGATCCTAAGACCCTTTCAAGGGTTAATGAGCTAATTTCATAATTAACCAAGGTGTTATTTTCCTGTTTCACTCTCATTCTCTCCTAAGTGTCCAGTGGAGTTTTCCAGAGAGTACATGAAGTATAAGGTAATAGACTAAATAAGATAGTAGACTGAATAAAGAATCCAGTTGCCTTCTATTAAACCAGAAAATTAATTTAAAATATAAAACAGTGCTACTCTTATTTTTTGTGTTGATAAAGATAATTATGCTTTTATGTTAATAATTTTTCTTTATTGACTTTAGAGAGAGAGAAAGGGAGAGGGAGACAGAGATAAAAACATCAGTGAGAGCCCTGGTCGGTTTGGCTCAGTGGTTAGAGCGTCGGTCTGCGGTCCAGAAAGACCCGGGTTTGGTTCCCGCTAAGGGCACATACCTCGGTTGCAGTTTGTCCCTGGTTGGTCTTGTGGGTGGCAGCCACTCGATGGGTCCCTTTCACGTCGATGTTTCTCTCTCTCTCTCTTCCTTTCTCTCCCTCCTACTCTATCTGAACAAAAAAAATGGAAAAAAATGTCCTTGGGTGAGGATAAAAAAATAATAATAATAATAAAAATAAAATAAATAAACATCAGTTAGAGAGAACATCACTTGGCCACCTCCTGCATGTCCTCCACTGGGGATTTGGCCCACAACCTGGGCATGTGCCTTGACCGGGAATCAAACTGGCAACCTTTTGATGCATGGGTCAATGCTCAACCACTGAGCCACACCAGCTAGACAAAGATAGTTATTTTTCATAAGAATATGCATTTATGTCAACATGTTATGAGATTATTATTACTTTAAATAAATTCAGAATTAAATGTTGAAATATTTCTCTATTATAATTCCTAATATAAACATTGACAGATATATCACATTACCAGAAGCTTTTGGAGGTCCTCAATAATTTTTAAGCATGTAAAGGAATCCTGAGACCAGAATATTTGAGACTGCTACTGTACAGTGTGGGAATCTCAGTTATTTTTAAAGCCTCAGTTACTAATTTTACCAGAATCAAAACTAGGGTGGCACTTGCTATAAAAGTCTCAAACAGTACTCTTTGGCAAGATTAGATCCATGTTTCTTATTGTATCAGTTGTTAATCAACAGTATACAGCAAAAAATATATTTATATACAGCCAAAAAATATATTTAAATATAGCATTCAATACAATTCATTCCACGTCTTCTGTTCCTACCTGCACCCCCCCACACACACACACTCTTGCTAGACCTAACTTTGCATTAATGCTAGTGTACTAGGGGTTATCTTGCTTGGTGTACATTATGCATCTAATAAATATTTACCGACTTGATGTAAAGCAAGTCTACTTCCTCACTGAAGTTTATTTGATTAGATTGTTAAGGTCATTCCTTTTTTGGGTTTATAATTATCGTGATGGTCAGCAAAACTAGAATGGCAAGCAGTGGTTACCAGAATTATCCTAACTGGGTTTAAATCCTGGCTCTAATGCTTGCTCCCGTGTGAAAATGCACAGTTCTTTAACCACTCTGTGCATGAATTTCTTCACCTGAAAATTAGGAATAAAAATAAAAACTTTTTAGACAGAAACCTGATTGTTTTACTGATTAAATAAGTTAAAACATAGTTCTACATTTTGTAAAAACATTTAAAACTAAACTTACCCTACAATAAGTGCTATATAAAGATGACTCAGTAAAAGACCCAATTTCAACTGCTGCTGAGAGCAAGGGTGTAGATACTGATGATTTGGTTTTCAGAGAAAATTTTGCTATTTAAATAGATGCAGACACTGGAACACTTTTAATTCCATGTTCATTCCCACTGCTAAATGTTAAGAGTAGCAAATTAAGCATGAGAAATAGCACAAGCACACTGATAATGCTGAGAGGAGAATGGCCATAAAACACAGAGCAGAACAGAGACACAAAGGTTAGAAGTATGATAAAAACATTTAAACATACTCAGCTAAGATAACATCAAAAGGACAACAAATGTAATTGACCTATTTGAGCAAAGATAGACAATTAGGTGAAGCGTCCTTCTAACTGATTTGAGTGTATTTTTAAATGAGATAAATGCTGACATTGTCTTAAATGATCATTATTATTGTCATCTTAATAGTGTCTTTGCAATTCCAGCTACCCTTTAGAAAATGTCTTTAAATAATAAAAATGTAGAATCACGTAAATAGTCTAGTTAAAAGCAGAGAAAGAATTAGAACATTTCTAGATCTCTTGGCTTCTGTAATTTCACTTGGGTTGATTTTCCAACTCATATTTTCCAAGAAGATAAATCCCCCTTCTGCTTGCCAGACTCCGAGTCCAAAAGATGCGGACATAATGCAGAATGGATGGACCGTACTTATCAATACTGGAGAGAGCTCAGAGTCCTCCAGTCCGTTGGTCATAGCACCAACTATCGCAGCCTTGGATCTTGTTAACATCTAACAGCAATGCGTAGTTCCCAACTTTCTTTAGAGTTTGTCTTGTTCTTTTCCTTTAAGCTTATCTGAACTCAAATGATTAAATGAAATGGAGGGCATTACCAGAAAAAGTTTTATTTAATCAGCTCTGATGAATTCATCTCTTCACCCATTCCTATTTTACCCACGTGGAATGAGGCTGGGAAATATATCTTTTTTTTTTTTTTTCAATAAAAAATAATAGAAAAAGTGAATTTCCTTTGAAATGGGTTAGACTAAAACTTGCTTGCATGTTGTCACTAGTCATGGGATTGGCAAGTCCTCCGGTCTGTCCCGTATTAAGAGGCTGCACTAGAAAGAAAAGGCACCTTCATATCTGTGACTCTCTCTTCACAGAGCTTAATGCTGCAGAAGCATATTTAGCTGTACAATGATTTGACATTATCAGTAGTAACACTATATTGCTTTGTAGATATTCTTTAAAACTGTGAAGTTTAAAATAAAAATAAGTTTAAAAAAAAAAAAAAACGAGCCTGCAATACAAATATTAAAGCATGTAAGTACTTAGAAAAAATAACAAAGTTTGAGATTTAAAAAAAAAAAAGTTTGAAATGGATGATTAAACCTCAACCTGAACCTTTTTTTTTTTTTCCCTCACGGATGTTTAGTCAAATGAACTCCAAGAAGTGTCCATTTCTGTGATAACTCTCAAATGCCTCTCGGTTTATGTCATTTGCGACCAGAGGTCCTGCCATTCAGCACTGAGCGTTCTGTTTAGGTTCCCCCAGCTGCGCGCTGCAGTGCTTGGGGAGCTGCCGCCCAGGGTGGCTTGTGGAGAAATTGGGGGACATCATATGGAGGAGCTGCCGACCCCCTGGCTCCTGCATTATGGCCAGCTCAGGACCGGTCTCCTCCTTAGTCTCATTACCACACGGACACTGCTTTCTGATACAGCTTTACCTCCATGCAAAGCTGTCCGTCACTTCTGCCTTGGTCTGTAGGGAACGTGCAGCCGACTGACTGTGTCGTTTTGACATTCTGTGACAGGAAAAGGTCCATTTTACAAAGGGACATCATCAGACCAAGAGCTGTGCCTCTCCTTAATCCCCTTCTCTTACTCTTAAAGCCAAAGTACCCCTGAAAGTTCTTTGCAATCATTCTCCTTTACCAATATTATAGAAAGGAAGGCTTGGCTACCAAAAATGAGTAAAGGTGGAAGAAAGCTTTCATGGTTACTTTGGGGGAGGGGGGTGCTAACTATTTAAGTTACCAGAGATGGGCAAATTGAAGCAGAATTTAGCCAGAGAAGACTTCATCAAAAACAAAGTTTTATCAAGTTCCTGAAATAAAAACACCGAGGGCAGAAACGTGAAAGAATCAAGAAAAGTGTAAAGAAATAAAATAAAATTAGGACTGTTCTCCGAGTTCCACTTAATACCAGTGTGAAACTCCCTTGTCAAGTGAGTCCTGGCCCTCTGGGCGTATGGATCGATGGTGAGTAAGCAAGGGCCTCAGCCAAGCGTTTCTGGACAGAGCTAGTTATGGGAAAAGATTTCGCTCGAGCTTAACCCTGTCTGTCCTCTGACTCACGGCAACTGTCTCTGAGCACATTCAAAGCGGGACTTTGCTTTAGAGCATGAGGAAGTGAAGTCGCACGGCAACAGCTCAGAGAGGAACGCAGAGCATATTTGCAGGGGATGAGCAGACAGTCACTTGTTGCCTTCGAGAAAATGTGCCTGAGTGCCTAGTACTTACTACACTCCAACAGAGAAAGGAGAAATGGCAAGGCACTCTGAAGGAAAGGATGGTTCTCACACTGTTATATCTCCATTACTCTGCCCTTGTAAGAGAAAACCAGTAAATGCTTACCAAGACAAATTTCCCAAAGAAAAAAATTTCCCAAAGGATTGTAGATATTTAAACTATAGTAAATGACCAATAAATTCAGGAATGATCCATAATTAATGTGCCTGTTTATTGTAGTAATATTTATATTTTTTATCAAGAAAAAGGATTTGGAATTATTGCCAAGGTAATCAGGTGACGACTTCAATTTGGAAAATTGTGTCTTTGGGAATATACAACTAGATGAACATAGCATGCCCAGAGACAGTTTATTTAATTAGTTGATAAAAATCAGTAATAATAATACTGATTGACTGATACTTGATTTTACTGAACCTATAATATTCCGTTTGATAGGTAAACAGAGTAAATTGTATAATTATACAAGGATCTTAATTTTTTTTTATTAAATTCTAACAACAGTATTAAAGAAAAAATTTTAAAGTATTCTTTTCATTTTGCCAACAAAGAAACTGAAGCCAGAGTGAGTAACTATTTCAGAGTAGCAGAAATAGTTTGTGGCCCTGTTAAAAGTCGCTGTCAGGACATTAGGATTCCTTCAGAAACTCTGCCACTTTGCACATTTTTATATTGATTCTCTCAGTTAAATTTAAAAGATATTTTGATCAACTAAATACCATAAAAGATTTGCATGAAAACCTAAAATGTCCAGCGATATTTCATATTCTCTCTCTTTCCCTCCACTCTTGATAGATAGCTTGCTAGATGATAGATAGAGGTATATATGTATGTGTTTGTATATACATAGATATATAGACCTAGATAGCTCAGGCCCTCGCTCTATCTCTGCTATGGTAGGAAATCATATTTCCCATCAGTCTTTTGCTAGAATGAAAATAAATAGAAATAAAATTCTACAAGGGAAAATATGAAAAACAAATCGAACGTTCAAATATAAGGTACTTCGTTATTACAGATTTTCTCGGTTTCCTTGATATTTCAGCAGGGTTGGTGCCCTCCAGGTCCCGTGTGTTTGTCAGTTAATGACCATTTGGATCAAGGGCCCTCAGCCTTGCCTGAGGCCTTCAAGTTCTTCACTCTGACATTAGCTGCCAGACTCCAGCAGCTCTGAGAACATTCTTACGTGATAGAATTGCTCAGTCAATAGAAGCTTCTCTACTTGCCCAAAATCTTAATGACCCGAATCCAGTCTCCTCACACTGCAAAACTGTACAAACTCTGGAGGTAAACTCAGCGTCCGATTTTATTGCATACATCAGCACCACGCTTTGAATTCACAAAACTCTGTTGATTAACTACTTAGTCCTGGATGCAAGTAAGGTGTGAGGACCCAAATAGAATGATAACATTTTTATTTTGCTTCTTTTTTAGAATAGATAGCTGACCTTCTGTTATCTTCTCCAAAAAGTTTTATGTTTTCGATTTTAAAAAAAGGTAGGTAAAGTATATTTTTAAATGATCTTTTTTCCTTTTTATTGAATTTATTGGGATGACATTGGTTAATAAAAGTATACAGGTTTCAGGTGCACAATTCCACAACACATCATCTGTACACTTTATTGTGTGTTTACCATCCCAAATTAAGTTTTCGTTCATCAACATTTATACCTCTTATACCCTCCTCCACCTCCCTCTACCCCCTACCCTCTGCAGTCACCACACAGATGTCCCTATCCATGCATTCTCTCTCTCTTTTTTCTTCATTACTCAGTCTTTCCACCTTCCCTCTCCAGCCCCCAAACCTCCCAGCTGTCAAGCTGCTCTCTGTGAGTCTGTCTCTATTTTGCTTGTTAGTTCATTCTGTTCATTAGATTCAACATATGAGTGAAATCATATGGTATTTATCTTTCTCTGACTGGCTTATTCACTTAGCATAATGCTCTCCAGGTCCCTCCATACTGTCGCAGACTAAAATTTCCTTCTTTTTAATAGCTGAATAGTATTCCATTGTGTAAATGTACCACCGCTTTTCTATTCACTCATCTACTGATGGGCACTTGGGCTGCTTTTGATTACATCTGTTTATATCAACTTCATCATCCCAACCACTTCATGTATAAGTCTTAATGTCACACTAAAGTTATCACCTGCCTTCCAAATGTTTCTGTCACCCCATCTTTCTTTTACAAAAGACCTACATTAGTATGATAACAACTTCTTTCATCAAAAGTAAAAATCCTCTTTGGTTTTCTTTCAGTGCTAATGTAGGTCTTTCATAAAAGCAGCAGCCAATGGAGAACTTTGGGAAGAAGGGGCTACCCTTCGTTTTATGCAATTTCAGCTTATGAAAGTTTTTATAGAAATGTTCTGCTCGTGGATAGCAGAGAAACCTGTATACTATACCAAATAGAAATGGCCCCAAATAGCAACAGCCAAAATCCACAAAAGGGTAAATATTTTTTATGAAAGGATGTTAAAGAGGGGAAAAACATTTGAATATGAGTTTTTTTTTGTTTGTTTTTTTCTTGTCAGGAAGAAATTATCACTTCTCATAAAGGGGGCAAAGTAAAATTGCTTTTGAAAACAGACTGTTTGAATAACAAAAAATCAGAAGTCTTGAGACAGTGGCACAGGAGTAAATTGGAATGTGTGCGATTTATGGCAAGTCTGGAAATGGTCTTACCAGTTTTCGTGTATCCCTCACATGACTGGTTCTCGGCCGCACCTGTCTACTTCTCTCCCCTTCGGGCTGACTTCTGCCTTCATGCTTTGCATAAAACTGAAGCACGCGGCTGCTCTCCATTCTGTTTCCGAAGAGCCTTACCAATGACTGCTCCCATGCCATCGCTGCTGCTTCTAAGGACAAGTCCAATCTACCAGTATAATAACAGATGCTCAGAAACGAATCTCTTAAAATAAGAGAAGTGAAGTGAGAAATTTGGAGGCGCCGTGCTTTGATTCCCTATTTTATGCATAGAGCAAAGCCACACTGGCTGCCACTGAATTTTAAGGTGATGTTTCCCATGGCAGACTTTACCCAGCAAGCTGAAATAATGGAAACCTTCTCCCACCCACAGGGGGGACAATGATATCACTGATTGTATTCTCAGCGTTAATTATGTTCCCCTTATATTTATGTGAACACCTTGCTGTCTGCTACTGCTTGTCCCCTAGGAAATGCTGGTGTTAGTAAAATTTAAAGAGATGATGTAAAAATCACGACAGCAAACCCTCATGACAATATTCCACTGCTTTTTGAGAGCCTCCTCTGTATTTCATGTTCCACGTGCATTGACTGAAATAGAACTGACGATCACTGTATATATGCAGTTTAAATACCTTTACCCTTACTGTCTCTGTAAGAAAAAGTAAAGTTTAGTGATGGCAGAAGTTAGGTCACACTAGCTGCTAAAACAGGAAAACTGTAACATTTTAGAGGCTAAAGCAGTGGCAATGCATTTCTCTTATATGCAACAGTCCAATGAGAGTGCAGAGGGGACAGCCTTCCTGGCAGGGGTTCGAGACTGAAGACCTTTACTGTAGCTCCACCATCTTCAACACTTGGCTTCCAGAGACACCGTGGGAATGGAAGAGAGATGAGAGGTGGTGTACCGGCTTCTTAATCATGTCAGCCTAGAAATGACACACTTTACTCCGCTCACCTTCCGTTGGTGAGAATCGCTCATATGGCCTCAGACCGAAGGAATGAGAAACTGAGGCCATGACCCAGGAGCCTCTGCCAAACAATGTGTCCATACTATGGATAAGGAGCGGAAAAGTTTCGTGGAGAGCTGGCCATTTCTGATAGAGAAAGAGGAAGCTACTTCCTAACCGCACTCTTTAGTAGTTAGTGAGGCTGGAACTGAAACCCACCATTGTATCCAGATTTGAGCTCCAATTCACAAGGCCACACTTTTGAAAGCTTGGCTTATGGTTTACTGGATTCTCCACTGCCCTGCAGGTAAGTCTGTATGGTTGAGACTGTGTGTAGCATAATGATATCATCATAATATCTATGCTATGGCATTCTACTTTCTGAAATTCTGCTCCTAAAACAATCTTGAGAACTTCTTCTATGGCGTAGGGTAGCCATGCTCTAAGGTTTTAATGAGTGTCACAAAAGACATCATTTTCAGTGTTTGCAGGACACAATTGTCAGCACTCTTACCTAGAGCATTCCAGCCTGAAAAATAATTGACATGTACAGTTTGCAAAATCAAGTATGATTCCACTGGGCTTTCTCTTTTGGCTGTATCAATCTTATTTGATCTCATCATATGGGACCTGGAACAGAGCTATTTTACTTGTTACTGGCTTTTCTAACATGAAATTTTACAAAGGCAAGTTCATTATAAAATTTTAATGTTGGAAGAAACGACCCTCCACCAATAAAGCTTTTATTGTTCATTTCTAAGAACACCAGAATAAAGAAAACCTCTTGCCAGCCGCTGCCCAACAGCACTGGAGAATTGTAGGAACCAAGAAGATGGAAAATGTATAAAAATGGGGAAAGACAACAGTAGCCCCCTCCCATGGTCTTTAAATAAAACGCCCTGACAGAATTTGCTGTATATGTATATTGCTAAGTATATTGAGGTTTTCCAAAATCGTAAACAAGATAAAATTGCTAACTAGCCCTTTAGTTCAGCAAATTTCATTTCACATCATTTCGCATGCAACAATGCAATGGAACTGATACCGCTGACTGACAGTCTGTCCCCAAAAGAAGCTGTAATCTCAGTGTTTTGCTATTTCTAACCTTTCTTTCTATTAATGACAACATAATTATAATTTCTAAATTAAATGCACCAGTGACTTATACTTATTTTTTAATTCATATGGAAAGGCCAAAAGTAAAGTCTGCAAGAACAACTAATATTGTTTTCCTAGATGTAAAAAAATGGAGATAAATATAACAAAACCACAAGCAGAAAATTAGCCCGTTTCAACTAGGAACATTAATACACAGTCATCATTTCTATTTAACAAACATTTGGGTACTAACCATGTGCTATGCATTTTGATAGGGCCAAAAAAAAGTATAAATAATATGTTATTTTTCTCTTGAAGATGTTTACAATGAAGTTAGGGAAATATACGTATAATTCCTTCAAAAAAAACCCAAAAAAACCCAAAATGCCAATAACATCCATTCATTTAGTTCTTCTCATGGATCACCAGTGGCCAAATCTTGTTACATTGCTATGATCTTTACTGAGGTCTGTAAGTGAATCCACTAAAAAATATGCAATAACCCAAATATTAGGAATCAGGGCGAGGTTCTTTATTACATTGTTTTACAGCCACTGGACTGAGGAAGGCACCAAACTTGCAAAGACCCATCATTCCTATCTTACGGAATTTCAGAAAGAGCTATGCCTACAAGAGACAGTGATAAATCAGAAGTTCAATGATCACATTATTATAATTATCCAACCATCCACAACTCTCAATTAAAACCCGTAATAAATCTGGGTTAGAACGCTTGCCTTGGACAGGATAGGTTCTTCTGTGGCTTTAAGGTCTCATCTCCGGCGAGCTGCTGAGCCCAAATTAATGAGAAATCCAATGCATGAAAGCAGTTGTGTGAGATCAAGAGGCCTCATCATCTCCCAGAGTCAGGCCGAGCTCTACCTGTGGCTTTTACTGAGTAGAGAAGAGACTGCAAGACAGAGTGGGACAAGCATGTCAACTTACCACATGAAAGCAAGAGGGAAATGACAGGGCCACAGGCATGCACACTGCTTGTGAACAGAGTTACCCACCTGCTGCAAAACGGGCCGGTTTTTGTCTGAAAGGCTGGCCAGTGTAGGGATTCCTGTGTGTGCTGGGGTCAACAGAAGAAACGTGAGCTGAGGAGAAATGGTTCCGTAGAGAAGAAAGAACTTTCCTAAAGTGGAAATTTTGCTATGCTCTGTGTTCTGGAAAATGCTTCTGAGAAACATTTCAATAACCATTTGTTTTAATAAAAACGTACTTTGTAGCACGATAGAGTGTCATTATAAAATGAGTCCAAAGGGATATGTTGAACTCAAGTAAAAGAGCAACTCACCTTTGGGATAGTGGAGGGAACATAGGAAGGGGAGGCGGGTTTCTGAAGTGGGTGACTTCCCCTCAACCACATGTAATATCATGTCATTGCATGATATAAATTGAATCCTTGTTCTTTTTATAAAAAATATTTTATTGACTTTTTAGAGAGTCAATAAAATGGAGCCTACAATCTGGGTATGTGCCCTGACCAGGCATCGAACCAGGACCTCTCAGTCCGTGGGACAACACTCAATCCACTGAGCCACACTGGCTGGGCAACATCCTTGTTCTTTACCTTACAACAACCCACAGGTGCTACAAATAGTTACTAGATACTTCTAATTTGGGAGAAATCTATAAGGATGTAGAAAATCCAGTAGTTTGTCAATACGTTCTAAAAGCAACGCACTAATGTAGCAAATATTAATAAAATACATAAACTCTGTCCAAGAGGTAACTGAAACTGTTGCTCTCAAAGCTATCCCATCAAATTCTTACATTTCATACAACTTATAAATAATTTCTTCTGGGTTCATCTTTGTTTCTTTCCACAAATAATTACTACATTTCCTTTTGAGGAGCCTTATATAGTACTTCCAATTTTGTAGACCTATTATTATTATTATTTCCTTTACTGCTTTGGGAGAGAGAGACAGAAACATCAATGAGGGAGAACATCAATTGGCCACCTCCTGCATGCCTCTCACTGGAGATTTGGTCCACAACCTGGGCATGTGCCGGGACCAGGAATCGAACTGGAGACCTTTTGGTGCATGGGTCGATGCTCAACCACTAAGCCACACAAGCCGGGCTGTAGACCTATTATTGCCTTGGGCCATAATAAAACCAATAAATAAAAACACATTTAGAAGAATGATATAACCAAGGTGGCAAAATAGGAGACCCTTGGCCTCTGTCTCCCCACAAAGAACATCAATTAGACATCTACTATGTACAAACAAAAATAGCTCTGAGAGAGCTTAGGAAGCTGCTGAGGAAGCTTCAGCAACACCGTGGAACAAACATCTTCAGAAAATCATGCAAAAAGAGTAGAAGAAAGTTCCGTTTTTCCTGCATCATCCCATGCTGAGTGTCAAGAGGGAACTCCCTGTTCTGAAAGTGTTCTTTTCCCCAGGAAAAAAAAAAGTGCAGGGGTTGAGCAACCAGCTTCCACAGACTTTGGGGGTACTGCATGAAGGGCACAGTTGAGCTTCGCCCCACTTAGACACCAGCACAGCTGAGACATCTAGAGACAGTTAGGAACAAAGAGAAGGGCAGGGGCTTCCAGGATCAACCACATGGTGAGTGACCATGCTTCCCAGTGACCTGTTCTATAGCAGACCGCAGCAGCCCTTACAAATGCTGTGGACCCTGGCATCTCTATCACTGAGGACTTTGTTGCAGACCCCAGGAGTCCGCTTCATCCCAGAAGTTTTCACTACTGAGGAAACCAATAACCAGTACAGATACCATGGACACTTACAACTTTGGGCTTTACAGGTTTTTGCATTCATAGACACCAGCCGCCTGAGTTCCTCCCTGTTCTCCTCCACCACAGATGCCCCAGCCAACTCTGCTCTAGATGCCCAGCCTGGGATCCACACCAGCAGCCACCCCTGGACTCAGTGGTTGTGTGGGTGCACACACCAGTTTAGGCACTTGTAGCTGACTCCCACTCCTGTGTGTGTGCAGCCCCTGCAGATGCATTAGTTAACTCTGACAGCCCAGGGCTCCTCAGCAGTTCATGCACTTAGACTCGGTATGCCTATTGTCCCTGACTGCCACTGCCATGTGCACACCCGTAGCTTGCCTCTGCAGACACACAAGTGCACATTTACAGCCCAATCCCTCACAGTTGCTCATAGGCCTAGATCTGACCCCAACCCTTGTCACTGCCTTGCGCCACCATGTATGCCTACCCATAGTCCTGCATGTGCACACCCCAGACCCTTACTCCTGTTATTGGTCTCCACTTTCATGTACAGCCCCATGGGTACACATTGACAACCAAGTTCCCTTGAGCTGCACATCCATGGGAATCCAGTCTCTACCCCATGACAGGCCTGCAATGCTGAGCATGCCAGCAGCTAGTCCATGCAGCTGCAAAAGTGCATGCCACTGGTCCTGACTCCAGCCACTGGCCACCACTGCTGTGCACGTGCCTGTAGCTACCCCCTATAGCTACATGATTATACACCAACAGCTCCGCCCCCTGTAGCTTCTCAGGTACCCCAAAGTGGCCCTGACTTTTGTCACTGGCCTGCACCATTGCATATGCCTGTAGCTAGCCTCAATAATTCCACACCTGCACAACACTAACCCAGACTTCCTTCACTGTCCCACACCACCATGCATGGGCCTGTGGCTAGCCTCTGTGGCCACACAGTGCAGATCGACAGCACAAGACTCCACAGTTGCTTGTGTACCTGAAGTTAGCCCAAACCTGCCAACAGCCCACACCTTCACCTTGTGCATATGCCTGCAGTCAGCCCTGCAGCTGGGTGTGTGCACACCACTGGCTCCCGCCACCACTGGCACTTGCCCCAGTTCTCACTGCTGAGCCTGGAGATACCACTGAGGACAAAAAGAGATGTTGCAGTCACTACGGACCTCCTGAAGCTCTCACTACCAAGGCCCATACAGTTGTCAATGTCCTGGACACCAGTTGCCTGAGCCAACGAGGCACCATGTCTCTTCAGACCTGGAGTCACCACACACCCAGCACTTGTCACTCTGCAGCATTAGACCCATAGCCACAGCATGATCCAGCATTCCCTCACCCAAGGTGAAGGACTTCCCTTACCAAAGTCATTCCAATAAGTCGAGAAGAGGTGACTGCTTCCTCAAATACAGAGTCATATCTAATGCCACAGGGATCATGGAGAATCAAGAAAACGTGACACCACAATAAATGAATGAATGAATGAATGAATGAATGAATAAATAAATAAATAAATAAATTTCCTATAGCTGACCACAAAGAAATGGAGATCCATAAATTGCCTGACAAAAAATTCAAAATAATTTCTTTAAAGAAGCGCAGAAAGCTACAATAATACAAGAATAAAATGATCAATTTAACAACAACAACAACAACAAAAATAGAAAACATTATAAAAGAATCAAACAGAAATTTTGGAGCTGAAATTATAGAGACTAAACTAAAATAAAAGCTACAGTGAACTTCACCAACAGACTTTATCAATCAGAAGAAAGAATTTCAAACCAAGTCATTTGAAATTCTGAATTTATCCTCAGAAGAGAACAAAACAAAAAAGAATGAAAAGAAATGAAGAAAGCCTTCTGGACTTGTGGGATATCATTAAGTGAAACAATATTCACATCATAGAAATCCCAGTAAAAGAGAGATAAAATGGAGCAGAAAATGTATATAATAAAATAAGAGCTGCAAACTTCTCAAGTCTGGGAAAAAAATATGAACACCTAGTACATGAAGCTCAAGGGTCCCCAATCAGGTTCAACCCAAACACTTCCCCAAGACATAAAATAAAACTGCAAAAACCAAAGAAAAAGAGAATATTTAAAGTCATAAGAGAAGCTCATCACATATGAGGAAACCAACCCTACTCCCTGCGCCCTAAGGCTGTAAGCAGATTGCTCAGCATAAATCTTTCAGGCCAAGATAGTGACATTACATATTCAAATTGCTGACAGAACAAAAACTGCCAACCTATAATACGTTTCCAGGCTCTCCTGGATGTTAGATCTGGCTAGACTACATTTCAATATAATGTGAGTCAGTATGTCGACTAAGTGAGAAATATTGGAGGAAGGGTCATCACTGTTAGGTCTGTAAATGGAATTGAAAAGAATGTTTTCCAAGTCTGAGAAAGAAGAAAAGGTGAGCAAAGGAAGAGAGCTTACTGTCCACCTGACTCATAGTGCAATAGAATGACATGGCCTAACAGCAGGAATTTACCCAATAAATGATATTAGGATATGGCTATTTATGTTTATTCAATGGATTTAACATACCCCAACTCAAAACCTGAAAGGCCTTGTCATGGCCAGACACTTCCAGGAAACGACGGGGGTGACTGATCACATGTCTCTGTAACTAGGGGTGGCAGTCAATGTTCAGCTTCAAAGTGGGGCCTGTCTCCATGCCTCAGTGCTTTGCTCGCTTGTCAATATCCTCAATAGCACATTCCTGAATGTTGCTTATTGCTTAATGAAAAAACAGATTGCTCTGCCTAGCATCTAATAGTTGTTAATATCCTAATAACATTAACGTATGCAGTATTGAGCTGAATTGTAAGGCTGACAAGAGCCTACGTGTGTGGAAATGTAATTACAGTGGAAGTTCAATGATAAATCACCGCAGTTTCCCTCTGCCTTAATAAACTGTCAGGCACTACCAAATAAAGCAGAAACAATTAAGGAAAGCAACAGGATCTTGGGCTGAGGGACAGGAGTGATGGAAGAAATAGACCCTCTGCACCCCCAGAATAGCTTACTTAAACTGCTGGTACTTAACAGCTGCTGAACTCTGATCGGCAGGAACATCAGCCTCCTCCTTCATCCACCTAGGATATGGCATTTGATTTCTCATAGGAGGGTACAGTATTTTCAGCTATGATAAAGTACCTTAGACATCCGAGCAGCTCATTAAATTTCACCTTTTTACTTCTGTGTTCCCCAAGTATCTGTTTAAAGAGGTTATTTCTAAAACAGTAATATTTTATTTAGCTTTATTCAAAGACAGGAAAGCCTTTATTTCCGAGGTGGCTGAGCTGTGATTGGCGGAATGGCAGACAACGATGCAGTGGGTGCAATGAATAGCGCATAGGATAGGAACGATGTTGCCGAGCAGGAAACAGCATAGGATCTAGCCAATGGCCTACCTGCGTTCACATCCCAGCTCTGCAACTTAACTGCTGGGTGGCTTTGAGCAAGTTACTTAAACATCTTTGATGCTCCATTTTCTGGTTTGTAAAATGAGAATACTAGTTAATGACACCTACTCCATAAGGTAGTGATGACGAACAAATCAAAGAATGTATTAAACCTCTGAACTGGTAGGTACACTTCCTGTCACCTGCAATGCATTTAGTTCACGTTTTTGTTAGTAGTAGTCTATTATTATATGATCAGCAGCTATATATATATGTGTGTTTGCCCCTACCCCACACCCTCAGCCCACTTGCTAGACTTGGTTAACAGAATTACATAGCATCTGGACAGACAAGATTATTATAATTATAAGACCTAACCCTATTGTTAAACACAAGAAGAAACTCAGTTGATCTGAATTCATATGTGGAATCATAAATTGGTCAGATATAAGCTAACTACCAGGCTCTGAAATAGGCACTCAGGTTACAATCAGAGCAGACTCCCTATTCACCTGAGAACCCCCACTTAAAAGGGAAACAGGCAGAGAGGCAAGTGACATCAAGGAGTAGTAACTTATCTCTGAATAAGACAATCTGAGAAGGGGCCCTACAGAAGGTTGATATTTGCTCTGTTATCACAGTCTGCATATGAGAGAGACTCGAAGAATAAAGTCAAAGAGTCTAGACAAATAAATAAGTAGAACTCTGGGCAAATATCATTAGTCATTAAGAAAATGCAAATTAAAACCTCAACCAAATACCACTACCTAACAACTGAATTGGCTAAAATTAAACAGACTCAAAAACAAACAAAAATTCCAACCACGGGAGAGGATGTGGAGCAACAAGATTTCTCATACATTGCTGGTGGGAATGCAAAATGGTGTAGGTATTTTCAAAAAGAGCTTGTCAATTTCTTATAAAGTTAGACATCTGGTTAGCAAATAATACAATCTAACTACTAGGTATTTGCCTACAAAAAGTTTGTGTTCAGCCCTGGCCGGTTTGGCTCAGCGTTGGATCGTCGGCCTATGGACCAGAGAGTCCCGGGTTCGGTTCCTGTTAGGGGCACGTACAAAAGAAAATTTATGTTCACATAAAAACCTGTCTATGGCCTGGCCAGTGTGGCTCAGTGGTTGAGTGTCGACCCATGCACCAGAGGTCGCCGGTTCAATTCCCAGTCAGGGCACATTCCCAGGTTGTGAGCCCGATCCCCAGTGGGGGCCATGTAGGAGGCAGCCAGTTGATGTTCTCTCTCATCGATGTTTTTATCCCTCTCTCCCTCTCCCTCTCTCTCTCTAAACAATTAAAAAAATTAAAAAAAAAAATCCTGTCTATGAACATTTATAGTAGGTTTACTTATAATTTCCCTCAAACTGGAAACATCCCAAATGTCCCTCAATGAGTATAAATGGATAAACAAATCATGGCACATCCTCACCATGGAATACTACTGAGCAATAAAAAAGGAACACTCACTTGCCCTGGCCAGTGTGGCTCAGTTGGTTGGAGCAGTGTCTTGTACACCAAAAGGTGGCCAGTTTGATTCCCATTTAGGGCACTTTCTCAGGCTGTGGGTTCGATCTCAGTTCAGAGCCCGTGCGGGAAGCAACCAATCAATGTTTCTTTCTCTCTCTCTCCCTCTCCCTCTCTCCCTTATTCTCTCTAAAATCAACTTGTGAATCTTAAATGAATTATGCTTAGGAAAAGAAACTAGAGCCAATACACTAATAATGTATTATTCTATTTATATGGCATATTGGAAAAGGGACAACCCTAGGGAGAGAAAGCAAATCAGTGGTTTCCATGGGGTGGAAGGAGGTGTTCATTTGAAAGGGGCAGAAAGGAAATTGTGGGGGTGGTGAAACAGTTCTAAATCTTGATTGCAGTGGTGGTCACCAGACTACGTGTGCTTTCAAAAATCCTAAAACTTTACTCTAAAAAGGATGAATTTCACTGAACGTTAATTATACTTTTTAAAAATAGACAATGTGCAAAGATCCAGAAATATAATACAGAGTCGCAAATTCAGGTTTGCCAGCATGACTAGTAAATAGGGGGTATCATATAACTATTACTTAGCTAACTACTTGGCACACAGGAGAAATCCAATTACTCTAAGTAGCGTAAATGAATGGAGGAGAATTACTGTGCTATGAGACTGGAAATGGACAGAAACCAGCTCCTACAAATTCATGGAATAATTGACAACGCTGCTACGGTTTTCAGTGATCTGAGGGGTATCTCTGTCATTTATATTATTGGGTAAGGACTGTTTTAAAGAAAAGGGAATAATGTACAAAAAGGGGTAGCATTAGGGCAGCCTTATGGATGGACGGCGACACCGATCCTCCTTCGATGCACGCCATGCGCTCCGGCACAGCCACACACAGGAGCCCTGGGCCATGGCCTGCGAAAACGTTTCCTAATTTTCACTTCTCTAGATATTTGAGAGACATTTTCTAAGGAGACATATGGATAATGATAGAAACATAATCGAAGGGTTAAAAGTGAGGGCTGTATAATTTCACTGGTTTTATGCAATTAGAACACCTTAGTCAAATTTTTTTTTCCAATAAGTTTTTTCATACATGTGTATTCAGGCTATTATGTGCATATAATACCCCCACAACACTGTATGTATTAAAAGATGAGGTAAGCCCTGGCCGGTTTGGCTCAGTGGTTAGAGTGTTGGTTCTCAGACCACTCAGACCAAAGAGTGGCGGGTTCGATTCTGGTCAAGGGCACGTGCCCCAGTTGTGATTTGATCCTTGGCCCTGGTTGGGGTTGTGCAGGAGGCAACTAATCGATGTGTCTCTCTCACATCTATGTTTCTCTCTTTCTCTCCCCCTCCCTCCCTCTCAATCTGAAAATCAATGGAAAAATATCCTCAGATGAGGATTAAAAAAAAAAAAGACGGACAATAAAACTGAAAATAAAATTATTTCTCATGGAGTAAAATTTCATCTCACACATGAGTCATAATAAGATGTCAACAAAATAACTCAGGACACGTAAAGAAAAGTGTGTCAGTGGTGTGTGTTGATGGAATACCTTCAGGAAGCTAGGTGCCCAGGAGCTGAGGGAAGGCTGGAATCACAGGGATGGGTCTGGGACGTGAAGACAGTTATCCCTTCAGAGTGAGCCCTAGAATGTTGTATCATATTTATCATTTCTGGAGCAATAGGTGTTTTAAGTGCTTTACTAATCATTTTTATTTCTTCATCTCAGAATGCCTGTGCTGAAAGTACTAGTCTCTTGGAAAAATGACGTCAGAGAATTCGATCAGGAAGAAAGTTTAACCCTAGATAAAAACCTCACCTGTGAAAGCATGGTTGTTCAACAACGCAAAGCTCGCTCTCTCTTCAGAACGGGGACAACGTGGGAGTTTATATTTATAATAATAATTCTAGGTAAAGGGCCAGGTGGGATTAAAATGAGGGCACAGAGCCAGGAACAGGAAATTGGGTGTCAGGGGAACAAAGGGCAGTGGAGGAAAGTTTAGAGAAGTCGCTCTGTGCTTCCACTGAGGAGCTACACATTGGGGTTGTAGCACAACTGAGTCTTTTGAGATTCATCCATCACTAGACAGTACTAAGCACACTGTCTTTAAAGGAAATCTTTGTTCTAATTCCCCTCTGACAGGAAAAAGCTTCTGGGTTCACTCAACCCTATCTTTATCCTTCACAAAGGAAAACTATAGAGAGAATAGCTTTACTCCCAGGGGCCCCACCAGCTCTTATTTAACTAGCTCTGTCTAACCAGACAAGTGCTTAGACTCCCTCATTCACCTGCTGCAGCCCTTGCTCAACAAAAAAGCCTGCTTAGATGTTTTTATTTCCTTTCCTTTGGGGTTCCTCAAAGTCGTGGGGCCCCGGGGAGGAATCCTTTGTAAGTAGGTCACCTAAGTGATTGATAAAAGGGCCAGAACATTCCAAAGAGGTAGTGGTTATTACTTGTTTTCCTTAACCCCAAATAGTGAATACCTGACCCAGATTCAAAGCATCGGGAGATGCAACTTCCATCCAATATTAAAACACAAAGAGATGGCAACATTTCTCACAGTGAACTTAATTGCTGAGAACCTGTGACACCCATTAAATATGAATGATGCAGACAAGCCCATGTTTCAAAGCAGGGTTGCATCCACCTCGTTTTAGAAAAAGAAGCATTTACTTAATTACGAGGAGTTCCAGTAAAATATACTGATTCTCACTATTCGATAGCCCCTATCAATTTTTTACAGCACTCTGTAGTTGGGTTTTTTTTATTATGTATGTCCACTCCTGTGTTTATGCTCTGGATTATAATGTTATATTCATTGCCAACATGCAGACATTTTCTCAGGCAATATTATTGCTAGGCCTGGAATTAAAACGATCACCTGTTCTAATGATTGCGCCATTTTCATCTCAGAGGTATCAGGTAAGAGCCTTGGTTACTAGGGACAGAAACTGATTCTGGGTAATTTAAATAGAAAAGCATTTACTGGAAGTATAGTGGGCTCACAGAATCTGCAGAATTAATCATCAGACTTAAGAAATAGACCGAAAGTAAGGGAATTTAGTAAAGACAAGAAGCAAGAACAATAATTGCCTTTCAGAAGAAAAGTTCAGCTGAGATGTTGCCCCAGTTACCACACAGCCCCGCACCCTCGCTGGACCGCACGAGACCTGTGAATGCATCTCCAGTTTCTCACTCTCTCTCTGAACCGTCTGCTCCAGATTAAAATTCCAAGGCTGAAACACTTAATTGGCCAAGCCTAGGTCATGTCCTGGTGTGTCCAGACAGCTGATTTCTCACACAAACCCTTCCTACAAGTCAGTTACCACAGAACATCTTCCTTTAGAAGACTTCTTGATGATTCTGAAACTCCAAAGAGGGAGAAAAAAAAAAAACAACCTTTCTGTAGTTACCTAACATGAGGTTGTAACTCAAATATCGATAGAGGTACATGTGGTAATAACAACGGAAAAAAAAAACAAAAAAAAAAAACTGGCCCTTGCTACGTCTCTGCTCTGCCGTTGGCATTCATGTCAACGGAAGTTTGCTCACATTTGGGCAACTCCTCGGGCACTCACCAGCACCAGCAAAGAGGTCCGTCCCCCGGAGTTATTTCTCCATCAGAGAAAAGGGACAGGTGGCCTTCGGTCCGCTGAGCTCCTGAGAGATGAGAGGGAGGCAGGGCCTGCGCGACCTGTCACGGGCTGGCAGCGGCGCGGTCATCCCCAGACTGCTTGTTACTTTCTGGAAAGAAGGGGAAATTTCAGAAACTACAAAGCGCCTCTCAGTTTTGATTTGGCCCACAGCTCACAACAGCTGTAGAAGTGGAATCTTGCAGGGGGAAAAGCAAAAAAAACCAAGGTCGAGGCTGGTTATAATGTGGTTTTGCTAGAGTGTATTGTTTTCAGAAGAGGGAAAAACCATTATGTATGAATATGCAGAGAGTGAAAAATGAGAAAAACATGTTAGTTTTATTTCAAGCTAAAGAGACTGGGCCCACAATCCCAATAACATATATGCTTCTAGGGTTAGAAAGAATAATTACTTGTCTTTGAAATACTCTAGGACCCTTTTAGCTTATATAATCCAAAAACATTCACTGTTTTTCACTTTTTTAGCCCTTGTGGTTTGAATAATGGAGGAGAGGGAGACAGTGAATGTTAAATAGGCTAATGAAACAAATTAATTATTTTTTTTTATCCTCACCCAAGGACATTTTTGCATTTTTCTTCAGATAGAGCAGGAGGGAGACAGGGAGGAAGAGAGAGAGAGAAACATCGATGTGAGAGAGACACATCGAGTGGTTGCCACCCACACAACCTCAACCGGGGCCGGGGACAAACTGAAACCCAGGTACGTGCCCTTAGCGGGAACCAAACCCGGGACTCTCTGATCCACAGGCTGACGATTTAACCACTGAGCCTAACCGGCCAGGGAAAAATTATTATTTGTTAAATAAATAACTTTCACCATATCCTACTGATTCAGAAACAAAGTGAAATATATTTATTTCTGGACTTCACTTACTTCCTTTTATTTATTCCCTCCTGCAAAGAGATTTATTCCCAAACAATTCAAACATATCTCTCTCTCTCTCTCTCTCTCTCTCTCTCTCTCTCTCTCTCTGCTCTAGAGATTCAAATTGGGAAATGCTCATTTTATTTTATTTTTCTAAAGCAGTGAATCAGGAGAGAGGAGTTCGATCCCCAGTTACCATGTTTTTCATGATTCTGTTATCAAGTAGCTGGACGTGTTCCCATCACTTTTGACAATAAGTGCCAGTAGGAAGGTAGTTCTGTTTTAATTATTTAGGACGGTAGTTCTTCGTCCTCGATGGGTATTAGAATCACCTGGGGCACTTAAACAAAATGGATGTCTGGGCCTTATTCCAGGCCAACTAAACCATCAACTCTAGACATGGAGTCCAGTCACTGGTATTTTGTTTTTAAACTCTCAGCTGAATCTATATTTATTTATTTATTTATTTATTTATTTATTTATTTATTTATTTTTATCCTCACCAGAGGACACTTTTCCATTTTTGTTGTTGTTGTTGTTCAGTTAGAGTGGGAGGGGGAGAGAGAGAGAAACATCGATGTGAAAGGGACACATCGAGTGGCTGCCACCCGCACGACCCAACCAGGGCCGGGGACAAACTGCAACCGAGGTACATGCCCTTAGCGGGAACTGAACCCAGGACTCTCTGGACCGCAGGCCAACGCTCTAACCGCTGAGACAAACCGGCCAGGGCTCTCAGCTAAATTTAATGGGAAACTGGGTTAAAACTTCCTTCTCCTAGAGAGCTGTCGCTTCTGTGTGGCTGAGGAGAGAATTGGTCCAGAAGGATTTCTACCACGACACAGAGACATTATTCGAGCTCAGTGTCTCCTGCCTCTCCCCTCCAGAGGCACCGACTCTGGCCACTTAGCTTGTGAACCCAGATAGGATATAACAGTCACAGCAAAAACAAGTGTCTTTACCAAGCCCCACACCTCTGCTTCTCCTTCACCCTCATTCGTTATTTTGACCCTGAAGTGGCCCCTTCAACTTGTCACTTCAGTTCGGTATCTCAGTATCTCAGATTCTCAGAGATACTGGCTCTCGCTACATTGCTCCCTCGAAATCGTATCATTCATCAGAGAATACAGGAATCCCAAAGCATATGCCCTGGCCCATTTCTGGAAACATTTTAAAAGTACTTTTGAGATTCTAAGGGTGAGTTCCCCACTGGTATTCACTTGATGGGCAGAGAAAGCGCAGTTGAAAGCAGAGCAGAGCAGGTTGACGGGGCCCAGCTGGGGCCCAGCTCCCGCCGCAGAGCACCGCGGACGCTCTGCGCTCTGACATTCTGTTTCAGTACATCTGAGCTGAAACCGAAGATCGGCATTTTTAAATAGGAACCTCAAAAGATGCTGCAACAGCTGGTCTGCAGACCACCCAGAGAAACATGTCCAAAGACTGTTATATGAAAAGCTTTCAGAGAAACCAGGAATATTTAAGTGGGAAAAGCTAAGCTGTCTTCAAATATTTAAAGGGTTTTGGGGAAAAAAAATTAAATAGATTTTATTTTAAAGCCCTCTTCTTGGAGACCCTGAGATTGAAAAAGGAAAAAGATGGGCTGAAAATGTAGAAAAACTGATTTGGCCTGGATTTAGAGAAGAATTTCGTAGCAATCAAATTGGACTGCCTTAGAAAGTGGTTCTTCTAGGTACATCCCAGAATGATTGTCAGTTAACAAAAATACCCTCACAGGGATTCATGCTTGTGATGGGTAGATGCTGTGTTCTTTAAAACATGAATTCATCCAGAATAATCAAGGTCTAAATTGTAATCTCTGCAGCAGGATGGAAAACATATAGCTGGATATTTATATACCATATTAATTGACTCGATTCCTAAACCAACTCATTACACCTTGGCTATCCTATACAAAGGAATCTTCACACCAGCCTTTGAGATTAAAAGCTTTAACCCAGCCCTGGTTGTTTTGGCTCAGTGGTCAGAGCAATGGCTGGCAGACCCAAGGGTCATAGGTTCAATTCCTGGCCAAGGGCACATACCTGGGTTGCAAATTTGAGCCCTGGCCCAGTCTGGATCATTCAGGAGGCAACCAATTGATGTGCCTCTCTCACATCAATGTTTCTCTCTTTTTTTCTCCCTCCCTCCCTTCTACTTTATCTAAAAAAAAAAAAAATCAACAGAAGAATATCTTTGGGTGAGGATTAACAACAACAAAAAAGCTTTAAGCCAAACAGTTAATAGGGGTACCAAAATACAATGTGGATCAACCATTTATAACTTTTTAGTCCGGCATCTAAGCTAGTCCAATATGAGGATTGTTAGCAAGACAGATGGATAGAAAGATAGAGGTAGAGAGAGAAACATGATAGAGACAGAGTGAGAGTGAAAGCTAAAGAGGAGACAGAGATTGACGGATTGATTCATCCCCTCTGGCCACGATGGACTAAGCACTGCACTTCATTTCTCAGTTTGTGCAGCTTTAAAACTTGGAAAGAACGCGCGTGGAGCAGCTAGTTGAAGACTCTGGAAAGAAAATAGCGGCAAGTGGACTGGATAAGAAAATCCGAATTCAAAGTACCATCAAACAGAGAGGGAGTTCATCCGTCTCATTCCCCTCTGGGGTTCTATGGCCCCAATTCAACGTGGCCCGAGAACGTAAAGGGTCCTTGGCACAGACAGAAATCGACAAGCACATTAGCTCTGGCTCAGGAAGTGCTAAAAGGGCTGCCTAGTGCTCAGAGAGCCTGAAGTCCTGTTTTAGTTCTTTTTTCTCTTTGCTCCCTTCTCTAGTGCCTCAGCCCCCAAGTGATCATAGAGCCGTGGTAGCAACGGCAACAGGGAGACTCTGCAGGAGCCCATCCATCTGAGAGAAGAACATCTTCCCTCCAAATAAAGAAGCTGTGGTTTCATCATGAGGGGAGGAGCCCAGTTTCAGCACCAACCCGCCCTCCTTTCTGCTTCCCCCCCCCCTACGTCCTGCTCCCACCCCTTGACCCCAATGTGGGTACAACAGAGCAGAATAAATTGTAGCCCCAGTATTCCAACCAAAGGGCTGAATAACAGGAACCGGGAGGAACCAGAAAGTACCAAGAAGAGAGCAAAGGAGAAAGAGCTTGAGAAAGTGACCCCTCTCATTTGTGTATGAGCTCCTGTGCTCACTCGAGCTGCAGGTGAGTGGATCTGAGTCAGAACAGCACACGAAGTTTGAGAGTTGAAGGATGGCGTAGGCCACTGCCTAAGTCCCCGAGGGCCTGCATGTGTGACATGTAGGACAGATTTGAAGAACACGCAAATGACTTGAGAATCAAACTGACACTGAGACCAAAGAAATCTGGTCAAAACGTGTGACATGAGCCCAATCGAGCTGATTGCTGCTAACGCAAAAATATGAGCATGCTCTGTAGGGTCCCTACTAAACCTAGAGACACAGCATAATATTCGAAATGTCCACAATATGACTCAGTACACATAGAACCTGGAAAATCTCAACTTGCATAGGAAAAGACAGTCTGAGATGAGAGGATGTTGGAATTCTCTGACAGAAACTTTCAAGCAGTTATAAAAATTCTCCAACAAAAATGGTGACAGAATCACTCTAGAAGCAAATGGAAAGATAGAACGTCTCTGAAAAGAAATAGAGAACATAGAGAAGAACTCAATGGAAATTTAAGAACGGAAATATATAAAAACTGAGATAAAATGTCATAGAATGGTCTCTACAGAACTGAGATGGCAAAGGAAAGATGGCAGAGAAAAGTAAACTTGGAAATGAGTGGATACATATTGTTCAATCTGAACAGAGAAAAAAGATGAAGAGAAAGCATGAAAAACAGCAAATGAACAGGACATCAAGTAAGTGTGGAACAAAAGGCTTAATGTTTGTATCATTGGAGTACCAGAAGGAGAGGAGAAAATGCATAGCTGGGAAAAAAAAGGTGAAAGAAAGCCCGCATCCCGGGCCGAGTAGTAGGATGAGAGAGAGAGAAAAAGTAATGGTAAGCCAGTCAGAGAAAGACAAGTACCATGTGGGTTCACTCATGTAGAATTCAATAAACAAACCAAACTACCAAGCAAAATAGAGACAGACTCATAGACAGAGAGCAGGTAGACAGCTCTGTTGGGGATGGAGTGGGGAGGGTTGTGGGAGAGGAACTGAGGCCAAAAGAAAAGAGAGAGAACTCATGGACATGGACAACAGTGTGGTGATAGCGGAAGGAGAAGGTGGGTGGTGGTGGAAGAGGGCATAGAGGGATAAATGATGATGGGAAAAAAAATCTTTTAAAATAAATATAAAAATAATACTGCCATTTGACCCAATGATCCCACTTCTAGGAATATACCCTAAGAAGCGTGAAACACCAATCAGAAAGAATAGATGTACCCCTATGTTCATAGCAGCACTATTTACAAATGTTAAGATCTGGAAACAGCCCAAGCATCCATCAGCCCAAGCATTAGAATATACCCTAAGAAGCGTGAAACACCAATCAGAAAGAATAGATGTACCCCTATGTTCATAGCAGCACTATTTACAAATGTTAAGATCTGGAAACAGCCCAAGCATCCATCAGTGGATGAGCGGATAAAAAAGCTGTGGTACATATACACAATGGAGTACTATGCAGCTGTAAGAAAGAAAGATTTCTTATCCTTTGAGATGACAGGGAGGGACCTGGAGAGTATTATCCTAAGCAAAACAAGCCAATCAGAGAAAGACAAATACCACATGATCTCACTTATTTGTGGGATAACGAACATAACAAGCTAAGGAACAAAATAGACCCAGAGACATAGAAGTAGGGTACAGACTGACCAACCTCAGAAGAGGGGATTTTGGGGGAGGGAAGAGATAAACCACAGAACTTATGCATGTATGCAGAATTATGGACATAGGAAATAATGCTGGGGATGGGGGGGCGAGAATCCGGAGGAGGGTGTCAATGGGGAAAAAAGGAGAAACATTTGTAAGAAAAATAAATTTTAAAAAATTAAATACTGAAAAAATTAATAAATATGAAAATAATAAATAAAAGTAATGGGAAAAGCTTGGCCCTATGGAATTGCAGCTCATTTAGAGTTAGTGTGTCTCCCATGGGTGGGTTCCAGTAACGACAGCCCCCATGGCTGCCATGGGACTGCCTAGGGGTGCAGAAGGAGATGGGGGGTTGGCTTCTCACTCTTTCTGAGGGTCATAAATTCAAGCCAGGCTTCTTCTGGAGCTTGCTCTACCGCACCATAGTGCTCACCTCCAGGGTTGTGGCTGTCTTAGGTCCAGACCAGGGGATACTAAAGGGGGAAAAAAGAACTTACTGATGCTTTGGTAAGTTTTGAAAGTCTGATCCTCATCCCTAATCCTCCTGCTAAGGCAATTCTACCCGGAAACAATGCAATGGGGAGGAAGGGCAAAGGTGTCATTTGCTGCACACTCAAAAATCCAAATATAACTTCCGACGCCCCCAAAACTCAGCGACAGTTGGCCCTACACATCTGAAGATTTCAACCACAGATCATATTTTTGGAGAAACATTATTTTTGATCCACATTTAGGAATGCAAAAGTACAGTTTTTGATCTGTGGTTGTTTGAATGCTCGAATATGAAACCCACAGATATGAAGAACCAACTATAGATATTGAAAAATATCCATGGATAGGTTGCCCCAAGCAGTTCAAACACGTGTTGTTCAAAGGTCAAGTGTATTAGTTTTACAGAGCCCACAAATTCTATCTGGGTCTTATAGCCCCTTTCAATTGAAGAGACAAGCAGGGCTTTCTCCATATCACCCACAACCAGAACCTCATCCTTCTAATAATTTTCAAGCAATTGAAGATCAGAAAAGCATGTCCTGAGAAAATTACAAAATAGTGCAAAAAGTTTCTTTTTGAATCTTTGGATAGTATTATTGCAGGTGAATGCTAAGTAAGTCACTTTTGATTTTCTGCTCCTCATATTCAGTCTAATTTCACAATTACATTCCTAGTCACTTTCCCATCTCACTGCTAATACGTATGGAAGAACTACAAGAATATTTTAATTTGTCCAAGGAAATTATTTTTTATAAAGTTAAAGCATTTGTCCCTAAATATGTAGACTTTCTTCATTTAAATAGTCATTATTTTGGACTGTCTATACCATGGAATACCAAAATTACTACAGATAATTGGAAAGTAAAGTGGCCATCTATGTATTGAAAACAGATATACGGTCTTACTGTAACATGCTATTTCACACACTCTACACTGTATTATTTATTTAGCAAATATTTATTGAGTGTCCATTTAGTTCTAGCTTTGACAGTGTGGCAATAAGTCAATTGAGTAAGGTCCTATCTTCATCTTATTAGGATTTGAATAAAATGTCATAAGCATGCTGCCAAGCACAACTGTTCTGTATTGATGTTTGGAATATGTAGATTTTTTTTCTTAATTATTCTGCAAATGGACTTTGCCTCTGACAATCCTTCCAGCAGAATGGAGATGGGACAGACCACGTTTCTTTTCAAATACACTTCTCATGGAGGAGTTTGAGGCCATTATCAACTTCGTGTTCAACTGAGGGACAGTCAATATAACAATGTGGTTGAGGTATGAATGTCCCTGCTCATTAGGAAAGAATTAAGGAATCAAGAGTGAAGATGTTCATTAGAGACCAAGGCTAAGATCATCCACGCCCTTGAATGCCCTGTTGATGTGTATGGATATAAACGTTGGACAGCGAAGAGTGCTGATAGGATAAAAGAGGATTCATCTGAAACATGGTGTTGGAGGGGAGCTCGATGGACACCGTGGACTGCCAGGAAGACAAACAGGTGGGTCCCAACACAAATTAAGCTTGAAATATCTCTGGAGACAAAAATGACGAAGCTGAAGCTGTCATCCTTTGGTACCCCGTGAGAAGGCAAAGTTCTTTAGAAAAAGCAATAATGCTGGTAACAATAGAAGGTGACAGGACAAGAGGAAGGCCAAATATGAGATGGATTGACTCCCTAAAGCAGCCATAAGCAGGAGTCCACAGGAGCTGCTGAGGGCAGAGCTGTTAAGGGCAGGACACTGTGGTCATCGATTATCATAGGATCGCCCGGAGCGGGAGCCCACTCAATGCAGGGCACACAACACGCACGTACCAGCTAACTGAGCATAATGATCATTGTTCAATTGTTGCCTTGGAATATTTTGCAAATTTCCCAAATTTGGGCAAAAATGCCAGCTTTACAAAATGAAAGTCACAGGTTGAGACCAATCTTTTTTACTCTAGTTTGTGCTCTCCTGGCTAAAGTTAACACTTTTACTTTTTATTTTCTTAAAGCAACTTTTTAACTTTAAGAGGTTAAATGACTGGCTTAGCACAATTTAGCATTTCCCAGGTGGTTTTTTGAATGTCACTCTTCACCACCTCGGGCCTGAAGACGACGTGAGGCTAAATTTTTAATGAAAAATGAGTTTTGTTTATTCATTTATGCATAATTTTGGTTCAGTAGCAAGAGAAGGGCACCTGCTACAGATTCATTAACTCGTGAATTTGGGGAATTTTGTTAAGTTAGCATTTTTGTGTTTCAACTCTGTGATAGAAGTCCTCATGTTTATGTCTTAGACACTGGGCTGCTTTTCATTAGGACCCCTTTCCTTCTCTTTCCTCCTTCATCCTCTCCTTCATTCTTTCCTTCCATCAAACTCGCTTTCTGATCTCCTACCTTAACACCTCTGGTCAGTGATCAGCTTCTCAAAATATTCTCCACTGGTACTGACAGTGTGAATATGCCATTACTTCTCCAGTATATCCAGGTGTGGTTTACAGAAAACTATAACAGAGGTGATGGCAACTCTAACATCACCATCACGTGGCATGAGTCCGAGAATGCGAATAACTTTCACTTGGCAGAAACACCTTCAATTAATTAAAGCTGGTGGAAACCACGAAAACTTCACTGAATTCCAGAAATCACAGAACTTCTGAGTTTGTTTTGAGGCATTTTCCCCTAACATTGGTTAAATAGCTATCATTTTTAACATTTGCATTCCTCCCACCCCCCAAGGGAGGAGAATACTATTGTAATTACACCACATTCTTCTGAGATTCCATAACGAGCTATTATTTTGCTAATGGAATATTCAAGTAGTCTGTAGTAATTTATCAAATAGTCCCAGATCCCATTTTCTCAGTGTGAATCTTTTTGTTCCCAGGTAAATTGATGTGTGGGGGGTTATCAAGGCCTTTTTGTAATTCAAATCATCCTCCTCCCTTCACAAAAATATATGTATTCTTAGAAGTGTGTTTTTTTTTAGAACTGTTTAGAATTAAAATTGTGCAGACATTGTGCAAGTAGTATTTTCTGCATTTTCATTTGTTTTATATTTTTGCATTTTGATGCCTAATTTCGAAAATGCACCTAAATGGGGGGGGGGGGGAATGTAATTCACCTTCTTTTACACTACAGTCTGTTCTTTTGTCAGCTTCAAGGACTTCCAAGAGAGCAGATTGTAAACGGGAGACCCAGCAACAGAAAACCCTTTCAGCTCAGCTCTCCCGTTTTCCTTCACTTTAAAAGACAATAATTTAAACTAGTGTAGTTCTTATTGAAATGGTCACCACTTTTTTGCACAGAACTCAAAGGTATAATGGGTTGTGCATATTGATGAATATATAACAGCCCTTTAGCAGAAAACTGTGCAAAGAAACCCACGTTGGGAGAAATATTTTAAACTATTAAACAAACAAGCAATGCACATTATTTATAAAATTTACTAAGCAACTAACTGGAGGGTTCCAGTTCCTGCCAAGATTGAAAAATGGCTTGTACTACTGGCTCAGTTTTCTCAAATCAGCCTTCAAGTGTGTTGGGTAATATTGTCACTACAAGAAAACATTTTCAAGAAAAAGCTAACAAAAATAATGAATAGAAAGCCCCGAGGAGGCTGAAGCATGTCTGGAATTATTGTTTGTGGCAAAGGGTAGAAAGTCACATCCTGCTATAGAAATGCTCACAGATGACCTTGAGGAGGTGCAGTAGAGAAAAGCCTTTCGAATATTGCACTTGCCTTTCCTAGGCTTTGCCCTTGGACAGCTCTCACCTTCCCGTTCACCAGAGATCTGCTACAGCAGCTCAGGTCCCTGAAGTGGTATCCCTAAGATAATAAGAGTGAGGCTGCTTGGAGGTCCGGTCCCAGTGATGAAATGTTAAAAAGGTGAAGACTGACCAGCTGCCCTTGGGGTATTCACTCTTCTTCTTCCTCCCCCACAATATTCATTAGTTGGTGGCTATCAACCGAGGGAGACTGTCTCCTCCCATTGCTGTGTTACCATTAAAAGTGAGAAATAAATCGCTGACCAGATAAAACTATTGTGGGAGTGACAGGTAGCAGTCTGGAATCCACAAAGGTTCTGTGGTGCCTGGGACTCTCTACCCACGGGATTAACCTCTCTTCTATTTTTAAATTGACCAGATTTTACACAGACTGAAGTCTGGCCTTTGGCCCTTGTCCAACACACATTTCCGGAAACTCAAGACCCTCTTTCTATTCAGAGAACCTGCTAAGACAGAGTAGCTGTCACAGCGGAAAAGCACAAACACACCAAAATAACTAGATGCCAAGGCCTACAGGTACCTAAAAGAGAAAGCATGGACTGGACAAAGGGTAGCAACTTAAGCCAAAATATTGGAATTGACAGGTTAAGAATTTTAATAATATGATAGATATAGAGATATAAGAAGATATTGGCCATATAAAAGAAGAACAATATTATGTAAGAAAAACAGGAATTTTTCTCAGAATTAAAAAATGAAAGATCTTGGATTTAGAAGGATGACTGAGTGTCCAATAAGATTGGTATTAAGAACCCACATATAGACAGTATAATTAACTGTAAGAATATCGATGATAAAGAGAAAACCTGAATGCTGCTATTACCGTCACAAGTAGCTAGTTAATATTAAAAATAGGAAGAGAGCAAAGGGGAGGCCAGACATTATAAGCATGGTCATCTGGGCAGCTTCACTAGGAAGCTGCAACTTTACACTCCCCAGGGAACCACCAGTCCATTCCCTGCAGATCACTGGGGGAAAGTGTCCAACAAAGGGGGGATGGACACATGCACAGTGGACTCAAGGTGATTTAAGAAAGGTGCTTGTCTGTCACTCTAACCTGGAAACAAAGATCATTGACTAGGGGGCAGAACCATGTCAAGCATGTGAAATCCTGAAGGCTTCATTGGTTAAGCTCCTGGTTATAACCCCCAGATAGAGTTTTCACACTCTTGTTCCTCTCACTTTGCTCCTGCTTCCTGCACTTGCTCCCTCCATGACCTGTGCTAGCCTGCCATGTGGCCCTAGAGGCTGCACGGCCCATGGACATGTGGACCCCATGTGCAATAAGCAACTGGGAACATAAATTAAGTTAGCTAGATGCTGGACTGAACTGTTCTTTAATGTGGAGCAAAGACCCTGGGCAGTAGCTTTAATTCTAGCTCCATTGAAGGCAAGATGGGACTTTTTCCACGGAGGGAAGGAGGGAGATGGGACCTTGTGATACCACTGCAATAACCTGGTTGTTAATTGACAGGAAAGGGGAAAGGAAAGGGCAGATAATATAGGTATGCCACTGGGACAGCTGCGGTTTAACATTCTCTATGTCTGTTCCCTGCAGATCAATAGGAAAGGGACTAGACATGCAGTTTAGACACATGCCCAGTAAGGTCTGGATGACATGGGAAGGGGTTTTCATGTTCCTGCAGTCGCCCACATGGCTCATGGCCAGGTGGACCCCATACACAAGGGATGAATAAACTGTGATTAGCCTGATGCTCCACTGGACTTAATTCCACCATGAATGGAAACTTTGGATACTGGCCTTACTTCTAGCTCTGTTGAATCCACAGCTGCATATTTTCCAGGATGGGTTTAAGGGAAAAGGGACTTTAGAAACTGAGTGATATAACTTCACACAAATAAAGTTTTTTACTACAACTCATCCTCCCATAGGGACCTCCAGAAATGCGTATTCTAGCAGCACCCCAAGAACCCCACTCCCACTAGCAATAAAGAAATTCCATTCATGCAGTTCCCTGATAATACCTGGAAGGGAGTTCTCTTAATGTTATACCATCAGTAAAGCTTTCCAGATGTCTTGTCCTTCTGTGGGCACCTCAGGGAACTCTAATTCCCATGGCACCCCTAAAGCTCCACTTCTACCAGCAGAGGTAAGGACACAGAGGACACCCCACTGATAATGCTGTTGAATAGAAAGTAAAGGAATGAACAAGTATACCAATTAGAAACCATTTTAGAGAATAAAATCAAATTAGCAAAGTATAAATCCAGAAGTGATGGACAAGCTATGCTAAGAATAATAATCAAATATTCTGGTAGCAGTTATTATTGACAAAGACTGAGGAAGGGTGTGTATGTGTGTGTGAGAGAGAGAGGAGAGACAGAGAGAGACAGAGAGACAGAGAGACAGAGAGACAGAGACAGAGAATCTAGAGCAAATGAAGTAATATATATATATATATATATATATATATATATACCCAGAACTAAAATCAACACGATTCAGTTTGATGAGGTAGAGAACCTGAGGAATAAGATTGAATTAATATATTTGTCTTGTCAAAGAAAATGTCCTTTCAGGAAAGTTACATTTGTTACTTGCACTATTAGAAGAAAAAATAGATAACATTTTGAAACATAGTTGTGTGTGTGTGTGTGTGTGTGTGTGTGTGTATCTGTGTGCATACATGATACCAGTTTAAAAATTTGTTATAAGAAAATATTCATTATGGGTTTTTGGGGAAAGACACTGCAATATAATGGGAAAAAAAAGCATTTATAAGTTTTAAACAGCCGTGCAAATTACAATCTATCAAATAGCACAAATGGGGGGAAAATGTGGTTTATGTAAAAAATAACTACCAATATAATATAAATTATATTTATCTAGTAATTATATTACTATAAAAGTGAGTTAAACATATGAGTTAAAAAGGTGGACATGCTAATGATGCATTTTTTAAAAAGATCCAATAATATACTGCCTATAAGAAAATTATGATGTATCAAGCTAATATGAACCAAAACAGAATTGACATACTAATTGTACTACCTGTCAAACATAATTTAATGTCCAGAAGGATGTTATTGACTAAAAAAAAACCAAAAAAACAAAAACAAAACACCAGCATGAGAAGATATATTCACCATCAGCCAAGTTGATTCCTTTACACATTGTTTATGGCTGTTTCTTCACCACAGGGGCATAGCTGAGTAGTTTGACACATCAAATGACTTGCAAACCATAAAGTATTTATGTAGCCTTTTACAGAATAAAAGTTTCCAACTCAGTTTCAGAAGAAGAGAAACAGAACTCAGTCCTAGAAGGAGTGAAAGATAATGGAACAAAAATAATATTTGAAGAATGCCAGAATTACACAAATGATAGAATTAACAGAAAACATATTTCTTATGTTCAAGAAGCTAAAGGAGAGACTGAACAGGTTAAGTAAAGACACGGAAAATATCTTTTTTAATATCTAACTCAACCTTGTACTGATAAAAACTAAAATATTTGAGATGAAAGATTCATTGGATGGGATTCATAGCTGATTAAATACTGCAGAAGAAAAGATAAGTGAAATTAAAGACATATCAATAGAAACCACCTAAAATAAAAGAAAGAGATAAAAGATAAAAGGCAAAAAATATTGGACATAATATCACTTGAGCTCTGGAACAAATATACACATGAAATCCTTAAAAGACAGGAAATCAGGGTACAGATAGAATATTAGAAAAATAACAGGTTTTCTGAATTTGCTGAAAACTATACATCCACAACCAAGAATTTCAATAAACCTCAAGTCCAGGTGACATGAAAAAGACTTTACCAAGTTACATCACAAATTGCTTAAAATAAGTGATAAAGAAAATGTTAAAGTGACAGGGGTGAGGGAAAAACACATTTTATATAAAAGAACAAAGATCTGTGTGACAGCAGATTTCTCTTTGCAAGTAATGCAAACCAGAAATACTAAAATAAAAACTGTCAACCTGAAATGATTTACCTATTGACAATATATTTCAAAACAAAGATTAAATAAAGTATTTCCAAATATACAAAACCTGACAATAAGGAAGAGCATTGGGAATGATAGCTATATAGGTACATATAAAGCTTCCTAAGAATATTATTTAAATCTATTTAAAAGAGAATCTGCTCATTAAAGCAAAAGTATTAACAAGGTATAATATGCTTTATATAACATCTGTTCAAGCAAAATACGTAATTACAATAGCACAAACTCTGGGAGGGCAGAAATGAAAAGCGTCATTTTATACTTGTAATAGTATACATGAAGTTGCATATTATCACTTGAAGGTAAATTGTGGTGTGTTAAATATGTGTAATTTAAATTCTAACGTAAACACTAAAATAACACAATGAAGAGTTATAACTAATGTACCAACAAAAGAAACAATGTGAATTCATAAAAAATGCTCAAATAAGAAGGCAGTAAAGGTGTGTGTGTGGGGGGGAACAAAGACCAGATGGGATAAATAGAAAACAAAAAGCAGACTGTCAATTATCACATTACATCTGAATGGTCTAAATCCCTAAAAAAAGATAGGGATTGCAGAATTAGGTTTTGAAAAAGCAAGATATAGACATATGCTGTCTATAATATATCTACTGTATACATATTAAGAAATAAGTTAAGCCTAGCCAGTGTGGCTCAGTGGTTGAGCATCGACCCATGCACCAAGAATTGCTGGTTTGATTCCCGGTCAGGGCACATGTCCAGGTTGTGGGCCTGATCCCCAGTGGGGAGTATGCAGGAGGCAGCCAATCGATGTTTTCTCTCACCAATGTTTCTCTCTCTCTCTCCCCCTTCCTCTCTCTCTAGAAATCAATAAAGAAAAATTATTTTTTTTAAAAAAGGAAATAAATGAAAATCAAAAGGAATGAAAAAAATGTGTAATGTGTAAAATATTTTTTTCAATGATCAACATATCACCAAGGGTTAATTTAGAATATATTGCCTGCTGAAGTGTTTTTCTTGTCCTATAAAGTATTAACAGAAAATATGAATTTGTTGATGGCATTAAAAATCTAGAGATTTCACAGAAAAATTAATATTTCTGGTTTTTCTCCGAAGGTTAGAATAGTGGGCAGCCCTGGACCAGCACTCTCATGTACAACACGGAAGTCATATTTGAGTCACAGATTCCCTGCCTTGGTCTGAGCCTGCACTTCAGTTCAGCATAGCAGTCACTTGTATTCACTCTTTTGCATTCTCTGCCTGACTTCTGATGGCGACTGAGATTATGAGCCCTAATGTCACGTGAATGGTTTCTAGACTTTTGTGCTATTGAAGATAATTCTGAAACAATTCTGGCTTTTATTTTTTTGTTGTTGTTAGCTTCATTATGATTGTTTTTAATGTTTTGCCTGGATGAAATTAAGAAGGTTACTTTAGAAAGTTGAAACTACAAATATATGACAAAGACAATAAAACTATATGAACTAATGTCTAATTGTTTTTTTCTCCATTCACTTGTCTGGAACATAATTTTTGCATGCCAAATTATTTAGCTTAGAAATTTTGGCTTCTATTATAATTTATTTCTTACTTTCATTTATTATGCCACCAATTAAGTATACCTTGAAGATTTTTCTCCGACCTTCATTTTTATCATCTTTTCTCTCATTGTTTCAATGTCCTTAATTTTTCTTGTGTCCTAAGACACTCAAATTTTTAAATTTTATTCTAAGCTCAATTTTTTGTAATGCTGATATAGTTCTTTATTATTTCTATTAATAATTTAAATTCTGTGACTAATTTTAGTTTTTGAATATATTAGTAATAATTAACATTTATTGAGCATTTAATCTACATGCCAAACACCACTTGAATACTTTGAATATATTATCTCAATGATTTTTTTCTAAAAGAACCTATAAAGAATGTTTTATTATTATCATCCATCTTAAAGGTGAACAGAAGGCTTTGAAAGAGCAACTAACTTTTCCAAGATAAAACAGATCAAAACAGTGGAGCCACGATATATAATTAAACATTTTTTAATCCAAAACCCATGATCTTATTCAATGAGCTGCATAGCAAGCTTCTTTATCTCTAATATATTGAGCTTACTCCTCATGCAATTCATTTATTTTTTCTATTGGATTGTATTTCTTTCCATATTTTAACCATGACAAATTCAAATAACATAACATTTACCATCTTATTTTTAAGTGTACAGTTTAGTATTAAGTATATACGTTATGTAACCAACCAGTCTCCAAAACTCTTTTCATCTTGTAAAACGGAAACCCTTTTAAACAACTCCCCATTCCCTCCTGTCCCAGTCCCTGTTAACAACCATTTACTTTCTGTTTCTCCAATTCATTCTTTATTTTAATCTATTTTGATAATATTTTAATAATAATAATTTAATAATTTTTTTGTGCAGAAACCTTGTTTTCTACAATTTTTTTTTAGAACATAAGGTAAATATAGTAATGTACAATCTTTTATATTTTTTTATTAGAAATGTTTTCAAAATATGTTCTTCCTCTCCTTTGGTGCTATAGTTCTATGTTTTGTGTAGAAGAATCACTTCATATAATACTTACTTGGAAAAGATAATTTCTTGTCCTTGAAAAGAAAATGCCTTATTCTTTGTTGGTATTAATCAATTTTATCTGAGTCCAGTTGGAATCAATCCCCATCAAATTTCTGGCTCTGTGTGGTCTTTAATTTAGAAAGGATCTTTTGGGGCCTGAAGAACAATCCCATGTTTTATGATTTGATTCTCTCCTCATAATCTTATTTTATGCTGTAAAGCCTGAAGTTGTCTGGATCTTTTATGTTGCAAAACACCCCAAATTGTGAAATACATATTCCAACATCTGGATCAAAAGGGTGCCCCACATCCATGTTGGCCTCAGTAGGTTTTATTCCTGAGGAATAGTGGACGGAGAGATGCATCAGAGATTTCAGTGGGGCCACAGGGTGGAACAAAGTGGATTCTGTCTGAGGAGCTGTGCTAAAACAGAAAGGTGGACTCTGCCTCTGCAGCTGTGAGCATGGAAATCCCCTAACTTACACCCAGTGGCTTTACCTTTCTACCTTCAGGCCAAGCTTTCCTTTGCTGACTCTCCAACTTTAGCCTGACACATTTTTGACCAACACATCTAGTTTCCACTGTTGTTGAAATGGCATCTCTTTTTCTGTTTTCACGAGTGTTGTAGCAGAAAGATTGCAGAGGGAGATTCCGGAATGGCTGATTGCCAACAATGTAGCC
This sequence comes from Molossus molossus, assembly GCF_014108415.1. NCBI lineage: Eukaryota > Metazoa > Chordata > Mammalia > Chiroptera > Molossidae > Molossus > Molossus molossus. The sequence continues at coordinate 19,019,206 of NW_023425347.1, forward strand.
AGAAGAGCCTCTTTCACAGTGAAAGATGAAGCTGGTGATGACTTTTGCCCTCACGAGCCTGTCAGACCTAAAACTCAGTGTGTGCCAACAGTCTTTAAACCATATATATGGACAAATGCCTTTTAACTATAACTTCAGCTGGTCTTTGAGGAGCCAATTTCCTTTTACTACTACTATCTTTTCCATTTTCATTTCTCTGAAGTACTGTGGCAGGAAAAGGCACATATAAATTGCACAAATTACGTATATTATATTGAGATGCTATTAGCAAGTATTTTTTTTTAATATTCTTTTTTTTCAAATATTTTTAAGACCTGGTGTATTCTAATATAACTATAAATGATCAGATATCGCCCTGGTCGGTTTGGCTCAGCAGTTAGAGCGTCAGCCTGCGAACCAGAGAGACCCGGGTTTGGTTCCCGCTAAGGGCATGTACCTCGGTTGCAGTTTGTCCCCGGCCCTGGTTGGGGTCGTGTGGGCAGCAACCAGTTGCTGTGTCTCTCTCACATTGATGTTTCTCTCTCTCTCTCTTCCCCTTTCTCTCCCTCCAGCTCTATCTGAAGATAAATGCAAAAATGTCCTCCAGTGAGGATATATATATCCAGTGAGGATAAATATATATATATATATATATATATATATATATATATATATATCTCAGATATCTTTTCATGGTCAAGTCTGAATGGCTTTCTATCTTCTGAGTTCTATTTCGTGTCCATAATGCATGTTAGTTTAATGAACAGCCTTTGTGGAAGTGACAATAGCTAAATTATAAAATCTGTTAGAAATCCATTCTGCCATGGTCTAGTGCTTCATTATTTGATATAGGGAGGAAAGAACAAGTGGGAATAGAAAAGGACAGAGTGTAAAATTTAGGCAGAACTGTGAGCGAAAGCTTGAAATTACAATCTAAACTAAAGCTTCGTTTAAGAAAACAAATAAAAACAATCTGAACCTAGAATTAAATTGTGTGTGTATGTGTGTGTGTGTGTGTGTGTGTGCACGCGCGTTCACTGCGGCACATGAAGACTATGAATTAGCTCATTGGCCACGACTGCAGTATTTCTTATGGAAAGAATGGGAGGCTTGTTAGCATGATCTCATCCATCCTCCCGGAGCTGGACGTTGTTTATGTGCAGAGGCTATTAACAATAATAATTCTGAAGAGAGGAAGTGTTGCCCAATGTTTAGAGTCAGCAGCTTAGATTCTATTTCAGGACCCATCAGGTTGCTTTCTTTTTTTTCAGGAGGTTTTAGACAGGTCACATTTTCTTAGGACTACTGTTTCTATATCTGGTTGACTGGCATAGTAATAGTTTCCACTTTATTACTTCACCAACGCTTTTGTGAGTTTTAATAACTTTAGGTAGCGTAATCTGCAAAAATGCTTTAAAGTTATTGGAGAACCTCCAGAACAAAGGAGGAAGTGTTACTTCTCTGGGGAAAACTTAATATCTTTTCATAGCAAGTGTTGTGTGGTCCTTCTTTCTTTTTTTCTTCTTAATGGAAATGCTCGGCATTGCCAAGTATATTCTATAAACTTTCTTTCCAAAATTGCCACTTAGCAGCTTCTTACCAGAAGCTATATAAGTTTCACATGACCTCATTATTAGATATGTTTTGTAACCATTACATTTTCATATTTTTCAAAGGGGAAAAATCACAGTGAATTCAGGAGTCACCAGGGTGACCAAAAATGTGGGGACTCTTTTTGGAGCAACAGTCCTTCAGATTGAAAAAGTACTTGTAAGGACAGATGCCCTGGGCAGGTGTGTGGAAGACGATAAATGCATTGTTTATACAATTAAGACCAGAAAGGAAACCTAGGAGTTTGAGATTTAACTTCAGGGAAAATGACTGAGCAGATGGGTTTGAAGGAATCTACAAGCCAGGTATGTATGTTCATCTCTGTCAATTAATAAGAAAAACTTAAATTTGCAACACACTTTATACTTTAAAATAATATGTATATATGTAGTTTCATAAAAACTGAGGTAGAGCAATGTGATTTTCAGAATTTAAAAAAAAAAAGGCACAAAAAGTTGATGTTACTAATTGAGCTGTTCAATGTTGCACATCTTGGGAGCTAGTATTCTAACCCCAACATTTTGATTCTTCACCTAATGATTTATTCTATATTCTTGACTCTCAACAGGGAGGAGGGGCACTCTTATACATTTTGGGTTCACTACCTGTCTAGATGCAAATTTTGACCTGCGATGTTCCACCCTTTAAAAACCACTGCCAGGCCCTGCCCAATTTTGCTCAGTGGTTAGAGCATTGGCCTGCGGTCCAGCGAGACCCGGGTTCGGTTCCCGCTAAGGGCATGTACCTCGGTTGCAGTTTGTCCCCGGCCCTGGTTGGGTCGTGCGGGAGGCAGCCACTCGATGTGTACCTTTCACGTTGATATTTCTCTCTCTTCCTCTCCCTCCCGCTCTATCTGAACAAAAAATGGAAAAGTGTCCTCAGGTGAGGATTAAAATAAATAAATAAATAAATAAATAAATAAATAAATAAATAAATAAATAAATACCACTGCCAGAGCTCTGGAGCATTCATGATGGTGGTTTTCCCTCTTGTTAGCACGAAAATTGCTTGCCAACCACAGAATATGGCCTTTTGGGAGATATTTTTCTTTCTTTTTATGTAAATTATAAAACTATAGCATGAGCATGAAATACGGATCTTTGTTCTCTCAAGCAAGGCTTTTTAAATATACCCAGATACTTGGGACGATGTTTATCTCCACTCGGAGCTGAAATTTGGGGTAATGGCTCCAGTCCCCCTCCAGTGCCTCTATCTAAAACTAACATTTCCCAGGCCTAATTCTCTTCACTGCTGGTGCCCTACTTTTTCACTAATGTACGTTTTAACTGAAAACACATGACATTGGAGAGATTCAAACCTCTCTAATGCATAACCAAAGCAACATTTCATAACTTGACTTTCCTCTGGACTATTTTCCGATGATATTTTCATGTGACTGCAGATGTTAAACTTTACATTGGCATCTATGTTTTGACATAAACTTGAGAAAGAAATAAAACGGGCTCTCTTCTCATGAAAAATCTTGTACCCGCCCTCAAAGAAAGGAATGAAGAACTGTTTCAAGAGAGACCTACCTTAATTTTGTTGCAAATCCTTTTCTGCCTGAAGCCTTCAATATCGATATGTCACACTGAATTATTTCATTAGGCACTTCATCTCCTCTGTAACCTGCTTGTCTTTGAGGACAAACTTGAGATCTGCCATGTACACATCTGCAATATTTCTACTCAAAGAACACCTGCTGACTCTTAACTGGAAAGCTGTGTGCATTCTTTTTCTCGCTCCTTCATAAATATATATTGCAATCGCCACTGTTATTTTAAAAAATTATCCTTTGGTCCTTAGTGATCTACCAAGCTCCACTCTCCCTTCATTTATAAGCTGACCTTGCTCCCTCAGAAAGACAAGAAGACAACCTTAAGTGACAACGAGACAAATTTCATTTTGTTGAGAACTGCCTTTTCAATTATTTCTCTCTTCTCAATTTTTCCTTGCTGACCTGGCCCAAGCTGTTACTTTGACAGGGGTCCCTAACCTCTAAATTAAAATATGCAAATTGTTATGCTTCCTGCACTGGGACCAGTATAGTCTGTGCATTGTAATTGCCAAAGATTGTTTGGTTCCGTTTTCCACCAGAAGAATATAGTTACCTACTTCTGTCATTTCCTGTTCTGAGAAAAATAATACCCTGCAGACTGATATAGTATAAGCAATCCATTTATGCATCAGTATATTTCTATTTTAAAAATGAAGGATGATTATTTTTTGAGACCCACATCTTGCTGCAAGGAAAATATGTCCAAATATATCCCATATTTTCAAGGACTTGCTGGATATAGTTTAAATGTTTCAATACTGAGGTCTAGTCTGCCCTAATTTGAAACATAACTATACTTTTAAGTTCTTAATTATCATTTAATATATTTGAAATTTGGCATATCAATGTATTTTTTTATATTCTTCTTCTAGTAAATTCTTGGAATTGGGGTGTTTCCCTAGTCACCTAACCTAACCAGTCAGTATTGATCCAGGGTGATAAAGAAGTCATTTCAAGGCCATCCTACATACTGTTGTTTACCTACATTTGCAGATACAATTTTTCCCATTATTTTAAAAAGATTTTTTCTCAACCCTCTAATAAATTAGCTTAATAAATACCCACTGTGATGACAAGCAAGGGTTAGAAGTTGCATAAAACTTATGTTTGTGGTACATTATATTTGCTATATTTCTCAGAAATCCCTACATGACCTTGAGTTGTCTCCTGGGCATCATGACTCCTCCCAGGTTGTCTCAGGAGACTTGGGGTGGAAGTCCATTTGGAAACCACTATATGGGAATCACTTATCCATTGGAAAAATAGCAATAATATATAAAACTACTGGAAATTCAAAAGGTTATTTGTTGCTTGGGGATAGATTTGATATTTTCTCTATACATTTTTCATCAAAATTTGATTGTGTTAGATTTGTTTAAAATGAACTTTTAATCCTTAAACATTTATTGATAGAGGCAAAATGTATCAAGTAATGGGAGGAAAGATACCTTGAGTTCAAAGTTTTACACAGTATAAACCACGGGGAGAGAGAGTTGAATGCTAAAGTCAATGCTAAGACATCAAGCACCAAGTTCCATCTCTGTCAGTAATTAGCAATATAGATACTGGGCGAGTAACCTGCCTGGACCTTATTTTCCATATCAATTAAATTCCATATTTCTTGTCAGTGAACTTTAAAACTGAGATGAGTCTAGTCAACTGGTCAATTCCCCTGGTTTAAACAGGGTAATAGGATAAATTATTTGACAGTTACCATACAATCAATTATCTAATAAAGCAGGCCTAGAATTCAAACCATTCATTCTTTCATTTAATGAACATTGTGCTAAGAAATAACAGGGCTCAAAAATTTATTCTGAGCTGTGTAAAGATGGTAGGGAGTGTAGGTGAGATATTGATTATTGCTGATTATTATCACAATCCAAGGACATTTGAAAGTGTGCAAAGGTCTCATCAGTGTTCTCTCAACACCTGACAGCTGTGCAGTTATGGTCTAATCTAGTATTGACTCTCTTCCCTCATTGAGTTGGTTTTACTTTCATGGAGATTGTAAAAAGCCATCTCTCAATTATCTTGTTTTATAAGATAGCAAGTTGTTGTTAGATTTTAATAGAAAAGGAACAGAAGTAAAAGGGGCAAGTTTTCTTTTGTTTAGTTTTCCTAGCAATGTTCTTAAATGTTTGGGTCTGACATGATGTGGCAGATTTTCATGTGTTTCTCTCTTCTGCTGGGAGCACATGATCATGTGACCATGGAACAGGGAGACAGCCAGAGAAGCACTCAGCAGAGCCAGGGCTCCTGGGGGCTGGATGACTTGGAGACCTTAGCTCTTGCAAGTAAACTCAATAAGTGCTTCTCTCGCACGCTCTCTCTCTCTCTCTCTCTCTGTCTCTTGGTGTGTGTGTGTGTGTGTGTGTGTGTGTGTTGTGTACCTGTATCTGTGTTTAATTTCTGTGACATGAGGAATTCTTGTGCTATTATTGGCTTGACCCTTGGACTTTGTTAAAAGTAGTAAAAATATCAGTGGCCTCAGGTACAATATACAAAGGCATACACACTGTGAATAGCAATAAATTCAGAGGAAAATATGTTTCTTTATTAATTGAAATAGTTACAGAGGAACAAAAGATAATAAAACATGTGAGAAGACAATGTTTCATGACAGACTGAGAGAAGTTCTAAGGTCCTACCAGAACACTCCCAATCTTGGGAAAATCAGTCTGTGTGTGTATGTGTCTGTGTGCTAAAATCTAAAATGAGTTTCTAGAGATCAGTATCCTGCATAAGACAAAGGGTATGCATGCTAAAGTTTCAGGATCCTTTTTCCCTTGTGCAAAGAATCTAAGGGGAAATGATAAAGTTTTACAAACTAAAGTAAAAATGTGGAAGAGAGTATTCCAGGATCTCTCAGAGATCATTGAAAAATATCAGTTCTGTAACTGAAAGGCACTGATTCTGGGCCCTCTTGCTTTATACTTATTGTGAGAATATTAAAAAGAAATTTATTATTAAAAAAACCTCTTTTGTAACTTTAAATGCCTGAGATTATTGAATAGACTCTTTAAAAAGAAAGTGATCATTTTCTCTTCATTTTGTCTTTTCTTTTGAGTTGCTTTCTTTGAATTTCTCTCTTCAATGCCAACCTTAATCCTACCTTTCATCTTTAGAACCTAGTGAAGTTCTGGTGGCATCAAGATGGCAACATGTGTCTTTCAGACTTCAGTGCCCTTCACAAGAAGACTAACAACTAGTCATAGATGAGACACCACTGTGAAAACCCCAAACACATGGAGGAGGCTGAAGTACCTCCCTCGATTACAGAGACCAAGAAAAACTGCATTAGAAGGTAAGAGTGACTACACTCTGACGACATCACCATTGTAATGGCACAGCATCATCCCAAGAGGGCCCTCTTGGGTCTATGCTTTCCCCAGGGGGAAAAAGAGAGCCCAAGGTGGACATCCAACATTGTGTGTCACTTCCTGGGAAGTTCACTTAGATCTTACTTCTTGAGGATTGTGGGGAGAATGTGTTGAGCTGACTACTAGAGGTCAGATTGTGATGGAAGAGAGAGATGGGCTTGGATTCAGCAACCAGCACTTGAATCTTGGCAGATTTAGTTTCTTCTCACAGAAGCATCCAAGTAGAAATCCAACCAGCAGCTTTTCCCATCTTCAGAGCCAAGATGACAGCCCTGTCTGGACAGGAAACTTGGTGTACAGTACTGCCTAATTTGGGAACCCAAATAGCAAGTCTTGTTGGCCTTGGAGCCTCTTCTGACATCCTTCCATGTTGGGCAGGGACACTACTTCATAGACTCACCTACTGCTGAGTATAGCCTCCAGCTCTCTCTGTCAGGAAGACTTGCCAGAGCACATCAGAAACTGGATGGGCAGTGCTACCTGTCTTCAGAGGCAGGACAGTGGCCCTGTCTGGCCAGGTAACTCAGCACACAATTCTGCCTGATGTGAGACCCCACACAATGAGTCTTGCTGGCCTAGAAGCCTGATCTGCCATGCCACCTAGGCAGGGAGGCTAATTCATAGCATTGCCCATTGCTGAGGGCCACCCTCAGTCCTGACCAACCAGGAAACCTGGACAGAGTATCCAGCAAGTTGTGTGGCCCAGAGGCACTTGAGCAGAGAGCCTGGCCAGCAACTCTGCCCTTTTGCAGAGCCAAGTTGGCAGACTCATCTGGCCATCAACTTGGTATGCAATTCTGCTTGAGTTGGGATCCCACAAAACAAGTCTTGTTGTCTTAGAGCCTGTTCTGCTGCTCTACCTGGTCAGGGAAGTGAATTCATAGTCCCACACATTTTTTAGTATAACCCCTCTCCCCAACCAATTAGGAAGCCTGTGTGGAGCACTTGGGAAGCTGTGTGGCCCAGTAGCTCTTGAGCAGAGAGCTCAGTCAGTGGCTCTTTCCTTCTGTAGTGTTAAACTAATGACCCATGTGGCCAGGGAGCTTGTTGCAGTTCTGCCTGTTTCCTGACCTCTTCTAATGAGCCTTGCCAGATAGGGAGTCTGTTCTCTTGGAAACAGGAGCCTTCCAGATTGGGAAGCTTATTCATAGCCCTGACTATTGTTGAGTGCTGCCCCCATCCCTACCTGATCAGGAAACTTGGCCAGAGCGCCCAGGAAGCTTAGTAGTTCAGCTGTACTTGAGTAGAGAGTTTGGCTAGTAATTCTGTCCATCTATAGAGTCAGGTCACCAGCCCCATGCGGCAAAGGAGCTTGCTGTGCAGTTCTACCTGGTTTTGTACCCAGTCAATACACCTTGCCAGCATTAGAGCCTGTTCTGTGACCCCAGCCAGGCAAGGAAACTAATTTGCAGCCCTACTTAGTGCTGAATATAGTAGTCAGACCTGTCCAACTCGGAAACCCAACCAGAGCATACAGAAAGCTAAATGGAATATCCTACAGACACATACTGGTACATGAACAGAGAGCGAAGCCTGTGGCTGTGCCTATCTGTAGAGCAAAGCCAGTGGGTTCATCTGGCCAAACAACTCAGTACACAGATCTGCCTGTTTCAGGTCCCAAAACGGCTAGACATACCAAACATGGAGACTGTCTATTACCCCAATAGGGCATTGAAGTGATACAGAGCATCACCTACTCTTGTGTTTAGTACCCAGACCTGCCCAGAGAGGAAACCTGACATGAGAATCCTCTTAAAGTATTATCGTGAACTTCAAGGACACACAGACAGACGAATAAACAAAATTAAGAAAATAATGCATGAACAAAATAAGAAATGTAAAAGGAAATAGAAATCATCAAAGACAAACAGAAATCCCAGACCCCTGTTGGGGTCATGTGGGAGGCAACAAACCAATGTCTCTCTCACAATGATGTCTCTCTCTCTCTCTTCCTCCTTCTCTATCTGAAAACAAACAAACAAACAACAAACAAAAAACAGGGTGTTACAAATAAAATATATTTTATCTAAGTAACATTGTTCCCACAGAGGAAAAACATGTAGTAATTACACAAAAAGATTATGATACAGGAGTCAAAGCAGACTGTTACAAAATGTCATCATCCCAAAAAAGAAGACAGCAAGATAAAAGAAAAAGCAATGGATCTATGAAACAGTCAGAACCCAATTAATACAATGGTAAAAGTAATATCTTACCTATCAATAATTATGTTAAATGTAAATGAAGTAAATTTATATGGTTGAATAAATTTTTTAACAAATTAAAAAGATCCAATGATTTGCTGCCTACAATAGTCACTTCAACTTTAAAGACCCACATAGAAATTCCAGGTCCCAGGCGGAGGTGGAGGCGAGCAGGCCCTGAGCTGGCTGAAGCCTGTTGATGGGGTGAACAGCTGGGTGCCTTGTGATGACTACGTAGTGGTTACCTGCCTGCCTATGAGAATCCCCCACATGGTTTCTCCTCATAAGAGGATATACCAACTAGATTACCCAATGAGTTGATCCAGTTTTTGCCCCAAATCATCACCCTGAAGATGCTCTCTAGAGCTCACTTGGGATTTAACATCTTATGAGAAAAGATCTCCCACAGACTGGGAAAGGGAAAAGGGAAGGTTCCACACCTTTTAGGGAGCATCCGTCCCTCTGATCAACCCAGAATCTAGTCACATGGCCCTCCAAACTGTAAGACACGCTAGGAAGCAGAGTTCCTATCTGGGTGGCTATGTAATCAGGTGAAACTAAGATACTTGTTTATAAAGAAAAGGAAAAAGGAAACTAATAGACAACCAGCAGTTTCTGCCACTTAGTAGTCAATTAATTTTTATTGAATAAATGAACGCTATTTATGTTTAAAATCCAGTACAATAATACAGGGTGAATTCCCAATTAAAGCAGGACAGTTTTTCTAGGATAGTATTATATAGTTTTAATAAATATTTGCATTTAGAATCATTAATAGGAGAATATCCCTTACAAATATTCTTTTTCCCATTAACAGTAAATATTACATTTTGTTCTTTCTGCATGACTGCTTCATGGGGTACTATAAAATATTTCTATAGTTAAGGAGGGAACAAAATAAGCACATAAAAGTGAATTTGAAATTATCAAGGGGATTCCATATACATACCTATTCTGAGACATATAGTGAGGAAAAGAACCAATATTCTGTTACCTGTTATTACCCATGGAGAGTCTCCCAATTCTTTCTTTGATTTTTCCAGGCCAATTGCGTTATTCTCACTGAAACCTCTTGCACATGCTTATTCCCATGGCAGCTGAAGGAGAATGTCAACCCAGGCCCCCTGCCACATCTCGGTCTGTGTTTCATAACATCTAGCAAGACTTTGGTTGCTTAATTCATTTAGGGCAATAGTACTAATAATAAACTATTATGCACAGTTCATTTTAAGAAAAGTAGCCGTAAGTGACATGGTTTCTTCCACCAAACCTTGTTTAAATTAGCAATGTTCTTTTTCTCCTTTGTGAGGCAGACTGAATTGAAATTCAGTTCACTCTGTCTTAGTCATTACCTACACATTATGCACCACTCTGCTGAGGGCTTTCAAATGCCCTTATTTATATGCGGCCTTTGGGCTTCCCAACACTATTATAAAGGCAAGCTGACCTGGAGATGCTCATGTTTTCTCTAAGGGACTGAAATGTCTGTCTATATAGGCAATATGAAGGGCAACGATTTATTTAAGTTCTAAGACGGAGAGCTAAACAAATTGCCTATAAGATATCGATATCAAAAGTCAAACAAAGAAAAACTTAGAAAACAATACAGGTAAAGAAGATCATAAAAAACTTGATCAAATTTTAAGCTAAATATATCCTATGTGATTTTAATTAACTTATTTTTCTGCTGCTGTATGAAAGTTAAATCATTTATAGATGCTGTTTGAGTGGTTTAGAGACATTATTAGTTTCTTGTGTTTCATTTTCTCTATTCACAAGCTGAATCCACCCCTTTGAAGTAATTAGCATAATCACTAACATTATAAGATCATTTTCCTTACTCCAAATAAATGACCATCAAACTGGTGTCTACTCTCTATATTCAGAAATGCTTAAATAGTTCATTATTAGCCAGATCACTATGGGGAAATGCTGTGCATAGCATGAAAGGAATAATGACTCATACCCCCCACAATGAAGATAAAACTCTCCCACATAAGAATTAATTCACTGTAAAATATCTGAGTATGAAGAAGATAATTGAAAGGACTAAAAATAAAATTGAATGCCATAGGTAATCTAAAGGTCATGAGACTTGTCACTAAACAATTAGATTTTTTTATTTCAATAGGTTTTATAAATATTACTGTAGTTTATATTATGAATATAGATTATTTTTGAATGGAGTTTTCTTGTATCTAAATGTATATCTAATGAAAATATATTATATGCTGTAAGCTTTCACCTATCCTATCACATTACATTGATTAAAACAATTATAAAGGTAATGAGATTTACCACAAACATTGAAAGATATTTTTTAATTTTGGTAAGGTTATGTTTATGAATATCACTATAGCTTCTGTTCTGAATACAGAACAACTTTTAAATAGAGCTTTATCTATCCAAATGTACATCTGATGAAAATATTTTTTATGTTACATATCTCACATTTCTTATTTCACTAAATCTAAAAGGCATCTGAAACACTTTGATAGTACCCATTTAACTATCCAACAGTTATATGTTCTGTTGGTAGTAGGTTTTATTGATTTTGAAATCTGAACTTAAATTATCTTAAACAAATGAGGATAAATGGGGAAGATACTATTCCTAGACTTACAGATATAAGCACATGTGCTTACCAGGAGACATGTTGATTTGCATGCATCATATGTAGACTAGTAGTTCTGGTTAATAACAGAATTTAGACTTTATAACACTGATATCAAAATCCAGATCTAAGCAAAACTGTGAAGAAAGTGTTTACTCATAGCATATTTTCCTTCTTGTGTGCCTCTATTTTTTCGGTTATCTTCTGAGTCCATGTTGGTCCCTGGCATCCTGGTACCAAGGACTCATGCATGTTGGCATGAATTCATTAAGCTGTAAGCCTGGTATGGTTGGCATCCATATCATAGGTCAGTGCCTACACCAGACAGGTGATAAAATATTTTGAAAATCACCCATGGTGCACACTCTCTAAACCAAGTCCCTCCTTTGCTTGGAGACTTTCCTAACAGAATTCAGTGCCAGGGATATCTTTTTCTCTCTTGAGAATTTGCTCCACTTTAGTTAGTTAGTTAGTTAGTTAGTTAGTTAGTTAGTTAGTTAGTTATAGTTAGTTAGTTATGTGCCCCTAGTGCGAACCGAACCCGGGACTCTCTGGTCCACAGGCCGACGCTCCAACCGCTGAGCCAAACTGGCCAGGGCAAGAATTTGCTCCATTGAAATTCTTACAGTCCAAGAGAGTCTTATAAAAAGTCAGGGTCCCATTTCATTTAGCCAATGTACATTGCTGGGGTGAATGCCTAGCTTTCATGCCTGTAGGAGTTGTGTGTTAGGGACTGTTGTTCACCCTGGGTATCAAGTTGTGCATTGAACATCTGCAGGTGTTGTCATGTACCGTCAAGTCATTGTAGATATGTAAAATTGTGACAGTTTCTCCAGAAGATGGCTTTGAGGCATCTTGGAAAATTGAGGCTTTCCCCTAATTTGCAGCAATGGCCAATGAACATATTTTAACTTCCAAAGATCAATAAATATATCAAGAAGTGCTTAATATCATTTGTCATTAAAGAAAAGCAGAATCAGAATATGATACAACTAAACATCTACAAAAAAATGGCTAAAATTCAAAGAATTTAGAGCAAATCAGACTCTCACACTCTGATGGTAGGAGTATACCTTAATGCAATTGCTTTTGATACTGCTTGGCAGTATCCAATAAATATGGACACACATACACCCAGTAATGCCAGTTGTAGATATACCCAAAAGAGAGGCACATATATGGAATCTAACAGACACATAAAAAACTTCATAGCACATTATTCATAAAAAACAAAACACTAGAAATAAAAATAATATTCATCTATAATAGAATGGATAAAGAAAAATTGTGACTACAGACAATGAAATGCTATACATCAAGGAAAAAATACCATAGCTACATGCAGAAAGGATAATTATTAAGCAAAAGACCAGTAATAACAGGATGAACACTATATTATTCCATTGATATGAATTTAAAGAACAAGTCATATTAATCTATGATTAATTCTGAAGGTGAATGACTGAAGGAAGCTCTTGATCTAAGTGATAGTCAGATAAGATGTTTGCTTATAAAAGTTGACTGGCTGCTAAGTATGATCCTTAATAAGGTAGCACTAGAATGCCATGGTTAAAATAACTGTCCGCATCAGAAAGGGTGATTCATTGCTCAGGGACTGATTTATATTCCCCAGGCACATGATAGTTAGATATGCCTTTTCATCTGTTTAACTTAGTAAATATAGCCCTGACCAGTTTGGCTCACCGGTCTCACATCAATGTCTCTCTCTCTCTCTCTCTCTCTCTCTCTCTCTCTCTGTCTCTCTCTCTCTCTCTTCCTCCCACTCCATCTAAAGATAAATGGAAAAATATCCTCAGGTGAGGATTAAAAAATAAATAAATTAGTAAATATAGCTGTTTCATAAGCAATACTTGTGTCAATGTGATTGACACATTTACTTCATGAAAACAAACCCCCATGTAAAGTGATATTATACAAATGCAAGAACAATAAATGTTTACAAATCAGTGTCCTTTAACTTCACAAGGCACAGAACATTTACCATGCTTAGTATGAAGGGCACGTTTGTTAATTGAGAGGCATTTTGTTATACTGAATGACACTGGTTCAAGACACTCCAACACCAAACAGTTTATCAAGCTCATTTCGCCACTCACATAAGGTTGCAGATATACCTTTGACATGTAAAGCAGCTCCCATGTAAGAATTTCAAGCCATTGAGGAATAATGTGACTCAAAAAAAAGTAAAAAAAAAAAAATGACATAATCTGATTTAAAAAGTGATAAAATGTATAAAGACATTAAAACTTAATCCAAGGCACGTTTATTTGGAGGTTACAGGTAAAACCAGAATAGGATTCAGGATGCAGGCTTCTATTCAGAGGTGCAAGCATATATTCATTCAAGAGCTATCTATTGAGAAACCACCTTTCTTTCTTTCTTTTTTTCTTTCTTTCTTTCTTTCTTTCTTTCTTTCTTTCTTTCTTTCTTTCTTTCTTTCTTTCTTTCCTTCTTTCTTTCTTTCTTTTGCCAATTATTGCCTCATGTGCTAGAGACAAAGTTGTCATCGGACAAATCTTTGCCCTCAAGGTGATTACATTCTACAGGGAAGACAGACAGACCATATACACATATACAAACAAATAAGAGCATTTCACTTAGTGGCAAATGCTCTGAAGAAAACACAAATCAAGATTAGGGATAGCCCTGGCCGGTTTGGCTCAGCGGTTAGAGCGTCGGCCTGCGGTCCGGAGAGACCCGGGTTGGGTTCCCGCTAAGGGCACGTACTTTGGTTGCAGTTTGTCCCCGGCCCTGGTTGGTCGTGCGGGTGGCAGCCACTCGATGTGTCCCTTCACGTCGATGTTTCTCTCTCTCTCTCTCCCTTCCTCTCTCTCCCTCCCACTCTATCTGTGCAAAAAATGGAAAAATATCCTCGGGTGAGGATAAAAAAAAAAAGATTAGGGATAAAGTCTGACTTTGAAGAGGCACTGGTTTCAGAGAGATCTTCAGGGACATCCTCTCTGAGGAGGTCACATTAGCACATGCACGCTAATGACCAAATGGAGGGAAACAAATGAAGAGTTGAGAGATGAGCCATCCTAGCAGAGGGGACAGAAAACATAAAGACCTTGAAGCAGGAACAAGGTGGATACATTCAAGGAACAAAAAGGCTCTCAGGATGTCTAGGGTACAGTACAAAAAAAAGTTGTAGTAACTGAGGTGGGAAAGGCAGGCAGGAGCCCGATCATGTTGGGCCTTCAAAACAAACTTAATGCCAATGCTTTGGAAAGGCCACTCTGGCGCACATTATGTAGAAGCATACATTCATGTTAAAAAATTTGGAAGTGAAATACCTTTTAAACATCAACATACTTAACTTCCCAAAGGATAAAACACTCTTAAATATTTTATAGTAACACCCAGCTCAATGCCCCTTCCTTTACATTCTTAGAATTTTATGGTTGGTAGCATCACCATTGCTTTCATAGAAATCAAAGGAATCTATGAAATAAAGGACAGTCTTATCTCAAGTTTGTCTGAAGGGAAATTTAACTATAAAGAGACATCAAATGACTTAACATTGCCAATATATAACGTAACAAATTCTTTTTGTTGACAAAGTTTGTAACAGTGTTTACGACTTCCCTCCTCCACAGCTCCACATATCACTAGCTAAAAAAAGTGAGGAGATTTCGTGGTGGTGGGTTTTTTTTTAGGTTTGGTGGAGACTGTTCATCTCTAGGCCCTCCAGAACTCGGAGATTGTTTCTTCTGCTAACCCTGACCCCTGAAGTGAAAAGCACCAACGAGGTTGTCAGCTCACTAATTGCAGTCTTCATATTTGGTCTCAATTCATTGGAAAATATGAACTGCTATTTACCATCTCTGGTATACATAAAATCAAAAGTTGCTTAGCTGCTCTTGTGAAATAAATGTTAGAGGCATGCTTAGGACATTATCTCACAATTGGCTATCTCTTGAGTTCACTCTCAGGTGAAACACCGAGGACTAGGAAATGGGTCGGGGATGCATCCAATTTCATCAACATCTGAAAGCTTTCATCTCGTAGAACATCCAGTCCTCCTCTCACAGCAAAACAGATCCCTCCCAGGAAAGTTATTAGTCCAGAGGCCAAACTGGAGTTCCCGTGGTGATACTTCTAGTGCCTCGAGTCCTGGGTTAAGTGAGGTAAATAATGGATGGCCTGTTCACCGGGGAATTTATTTCAGCCCTTCTCAAAAAGTAGATGAAAATTTTAACCCACTCACATCTGATCTGAGTTTGGAACCATCTTTCTTTCCCTCAAAGAACAGAAACTAAATTTCAGCCTCGTTAAATCATTTCCCAGCTCAGTGCACAACAACAACTTGAAAATTATATAATGATTCACTGCTCTGATCTTCTGCCCTGATATAGATAACTACCTAAGCTATTTATCTTCCAAACCCAAATAATTAGGTTATAGCATTTAACCTTATGCTGGGAGGGGTAGGGTACTCATGGTGGAGGTAATGGAATAAGCCTCTTTGAGCTTTGATTTTTATATATGTGTATGTGCACACACACACACACACACACCCCTATTCTGGATAATCTTTGTTTTCTTTCCAAGATTCACTCTCACTTCTCTTTGACTTCAGCGAATGGGAGCCTCTGGTAGAATAGAGGCCAGGAGCAGAGTGAGGTCAGGGTGCATGTCCCAAGTTCTTCCCCTACTCGGCTACTGGCTGGCTGTGACAGCATTTCTCCACAGGTCATCTGGCTGCCCTCTCTACAGTTTGGGATCACTCCAGTTCTCTTAACCACGCCATACCTCCATGAAAAGTCCCTACACCCATTCCTTTGTGCTTGAATGTGTCATCTCCTTCCTGCCTTGCTACATCTGCCTTTACTTACAGAATTTGGTTTCAAAGATATGATATGGCAATTGAATTTCCTCTGGAGTATGTTATTAATATAATCTTACTATAGAAAACTAATGGTACAATTTGGTCAATTTATTAGAATTGATTGTAAAGGATCAGTTTTATATAACTCCCCAGTCAACTGGTGAAAATGTGCCTTCGCATGTATCAGCCAATGAACTAAAATTAAACTTTTAAAGTAAATAAGAGAAGATGAGAGTTGACATATATTTTAAGTCTTCTGTGTAATAGGGAATTTTCATACTGTATACTTTAATCATTATAACAACTGCAAGAATTAGAATTAGTATAAAATCAGAGTAAATATTGAAAAGCTAAACTTACCCTGTGATATCTCTGCCATATTCATATTGCTGCCATTCAAAAGGGTTAATACACATCTTCTATTTTCATTATTTGCAATCTAAAGATCTGAGAAGCTGGAATAAAGGGGGATTTATGAAAATTCAGCAAATGCTATAATCATTGCTGCCTCGAAGCATTCTCTTTGAGGGCTGCTATGATCTGAAAGTTTGTATCTCCCTAAAATTGATTATGTTGAAACCCTAACTCCCAAAGGTGATGGTATTAATAGGTAGGGGCTTTGGGAAGTGCTTAAGTCATGAAGATAGAGCCCTTATGAATGAAATTAGTGCCTTACCAAAGAGTCTTCAGAGGGATCCCTACCCCTTCTACCATGTGAGGATACAAGGAGAAATCTCCAACCCTGAAGATGGTCCTCACCAACCATGCTGGCACTTTGAATGTGGACTTCCAGCCTCCTGAACTGTGAGAAATGAATTTCTGTTGTTCATAAGCTACCTGATCTGTGCTCCTGCTCAATCCCAACCAGTTCCCTTGAACACAGGTATCAGCTTCTCAGCCTAATCCTTCTCAAGTGTCTGAGCTTGATGAGGAGGAGGAGGTTAGCTCCAATGTCTAGAACAGTGGTCTTCTCTTCACAGTCCTTCCTACGTAGGAACCACTATCTCTTTAAGCTGAAGCCACTGATTCTTCTACAACAATGAAAATTAATATTCTGCCTTTAAGAAGCAGAACACAAAACACATGTAGTATCTCAGGAAAGCCACAGGTTTTGATCACAATTTGCCCTCTGGTATATTAACCAAGGTACAAATGCTTTTCTACCATTTTTCCAGTTATTTCCATTACCAGTGTTTAGTCTTGCTGAAGGAGTCTCACTCTCCTCTGACACATTAGTGAGCAGGCCCCTGGCCCACATCTCTCTTCCTTTGCCCTGACTGTGAGACACTGAAACCCTCCCATAGTTCAGGTTCCCACATTTCTTCTATTCCTACCGTTTCTTCCCTGTGTTGTCTGACTTGCCTCTGGGTCTGCTCATTTAACCCGGACTCATTAGGCTCCTCCCACAACAGGAGAAAGTACTTGAGAATGTTGCCTTTCATTCTCTCTCTGCTCCCATCTCGCCTCAGCCCCTTGACCGTGTTATCCACCTGCAGACGTCCTCCTCTGCTACTCTCAGAGCTCATAAGCATGGGTGGAGGCGGGGCATCCTGCTCTGCCTTAGCCTTTCCCTTAGCTTAATTGCAAATGACCATATTGATTGCAAGAGGGCAGAGTGTCCAGTCAGCATCCCCAGAGAAGACTGTCTGAAAGGGTTTAGCCTTTTCCACTTTCCTTTTAAGGATTCATTTTCCTTTTCTCTTGGGAGGTGCTGTTGCAATTAATCTCTCTAAATCTGTGTGTTCTCCTCTTCCTTTTTGTATTCCTACTTCTATTCTCTGTTCTTTATTGTCTTATTTTCTTCTTCTCTTCCTCTCTGTCTTCTTCCTTCTTCCATTTTTCTCTTTCTTCATTCCACTCTGCATTTTTGCTTTTTTCCTGGGCTAAATGGTAAACAAAGAATGGTAAGCCCATTGTAAAACATGATAATTAAAATGTGACGGCTTGGTAGCCTATCATTGGAAAGATGTATTTTAAAGAGAGAAGGTACTGAACAGGCCCAGGGCAGAAGGCGTACTAAATAAAATGCATAATTGCTAATACTATAAATTTGATGAAATGTGCACATAGCCAAGGAGGAGGGATTGAGAGCTTTTTCTCGCCTTCAGCATCTCATTTCCTTTAAAATTAACCTCATCCATACTAAAAAATAAATGCTATGTATTCTTGTCCACAGGGTTTTCTTATTCAAAATCAAGGATATCAAGTGCATGACATAGTTCCCACACTTTTCCCCCAATGCCCATGTTAGTCTTTGCTAGTCATTCTCTGTTATTTTTCCATCTGAGCTTGAAAGCAGCCTCTGTCTTTCTCAAAACAGTAATCTAATCATCTTCCACCAGTTGCTGGAGAACATCTATGGTGAAGTCCATTTTTCATTCCTGTAAAACAAGTTTAGTCCTCAGATATTAACCATGATCGTCTCTACATAGGGCATTATGGGCTGTCGTTTACGCTTTTCTAAAATTTCAGAATCTGCTATAATGATTATGTATTACATTAATAATCTGATACAAGTCTAGTTTTAATTAAGTAATTAATTGACCATCCTATATAATTCAAAGACAGTTACCAATACAGAGATTTCGTTCTGACAATCCCAAAGTCATGTAAATTATCGGAGCAATTATTTTTATCTAATCCCATCCTCTAAGTATTATATACACCCAAGGTATTCATATTTAATTACTTAATTTTAAAAAATATAAAAAAACTAGGATTGATTTTTATTTTTTTTAAATATGTGTTTTTAATTGATTTTTTTCCTTTTCTTTCTTTAGAGAGAGAGAGGAAGGGAGAGATAGAAACATTGATCTGTTGCCTCCTGCACACCTGCTCCTGGGGATCCTGCCTGCAACCTGGGCCAGTGCCCTGCCAGGGAATCAAACAAGGACCTCTCAGTCCACGGGACGACGTGCAAACCTCCGAGCCTCGCCAGCTGGGCTAGGATTGATTTTTCAAACATAGTTTAAGACCCAGTATTATTTGTATGAGGACAATCAGGGAGGGGAAAGGACAAAGCAAGCTGCACTGCCATGGTTAGCAGAGAATTCCAAGTAGAGCACAGAGGCTATAAAGAAAGAAATGTCTTTAAGGGGAAAACATTTCATTTCTATTTCAAATGATCTATCTTCAAATTAGCTTCAGTATAACATCTGGAAAATGTTAGTTTTGCTTCACAGGCAATAATGTTACCCAGCTTAAAGTGTGTGTGTGTGTGTGTGTGTGTGTGTGTGTGTGTGTGTTTACATATGTAGGTAAACTTCCATCTTATTCACCATTACTTACATTTACCTTGACATTTACCTGGACTTTGGTAATGGCATTTATACTTAACAATTTATTCTTAACACATATCCTACAGTGTTATTCTCAAAAAAGGTCTTTAGTAAATATTGGTCAAGGATAAGAAATCTGTCAAGGAAGCTAATATTGGCTTTGACTTTTAGGAAATTATTTTCATTTCTATATAAAATATTAGAAGCCATTAGCATTTGGGGTTTAAGTTATAATATATGTGTCATGAAAAGTCCTGGGAATAATATCAAACTGATGGGAAATTTTTGAATAATATTATGATATGTTGGTATGAGCCATGACTTACTAAAATGACTTAGCTACATATCACTCCTATTCCCCAACCTAAAAACATAAGACAGAAGCCTGAATAGTCAGAGAAATGTCACAAAGTTTGTGCATTTATTTGACAAAAGAACTGAGTAGATTCTATTGCTAGATTTTGTGTTTCCTATAATTTGTACAAGGTATGTTCCCTGCCTCATAAAGCACCAGTTCAGTGAAGAAAACAGGAATAAATGGCCAACTGCAATACAGTGTGTTACTGTTACTAACCGATGATTCATAATTGTGTTGCATTAATATCACCTGGAGGGCTTTTTAAAAATACATATTCTCAGAATGTATTCCAGGAGTCCTGAATCAGAACCATGTGTTAGCATGCCAGGGAAGCCAGGAGAGACAGCTCATTTCTTAGGGAAAAGAGGTCTCAAAAGGGAAAAAGAAATTATCAAGGAGAGGCTTGTCTGAGGTTGCTCTCAGGGCAGGTCAAGGGTAGTGCAGAGGTGGGGGAGGATACTGAGCACAATGAGAATGAGGGAAGGGTGTAATGATCTGAGGGAGCAGCATGCATGACCCTTAAATGTGAACAAACATTTACTCTGTTAACATCATAGCATGCAATGTGGAGGGATACAGGTGTGTGGACATAATTGAGAGAAACAAAACTACTGAAGAAACCCTAGCTCATGCAGAAACTTGGAGGGTTTAAACTACTTTAGTGCTTAGGTGGTTTCCATAGACATCAGCAGAGGAGAAATTTGTTCAGGGTTGCCAGTATGATGTTTCTAGCTTGGGCGATGGTGTAGGTGCTATTAACGTCCAGTGATGTACAGAGCACAGAGTAAAAAGTAGTTTTGGAGGAAGTTAAGAAATTCAATTTTGAAAGCAATTTGGAAATCCCTGTAGTATAATGTAGTAGCAATTAATGACTATAAAATCTGCAGGAAAGTTGAGAGTGACCAATCATTCATTTGACACATATTAACTGAACACTTCCTCTGTGGTACACCATGTGCTAAATCTAGACATACACCATCAAAGAAGAAGAGACAAGGCATCCACTTCTGTGGACCATGAATGTGGATGTTTCTTGAAACCCCAGGAGATCAAGGGATCATTGAAGAACGAGGTTTGGTTAAAATGCATAAAGAGCCCTGGCCAGTGTGGCTCAGTTGGTTGGAGTGTTGTCCCAGTACATCAAAAGGTGACAGATTTGATTCCCTATCAGGGCACATACCCAGGCTTCAGGTTCGATCCCCAGTTGGGGGAGGCTATCGATGCATGCTTCTCCCACATTGCTTTTCTCTGTCTGTATGTCTCTCTCTCCCCTCTCCTCTCAATTAAAAACAAACCAATAAAAGAAAATAAAGTGCGTAAGGAATTTAGATGATGAGTAGTACACAGGAAGCACTATATCAATGTTAGTTACAAAGTAAACAAGCAAAAATCAAGGAATGATGATAGCAAAACAGAGAATGAAAATAGGATCAAATGTGGCCAAGTAATCCAAAAGTCATGAAAGGCCTCTTTGATATATAAATGACATTAACCAATTAAAAAAAAAACCATTGATATGAATATCAGGGAGAAAAGCGAGGAGAGGCACAGGGAATCACTAGTGTGGACACCCCGAGACAAAGAGAGTGTGCAGGAGCATCCCATGTTGGGCTCTTAAAGCCTGCTTAATGCACTTGAATTTTAGCCTAAACGGGAGAGAAAATTGTTAGATGGTTTTAAGCAGTGGAGTTACTTCATCTAATTTCTATTTTTAAAAATACTACTCTGGCTGTTGTGTGGAGAATTGTATTTTGAATGAGAAAGAGTAAAAGCAGAGAGATGCTTTGGGAGCCTTCTTCTGTCCTCCAGGCAAGAGGAGAT
The DNA here is from genome assembly GCF_014108415.1 of Molossus molossus. Classification (NCBI taxonomy): domain Eukaryota; kingdom Metazoa; phylum Chordata; class Mammalia; order Chiroptera; family Molossidae; genus Molossus; species Molossus molossus. The sequence goes on from NW_023425347.1 coordinate 19,040,861, forward strand.
GATGGCTATGTTAGAAGTGATTGGATCTGGTTTATTTTCTGGCAGTGGAGAAGAATTGACTGGATGATGCATTAATGTAGAGAGGTGAAGGAAAAAGAGGAACAAACCTATCTCCTAGTGTGGGGAAGCAGTTGTGGAGGGTATGCCCATGACTCAGAAGCCTGAACAAGTAGGAACGTAGGCTATGTGTGCTCTTCACAATCTCATACTTGATAATGTCGTGTTGTTTCTTCAAATACAATGCACACTGCTTCAGGAAAAAGATCACTGTTCCTAAAACAAATGGTTTACTCTTCCGACCCAATGGCTTCCAATGGCTTCTTGATATAAAAACAAGTAGCACTCTGTGAATAAATTTTTTAAAAGGAGCAAACATGTCCTTATGGGGAAAAGAATACTTTTATGTATTTTTTTTTTTTTTTTTTACTTCTTAATTTTACTGCGGTCCCCTAGAATATTAATGTCTACCGTGGAGTACTTGGTCTTTATCTACTAAGATATCAATTTAAAAAGCTGTAGCTCTTCCCCATACTTAGGGAATGAAAAAAAAAATGCTAAAGATAGATAATTTCCTGAAACAGCCTTTTCAGAGAGGTCAAATTTGTCCAACAAGAGGCTATAGAGGATCCAGAGCTATTTGACTCAAGGAGTGAAGGGTATGGGAAAATTCACATCCAGTGAGTACCTACATAGGCTAGATATTATTTGGATATAATTTAAACCTCATAGCAACCCAAAAAGGAGATGCTATCATTATTATTATTATTGTTATTATTATCACCATTATTTTTTTAGTTAACATTGTACAGATGCAAAAACGGAGCCACTAGAAGAGGCAATGACTTATACAAGGTCATTTAACAGTAAGGTGCACAGTCAGAAATCAAACCAGACCAGTTGGTGCTCATAGGTTTTGCATTTTCACAGCAGAGGTTTCCAGGGGCAGATGTCCTTACGACTTGTCTCTGAGAGGTCCCTCGAGACCTAGGAGAGGCCTGTCCCTGACTTCACGGGCACACAACAGTCACTTTACTCGAGGCTTCACAAGTGAACAGAGCACAGTTTGTCCATGGACACTTACCAAGCACAAACTCACCTATGTCAGGGCAGACAGGGATCTGGAACCTCCTTCCTCATTTGGGCAACAGAATTTGGAAGTAAGAAAGCTGAAGCCAATGAATGTGGTATCAGAGACTTTTTTCCCTACTAAAATTGAACCCAGAACACTTCATTCTGGCCAGATGGCCAGCCACAAAGTCTTAAAGTCTGTGGCCCAGTATCGTAGCCCTGCAGGCTACAGCTTACCTCCCCCACCCCAAGCGCCTATTTTGTTCATGTGCGTCTGCCCAGGAGGATGCCAGGCAGGAGAAAGGTGAAGCGAAGAGTCTTAGTAAATGGCTCCCCATGATGTTCTCTTCCTTTTTATATACAAACTGGAAGAGATTTCCCAGGAAGCATACCAATAACCCCATTCTTACTCTATCCCCTTCCTCTGCTAAAACTGTTCCAGTCGCTGCCCTTATTCTTTTAATTCTGTTTAACACCTCAATCACGTTCTATACGCACACAGCATCCACTTATTTCAAATATGATGTCACATAAACAAGGAGACAGTTCAGGCGTCCAGGTTTAATTTTGGCAGTAGGACCGACATGGAAGGAGCCCTCCAGGACTGGAGTTCATAACCATTTTTTCTTTTGTGCCAGGAAACCCTTTGCCATCTGGTGATTTCTGCCAACCCCTTTCCCATATATAATTTTTAAATACATGAGATAAAATACATAAGTTTAAAAGGAAAGTCACTTATATTAAAGATTCAAAAGATAAACAAGGTTGTGACATAGTAATCCATGTACTTCTTTAGGGACACATTAAATGAAAGATCTAGCAGCTGGCCTAATAACAACCATAATTTAAAAAAAAATTTTTTTCTTTATTGATTTTTAGAGAGAGAGGAAGGGAGAGGGAGAGAGAGATGGAAACATCGATGAGAGAGAACATCGACTGGCCGCCTCCTGTAGGCCCCCCCCGGGGATCGGGCCCACAACCTGACCGTGTGCCCTGACTGGGAATCGAACCAGCGACGTTCACATGTATGGGTCGATGCTCAACCACTGAGCCATACCAGCTAGGCGTAACAACCATAATTTTTAAGTGGTGATGATCCTAAATGATATTTAGAGCTATTTGAAACAACAATATAGTGATACAAAAAAATACATGATTCCTATTAGTAACAAAATCACAAGTGTGTCTACATTAAAAATGGAAGGAAATACTAAATTCTGTTAGCAGTTAGTGAAATGAAAAAATGTAATTCTTCCCCATCCAAGTTCTGGACCCCTTAAATCTCAGTTAAGAATCCCTCTAAATCAGATTATTGAGATCCTTCTATAACACTAGGAAGGTCATACATTAACTCTAACTTAGATATCTCTAACATTTCCACTTAATTCCAAAATAGGAATAATCTGATGCTGTGTTTCAAAGTGGCCTAAGCCAATTTAAACAAGAACCACTCTTAAGTTATCTTTGGTAGACAAAAAGTTAATCACTGAATAGTTTCAGGTGAGTGTAAGTTAACTATATAACCTTGTTACCAGGTTATAATGAAAGTACACTTTAGATCTAATTCTATATTATAAATACAGGATCTATTAAACAAACATTTGTATGCCACAAAACCCCAAACAGTTAATATTATCTGTCCTATAAACTTGATGAAATCTCACCTTTCTACCTTTTTTTTGTTTTTTATCCTTACCTGAGGACATTTTTTCCATTTTTTGTTCAGATAGAGTGGGAGGGAGGGAGAAAGAGAGAGAAACACCGACGTGAAAGGGACCCATTGAATGGTTGCCACTTGCATGACCCATCCAGGGCCGGGGACAAACTGCAACCGAGGTACGTGCCCTTAGCGGGAACCAAACCCGGGTCTCTCTGGACCGCAGGCCGACGCTCTAACTGCTGAGCCAAACCGGCCAGGGCCCATTCTACCTTTATTTTGGATGCCCTCATCACCATCCTGCCAGAAACTTCCACTCTAGGTATATGTTACAACATTTTGGAGGTGTGGACCTGCCTGTGACTTTTACAGGCAGCTTAGGAACTCAAGGACAGCCACTGAGCCATCAAAGGATCAGCCTGAGGGACCATCCCTAAGGGTACAGGTATTGGGCCTCCCTGAATTCCTACATTCTGCCCATGCAAGGACAGGTAACATTGTTACAATATTTTAGTCAAATCACAGCTCTAAAATGATTTTCACTTTATCTAATCAGAATTTAGTTCTACCAGTGATCATGCTGAATAACAAGTTACTAATTTCACTAAGCAAATCCACGTCTGACCTTCATCTGCTGATTAGAAAATCCTCAGGTGTTGATCGAAATACATATAGTTGAAAGGCTTTTAGTTGCCACCTTGGGAAATAGCTTTTTAATAAAATGTTAGGTGCCATCCTGAGAGTGTGGATTCTTGATTCAAAGAACTGAATGCCCTTGGAGTTGAAGTTTAGACTAACTAGCACATATATACCGTGTGTGCCAAAATGTTTTAAAGTAAATTATTACAGACACTGTAATTGTCCCCCACTCAGCCTGAATACAGCAAGTGTGATTTCTTAAATCGATTTTCAGAGAGAGAGGAAGAGAGAGGGAGGGGGAGGGGGAGAGCGAGAGCAAGAGAAACATCATGTGAGAGTGAAATCCATGGGCTACCTTGTGCACGCCCCCTACTGGAGATTGAGCCTGCAAACAGGACCTGTGCCCTGACCAAGAATCAAACTGAACCTTTCTGTGGTGCCCAGGACGATGCCCAACCAACTGAGCCACACCGGCCAGGGCTGCAAGTGCAATATTTTAATAAGATCCCGCACCAAGGATTTTGGGATGCCTGACAGAATGCCCACATCTCCAGATCTGCCATTTTGTCGCCTCAGTGGAATACCACTGACCCTCTGCATTTCCTCTTATCACCCCTTGTCACTCCCTCTTCCCTGCAACTGCCAACACTTGAAAATCATTGAATTTCAGGATTGAAATGCGATATTTCTTTAACAACCTCTTTAGTTCCTATTAATTATCTTAAATTGTCTTGTTTAGTAAGATCTCTGATACATTAAAGCGTGAGTTATTAATTTATTAGTTTAGTTGCATCCTTTCATTTTCTTACTAGGAAGGAAATTAAAAGGTAACATTAATTCCAGTTATTACTACAAAAGTCTAAACATATTTTTTTTTCCTATACAAGGTAGCAGCAAACTGCATTAATTCTGAAGGAACTGGAAAATATATGCTAGAAGCTCTTGCAAGTTATTATAGTGTAATTGTAGTTAATTTTATTCTCTGGGACAACTAATCTCTCGATAACATTTGCAGTGGTTGATTAAATCCACTCCTTGCTAAAATCAAGGTCTTTAGGTAATTGATGTGCTAATAGACCCGCAATTATTTGAGGCTGTGCTTCCTCATAGAGATCAAGTCAAGGAATGGATAAAGTCCAAATACAGTACCTATTTTGCAGCAGGAGCTACAATAATTGCCCGGAGACAGCCTGCTTATCAGTTGAGAGAGGTTTTCACCCTTCATTAACATGTAGTTCAGCTGGACATCAGAGAAACCGGCCCCCATGGGAATACTCTCTGAATCTCCCATTATCTCATTTTCTATATACTTGGCTTGACCCATTTTTTATCTACGTTTACAGAAAGATCTGGCTTTTCAACATATGGGCTTTCTAAACTATCAGCTAGCCATAAGCCTGCTGCCCCAAAGCCCCATGCAGTGTAGGCTGCTGTAAATTTGGACAAATGTGTACACCAATAAAGTATCCGTTTAAATGTTCCAGACTAAATATTTTAGAAGTAGACAAAATAAATATTGCATTCTGAGGCTTGTGCCTCCATGTGCGTCCTGTGGTCGGTTCTCGTCGGGGCTGCAGGTCTGTTTTCTTCAGGCACCTGGGAGAGCGGCCCGGCCTGCTGCCCACCAACTCCGGATTCTCATCCCTCGAGCTGAGACCGAGTCTAATCCGACCCACCGAGGCTTGAAAAACTCCACTAGCGAAACAAGGACTGCTTTCTTCTGTCTCAGCCAGACATGATCCAGGTGGCCAAAACTTACAATTGTAAGTTGAGACTAATCAATTTTATTTTGTCCTGTAAGCGAATGGTTAAGGGGGCACACTTTTTTTGTGGCCTCGGCTCTCTTTATCTTTGCCCTCATAAAGCATATTTCTGCCTCAGAGTTTATTGCTGAAGTTTATTAAAGATGATTCTTTCTAATTGTAAGAGGGATAACTGATTTGTGTGTGTGGGGGGGGGTGTGGGTGTGTGTTAACTCCATTTTCATTATGGCTCAAAACAAATATCCAATATGGTTTATTATTATTATTATTATTATTATTATTTTAATGTCTCACCCAAGGATATTTTTCTATTTATCATCAGATAGAGTGAGAGGGAAAGAGGGAGAGGAGAGAGAGAGAGAAACATTGATGTGAGAGAGTCACATCGATTGGTTGCCTCCCTCACAACCCGACCAGGGCTGGGGATGAACCACAACCAATGTATATGTCCCTGATCGGAATCAAACCTGAGACTCATTGCTCCAACCACTGAGCCAAACTGGCCAGGGCCAATATGGTCAATAATTATGGACAAGTAACAAGAAAAGCACAGCTGGTCAAGTATTAGTAAAATACAGTTTTCAGGTACTATGATAGTGGCAAAAAAAAAAATTGTAAGCTTACTATGTGTCAGGTTCTGTGCTTCCTTCACTAGTACCATGTCATTTAATCCTTCCAACATATTAGTGTCATTACACTTATATTACATCCCAGTAAGTGCCATTTCTCCCCATCTGACAGAGGAGGACACTAGAAAGAGCAATGTCAGCTTTAAGGATCCCGTATGTGGGAAGTAACAGATCCCAGACCAAACCTAGAATAGTAATCAACTGTTGAATGGGAACTTACTCAGACATCACCTGGGTTATTTTGAATGACATTTAGCGAAAGAGAGCTAGCCATCAATCATTTTAACCAAGTTCACCTTTTGTTTTGCTCTGTAAGTATAATTTTGTCCCAGGAAATTCATAGTAAGTGATTGTGATTGCATTTTCCTCATCGACATGCTTCTGACACTCTTGTTGAAGATGTTAATCTTGTATAAAGCTGTCTTTGGAACTGATGATGCCACCGCACCCCCACTCCTGTGGGAAATGGAGAGAGGTCATGCATAAAACAGAGTGAAATGTTCTAGGGCCAAGTTAAACTGTTAAAAGGAGTAATCACTGTAATAGATTTTAAAATTATTTTAAATCCAGTTTTAATTACATAAGTTCATTTCAGAAGTCCTACTGATGTGATGAGAAATTCATAAATTCTATGCAAATTGAAAACAGAAATTATATTGTTTACTAAAATAATACTGTCTCTATTATCATATATGTAAATTGATGCATATATACATAAATTATACATTTATGTGTATAAAATTTCAGGACTCCTCAATTTCATCTTCTACCCAAGAACTGAGTGGTTAGTAACGTTCAATATTCCCATATATTCTCATGTCAATAATGCTAAAACAGCATTCTAAGATTACAGAATGTATTTTCTTTTTTTTTCATTCTCACTCGAGGACATTTTTCCACTTTTTGTTCAGATAGAATGGGAGAGAGAGAGAGAGGAAGAGAGAGAGAAACATCGAAGTGAAAGGGACACACACATCAAGTGGCTGCCACCTGCATGACCAACCAGGGCCGGGGACAAACTGCAACCGAGGTACACTCCCTTAGCGGGAACCGAACCCAGGTCTTTCTGGACCACAGGCCAACACTCTAACCGCTGAGCCAAAACAGCCGGGGCCAGAATGTATTTTCTAAATAAAATTTGCTTTCTGTTTTAGAAAGTTATGTCACCAAGGCATCACCATCAAATTTAGCTTCTGTATTTTTTTAAAGATAAAAATAGAGAAAAAATTTTCTAAATGTATAAATCCAAGAAAAATACTTCAAGAACCCCTGGCTCTTGCTTGGAATACATTCTACATCTTATTTCAGATCAGGAGTAGGCAGAATTCCCCTGCAGTCTTAGGTTGAAGTCAGGATAAATAGTGCTTTGAAAAAAATTAACTCTGGTTTCTGTTCTCATAACTCCCTTCTTCCCATAAAATAAACCTGTGCAGAATATTTGAAATAGCTTCTTAGAACCATTCGGTTCCTGTCTATTTCTCCCTGAAGACAAGGATCGCAGATTCCTGAGGAGGCCATGGTGGATTAGATTGGAAGATTGCAACCTGAGAAGAATCAGGGAAACCTTGTAGACGCACTGGGGTAGTGGTGGGCTGTAGGTTTCAAGTACTCTAAAGACTCTCATTTATTTTGCCACTCAAATCTGGAGGGCTTTCCCATCAATGAGTTTGCTATGGGCTCAAAACATTGGTATTTTGCCTGAATAGTCCCTGTGGTTAATGGTTGGCATTAGATACTGCATGAGCTTTGGGTTTCAGAACCCAAGACGGGCTCTTGTGGATTCTCAATTTTCTTTTTAGTTAAGGACACAAGACCCTCGGTCCATCCATCCCTGTGGCTGAGCTGTCAAAAATACCTGGTCTGAAAATGGATAGGCCTGTGGCCTAGAACTTGCTGGCCAGAAAGCCTATAGAAGCAGGGCTCAAGACCTCTCCAAAGACACGCTGTGTAACAAAGTGACTGGGCTTAATTCAGAAGTTCAGGCTAGGGGTCTAAATGTTCTCCATGCAGAGGGAGACCAGCCTCCTAATGAGTCTCGTCTCCATTGGAATGATCTTTCTCAAGTGCACTGTTAATTATGCTACTTCCTTGCTTCAGATATTTCAATAACCAGGGCTTAGGGCAAGAGTACAAATGCAATCCCACATACATGTAGCTAAATATAGAAAGTTATAAATCAATTAAACAAACTGATAAATACAATATGTCCTCCTTCCGTGAGAAATATGCCTTTTTGTTGACAAAATATCAACATAAGATGCAAAGCTATGGTTTTTATGTGAATGAGTCAGGAAAATAATATAAACAACTGAATTGTATTATTGTGCATGCCTAAGTATTCTGTGTAGAGTCTAGTAATGTTAGAATAAGAAATAAAAACACAGAAAATATATATTATTATATCTATAATACTTATTTTAGCAAAATTACTGATTATGTTATTTTAATCAATATTTTATATAATAGTAATGTAATGATGTAAAGGATTAAAAATATTCCAACTTTACAAAAATTTAATATATTTTCACTTATTAAAGATTTAAGTTAAATGGAGAAATAATGAATATTATTTTTATATTTGTAAAGTCTCAAAATATTCAGAATTATTTATAAAGTTAAAAAACAAAAGACAAATTATAATATCGAACATTAAATAAAGTATTTAAAAATAATACTGACATGTTCATGTAATTTTTAATTCAGTATTTTATATACATGAAGCCATTCAAATTTTAACATTCAATGTAAAATTATCATGCTTTATATATTTGTATGCTTATATTGCATTTGTATGTGTGTGCTTACTGCATATAAAAATAGAGAAAAAGAGGGAGAGAAAAAATTTTAAGTAATGTAAATATTAATAAAAGTATTTAACAATGTAGAATATTCCTTATACTTCATGTGCTAATGTGGGGCATACCACCCTAATTCCTGTGTACCTCTTTGTCTGCAAACTAGAACACAAAGAAAAGCAAAAGATTTAATGCTCTTTTTGTCCTGTTTGAAAACTACCCTTCGTTAGTCAAGAATCTATTGCACACACGTTATCCAAGAAGTTTAATCAATTGGCATAAATTAATAGAAGAAAATGGCTTCCATCTCCCCCGTTTCCATTCTTCTGATTTTTGAAGCCGTGCCCATTCCCAGTGTTGCAGAGGCGGGAACACTGGTCTTCTGGGGGAGAGGCCAGTCTCCTGCAGGTGTGGGGCCAGAGATGGAGAGGGGCCTCCACATTCTTCACAAGAGCTGGGTTTTCAGCTATGGGTGGAACTGGGACACCAGCGCTTGCTGGAGCTGGAGCCAGAGGTGGTCTTGTATGTTTCAGTGGCTTTAGCGCGCGTGTGATTGTTACGTGGAGGCCCTTCTGAAGCTCGGGTTCCAGAGCACGTCTCCCCCTAACCTGAGACTAAGAGGAATTATGTCAACAACTACTCAAACCTTCACACTCAACTCTACATGCCCTTAACACAATTTAGGAGATAAAACTCTTTATGGAGAAACTCCTGTTTTCTTTTTTCCACTAGATACTTTCCATAGTCTCACATATTCGCTCCAGACAAAAGAAAATGACTTTATTCCCCATTATCCTTGCTTTTTTCATGGTGGGTGTTTTGAAAAACTCTAGTCCCTTTGCTTTCAAACCCTTCTACCTCACCCCTACCTAAGTGATTCGTCACTAAAGACTCAAATCAGACGTCACTGTCTCCGGGAAGCTTCCTTCTCAAACCTACCTGGGCTAGAGTCCCTTTTAGGTGCTCCCACAGTACCTTAGGCCTCCTTCCATCATAGAATTGACAACACTGTGATGTAATTTTCTGTCTACTGGTAGGAAGACCCCTCCTAATTAAAAGCATGTTAAGGGCAGGAACTGTGTTTATTTGATTTTGTAATCTCTTCACCTCGTACAGTGTCAATTGATAACATCATTGGTGCTTAATAAACATCTGATAAAAGAATAAACTGTTAAATAAATAAAGTCACATAAATCTTTCGAATAGTCACCAATATACAGGTGTTACCAACTCTATTTATATGCATTTGTTTGTTTGTTGCCAGAGAACAATAGGCAAGCTCAAATTAAAGCCAGTGCCCGGGATGTCCATCCAGAACCCCCAGAAATCCTTTGACACATACCTTGTTCAAGCCCTTTATGCGGTTATCAACAAATGCATTCCCTTCAGTATACACCAACTTCTCTTCAAATAAAAGCCTAGTTGGATGGCATCAAGTCTTCCATATATTCAGCTTATTCCTTATAAACCTCAATTTCTTCCTTTTGTCACCAAGTGTGTAAAAAGACAGCTGATGCCAGTGTTCCACGCAGAGTTTTCCAAAAGGTCAACTAGCATTCAGATTTATGCTGGTAAAATTCATTCCTTCTCTTTCAAAAATTTAATGAGAAAGGACAGCTTTGTGAAATGGAGGAGCAAGAACAATATTGCTTAAATAAATTGGAATTTGCACTTTGATTACCCTGCAGTTTCTGCCGTACTTTACTGGAAATGTTCCCTGTGGTGCAGGTTTTCTCTGGAGTGACATCATCATATGAAGCCATCCTCACTATAATTATTTCCATCCATATTTGTAGAGCACATAGCAAGAACATTCAGTAAGGAATAATTGATGCATATAGAACAATTTAAAACTGTAGAGTCACCAGAAAGCTCCATTAAAAGGCAAATAATATATCTTTATGCATGCCTCTGACCCCAAAGGAGATATTTCATATTTACATTAGAAAAAAAGAGTCTCTTTCAAACAATGAAACTCTGATAAGAGTAAATATTCTATGCTATGGAATAACAAACAACATCCATAGTTTTGGTTGCTTTTCTTGGGATAACACTTCAAAAAACTGTCATAGAGAGAGAATAGGCCTATTTTAGTTCGCATCATCAAATTTAAATCCTTTTGGAATTCAGGCTCCGTCAATGCTAATGCCGAATATTAGGATTTGAAAATTTTATCCTTGGCAATTCTGGTTTCATTTTGGAGAAATTGATTGTTGTTTTCACAATGTGTGTGTTTAGTTTTAATAAAAGTGAAAATACCAATAGAAAAGTATTAATTTTCTCAATAACCAAATAGCTCACTGAAAAAAACAAGATGTTTTGACAATTTAAGTGAAATAAAAAATGTGAGAGCTGCAGATAGGCTTCCCTGACTACCTGTGATTTACGCAGGCTGACTTGGCCCATGGGGAAGACTTCAGCCTCCACTGTTGTGAGTTAAAAGGCATGGCAGGTTCTTTGTCTCCCGGAAAATAAAAGCTTCTGCCATCTGCTCACCAAGGTTTTTTATTTTGTTTTTAATGTAGAAGAACATGCCTTTAACTCTGCAGTGAGTGATAAGGTCCAAATTCATTCATTTATCCATTCATTCACTCAATATAATGAAGGAAAAGAAGAAGGTGTGGAATATGAAGTTAAATAGAAATGTTTACTTAATAGATTGGAAACGTGACTTTGCTTTTTCTCTCTACCCAATGTTTTCAGACTTACTCTGTAAAAGCCCCCTTCCATGTCCTTTAATGTCATCTCAATCAGATTTCACCATTTTTCAACTATGATCAGGAGCTTAGAAGTCCAAGCTAATGTAGCTCAGTGTAAAATTTCGGTCTATAGTCTATGTCACACTTTTTGCTCCCGCTAGTCCAGTGTTACTCTCAGCCTTGGAAACCACAGCTTCCCTCCCACATCTGAGCTCTTGCATCTCTGTGTTGTCCCATCAGGAGGATTGGTGGCATAAAAAGGGCAAAAAGTCCTTATTGTGTTTGCATGTGTCATCTTTAGGCCATTGCCCAAGCCCCATGTGGCCGGTAAATCGATAATGACAGTTAGAGAAAGGATGTTGGGCTCTGAAGAGGCCCTGCAGAGGCACTGTCCCCCATGTGCCCCCTTGGCTCCAGCCCGCCACAATATACTCTCAGCATCTTAATGTTGGGGACTCCTCATAGAGCAGACTGACCACCTGCATTTGCAGTTCTCTATGATGTTCCCAAATTCCCAGGGATACATCCGATTCTCTCAAGCATGACTGTTCCAAGATCCATTTTGGCTGCTCCAAGATTTTCTTCTTTTTACGTATTCTTGGCCTCACCATTTTACTCTGAATGATTATGTATTGAATAAAAACTCAGATGTGAAATGGGGTCAATGTTGAACATCCGTCTGAGCCATAGAGAAGCACCCTTGTTTCTGGGTCGGAACCACATGTCCATCTACACCGATGGGTGAACACCCGCCTCTATCTCCGCGATTCGGGCTGGAGCACAGAAACTGCCACCACGGCCCCCTGCGTCTGCAGGGAGAAACCCCTGGGGCCCAGCTTGCAGGAGCCCTAGTGTGCTTTCATTTTCACATGGCACAAACGACGTGAGTCAAGTTGACCCTCCATGATAATGCTGTCAAGAGCTGTCAAAAAAAATTTTTTTTTTCACTATTCTCACATTTCCCGTTTCCTTGATTGAAATCTGTGATGGTAAGTGGAAACAAATGGTTCCAATTCTCAAACTTAGGAACTGAATTCTGATCTCATTTGTAGCCGAATGAAACATCACTTTAAAAGTGTTCTATATTTTCTATTATTTCTAAGGGTGCTTGCCCAACTTTGTAAGGAACAAAAGGTCATAGTCCCCTCACGACGGATGGTTTGCTTCTCACCAACGTGAACCTGATGAGAATCTTGTCACTAGAGGTTACAATCAGAGACCAGAAATGCTGATTCTCATGGAAAACGACATTTCTGGGATTTGAGTAATGAGTTATCCCAGTCACTGAATGAAGCTCTGTTTGCCAGAAAAGAAACAGTTAACATCAAACAAAACTGTCGAATACTTTAAGTAGAAAGGGAACATGAGGAGATTTAGGTTAAAGATGTGTTTTATACCCTCGCAACAATGGGAGCTCTTACTGACCTGTTTAAATAGGAAAGATTTTTCAAAGGTGGCAAGAGCATACAGTGGAGTAAAGACAGCCTCTTTAATAAATGGTGTTGGGAAAACTGGACAGCTACATGCAAAAAAATGAAACTAGACCATCAACTTACACCATACACAAAAATAAACTCGAAATGGATAAAAGACTTAAATGTGACCCGTGAATCCATAAAAATTCTAGAAGAAAATGTAGGCAACAAAATTTCGGACATCATACGGAGCAGAATTTTCACTGATACATCACCTAAGGCAACAGAAATAAAGGAGAAAATGAACACATGGGACTACATCAAACTAAAAAGCTTCTGCACAGCAAAAGAAACAATCATCAAAATGGAAAGGCAACCCACTGTATGGGAGAACATCATTGCCAATGATGTATCAGATAAGGGGTTAATTTCCAGTATATACAGAGTGCTCATTCAACTCCACAAAAGGAAGACAAAGAACCCAATTAAAAAATGGGCAGAGGAGCTGAATAGACACCTCTCCAAACAGGACATACAAATGGCCAAGAGACATATGAAGAAATGCTCAACATCACTAATCATCAGAGAGATGCAAATTAAAACAACTATGAGGTATCACCTCACACCTGTCAGAATGGCCGCCATCAACAAATCATCAAACAACAAGTGTTGGCGAGGATGTGGAGAAAAGGGGACTCTAATATACTGCTGGTGGGAATGCAGACTGGTGCAGCCGCTATGGAAAACAATATGGTGCTACCTCAAAAATTTAAAATTGAACTTCCATTCGACCCAGTGATCCCACTGCTGGGAATATACCCTAAGAAGCCTGAAACACCAATCAGGAAGAATATATGTACCCCCATGTTCATAGCAGCACTATTTACAATAGCTAAGATCTGGAAACAGCCCAAGTGTCCACCAGTAGACGAATGGATCAAAAAGCTGTGGTACATATACACAATGGAATACTATGCAGCGGTAAGAAAGAAAGATCTCTTATCCTTTGAGACGACATGGAGGGACCTGGAAAGTATTATCCTAAGTGAAAGAAGCCAAGCAGAAAAAGACAAATACCACATGATCTCACTTATATACGGAATATAATGAACATAACAGTCTGAGGAATACAGTAGACCCAGACACATGGAAGTAGGGCACAGACTGACATCCCTCAGAAGAGGGGATGGGGGGTGGGGGGTGGGAAGAGATAAACCACAGAACTTATATGCATGTATGCATGACCAATGGACATGGACAACTAAGCCGGGGACAGGGTGGAGGGGGGGTGGGGTGGGGGGTGCCAATGGGGTAAAAAGGTAAAATATCTGTAACAAAAAAATAAATAAATAAATAAAATTTAAAAAAAAAAATAAATAAATAAATAAATAAATAGGAAAGATTTTTAAATGTCACTCCCACCATCCGCCTTCATAAATCTTATGATTCTTTCATACATGTTTAAAGAAACTTAACACCTCCTTAATTATACATCATAAATAATATTGACCAGAAGGCAAGTAAGAGACCATGGATAAGACCTTAGAATTTGATTTAGATCATTACACTCTATTTTTTGAAGGACATTAGATCAACTTTCATAATCTATTCTTAGATCTCCCTAAATAGTCCTCTTCTTCATTAATGCAAAAATATTCAAATGTTGAGCTTTTAAATTTTTCTCTCTGCAGTTATAAATGCTAATTTATAGTTTTCAGTAATTCTCTTTTATAAATTTTCAAAGCTGCCCTGGCCGGTTTGCTCAGTGGTTAGAGTGCCAGCCCATGGACTGAACAGTCTCAGGTTCAATTCCCGGTCAAGGGCACGTATCTGGATTGCAGGTTCAATCCCCAGCCCTGGTTGAGGTGGTGCGAGAGGCAACTAATAGATGTGTTTCTGTCACATTGATGTTTCTTTCTCTCTCTTTCTCCCTCCCTTTCACTGTATCTAAAAATCAATGGAAATATATCTTCAGGTAAGGATTAACAACAACAACAAAATTTCAAAGTAAATTTCTACCATGCTACCACAAGGAGAAAAAAAAAACAAAAACTCTTTGCTATTATCATTTGAGAAAGGCGAAAACATTTTATCATACAGAAAGCTGGGGCTCTTGCAAAGATTTTTTTTTTTTCCAAAGTTAAACACTTGCTCTTATACATGTGTAAGATAAACTTGTTCTTCTTGAGTAACAGGGCATAAGTTTCCACAAAAATACTTCCGTGGCTGATTCCCAGAGTTTTCTCAATGAGAGTTTCTGGTGAGTTTACCTGAAAATGCTGTTCAAGTCACATGCTAAGACATGAGGCAGGGCACAGCCTGAGCTGGGTTGCTGACCAGATGTCAGTGAGATGATCCCCGAGTCAGATGTGGGAATCACTCCTGAACCATACAAAATCTGATCTCTTTTTTCTAAGTTTCAAAAAAATTTCCTTTTCTACTTAAAATAAAATGATAATTGTGCTTTCTTTATTATATTTACCTTCATCTCTTGTTTATGATTATAACTATTCATCAATTAAAGGAGACTTTAGAAGGTTGATTATACTAAGAAAAAGCAAAGTCTTGTTTTCAATATAGCTGATAAGAAATATAGATGTTATCTAAATGAAAATGTAAATAATTCATAAGTGTTTCCATGAGTCTACCTCATCTACTTTCATCTTAGACTCTGGAATTTATGGAATGATGCTAGTAGTTGGGATGATCACAAATTGCCTTATTTATTGTGAGACATCCATCAATTTCCAATGCTACCAGTTAGTTTCCAGCTACACTGCTAACTAAAATGATTTTGTCCCCTGAAAGAGCATCTTTATTTTTAGAAAGCCGGTTTTCAAAGCACAGAGATCAGTGGCTAATGAATGTCAATACTTTCTTTAGAGATATTAAAATAACCTCTGAAATGGGACCTTAGGTAAGATGAAACTATATTGCATATCTAGGGGCCCCTTCCTTGGTTAACCAAGCCAACACTGACTGAGGAGAAACCATTGAATTTGATTCCCTGAGAAGTTTTCCTTGGGTGTGCAATATTAGACCCTTCTCTACTGATTTTTCTTTAGTAAAATAAAGTTGTTATTTTTGAAGCACTACAAGCAATATCTTTCATTTAAACATTTATTAATCTATTAGGCATTTATTCTGTGCCTACTACGCCCTAGCACATATTTTAAGTGTTAGAAATCTATTTCACTTTATAGCTATAGCAATGTAGGTGAAATCTCAGGGATAGTGACCCTCAGAGAGGAAGGCAAGAAGATTCATCTAATATCTGATGCATTTGATCAGGCTTCTGGAGCACAGCAGGAACTAGGGTCTTTGGTGACTGACTGCATGGATAATGAGCAGGGCAGCAAGGTCAAAAAGACAGCCACACAGCTACAATGAATTCAGCAAACTACATCTCACTAACACCGTTTTTTAAAAGTCTGAATCCTGAGCCAGCTTGAACCACTACCAGGCTCTTTCTAATTACTAACAATGGCAAGTCTGCCCTCTCAGTTGCAGCTGGGTGCCCCAGGCATCTTTATAGCGAAACCAACAAATGATTGGAATACTGTGGTTTAAACTCAAAACCGAAGCACAGTTGGAGATTTTTCACAAGGCTGCTTGAAAGTCTTGTGTCTAGAGTTTGTAAGATCATAGAAGATGCAGAAGGACAACACAAGGTCAAATCTGCATCATGTCCACAAAGAATAAACTGGCTTTCTAATCCATTTCCTGTAGCTCACGATCCGGAGGACAATATGGGATGAATAGGAGGGTCCTGTGTGCAAAGCCCGCACTAGTGACCCCACGTGCCCTGCTATGAATAATGGCCACGATTAGTGGGAAGTAGTGGCGGCAGCTGCAATATAGCAGTCTTTCCTCATGAGTCGGAGAGGAAAAGTGTGGAAAGAGCAGCCCTGCAGATATAGGCTACATTAATTATTTTTGTGATTTAATTCTTGGGGGCATCTATTTATTTGAACAGCCAAAACACCTCTTCAAGTATAGCACGAGGCACTTTATCATTAACCATCTGTGGCATGGGGTTTGTTTGTTTTTCAAAATTTATAAATATGCGGTATTCATTCTGATCAGAAAAAAAGATTAAATATACAGCTCTAGGCAATGAAATTTCTCCTTGACTTTCGCTAATGACACACACGCCAAGCTATACTCAATGTAAATGTTTGGGGGCCACTGTTGTCCATCATTTTTTAACCCATTCATTATTATTTCCATACAGATTTGAGGGAACCTCTTTAACCAGTTCATGGTGTGAGCATAGTCAAAGAGCCAGAGGACTGTTCTCCTACATGGTGTAATATTTATTTCTGGGAGCTTAAGGTGATACTTTCTGGAGGAAGTGATGGAAGGTGATAGACAAGAGAAAGTAAAATATGTATTGTTTTTATTTTTTGTTTCACACTGAGCACTTTGGATTTAAAATATCATTTTTATCATTCTCACTATCTCTCTTTTTAACTCACAGAGTGAGAAATATTGCAGACTACTTTCACTGAATTATATCTGTTTAGCATTCAAACATTTATATCAACATGATTAAAATACATTTGAGGTGTCCATTGCTCGTGACAGTCATAAGAAATATGAGATGGTAGATACTCAGCTCCCTCATTAACTGATGAGGCCCAAACAGCCCTTTTCTGACTCACCAGTGGGCATTGATGTGGATTTTTTTTTCCAGGGCTGTGACATTCAGACCTAATGGCAATGCCTGCTAATAGGTGAGCAGTTGTTAGGAATGCCAATCAAGTGAAAACAACACAAATATTGTTTTTTTCTAGAGGGCAAAGGGAGGTTTTTAACTTACCTAAACTCTTTTTTATTTTTATTTTATTTTTATCCTCACCCGAGGACATGTTTGCATTTATCTTCAGATAGAGTGAGAGGGAGAGAGGGAGGAAGAGAGAGAGAGGGAGGTAGAGAGAGAGAAACATCGATGTGAAAGAGACACATCGACTGGTTGCCACCCACATGACCCCATCCAGGGCCAGGGACAAACTGCAACCAAGGTACTTGCCCTTAGCAGGAACCAAACCCGGGACTCTCTGGTCTGTAGGTCGACGCTCTAACCGCTGAGCCAAATGGGCCAGGGCTCTTTTTCAGTTTTTAAAAAGATTTGTTCATTGATTTTTAGAGAGAGAAGAAGGGAGATGGAGAGAGAGAAACATTTATGTGAAAGCAAAACATCGATTGCACCTATTGGGATCGAGCCCACACCGGCCAAGTGCCCTGACTGGGAATCTAATCAGCAACCTTTCAGTGCATGAACAGTGCCCAGCCCAGTGGGCCACACCAGCCAGGGCCTTGTTGCACATTCTATGCCATCATCCAGCTCAGGCTTATATTGTTCATCAAAAATGGGCATTTCCAGTTATGTCTTACAAAGCCCCAGAATACCACAGCACCTCTCCTTGGGAGACTGGAGATAGATTATAGGACCTTGGACATGTATATCAACTCCAAACTCCACTCCTGCCACAAAACAATTCAGATTCTGGGGCAGAAAAAGAAAATAAATGGAAAAGGCTTTCAAAGGCAAAATCACTTAAGACTAACAAGAAATTATCCAGAGTGTCCTTATGACCTTGATAATTAAAATAAAAATGTATCTTTAGAATAGTCCCCACCTGCACATACATACTGCCTTCCCTAAACACACTCCAGGGTGACGTACTCAGTTTGCAGTCAGACATAGTATTCTATAAAGATTGGGGCGGGGAGTTGTTTGGGCAAATAAACTCCCATACAAACCTTAAACTAGAGACATGTAATAACAACACACCTCATGAATACTCCATCAGATTGGACATCCAACCCCTACCATAACTTAAATGTTACATGAAAGGTATCTCACCTGCACAAATACTCTCAGAATACTAAAGTGTGCTGTTAACATCTACCTACATTATAACTTCATTAATTTAAGTTAATGGATAGAACTGGATGATTCTTTGTAAAGTACTCTGCTAGGTACAGTGGAAGATAAGAAAAATGTTCATGGCCCTTAAGGTTGAATATTTTTTATTTGAGGGGGAAAAAAAGCACATAAAATGTTAAATAGCATAAAGACAAAATCTGGTTCTATACAAGTGAGGAATATTATATTCATGCCACATGGATGTGTATTATAAATTGGAAAATAAGTGGTGTTGAATAATGATTATTATTTTAAATAACATAGAATTTGTGTGTCTTCCCTGCAATGAGGTGAGCCACTTATAATATATTATCGATAATAAGTATTTCAGTTCATGGATTAATTATATTTTCACAATTATGTTCATTCAAGGTCATCTTTATAAGAATGCCACTCTATTTGCTGACATTCTGATGTGATGACTGGAAGAATAGGGAAAGGGACAGCCCCCACTTTGCACATGAACTTGGCCACCACCCTCACTGACCTATTAAACACTGCACAATGCCCATCTGTCTCTCTCCAGCCCTCCTTACCTACCTTGCTTTGTTTTTCCCAAGGCAGTTATAATCTTCTAACATACAATAATATACTTTTCTTATTTACTAAGTGTGTTCTTAATTGCCTTTCTCTAACTGATAAAAATGGAAGCACCAATAAGCTAGGCACTATGTTTATATTGTTTACTGATGTATCCCAAGCCCATGGAATAGTATCTAACATATAGTAAGCACTCAATAAATGGGTGCTATTGTTATTGTTTTTCTGCATATATAGGAATGTTTACTTGGCATGGAAGTCTTTAGGATCTTTTCCTATGGATTAAAAAGACTAAGAACCCCATCAGCATAGGTAATAGTGCTACAAATTCGCAGAACAGAAATATTTTGGTCTGTTAAAAACAGTTCAATTTGAAATGACACATAGAGTTCCTGAGAGCTATGCTTCTCACTTAATCATTCTCTATTACATTCTGACACTACTGCATTCTAAGTTTATCATATTTGTCCATGGTCTGCTTGTCTGTTTTCCCATAGAACACAAGCTTCCTGAGGGCACGTAGCTTGTCTGTCGTATTTACTGCTCTGCCCTGGTGCTCTCATCAGGCTCTGGGACAATTCAGTTACACACACTCACCCATAGCAGAAGACTTTGTCCTCCTGTACCCACCTCTAACAACTCAAAAACTATGAAATCTAAGTTGTTACTAGGTTTCTCACAATTCCGCAGATTTTAATTTATAAAAGAAAAAAAAGTGACTCTCATACAGTGGAACAGTTACTCTTGTCTTTTCCTATTCTTCTCGTTTTAAAAGGATATTTGAGGTGCTGTTTATCAAAGTACTCCCAGACTAGAAAGTGCTTATGTCCCACCATTTAAGACTATAAACAAGGAATACAAAAGAAAGAAAGGAAAGAAGGAAAGAAGGAAGGAAGGAAGGAAGGAAGGAAGGAAGGAAGGAAGGAAGGAAGGAAGGAAGGAAGGAAGGAAGGAAGGAAGAGAAGGAGGAAGGGAGGGAAGAAGTTGATGGTAATGAGGCACAGGCTGAAATACAGACCCTGCTTAGGAGAGGCATGTGAAGAAACTGCACAAGGGGAAAATTGATAATTGACCAATTTTGAGCACCAGAAGAATCACAATGAAGGGGAAAAGCAGGTCTTGTTGACAAGTGAAGAGCAGTGAGAAAGGAGCTGAGCTGAACATATTTTTAATGAAGTGTTAAGTAGATCACCAAGAGAGGTAGATAATGACTGTAATGAAGAGTTGGCCAGGGTGTGAAAAAAAAAAAAAAAGCAGAATGAAGTGACATTTGGTAAATCACAGGAGAACGTGAAACCTGAGAGAGCTTCTGGAAAGAATGGCCAGTCCCTTGTAACACTCCAATGCCTTTTAGTAATCGAATTGGGCAGCTCATTAAAATTATGTGTGAACAGATAGGTACCTTGGCAAAAAGGCAAGGGAGCCAAGATATAACTAGAGCAATACAATCACTATTTCTGCAGTTGAAAAATGTCAGTAATACAAGGTATTCAAGGAGATGCATTTAAGAAATACACTTTGGAAACCAATGAGTGGATCCTAGGGAAATAACAGGAGCCATGAAACTGGCCATAGGAGGGATGAGTCATGCCAAAAGAGGAATCTTTTAAATTGGGTATGTTGGAATAAAATAACCCAGCTAACAGTGAGGGAATTTAAAGAAGCTATTTGAAGAATAATATGAGGAAATGGGAGGATATGATTTCTGTTTTTCTCTGTGCATGGGTAAACTAAATATAGAATTTTCCTGTACATCACAACCAGGGAGCTTCTTAGAACTGGGCAGAGCCGACCAGTGTTTTTCTTCAATAAAAGTTATAGTTGGGCTCTAATTAGTTCAAAGGCTATGATTAGTTCTCTAGACTACATTGAAGGGAAGTGAATTTATATGTAAATAATGACTGTTTTGTGCTGGGTACTATGTTTGACATTTTAATGTACATGAGCTCATTTGCTTCTCACAACAAACCTATCACATAAAAGTCACTATCACAAGTTTTAGTTGAGGGCAACTGAGATCCCACTGCCGTTAAATAGTGGAGCCAGAAATTAAATCTGAGTTTAGGTGGCTCCAAAGCCGCTTCCTGCGTTAAAGGAAGTTGATAATGAACTATAAAATTATTCAAGAGAAATGTGATTTAAGGAGCTGGATATTGTGTTTAATATGTTTATTCACACTCGGATTCAGATGAGAACCTTGGATAATTTGATTTACCTTCCTTAGGCTTCTGTCCTGCTAAGGTTTGTTAACAAGACACTTACCTGTATATAATTTTTAAAATCTTATTTAATAAATGGTATACACTCATTTAAAAAAAATTCTTAGGCTCCCCTTACTGTACTTTAATAGACATGACAAAATTCCACAATTTTCCCTCTGAGGGCTGGAGTAAAGGGGGAGCAACAGAATGTAGTCATTCATTCATTCATTCATTCATTCACCACCATTTATTGCTATTTAATGGGAACCTGGCACTTTGCTAGGTTCTTAGAATAAGCAAAAATGATCACATTTCCTGTCTACATAGAATGTAGATTGAGTAATAAACCTGTTGGTTGATACAAACCTGCAAAGGAATTTTACTGGTTTACTAGTTTACTAAGAGTGGAGTAAATGTTAGAAAGGGAAAACCAGGTCATATTGAAACATGTTGGAGTAATACCTAATTCTGATGTAGTAATTTTTTTTTTTTTTTTTTGTAAATGCCCCTAGCAGGAACTGAACCCAGGACTCTCATGTCCGCAGGCCGACAATCCAACCACTGAGCCAAATAGGCCAGGGCTGATGTAGTAATTTTGAGGATGCTTCATCAGGAGAGAAGAGAATAAGGCTGTTAGTTTTCTGGGAAGAAAGAAGAGCATGTGTCAAAGTGATAAAAAAAAAAAAGAGAGAGAGAGAAAGAGAGAAAAAACGGTACTCACCAAATGACCCATACTCCTTGGGCACTGACCATACACTGGGAAGCTTTATTTCACTGCTTCCCATGCCAAAGATGTGGCCATTATGACAAGGAGTGCCCTTGATAAACATATGGCCCATGCTGCCTCTGGCCAGCCAGAGCTTTTGCCATGTTATCTTCTGTGTATCCTCTGGCATTCTCAAGACCATTTCAGTGAAACTGAAGATTACAGGTAAAATCAGACTGCCAAGAAAAAATGTCCTGATGTCAGAATTACTCCAGAAAACCACTTAGGAGGTCTCTGTTTTAGAGCTCTCAAAATCCAATATGGTCAATTTTTCCAGGAGTGGGAAAGATAATTGTTTATGTATAAGCTAAATAGTTGTCTTGCAAGCCTGGGACCATATTGTGTGGTGAACAGTTCCTGTTCTTTAAACATATTACATTTTGAGAAATGTCTACACCATGTGAAGTATCTACACCATAAGAGGCTGTAGGTGTGGAAGATCCAAGTTCTCCTTGACAAACACTTTATTATTGTAAATGTTTGGCTGAATGGTCAATACATGACTCTTGTATGAATAAGACAGTAACCAGAATGGTCTCTTGCTTACCTGGGGACCTTAGTGGTTTAACTAAGACAAGTGACTCAGATAGTGGGAAAACCTGAATAAAATAAATAGCATTGCCTTGGCATCAGAGAACGAGTCTCTGGGCCTATGAGAACTGTCAATGCCCTTCAAGCCACCTAATTTAGAAAGCTAATTACAGAAACACAAAATCACCCAAACCCGCATATGTTAGTCCATGGGCCAGTTTACACTGCCCCCGTTTTCTGAGTCAGGATGTGTTCGACATTACATAAGACTTTTACTACAAGACTATAATTATAAAGAGTATTTGATAACAGACTGTGAAGCATTTAGAAAAAATCTATTGTGTAATTATGGCATATTTTGGGAATTGGGATAAAATATTAATGAAACATATTTTCTTTCTACTCCAGCCTAGTAGAAGAGCAAAAGATTAATAGGAAATTAGAATATGGTAAGTGTGAGCCTAGAATGCTATAGGAACACACAGAGCTGACTCTTACCTCGAGTAGTTAGCCAGGCCCAGAAGTCAGAGGCAGTTCTTTTTAAATACAAGGAGCATCATGTGTGCGTAGCATGTGTAGTGGAAGTTTCTCTTTGACAAGAGTGTTGACAATGAACTGAATAGAAGATGCCCTATGTAGCCTGAATCTACTACATTTTCAGGAAACACAAAATGGAGGTATGAGCTACAAAGAAGACTTCGCATCACTGATGAGAATGTGCAGAACTGGTGAGAACTAAAAGAAACAAAATTTAGCGCCCTCAGTGGCATCTTAGTCCCTTGCCAAAGTGATGTAATCAGTGATGTTTGCCTGCAACATCAAATACTTTGAAAGCCTTACAGAAACCAGATGTTAAATATGTCTGCAAATCATTGACAATGTGATGAGCACACATTTACATGGAATGCTTAAAGAACTTCCAAACACTCATGAACACATTCGAATACCCACAACACTGCATCAGCAAAAGACCAGCAGTGCTCTTTGTTCAGTAAGGTAACTAATTATTGATCAATTATTTTGTCACTGAGGTACACACTGTTCAGAAGAAGGCAAAGGACAGCACTAGAATTATGGGGAATTTTAAACAGCCAAAGAAATTTTAGAAAATAGCATCTTTTGCAGTCCACACAAAAACATGTCATGGTTACCAAAGCATACAAATAGTGTCCACTGCCTAGAAGAAGAGGGCTTATAGTACAGATTTTTCTGTTTTCCTTTCTTTTATAAAAATATTTTATTGGATTTTTTAGAGAGAGAGGAAGGGAGGGAGCAATAGAAACATCAATGTGAGAGAGAAACATCTGTCGGCTGCCTCCTTCACACCCCCTACTGGGGATCAAGCCCACAACCCGGGCATGTACCCTGACTAGCAACCAAACTAGGACCCTCAGTCCATGGGACAATGCTTAGTCCACTGAGCCACACCAGCTGGGCTCCCTTTCTCTAGTGGATTTTAATTGTTTTGTTAATCCTCCACGGAGGATATTTTTCCATTAAATGTTAGATAGAGTGGAAAGGAGGAACGGGGAGAGGAGGATGAAAGAAAGAGAGATCAATTGGTTGCCTCCCACACAACTCCAACTGGGGCCAGGGATTGAACCTGCAACCCAGGTACGTGCCCTTGATCGGGAATCCAACCCATGACCCTTTAGTCCAGGCTGACGGTCTAACTACTGAGCCAAACCGACCAGGGCAATGGATTTTAATTTTGCTTGCTAATTCTGTATATCACCCTTTATATGTACCTTATTAGTCCAATTACCATTTTCATTGCTGTATTATAGTCACCAAGAAGGCAAATGTATGTGATGCTCCCTAATAAACACCAACTTTTTTTCTATCCCTTAAATCAGAAACAAAAAATGAAAAATATGAAGAGACAGACTCAAATGGTAGTAATTTCATTTTCTATCTTTCAGTATATTGAATCATTTCAGAAGCTGTGCCTCCATAAAAACCTTATCAAAACCCTGTGCTTGCCTATGGCAAACATACCAATCCACATTCATACTTCCTACAGTCACACACCTCTTGAAAATTCTTGATGTGCAATTGTCGTCATTTCGCCAGGTCATTTAATGACAAAACAATTGTCAGTTGCCTCAGATGGTTTTTATTTCACGTACCTACTAGCAATATTTGTGAATATATTCTTTGCTATACAAATTTCTCAATTTTCACTTCAAAATAGAAGAGGAGAATCAGTACTCCATTTTATTCAGCGGAAAGCGATACAATAATAAAACAAAGCACCTATGATTTAGAATGAGAAAGACCTGCCTTTGAATCTTGTTGTCTGATATTGGGAAAATTACTTAACTACTTAATTGGGTAGTTCTATTAATAAAGACATTACATATAGACCATAGTATACTGGTTGGCTCAATTTAGATAATAAATATAAGCTACTCTCATAATTACTTGTTATTAATGCAAAAATAGCAATTTTGTTAACTTCTGATTTCATGGTTAGTCCTTTTTTCAATGTGCAGTTCAGGAGTCCTGACTGTTCTATGAATTGGAAGGAAAGCCACTTAACTTCCCTGAACCAGAGCTGCTTCCAGTGGGAAATGTGAATATTAATGCCTACTTGCCAGATTATTACAAAGACTAAATGATAAACAGTCATTGAATAGTAACTTTGAGTATGCAAAAGCAGTAGTTGAAAAACAAGTACTCATCTGATTTATAAGCCTTGGAGTAAAATAATTCCATCTTACACAGAGAAGGAGAAATAGGATCGTCTTCAGTCGCCAATCCTGTTGGTTAGTCACGGCCTGGCATGTTCTGTGAGAGGGACGCCAGTACTTACTATGCGTCTGCATGCATGCAGTGTTGATGAATACACAAACTGGAACCCAGCATGTGACTATCATTAAGTATATTGAAATATCCCCAGATACTCATACAAAGCCATTGAAAAGATCAAATATCCTGTAGATACTACATATTTTAAGAACTTGAAATATAAAGCTACTGCCCTTTCAATGTAAAAAGTGTTATAGGAAGGAGACTAGTGATAAAATCTGGAAAAGCAACAACTAAAACAAGATCCAACCCTCTTACCCTTGTTTTTCGCCAGATCTGTTTGGCAAAGCATGTAGAATGTTAGAAACTCTGTATTGTCTCAGTTTGCCATTATTCAAATACTTTGTTGATTTATTTCCATTCATTCTAATCAGTGGCAGTGACTACTACAGATGGAGTGAGGACTAGAGATCTTAAGATAATAAAGGTTTGTCAACAGTGATTCTAAAATATACTTGCATATGACAAAGAACTGTTAGAGGCTGTATAGAAAACAAGAGGAGCATTACATTTAAGGGCCAATTCTTCAGAAACCAAAGAAACAGACCTGAGATTTGTTTAACGTAATCAAAGGGTTTTATTTCTGAGAACTGAAATACTTCAGATCTAAAATTCCAAAGCTAGTTAGAGTTAACAATTTTTCATCAGAGCCCAAGGGTAAGGTCAGGGGTGAAAAAGACAAAAGATGATTAGGGCATAGAGAGACCACTAGAAAGAGGTGAGGAGGGGCCACTTATTTCTCTTCTCAGTAGGGTACACATCAGGTCTGGTGTGGGGTTTGGAAGTGTGAATAGGAAATGACACTGCGAAGGAACACCAAGGCCTTAACTACAAAAAGGAAGGCATTAAAACCCAAACTGAAGGGTACCTCCTAGTTCATCTAAGATATGAGGGTAGCAGTGGAAGAGTTAGAGGTCCAATGGAGGTATACCCATGGGTAGTTCTTAATTTTAAAAAAAAAAAAATCATTTTATTAAAAAGGTTCCTAAACTATGTGCCTTGTCTTTTATGACTGTAAGTTGGCCTTGAGGCTCTAAGGAGAGGGGAAGGGTGTGGCCAGGGGTCTTCCAGGAACAACCCATATGGTCCTAGAGATCTAAATGGAGATAGATGTTCCTCACCATGTCCATCCAAGAAGCTGGGCAAAGCTAAGCCTTCCAATCTCACAAACAACTTGGGAGCCCCCAAATCATTTTATGAGCTATGACAACTCTCAGAACTCCCTGGGTCAGCAAAAGGAGTTTGGAAGGGAGGCCCTCCCCAACAAGCTGTGCCACTTGTCCTAACTCTAGGAGGCCGGTGTAGTAAGTTTTGGAAGAGAGGACAGGAGCTCGTGGAGATGTCCCTTTCCTGCCACCATCCACCCACCACAGTTTCAGGGCTGCCCCTTCCAGGCCTCTTCATCCCTACCCCGTCCACTCCTGCCCGGCTCCAATGCAGAGGTCCGGACGTCGTGGGGGGCAGACGGGTGTCGGGAGGTGGGAATGGCGGGTGCAGGCCCCGACAGAAGACATGGGCAACAGTTCCAGGCAGGACGGCACACGGTGGCCTCGTCTCATCCCGGGGCACAGGGGCCCTGACTCAGATCCCAGGGACGTGGGGGCGGAGGTGGAGGACAGGGGGCCTGCCAGTCCAGGTCAACCTCGAGGCCGGGTGAGGGTGGGGCGGGTGGAGGGCAGCGGGCAGGGCGGGAGGTGGTCTCAGTTCTCGGCCCCTAAACAGGCCACGGTGGGAATGAGGAGGGGGCTCTTGTGGACACTCTGGCGATCACAGGCTCTCAGGGTCCCCGTCGGCCGGGACCTCGGCCTCCTCCTCCACCTCGGCAGCCTCTTCCTGCAGCTCCCCTTCTTCCTGCGGTGGCCCCCACACCGGGCCCGGCTCCAACGCCTCCAGCAGGATGGGCCTCGCCGCCTCGCAGGCCGCCGCCTCCTTTCCCTCCTCCTCCTTGCCTTCGGGATCGGCCTCCTTGGGGCGTTTGGGGGCCTCCTCCGGCAGGCCCTCGGCGCTCCTCTTCAGGGGTCCCCCCTCGTCCTGGCCCTGGGCCGGCTCGTCGACGCGCTGCTCCCCGTCCTCGTCTCCGCTCTTCGCGGCCTCGGCGGCCTCGGGGGCCTCGGGCGCTGGCCCCGGCGCGGGCCCCTCGGCGCCGCTCTTCTCCTGGGGGCCCTGGTCGTCGCAGGCCTGGATGGTGGGGTTGTTCTCGATCTCCCACAGCCCCTCACTGAAGCCCCGCCTCTTGTTGGGTTTGCCGAACTTCTCCTTGCACTCCGCGTAGGGGAAGAGGTGTTTGGGGCCCAGGAGGGCGGTCTCGTGGGTCCCAAAGAAGAACACTTGATACCGGTTGTGTTCGGCCATGTGCTCGATCCGGGCAGGCCAGTGGGCGTAGCCCTTTAACTTGGCGAACACCAGGTCTCCGCTCTGGTACTTGGGCGTGCAGTAGTCCGACATGGCGGAGAGGACGGCCTCGGTGGTGGCGGCCGCCAGGAGAAGCCGGACGCGCATGCGCGTCGAGCAGCCGCTGAGCGCGGCCGCGCGCCCCGGAGGGCCCCGCGCCGCCTTCTCCCGCCGGCCCCGCGCCCACCGCCCCGCCTCAGCCTCGGGTTTCTCGCATGAATGAGGGGACGGCCTGGACCACCCAGGCGGTTGTGCTGACGGTGGCCTCGTGCTGCTCCGTCTCGAGGCCACGCAGATTGCATGGTTGGCTGTGCGCCCGAGGGGCCCCCAAAGGGTGAGATAAAGCAATGGGGTGAGAGGCCGCAGGGTGCCGTGCTGCCCCTGACTGCGCGCTACCGAAAACCACTCCTGCTCAGGATCCGTGGATGGATGGCTGGATCAGTGGTGTCCAGAACGGTGGAGGCCTGGCAAAGGGACAGAGCCAGCAATATCGGCAGGATGTCTAGAGTGCCCAGCTGTTTGTTGGTAACCAGATTCATTCCAAACGTGTAGTACTCTGGGTGGGGGGTGGTGTCGCGAAATGTATATATAGCTGCTTTATGGGTGTGACAAACCAGTCATATCAAAAGTCCCTGTTTTACATGGGAGGTTCACATTGGATGAGCACATGGATTTCCCCTGTAAGTGATTCTTGCGTATTGTAAAATACAAGACCATGGTTCTGACATGGAGAGTGTGTGTCAGATGCTCTCAGTATCTTTCTACAAGAGAAGAAAATTGGGTTCATTTTTGCTTAAGAATTAAGTAGAGATCTGCTCCTATCAAATAGGCTGTTGGTAACCAGAAACAACTTCCTAGGGGCCCACAGACTGAAAAAGTATCACCATAGCTGAAAGACTATTTTAAGAAGCCATTTTTCTCCAGATTAATGTATTCCAAACTGGTATTTATAGGAATTTCAATGTAACCGCAGCTATTATACAACTTTCTACATCTTTTTTGAGTCCTGCTAGCTAGCTGTGAATTTGCACTCTGAAACTTAGCCAAATTTATCATAACCGTACTCTTGGCTATTAGGACAAAGACTTTTCAATATCAATCATTTAACCAGACTAATGTTCTTTCCTGGTGTAACTCATAATGACCAGTGGAGAATTTTAACCATTGACCCATTTCAATACCACTCACATTTTTTTCTGGTTTGGATCAGTTATTTTACCTCTGGGTGATGAAGACCTGCACTGGGCAAAACAAATATGATGCCCTTTGGAAATTCTAAACAGGTTTTTTTAGCTTTTTGTCCAACCACCTTCTTAGAATGCTTATCTGCGTCACAAATATCTACAGTTTTACCAATTACATAAAACCAACAATGTATCAACCATTCATTCACAAATCGACATTCCACTCCAGAGATGAACGTGGCACATTTTCTCCTAAGGAAAGTGCTAGAAAACTAGAAATGTTTAATGGCTGTAGGAGAAAATGGGAAATCCTGGGCAGGTATAGAGCCTACAGTAGGAAGGAATGTGGAGTTTCTTTAAGTAGAGGTCTTATTCCATGTGGTTTGTTTTCTCAGCCCTAAGTATACTCCACTACTGCATAGAGCATGTTAAGGTGATCAAGGAGGAAAAAGTCTGGCTAGACAGCATGTCCACAAGGGTTACATAGTTGTGCCATCAGCTCAGTCTGAAGGTATGGCCAAACTTAAGAACCTAAGGTAAGTGTGATCACAGGCAGATGGACCAAACATCAGATTAGGGTTACAGCAGGTGAACAGATATGAGGATTGTACTAGGGATCTGATAATCAGAGAAAATAACCAAAAACCTTGAAACAAGAAAATATGGTTGGAAGCAGAGGCAAGAAGATTTAGTGGACAATCTAGTCTCACACCGATGTTTCTCTCTCTCTCTTCCTCCTTACCTCCCTTCCACTCTATTTGCAAAGGGTAATAGAAATTATATCAGGCAAAAGAAGTGCCACTCTCCTATCTCCACTAATACACAGTGTGGTGTTAAAAGGCTGGCACAAAAGATGTTTATCTTTGAAGAGTTTAAAATCTAATTTAAAAGATAAAGTACCAGAGACTTCATGCTAGAGCAATGCAAGCTAATATTCAAGTGCTAAATCATGTGTCCTTTACATAAATATGAAGGAATTCCAGGAGAAACTAATGGGAGTGTGGTTGTTAGGATGGGCTTATGGACGGAGGTAATAGGAGGTATAATAGAAAGAATTCTAGCATCTCTGACTTGCTTACCACCCTTGTAGGGGTGGGAGTAGTTATAATCTCTCTGAGCCTCTAGTACATGATCTTAAGATGTTTAAAGTAATTCTTAGAATTTCTCTCAGGATAGTTATAAATATTAATGAGATTGTGGCTATGAAAGTCCAGACATTGGGTATAAAGCTTTATGATGCACTAACAAAAGAGAAGTCAGATTTCATTATGGACAGAATTAAGCTATTATTATTAGGCTGTGTGGGAAAAGATATACCAAAAGGACTGATATCATGATTAGGGCACTAAAAAGTGAAGAAAAGTTCTTCACCATATGTGCCTTCAATTACACATGGAATTACACATTCAGCACAACTTCTGTATAAAACATACAAGTTTTGCCCGACCGGTATGGCTCAGTGGTTGAGCGTCAACCCATGCACCAAGGTCACCAGTTCGATTCCCTGTCAGGGCACATGCCCAGGTTGTGGGCCAAATCTCCAGTGGGGGGCATGCAGGAGGCAGCCAATTGATGTTCTCTCTCATTGATGTCTCTCTCTCTCTCTCTCTCTCTCTCTCTCTCTCTCTCTTCCTTCCCCTCTCTAAAAATCAGTAAAGAAAAAAAAATTAAAAATATAAATAAACATATAAGTTTTTGTTACTTGGGAATACTATTTTTAAAAACAACATTCTTCAATTAAATGTATCACCTAATGATAACTAATTTCAGAAAGGGGAGAGTGGGAGGAAGCTTGAGCAAAAGTAGAATGCATGTGAGTTAGAGACCACTTGCACAGATGCCTATTCCTTTTATACTTCCATTCTCAGAATACCATGAGATAGCATGATCTTGGCTTCTTTTACCCCAGAAACCAAGTTGTTTTTAAAGCTGTTGTCTCCCTGCTTAGAGTGAGGTGAATAGGGAGGTGGCGTTCATGGTACCTTGGTTAGGTTAAGAGTTGGCTATTATCCAAAGGACTCATGAGTAACTACAGTGATTAATGTTCAGGAATTTGATCTCCATGAACTCAAATGTTTCTAATAGGTCAGGATGTTTTAAAAATCAGCCTTGGGCCCTGGCCGGTTTGACTCAGGGGTTAGAACGTTGGTCTGCGGTCTCGAGAGACCCAGGTTCGGTTCCCGCTAAGGGCATGTACCTCGGTTGCAGTTTGTCCCCGGCTCTGCCTGGGTCGTGCAGGTGGCAGCCACTCGATGTGTCCCTTTCACATTGATGTTTCTCTCTCTTTCTCTTCCTCTCTCTCCCTCCCACTCTATCTGAACAAAAGAATGGAAAAATGTCCTCAGGTGAGGATAAAAATAAATAAATAAATAAATAAATAAATAAATAAATAAATAAATAAATATCAGCCTTGGTGGTTTGGCTCAGTGTTTAGAACATTGGCCCTTAGATCGAAGAGTCATGGGTTCAATTCCCAGTCAAGGGCACATACCTATGTTGCAGGTTCAATCCCTGGCCTGGTTGGGGTTGTGCAGGAGGCAGCTGGTTGATGTGTCTCACATCGATGTTTCTCTCACTCTCTCTTCCTTCTAACCTCCCTTCCACTTTATTTAAAAATCAATGGGAAAATATCCTCAGATGAGGATTAAAAATAATAGGAAAAATATCAAATGTACCAAGAACACCTGTTTGTAAGAAGGACGTAATTTCAGCAGCAGCATACCTAGCAAAACACCTTAGAATCCAAAACATAACATTTCTCTAGCAAAATGATGATAGGATTTAAAAGCTGCTTGGCAACCATTGTGAAACAGGGGCAATAGAACAATATAATTGTACAAGAGAGAATAGATATCTAATTGATGTCTTCTTGTTTAATTAGTTTTACTTTCAATTACTTTGGTGTAAACTGTGATTGAAAATACATGTAATTGTTTTCTACATACTTTTGTCTTCATTAAAAAATATTAGCTGCCTCCGGGTTTATGCACCAGAAGTGTTTATACATGGTTGGTATTTGGAGTCCAGGTTTTCCTCTTTAGAATATTCTAGCAGACGTAATTATACAGAAAATAAATCCCCTCCCCTCCACCACAGGTAGAAAATCCGCCCACTGTCCTTTTTTGAAAAGTCTCAAAAGGTATGCTACCTCTATATTTTGCCCCCTCTACATTTCATTCATTTCCACTTAGCCTAACCTTTAAAGCCTCAGGGATTTCTGCACTTCAATGGATCTGCTGAGGGTGAGGATAAATTCAGCTTCAGTGGGGATGTCCCACAGTTAAAGGATCATTTAAGGAATGTTCCCAAGGACCTGCATCATAATCAATTGGAATAGTGAGTCAAATCTGTATGTGCCTTTGATGATGGGATTGGGCAGGGAGAGATGAGGGTGGAGATTTCCCAAGTGGTGCACGTGCCCTGGCAGTTTGGGTCCCTTGGCCAGTTATAAATGTTATGGGGTGATATGTAGGAGGGGACAAATGGAGAGATCTGTCTTGTTTTCCAAACAGTTGTTTTAGTGGCAATGGAAAGAAAATTGCCACTCTAAAGTTAATAAAAGTGGCTGGTTAAAAATAATTGTATTTCATTATACTGATTTGTTGGGGATTCAACGATTTTTAAAATTACTCTTTGGGAAATAAATTTTAAAAATAAAATGTGTTTCAATAATATCAATATTTTTCTAATTTGAATCTTGCATAGTATTGATATAATTAGCAATGCTTAAACAATTCAGTTATTGATGCTAGTGAATATTTAGTAATTGAGAATTAGATGCATTTAACATGGTCTGTTTATACATGATCATTATGTAATTAGATGGCTATGGTCTGTGTCTTTAAGGTTTTTAAAGTCCAATTTAGTGACTTGGAAAATGCTTACAATGTGAAGTTGAGTGAAAACAGAGAACAAAATATACAACATAGGTAATTTATTAGCCCATGTGAAACCTAGTTCCTTAAATCTGAAATGTAGATAATCCTTACACCCATTTGAGTGAATGCCTGTTGGAAATAAACAGAACAATATGTGTTAGGTATGTTGCCTGGTATTTATTAAGTGCTCAATTACTATTAACCATTAGTATTAAAATAGCTGATACTAGCTCTATTGTGTTACAGTGCACTTTTTAAAAAATGTGCATTATGTGATACATATGTTTTCTTGTTAATATTGTTTTTATTGCCCCCTCCCAACAGATTATTTCTGGTTCTAAATTTAGCTTGACACCTTGCCAATGTTCCTTTAATTTTATTATAATCATATATTTTTTCTCATTTTTTGAAGGATATATGTTCTTCAAGTAGTGAAAATAAATATTTGAAATATCCACGATCAACATCATGTCTATAAGCAAATATAGAACTCAGCATTGCAATTGCAACTTTGTGCTTCTTGACATTATATTAAGGTGTCATATAAGTGATTAAGAAGATCAAAGTTTTTAGAAAGCTGTGTTAAAGTTTTTGATGATGTAACCTCAGTCTTCACCTCAGTGTCTCTTACATTTTCCTTTCACTAGTTTCTTTGCTTTCCAAATAATTAGCAATATATTACTCTTTGGAAATAAGTGATTTATAATATTTCCGTTTAAGAAAATCATCAATAATATGCAAGAAAATGTAAAAGAAGAATTTTAAACCAAGATGTATAATTTTGATTTAATAAAAATAGTATAATTTTGATTAATCAAGTTTTTCCTGTTTTATTTTTCCAAAGTGCCTTTAATATTTTAGTTTAATTTTGGTTTAAGAGTATCTGTATCGAGTTGGTAGTTACCTTTCTCACCAAAGAATTATTGGAGGTGAATACATTTCTCTTTTTAAACACTGCAAGAGAAATGTTTAGCCTTTAGAACAAATTAGGTTTTTCACTACTAGGGAACATGTAAAGTATATGTTGAAATAAATAAGTATTCTAAGGACTTTTGTGGTTTATATAAATTCAAACACTCATAATGCATGGACTGGAAATCAAGTAAAAGAAAATCAGAGCAGTAGAAATTTAACAAAACTTTTCTAAACTAGCATTTAAGCTCAGTGAAATCTTCAACAATGCCTTCAACAATGCATCTCTTTTTTATTTATTTTTATTTTTTAAATGGAGTTGATGATGAAAACACACTTTTAAATGCCTCAGTATATGTCCTATATAACACTAATGGTACTTAGAAGAAATATTATCACTTTTCTCTTTGATCATTCTTCACAGTGAAAAAAATTGTCTTAGACAAAATATAATCTTTTGGATATTTGTAAAGTTTAAATACTTAAATAAAACACTTGGATTATAGTCTTATCATCCTTGCTTCACAAAATCAGACGTAACAAAATCCCTATTCTGTTTGTCAATTATAATCATAATGTGAATATATTCATAAGTAAAATTACAATAGGCTGCTAATTTTAACTACCATTTATTGAACACTTATATACCACAGCACTTTTATTTTCTCAGTTAACTCTTAAAACACTTTGCTATACTGTCTTACTGCCTCTCTATTTTTTTGTTTGCTCACCTATTCATTGAGAAAATACAAACTAAAACCAAACACAGAAGCTCGTTGAGAGAAAAATGAAGACAGAAGAATGAAGCAGATAATAAGAAAGCAGAAATGTCAGAAACAATAAGTTACTAGATGGATCACACAAAAAAGTGGGATGGAGAAAACTGTCGTTCCCTGGAGTAGTTTCAGTTCTGAGCTTTTTCCAGTTACAATTTGAGTTCAGTTGACAAGTTTCCTTTTATTAAAAGCACTACATCAAAAATCGTGAGTCAGTCCGGCCCGTGTGGCTCAGTGGTTGAGCGTCGACCCATGCACCGAGAGGTCACCAGTTCGATTCCCAGTCAGGGCAAATGCCCAGGTTGTAGGCCAAATCCCCAGTGGGGAGCATACAGGAGGCAGCCAATTGATGTTCTCTCTCATCAATGTTTCCATCTCTCTCTTCCTCTCCCTATAAAATCAATAAAGAAAAAAATTAAAGATAGTCAAATGTGTATCTACCTTTAATGGTGGAGTTTGGGGAGGGAGAAATGAAGGTGTAGATTCAATCTTAAAGTGTCTGAGTGAGCCTCTGTTTCTTACAATAAAAAGCATCTAAGGAGAGCAAGTATACTGATCATCTGTGATTGACAGATATTTATAAAGATAAAATGTCAACACACATCAAATAATGTTGGTACAGACATGGTATGTCTCCAATGTAAATACTATATATAAAAAATTTACTTCTTTTCAAAATGGCCAGCCTTTATTTTTCTCCTAGAATATTTATTCTGTCAACTCTAATCATGTAACAGATTTCTTTTAAGTTTTCAGAAAGCATACATTCTAAAACTTTTGCCAGCTACTATCTTGTTTCAAACTGTTTCTCTTTTAATAATAGCAAAATCAATAGTTCCATTGAGTAGGTGAATATAAAAATGCTTAAGTATTAAATTGAACAAATTAATAAGGGCACGTTAGTCAAATATAATTTCAAAATAGTTAATTGAGTTTTTTGTCTTTACTACTTTTAGCTGCTTTACAAACTTTCAGTATAACTGGGGAAAAAAATAAAAGAATGAAGGCATATATCTTTTTCATATGAAAGATTCATTAATGTTTTTTCAGTTTTTTTCAGATTTCTTCTCTTTGCTTTACAGGATTCCTATGAGTTGACAGGAAGTTTTTATGCTGCATATACAGAAAACTTCAAAAACTGATATCTAGAATGTAAGGTATGTTTTAGGACACTAGTTCGCTTACCTAATGTCTGAGTGCTAATATGTGCCCAGGAGAGAGCAAGTACTGTGGGAAAAATAACTGAAGTATAGAATATTTTAACCAGTAGTCACATTAGGTGGTCTGTATTATATTCATTCTTTTATATATAAAATTTTTATTCTTTTTAAAAATTAAAACATATTTCCATTACCGTTTACATTCAGTATTATTTTGAATTCCAGGTTTATAGCCATAGTGGTTAGACAATCACATACTTTACAAAGGGTTCCCCCAATATTTCCAGTACCCACCTGGCAGCATACATAATTATTACAACATTATTGACTGTATTTCTTATGCTGTACTTTACAGCATGTCTATTGTGTGACTACCGAATCGTACTTCTCAGTCCGCTCATTGTCAGTCACTCTCCCATCCCAACCTGTTTTGATATATTTTGAAATATATTTGTGATCTGGTGAGTAATCTGTTTTATAATTTATACATCATTTTTGTATAAACATTATCTGTATACATGAGCAACCTTATTAATGGTTTTGCTCAATTTTTTCAGATGCTTGCTAATATTTTGTTTACATTTATGACAAAAATGTTAAGATTTTCTTTGGTGTTTCTATATTTGTCAGTTTCTTCTAAATTAGGTTTGTTTCCACTTTGTTTATTCAAGACTCCATTATTAAGTACATACATGTTCTTTATTTTATATTGTTTTGCTTCTGTTAGAATTCTTATTGCATTGGAATGCAATCGTTGCTCTAGTGAAACCTCTTGCTTTAGATTCGACTTTGGTATTAGCAGAAGCTTTTTCAAATGAACAGTTGAGTGTTATACAACTTTAATTTTGACTTTTCTGTCATTTTGTTTAATTGTGCCCTTGAAACCAGTATATAGGTAGATTGCTTTCAATCTAATATTTTCTTAAGATAATTTAATCTTTTTCACATTTTTTTTTAACGAATTCCATGTGTACATCTTATTTTGTGGTTTGGTTTTACCATGCTTTCATAGGGTATTTTTCTCCTTTTTTTCAACCTTCCTGTGGATTGATAAACTTAGTAATACAATTATTATCATCATCATCATTATTATTACATTTCCCTTTTGCTGGGTCCTCTTTGTTGGTTTGGTAAGTCTTTTCATTCAGCAATTATAATTTAATATACATAACTATAAATTTTTCTAACCAAATCTATAGACTTCAGTGTGTTTTAAATAGCCCTAACTCTTACCTATGTAGTTGTCTAAAAATTAAAAATTTTTAATTTACATAAGTATTTTTACAATTAGTTTATTACATTCATTTACATATTGAACCATTAACTTCTCACACACTCTTCCTTTACATTCAGTAAAACAAAAGTGTCACAGCAGTTATTTTAGTAAGGGATTGGAATAGTAGATAAATTCTATTAGCTTTATATAGCTAAAAATATGTTTATTATGACCTCACTATTAAATAGCTTATCAGCTGGGTATATAATTTATACTTTAATTTTTATTTCTTCAGGAATGTGAAGGCAGTATTCTGTTCACTTCTACAATTTACTGTGGCAGCTGATAAGTCTATCATCAGCTCAGTGGTCTCTCCATGTTAGGTATCATGTCTTTCTCTTATCCAGCTATCAGGTATTTTCTTTATCCTCAATATACAGCAGTTTCACTAAGACACGTATGGGCACGAACTTATTTTTATTTATTGTGATTTACACATGGTGCAGACTTCTACTCTGAACTCATGTCTCCCCTCAAATCTGAAAAATTGTTACATTTTTGAAATATAACCTCTCAGATATTGTTTTCAGTTCTCTTCTATAACACTAATTTGAGTATATTAAATTGCCTTGCTATATACAGCCCGTGTCTCTTATACATGTTTTAAATCTTTATCTATTGTGCTACATTCCACAGAATTTCTTAAAACTGTATTCCTGTTAATTTATTCTTTGTGTTTGATTTAAAGATTATCCCCATTATTATCATTTCAATAACAATAGGTTTTACTTTAAGAATTTCTAAGTTTTATATCACTCTTCATTATTTTATTTATCTATATTTTGGTTTCATAATTTTTCTTTCTTTTTATTTCATTGGGGTTATTTTATTTCTCTAGCCCTTCAAAGATTCTAAACATATTTATTTTAAAACCATTATTGATTTTTTTTTCTTATTTTCATTTAATCTGTCATGATTTCATTTCCTGATGTTAAGTGGTGGCTTGGCTCAAGATTGCCGGCTTTCAAAGCTGTCTTCTCCTCCTCCTCCTCCTCCTCCTCCTCCTCCTCCTCCTCCTCCTCCTCCTCCTCCTCCTCCTCCTCGTCCATCGATGTGAGAGAGAAACATCTATCAGCTGCCTCCTGCACGTGCCCGTACCGGAGATCAAGCCCACAGCCTCGTCATGTGCCCTGACTTGGAATCAAACTGGGACCTCTCAATCCATGGGACGATGCTCAATCCACTGAGCCACACCCACCAGATGCTGCCTGCTTCTTTGTGCCTCTGTAAGCAGCAACATTATAAATGTTGTATTCCCCAAAATTAATAAATGAGGGCTTTTTAGGCTGCCTTTTAGTGTCAGGAAACTCAACACTGCCCCAGCAATGAGACCACTTCTAATGTCTACTACACATGAGGAACCTTATTTCCTCCCACCCATAGAATCCAAACAAGTCGTCACCTCTGCTTGCTTCCAGTCTCAGATTCCAACAGACCTGCAGTATGAGTTTCTCTTAATATTTTGTGTTTCATTCCATTTCTGGTCCATCACTATATTTAGTACTTTGAAGTTATTTAATTGTACCTTTTATATTTTATCTGCTATTTGCCATATGTTGGATCAAAGAGGCAGAATTTCAAAGCATGAATTTATAACATCCTAATTAGGTATCAGGAAGTTTTAAAATGTCATGCATACCTTTCCCCTGAGCACTTTGCAAGTAAATTGAGGAGAAAAGATTCTATGCATGAAATATTTAGAGAATACAAAACAGATTCTAATAAAAACAAAACATACTCATGTATACAAAATAATCAGGGAAGATTTTTTGGATGTGGCAGTAGTTGAGATTTTTTATTAAGGAATGAGCAAGGTTTGAAATTACAAGAAATATATGAATTTCAACTTCTTGACAAATTCACTTTATTATATGCCTTGAAGATGTAGTTTATCTACATTTCCTTAGTGGTTTTGAGGGGAACAAATGCAGTGTATTAAGTTATAGAGCTATTGGCACCCAATCAAGTGGAAATATTAAAAGAAAATAATTTTATGGGGTGGGGGGTCATATCAGTTTAGTGTAAAAACTTGTCCTGAGAGCCATTCAGTTTTGAAGAAGCCATTGCAAGAGGTAAAAATGTATGTACATATCTGACTGTGTTAAAAAATAGTAAGACTGCAACTAGTGGGTTATTGCATTTAAGGGATGATTCTTCCAGGAAAGTATTAGCAACAACTAATTGGATCAGTATTGACTCATTTCCCACAGAAATCCAGTATCTAATGCTAAGTGTGTCTTACTTCCCTTTATGCCTGAGTGTTCAGTATTAAGCTCCTTCATAAAGTTTTCATATTCTCAGGAAAGTCTAAAAATAATTTCATTGCATAAAGCTCTAATATACCTCTGATGCTTGCTATTCACGGTCCTTCTGAGGGGTTCATCTCACATGCCAAGAGTCGTAAGTGGATAGCAACAAATGCCAAGACATTTGCAAATAGGCTAAGTCTGTTTTATGCCTCTGCTTAAGTTTCTCTTATTCACACTGCACCTAAGTCCATCCAGCCATTTTACAGAAATAATGGATATAATTGGCCCTGTGCCTTGTTAGCTCTGATGGTTAGCCTGACTCAGACTAATGACATTCCAAGCAAAGGAAAATATGCAGCTCTTCTACTGCACAAAGAAGAGCAACTGCAGGCTTCAGCTGCAGGCTTTGGCAAGGTCTATAGATGGATGACCAAATAGTTTCAAAGTAGGTGATGGAAAGCAGGAGACAGGAAGATTAACCCACAAGACATGTCTGTTTTAAGTCAGCTTGACTTCCATTTTTTGCAATCCTGACATTTGAATAAACCTGTTAAATATATTTTCAAAATGCAACCAAGTGGTAAAATGTGATACCTCTCTTTAAAGCCTTTTAATTGAATGCACCTGGTGCTGTTCACAACCAATTTATGTTAATGCCACACACAGGCAATCAGGACCTAATTACCAATTAAGCAATAAAGCTGTTTGTAAGAACAAATGTTCTCTGG
This sequence comes from Molossus molossus, assembly GCF_014108415.1. NCBI lineage: Eukaryota > Metazoa > Chordata > Mammalia > Chiroptera > Molossidae > Molossus > Molossus molossus. Next base: position 19,080,861 of record NW_023425347.1, read on the forward strand.
GTCAAGTTCATGAAATACACACACACACACACACACACACACACGTATGTGCGTATGTAAATTGTATGTATGTATATATGTGTGGTATAAATAGGTACATGTGTATATAAATATAAATTAAATATATACACATATTTCTTAACTTTTATTATAATTGTCAACTTGTATTATTGAATACTAGTTTTGTAGAGATCTCTTTTAAGCAGTAATTTGATCTTCTTAAATGATGAGAAGGATTCCCTAATTACATAAAGTTCTAGGTAATTTTATTTATTGATTTTTATTTATTTATTTTTTATCCTCACCCAAGGACATTTTTCCATTTTTTTGTTCAGACAGAGTGGGAGGGAGAGAGAGGAAGAGGGAGAGAGAAACTTCGATGTGAAAGGAACACAAGTGGCTGCCACCCACACGACCCAACCAGGGCCGGGGACAAACTGCAACCGAGGTATGTGCCCTTAGCAGGAACCGAACCCAGGTCTCTCTGGACCACAGGCCAACACTCTAATCGCTGAGCCAAGCCGGCCAGGGCTAGTTCTATATCATTTTAAACCTGAAACTCAAGTTCTTTTAAATGCATGAAAAATAATTGTTTTTTGAATGGTCTTTGAGTCCTCATTCCAGATAAGGCTAAGATCTCAACCAGTTCTCAGAGACAGAGTTCTGACCCAAGCCCCCCATGGACTCTCTCCAGAAAGCTGGTGAGAAACTAAAGTCAGGAAGCAGAAGGCTAGCTTGGCGAGCCTGTGCTGGACACTGTTCTCGTCAAAACTAGGGGGACCACAGTCTTGGGTGTGCACCTACTCACTAGTTGATGCAGCAACTCTTAAAGGAGAGATGTGATTATTTTTATGATTTACTTAAATGTAGGGAGCTTTTCCTCTGGAACCTGAAGTCTGTGGTGGGACGTAGGTTGGTGTCAGTGCAGTTCAGTTCCACAGAAATATATTGAGCATCGGTCACTGGAAATACAATAATGAACTAAACTAAATCCTGTGTTCAATGAATGTACACTTAAAAATATTTTTACCTAACCTTTCTTTTCTCTTAATTGTCACTTCCATGGTTACTGCCATAGTCACAGTCACAGATCACTCTTGGGCTTAACCATCAGTAGACTAGTTCCAAATTGGCTGTGTGTACGCACACACACACACGATAGACTGCAGGTGTGAGGTTGAGGTAAGCTCACTCTTCAGTGCATAGCATCATCATTATCAGGCTGTCCAAGAGCAGTCTTATTTCTTTTCATCCACACTTGATTCTACCTCTCATCTCCTTCTCTCATGTATATACGCATCTCATTGTCTGTCCATAGATCCCTTGTAAATATAGTGTTCATTAAATAAATAAGCTATAGGTCTCTTGTAAAATGTAGTATTGTTTTGCCTGTGGTTGTGTTCTGTTTTCCTAAATGTGGCATTATTAATTTATGTCATCTTTTTTCAGGGAATGCTATGTCTTCGTTATCCATCCAAGTTATTTAATAGATGTACAGTGTGTTTCCAACTACGTCACTATGCATCACTATCTATATCCACAAGGTTTTACTTATTAATTCCTCTGGTGGAAAACACCTGCATGACCTCCAGTTCCCCACTACCACACACACGCACGCATGCACACTTGTGTGCACACGCGTGCACACACACACACACACACATGCACTAACATACACACTATCTCTAATGAAAGTCCTCATTCATGTTTACCTGCTGTGCGAGACTTTCTTTGGGCTACAGAAACTACTCAAGGTACTCTAGGCAGAGAATAATGTAATATAGGAATTAAGTTTTTAAAAACCATTGAAAGGGCTAGAGGAATGAGGACAAGGGAAAGCTCTCCTCCTTCTCGATTTCAGGGAAACATGGAGTCCGAGGAACCACAGCTCCCTCTGCACTGAGGGTGATTTCCAGCCAGATGTCCAGAGGTCACAATGAAATCTGTTTTCTAAACCCAAGCACTTGCCATCCACTGTACAAAAGGCATCTCTGTAGCTTTCCAGATCACATGCTGGTGTCTTTCACGGTTGGATCTGTGCTGCAAAGTGGGCCCTTCGTTTCCAGCCCCTGCATGACAGCAAAGAGCTGGTGGGAAAGAGCACATCTCTTCCACTTTCTTGGTGGACTACCTCTAACATTATCTGTTAAACCTACTACTGGTTTTGTTTTTTTCTCTACTCTTTTGAATATATCAGGATTCTTTCCAATTCTGTCTCTAATATAGCATTTTTTTAAAATTTTATTTTTATGGATGTGATATATTGGGGGGAGGGGCAAATAGGTTTACAGTGGTGAGTAGGAGCAACCCTTTATTTTTGTATTATTATTTATTATTGTGTAATTTCCATATGAACAAGTGTAAATGTACTTTTGCCCCACTCTGTAGTATTCTCTTTCTTCTCTGGAAATAATAATAGTTATTTTGAAATTTAATTCAAGCATATTTCTATTTCTGTTCAGTTTAGCCTCTGTCTTTCATGTTGGAGTCTTTCCCGTAGGTGACTGATGGTGACATCTGTACATTCTTATTTCAGAATGAAGCACGAAGATGATGCTTGGAAGGTCGCCATGTGGGTGAGGATCCTGTGGCAGTCTTTGCTGCTGGGTGATCCGGATGACAGGGACAGTTTATTGAGGATGCCCAAATGGCATTTTCTGTTGGTTTCTTCTCTGGAACTGGTCAGTTTCAAGAAAGGAAATTTTCAATCTGGAAGGGAGAGGGTAAGGTGGGAGGGGCTTGGAAGGGGGTATAATTTTACTGGGCTAACTGGTTTTGAGGAGACACAATGCCCCAGAAAGGAGCTGAAGGTCAGTTTGTAGATATTTATTTAGTTCTCTTTCAGAAAGATGACTTATGTTTCACTCCAGCCTTTGTTTGGGTCAGATGTCCCCAATCCCAGACTCTACCTGGGTCAACCTGTCCAACAGACAAATGTTCATGTCCTCTGCTGGGGTAGAGGAAGAATATCACTGGCCTCCTAAGTTTGGGCAGATAATCTGGAGGTCCAAATGCTTTTGTATTTAAACCTTCATCTTCCCTCCTGGTTATAGCCCCCTCTGACTGCTACCTTCAGCAATAAGAGCCACCTCCAATTCGTGGGCTGTTCCAGGATTGTGCCTTCCCTTCTGTGGGCTTCGCTGTGTCATTTGTATTATTTCAGGAGATAATGGAAATAAATGTTACATTCAACTTCTGCCATGCTGGCATGTAATTAGTAAAAATGCTAAACAAGAGCCTTCTAAATGGAAATACTCATATTTTAAAAACAGTAAAGTTGAGATAAAAATGTATGAATACTGATCTCTGTCTAGGTATCTATTCAAGTATCCATGTTCAGTTTATTTTTTATATTATAAAATTTTTGTCTTTACTGATTGTAAAGAGAGACAGGAAAGGAGAAGGAGAGAAAGATAGAAACATCAATGAGAGAGAACATGGATTGTCCACCTCCTGCATGCCCCCCACTGGGGATCAGGCACTCAACCTGTGCATGTGCCCTGACCAGGAATCAAACCAGCGACGTCTTGGTTCATGGGTCGACTCAACCACTGAGCCACACCAGCCGGACCATCTTCAGTTTTTTATGAGTTCAGGAGTTATATTATGTTTTTTGATTATTTTTCCCCTTTAATATAATGGAATGTCAATGCTATTATCAATCTTTGTGGGTAAGATATATTGAAATTTGCTTCAACGTCCCAGAAGAGTCATCTTCAAATGCGTACATTGTTTATGAAGAAGTTAGTGCTGGAGTGAGTTTCTTAATTATCTAGGTTATGATTGTGCTACGTTATGCTTATTTAAATATCTCAAACATGGTTACAAAATGGATCAGAAGTCTGTTTTGGATTGAGAGTCTGACTCTGTCAAACATGAATGTGCTAAAATCTCACAAATACTCTGTGTTAATTCAGCTTTACATCCAAAGGATTTTTATTTCATCTAAGCATTGTTCACACTTTCAAATGTGAACTTTACTTATTTTTATTCTGATTTTACCACTGAATGTATTATTTTGATTAGTGTTATCAGGAAGCACCTAAACATTTCCTTCTTGATTGGTAGCTAAGAATCTACAACAGAGTATTTATTAGTCACAGGCTGCTGTTGTTTGTGCAAGAACGTGTGAAAAAGTGTGGGTTCTAGATTTTCGTGTGTTTCCTGTTGTCTAAATTACTCTTGGCCTCAACTTTTCTATTCTGTACAAGAAGGGACAGGACTAAAATTATTGATTCTAGTAGGGGATGGATATAGCAAAATCAATAATGAGACAACATGGGGATGTCTGTCAACAGTGATTTTGAGCATGAATTTAATAGTCAGACATACCTGGCTTCATATTCCAACTTATCACATTAGTGACATTGTTTAATTTTTCTGAGCACATATATCCTCATGTGTAAAATTGGAGTAATAATAAAAATTCTTGCCCATGTCTCTTTATGTGAGTATGTCAAAATTAAACATAATAAAGTTCGTAAGACATTTAATTAATGCTTCAAATGCAGTGAGCACCCAGGAAACTTTAGCAACAACTATAAAACATAAACATTACTGTTGCATCCAAATGGTGCAGAAAACTATGAAGAGAAAACTAATCATTTAATTTATTCATATATTCGACATTGAGCACCTCCTAAGTTCTAGATATTGTTATAAGCACAGATATAATTATAAAATGCCTCCACTCACAGCGCTCACTTACATTTTATTTTTATTTATTTTTTATTAATTAGTTTTTGTTACAGATATTTCTCTTTTATCCCCCATTGACACCCTCCGCCCCATCTCCAGCTTTGTTGTTTATGTCCATTGGTCATGCATACGTGCATATAAGTTCTGTGGTTTATCTCTCCCCCCGCACCCGCCCTCCTGTGAGCTTGTCAGTCTGTACCCCACTTCCACGTCTCTGGGACTACCCCATTCCTCAGACTGTTATGTTCATTATATTCCACAAATAAGTGAGATCATATGATACTTGTCTTTCTATGTTTGGCTTGTCTCGCTTAGGATGACACTTTCGAGGTCCCTCCATGTCGTCTCAAAAGATACTAGATCTTTATTTTGTACAGCTGCATAGTACTACATGGTGTATATGTACCACTGATGGACACTTGGGCTGTTTCCAGATCATAGCTATTGTAAATAGTGCTGCTACAAACATGGGGGTATATATATTCTTTCTGATTGGTGTTTCAGGCTTCTTAGGGTATATTCCTAGAAGTGGGATCACTGGGTCAAATGGAAGTTCAATTTTTAATTTTTTGAGGTAACATCATATTGTTTTCCATAGTGGCTGCACCAGTCTGCTTTCCCTCCAGCAGTGTACTAGAGTCCCCTTTTCTCCACACCCTCGCCAACACTTGTAGTTTGATGATTTGTTGATGGCGACCATTCTGACAGGTGTGAGGTGATACCTCATTGTTCTTTTAATTTGCATCTCTCTGATGATTAGTGATGTTGAGCATTTCTTCATATGTCTCTGAGCCATTTGTATGTCCTGTTTGGAGAGGTGTCTATTTAGTTCCTCTGCCCATTTTTAATTGGATTATATGGTTTCCTTTTGTTGTTGTCTGAGCACTGTATATATATTGGAAATGAACCCCTTATCTGATATATCATTAGCAATTATGCTCTCCCATACATTGGGTAGCCTTTCCATTTTCATGATTGTATCTTTTGCTGTGCAGAAGCTTTTTAGTTTGATGTAGTCCCATAGGTTCATTTTCTCCTTTGTTTCTGTTGTCTTAGGTGATGCATCAGTGAAAATTCTGCTGCGCATTATGTCTGAAATTTTGTTGCCTATATTTTCTTCTAGGATTTTTATGGATTCATGAGTCACATTGAAGTCTTTTATCTATTTTGAGTTTATTCTTGTGTATGGTGTAAGTTGATGGTCTAGTTTCATTTTTTTTGCATGTAGCTGTCCAATTTTCCCAACACCATTTATTAAAGAGGCTGTCCTTACTCCACTGTATGCTCTTGCCACCTTCATCAAATATTAATTGAGCGTATTGCCTTGGGTCCATGTCTGGGTTCTCTGTTCTCTTCCACTGGTCTATGTCTGTTCTTGTGCCAGTACCAGTACCAGGCTGTTTTGATTACAGTGGCTTTGAAGTATAACCTGAAATCTGGGAATGTAATTCCTCCTACTTTGTTCTTCTTTTTCAAGATTGCTGTGGCTATTCGAGGTCTTTTTTGGTTCCATATGAACTTTTGAAGTATTTGTTCTAGTTCTACTTCTAGGTATTTTGATGGGGATAGTATTGAGTCTATAGATTGCTTTGGGTAGTATGGACATTTTAATGATGTTAACTCTTCCAATCCATGAACAAGGTATGTACTTCCACTTTTTTATATCTTCCTCTATTTCTTTTTTCAATGACCTGTAGTTTTCTGTGAATAGGTCCTTTATTTCTTTGGTTATGTTTATTCCTAGGTATCTAAATTTTTTTTTTTTTCGGCAATGGTAAATGGGATTGTTTTCTTAGTTTCTCTTTCTGTGAGCTCATCATTGGTGTATAAGAATGGCATCGATTTCTTGACATTAGTTTTGTATCCTGCTACTTTGACAAACTCATTTATTAAGTCTAGTAAATTTTTGATGGAGTCTTTGGGGTTTTCTATGTATAGTATCATGTCATCTGTGAATAATGACAGTTTCACTTCCTCCTTTCCAATTTGGATCCCTTTTATTTTTTCTTCTTGTCTGTTTGCTGTGGCTAAGACTTCCAGTACTATGTTAAATAAGAGTGGTGAAAGTGGGCATCCCTGTCTTGTTACTGTTCTTAAGGGAAATACTTTTAGTTTTTGCCCAATAAGTATGATGTTGGCTGTAGGTCTTTCATATATGGCCTTTATTATGTCTAGATATGATCCCTCTATTACCACACTGCTGAGCGTTTTTATCAGAAATGGATGCTGGATTTTGTCAAAGGCTTTTTCGGCATCTATTGATATGATCGTGTGGTTTTATTCTTCATTTTGTTTATGTGGTGTATCACATTTATTGATTTGCAAATATTGTACCAGCCTTGCATCCTTGGGATGAATCCCACTTGGTCATGGTGAATAATTTTTTTGATATGTTGCTGGATCAGATTTGCTAGTATTTTGTTCAGGATTTTGGCGTCTGTGTTCATCAGGGATATTGGCCTGTAGTTTTCCTTCTTTGTAATGTCTTTTCCCTGTTCTGGAATTAGAATTATGCTGGCCTCATAAAACAAGTTTGGAAGTCTTCCTTCTTCTTGAATTTTTTGAAATAGCTTGAGGAGAATGGGTGTTAGTTCTTTTTTGAATGTTCGGTAAAACTCTCCCATGAAGCCATCCAGGCCTGAGCTTTTGTTTGCTGGGTGAGTCTTGAATACATCTTCAGTTTCTTCTGTTGTTATTGTTCTGTTCAAGTTTTCTATCTCTTCCCAGTCCAGTTTTGGGAGACTATGTGTTTCTAGAAATTTGTTCATTTTGCAAAGATTGTTGAATTTGTTGCCATATAATTGTTCATAGTAGTTTTTAATGATCTTCTGTATTTCTGTGGTGTCAGGTGCTACTTCTCTTTCATTTCTGATTTTTTCATTTGGTTTCTCTCTTTTTGTTTCTTGGTGAGTCTGACTAAAATTTTATCGATCTTGTTTATCTTTTCAAAGAACCAGCTTTGTGTTTAATTTATCTTATGAATTGTTTTTTAGTCTCTATGTCATTTATTTCTGCTCTGATCTTTACTATTTCCTTCCTTCTACTTGCTCTAGGGTTTTCTTTTTGTTTCCTTTCTAGTTCTTTAAGTTGTGAGGTTAGGTAGCTTATTAGAGATTTTTCTTGCTTCTTAAGGTAGGCCTGTAGCGCTATGAACTTCCCTCTCAGATCTGCTTTCACTGTATCCCATAGATTTTGTGTTGTTTTGTGTTCATTTCCATTGGATTCCAGGAAGTTTTTAATTTCTTCCTTGATCTCCTCATTGACCCATTTGTTGTTTAATAACATGCTATTTAGCTTCCATGGGTTCAAATATCTTTGCATGTTCTTCTTGCAATTGATTTCTAGTTTCATGCCATTGTGATCTGAGAAGATGCTTGATAAGATTTCAATCTTTTTGAACTTGTAGAGACTTAGTTAGTGTCCTATCATGTGGTCTATCTTTGAGAATGTCCCATGTGCACTTGAGAAGAATGTGAATTCTGTAGTTTTGGGGTATAATTCTCTGTAGATATCTATTAAATCCAATTGGTCTAGTACTTCATTTAGAGTCTGTCTCCTTGGGAATTTTTTATCTAGAGGATCTATCCAGTGATGTCAACAGGGTTTTGAAGTCCCCTGCTATGATTGTATTGCTATCAATTTCTCCTTTGAAGTCTTCCAGAAGATTTTTAATATATTTTGGTGCTCCTATATTGGGTGCATATATGTTTATCAAGGTTATATCTTCCTGTTGAATAGGTCCTTTCAACATTATGTAGTGGCTTTCTTTGTCTCTGGTTATGGTCTTCATTTTGAAATCTATTTTATCATGTATGAGTATTGCTACCCCAGCTGTTGTTTCTTTTTGCTTGGAAGATTTTTTTTCCATCCCTTCGCTTTCAACCTATGTGAGTCTTTTGTTGTGAGGTGGGTCTCTTGTAAACAACATGTAGATGAGTCATGCTTTCTTCTCCAATCAGCTACTCTGTGTCTTTTTATTGAAGCATTCAATCCATTTACATTTAAGGTGATTATTGATGTGTACTTATTTATTGCCTTTTTTGTTTAGTATACTTTTATTTTTTTTCCTATTTTTTCTGCTAATTACAGCAGTCCTTTTAACATTTCTTGCAGTGCTGGTTTGGTGCTAATATATTCCCTTAGCCTTTTTTTTTTTTTTGGTCTGGGTAGCTCTTTATTTGACCTTCTATTTTGAATGATAGCCTTGCTGGGTAGAGTATTCTTGGATTCAGATCCTTGTTTTTCATGACCTTGATTACTTCATGCCATTCCCTTCTGGCCTGTTGTGTTTCTGTTGAGAAGTCAGCTGAGAGCCTTATGGGGTTTCCTTTGTAGGTAACCTGTTCCTTATCTCTTGCTGCTTTTAGGATTCTCTCTTTGTCTTTAATTTTTGGCATTTTGATTACTATGTGTCTTGGTGTGGGCCTGTTTGGGGTATTCTTATTTGGGGCTCTCTGTGCTTCTTGAACTTGAATGCCTTCTTCCTTCACCAAATTAGGGAAGTTTTCTGTCACTATTTCTTTGAATATATTCTCTAACCCTTGCTCATTTTCTTCTTCTTCAGGGACTCTATGATGCGAATATTATTACATTTTCAGTTGTCCCACAGTTCTCTTAAGCAGTCTTCCTGTTTTTTTAATCGTTTTTTCCTTTTGGTTTTCTGATTGGTTGATTTTTTCTACCCTGTCTTCTAATTCACTGATCCCTTCCTCAGCTTCCTCTACTCTGCTTTTATGACCTTCCAATGTGTTTTTCATTTCTGATATGTCATTCTTCATTTCTTCTTGGTGGTTTTTAATTTCCAACTGGTTGATTTTCAACATTTTTATGTCTTTACGCATGGTGCTCATGTCCTTACACATGGTGTTGAGCTTCCTCAAGATCATGGCTCTGAATTCTAGTTCTGTTAACTTGCTTAACTGCACCTCATTTTTCTCCTCTTTGGTAGAGGTCTCTTGTTCTTTCATTTGACTTTTCTTTTTGTGTTTCACCATTTTGGCTATCACAGTGAGCTTTGGAGCTTACCAAATTTTCCCTGTGGGTGTTGGTATTCTGCTGTTTGTGGCCCCCTGTCCTGGGTTTGGATGAGCCAGGGAGGACCCACGTTACACACCACTGTCAAGTTGTACTTTCCTGGTTAAAGATGCTAGCCCAGGGAATGGTACAGTTATCCTCCAGCTTTTTGCCTGGAGGCTATCAGTAGCAGTTACCTGAAGAACCTTGGCTTCTCATTTGAATGAAAAACTCCCTCAGGTGCTCAGCTTAAGAGCATTTCCGGAGGGTGGGGCAGATGCTGGTTGTTATTTGGCCTCAATTAGCATTTCAGTGGCCACTGGGTGGGGTTGAATCTCCAAGGGAGAGGCTGCCGCCTCTCCCCAGAGCTCAGGGAAGGAGTAAAATGACCACAGTCCTGCGTGGCTGCAAATCAGCAAAAGCTCTGAGCACCCTCCAAATCCCAAGTGTCCCCACACAGTTCCAGTCCGGTCTGCCCTCCCTCTGCCGGAGTTCAAGGTAAGTGACACTGCCAATTTAGTCTCTGTCCTGGCTCTGCGCTGTGGAGCTACCTGGGAGTTTAACCCAAGGGCACCGCTCACAGCCAAGACCCCTGTTCACAGCTAAGGCCGCTGCTGACCATGGGCTCCCAGCCCCCCTCTCACGTCTCCGCAGTCCTACCAGGATTGAGTCAGTGTCCCTGGTTATGTGGTTCTCCAAGGTGCTTTTCTGTTGACTCTTCCTGATGATTTGTCTTTATTTTTGTTGTAATTCCAGTTTGGTCCTGGGAGATAGTCTGTGGAGCTTCCATTCACTCCCCCGCAATTTTTTGATGTCTGAAATTTTGTTGCCTGAATTTTCTTGTAGAATTTTCATGGATTCACAAGTTACATTTAAGTCTTTTACCCATTTTGAGTTTATTCTTGTGAATGGTGTAAGTTGGTTGTCTAGCTTCAGTTTTATGCAAGTAGCTGTCCAATTTTCCCAACACTATTTATTGAAGAGACTGTCTTGATTGCACTGTATGCTCTTGCCACCTTTGTCAAATATTGAGCATACTGTCTTGGGTCCATTTCTGGGTTCTATATTCTGTTCCATTGATCTATCTGTGTTCTTATGCCAGCACGAAGCTGTTTTGATTACAGTGGCTTTTTTTGTGGTATAATCTGAAATCTGGTAATGTGATCCCTCCTCCTTTGTTCTTCTTTTTCAAGATTGCTATGGCTACTTGGGTTGTTTTTTTTTGTTTGTTTTTGTTTTTTTGGTTCCATATAAACTTTTGGACTGTTTGTTCTAGTTCTGTGAAATATGTCGTTGGTATTTTGATGGGGATAGCATTGAGTCTATAGATTGCTTTGGGTAGTATGGACATTTTAATGATGTTAATTCTTCCAATCCATGAACAAGGTATATGCTTTCACTTTTTTATATCGTCCTCTATTTCTTTTTTCAATGACCTGCAGTTTTCTGTGAAGAGGTTCTTTACTTCTTTGGTTAAGTTTATCCCTATGTATTTTAATAATATGTGCTGCAATGGTAAATGGGATTGGTTTTTTAGTTTCTCTTTCTGTGATTTTATCAGTGTTTAAGAATGCCATCAATTTCTTGACATTAATTTTGTATCCTGCTACTTTGCCAAATTCATTTATTAAGTCTAGTAGATTTTGATGGAGTCTTTATGGTTTTTTATGTACAATATCATGTCATCTGCAAATAATGACAGTTTCACTTCTTCCTTTCCAATTTGAATCCCCTTTATTTATTTATTTTTTCATGTCTAATTGCTGTGGCTAAAACTTCCAGTACTGTGTTAAATAAGAGTGGCAAAAGTGGGCATCCCTGTCTTTTTTCTGTTCTTAAGAAGAATGTTTTTAATTTTTGCCTATTGAGTATGATGTTGGCTGTAGGTTTTTCATGTATGGCCTTTATTATGTCTAGATATGATCCCTCTATTCCTACCTTGCTGAGCGTTTTGATCAGAAATGGGTACTGGATTTTGTCAAATGCTTTTTCAGCATCTATTGATATGGCATCTGTGTTAATCAGGGATATTGGCCTGTAGTTTTCTTTCTTTGTAGTATCTTTATCCGGTTTTGGAATTAGGATTATGCTGGCCTCATAAAATGAGTTTGGAAGTGTTCTGTCTTCTTGGATTTTCTGAAATAGTTTGAGGAGACTGGGTATTAGATCTTCTTTGAATGTTTGGTAAAACTCCCCCATGAAGCCATCTGGGCCTGGGATTTTGTTTGCTGGGAGTTTCTTAATTATGTCTTCAATTTCCATTATTGTTATTGGTCTGTTCAAGTTTTCTATCTCTTCCCAGTTCAGTTTTGGGAGGCTGTTTGTTTCTAGAAATTTGTCCATTTCTCCTAGATTGTCCAATTTGTTGATATATAATTGTTCATAGTATGTTTTGATGCTCCTTTGTATTTCTGTGGTGTCAGGTGCTACTTCTCTTTTATTTCTGAATTTTTTATTTGGTTTCTCTCTTTTTGTTTCTTGGTGAGTCTGGCTAAAGTTTTATCAATCTTGTTTATCTTTTCAAAGAACCAGCTCTTTGTTTTATTGATCTTTAGAATTGTTTTTTTAGTCTCTATGTCATTTATTTCTTCTCTGACCTTTACTATTTTCTTCCCCCTACTAGCTCCGGGTTTTTTGTTTTGTTTTGTTTTATTACTTTCTAGTTCTTTAATTTGTAGGGTTAAAATGTCAATTAGAATTTTTCTTGTTTTTTGATGTAGGCCTGTAGTGCTAGGAACTTCCCTCTCTGGACTGCTTTTCCTGTGTCCCATAGATTTTGTGTTGTTGTGTGTTCATTTTCATTGGTTTCCAAAAAGTTTTTAATTTCTTCCTTGATCTCGTTAATAACCCATTTTTGGTTTAATAGCATGCTATTTAGCCTCCAATTGTTTGAATGTTTTTTGTGTGTTTTTATTATAATTGAGTTCTAGTTTCATGCCACTGTGATCTGAGAAGATGCTTGATATGGTTTCAATTTTTTTTGAATTTTTGGAGACTTGCTTTTTGTCCTAACATGTGGTCTATGTTTGAGAATGACCCATGTGCACTTGAGAAGAATATATATTCTGCAACTTTGGAGTGAAATGTCCTGTAAATATCAATGAAGTCCACCTGATCTAGTTTGTCTTGTAAGGATTCTATGTCCTTTTTAATTTTTTGTCTAGAAGATCTATCCAGTAGTGTCAGTGGTGTGTTAAAATCACCCACTATGATCATGTTGCTATTGATCTCTCCCTTGAAGTCTTCCAGAAGTTTTTTAATATATTTTGGTGCTCCCATATTTGGTGTGTATACATTTACCAGATAATATGCTCTTGTTGGATTGATACTTTAATATTAAGATCTTTCTCTTATTATGGCCCTCGTTTAAAGTCTATCTTGCCTGATATGAGTATTGTTACACCTGCTTTTTTTTCCATTTCCATTTGCTTGGAAAAATTTTTTTCCATCCCTTCACTTTCACCCTGTGTGAGTCTTTTGTTGTGAGGTGTGTCTCTTGTAGACAGCATATATATGGGTCGTGTTTTCTTATCCAGTCAGCTACCCTATGTCTTTTGATTGGAGTATTTAAGCCATTTACATTTAAGGTAATTATTGATAGATAGTTATTAGTTGCCATTTTAATTGTATGCCTGTGTTCCCTCTCTCTCTCTCTCTCTCTCTCTCTCTCTCCTTCTTCTTCTTACAACAGTCCCTTCAGCATTTCTTGCAGTGTGGTTTGGTGGTAAATTCTTTTAACTTTTTTTTTTCTTTTTTTTTTTTATCTGTGAAGCTCTTTATTTCTCCTTCAATTTTGAATGATAGCCTTGCTGGATGGAGTAGTCTTGGATTCAGACCCTTGTCTCGCATTACTTTATACACTTCATGCCACTTTCTTCTGGCCTGCATCGTTTCTATTGAGAAATCAGCTGACAGTCTTATGGGAGCTCCCTTGTAGGTAACTTTTTGTTTCTCTCTTGCTTCCTTTAAGATTCTTTCTTTGTTTTTAATGTTTGCCATTTTTATTATGATATGTCTAGCTGTGGGTCTTCTGGAATTCATCTTGGTTGGGATTCTCTGTGTTTCCTGGACTTGTGTGAGTTTTTCCTTCACCAATTTAGGGAAGTTTTCTGTCATTATTTCTTCAAACAGGTTCTCTATTCCTTTCTCTGATTCTTCTCCTTTCGGTATCCCCATAATGTGAATGTTGTTACATTTTGTATTGTCCCCCAACTCCCTTAAACTTTCTTCCTGCTTTTAAATTTTTTTTCTCCATTTGCTGCTTTATTTTCTACCTTGTCTTCTAAGTCACTAATTCAGTCTCAGCTTCTTCTAATCTACTATTGAACCCATCTAAGGTATTTTTCATAACCGCTATGTCATTCTTCATTTCCTCTTGATATTTATGCATAGCTTCTACCTCTTTTTTTAAGCTGAAGTAGTTCTCAGTGAGCTCTTCATAATTCTTATTAAGTTGCTTGTAGTTCTCACCAAATTGTTTGAGCACCCTTAAAATCATTGCTTTGAATTCTTTATCTCACAAGTTGCATTTCCTGTAGTTCCTTTTCTGGCAGTTCCTCTTTTTCTTTCCTTTGGGTGTTGTTTCTTTGTCTCCCCATTTTAGCCATCTGGTAGCTCTAGACCTGGTGAGGGATGTTTGGATATGTAGGCAGCTCACTCTATATCAAATAAGGCTACTGTGTCTCCCAGACTGTTTTGTTGCATGTTGCCTCTTGCCTGCTGTGGATTCTAGAGGATTGACTACTGGGGGCTGGTATTGAGATGTCCTGGTAGGTGCGCTGCTGTATTACATGAGCCCCTCTGGAGCTGTGTTCCCAGCTGGTCGCTAGTGCCACCTATAGCTGTATAGCTCAGGCCCTGTTGGAGCCATGCTCCCTGCCCATACTGTGGGCAGCTGTGTTGCACAGGCCTCACTGGAGCCCTAGCTCCCTGCCGATCTTGTGGGAAGCTGGGTTGTACAGGCCCCATTGGAGCCCCCACTTCCCGCTGATCTTGTGGGGAGCTGGATTGCACAGTCTCTTCTGGAGACCCAGCTCTACTCCTATCTTGTGGGAAGCTGGGTTGCACAGGCCTCTCTGGTGCCCCAGCACCCCCACAGGATCCACAGGCAGCTGGACCATACAGTCCCTTTGGAGACCTGGCTCCATGCCTATCTTGTGGACAGCTGGGCTACACAGGTCTCTCTGGTGCCCCAGCACCCCACAGGTCCTGCGGGCAGCTGGATTGTACCAGTCCCTCTTGGGCTCTGGCTTCCCACCACTCTTGTGGGCTGCTGGGTTTCACAGGCCTCTGTGGAGTCCCACATCCTGCTACTGGCAGCTGGGGAGTGCTGTTGCCCCATGGGGCTCAGCTCCTGGACAGCCTTTGCTGTACTTTTTGGGGATGGGTCTCAGCGGCTGATCTGTGCTTCTGTTGCCTGGGCATGGATGTCTGCTCCCCAGCCTCTGTTTAGGGGTATATCTTGACTCTGATTGGGATGCTACTGTGGGGGATGGTGCTGGGCTCCCGGCCATTTGCAGCCTCCACAACTAGCACCTGGCAGCTCCACTACTGTGCACTGGTCTGTGTTGACACAGGGTGTCCACTGGTTCGACAGTGCCAGGTGCACTGGTGGGCTCAGGTTGCTGGGCCCTAGCTGCTCCCACTGCCTCCTCCCAGGGAAGACTTGGTATCTTCCAAAATGGTGGGACCTCCCCGTGGCACAGGGAGAAGCACCCTGAAGGGTCGCTCACCGTGGTAGCCAGCTGGTCCCCATCCACAGCACAGAAAACTTCTGCTCCGCGTCTCTGCACTGCACGAGTTTGGTCATCCACCTTCACATTCACTCACACTCTCACACACTAGTTCACTCTCTCACACATTCACCCTCCCTCCAGTCCTGCCCGCCGCCATCTTCCCTGAGTCACTGACTTAGATTTTAGAGGCAGACAATAAACATATATTTTGACAAGATATAATGTAATATTGGTAACAGACAGTGGGAAAAGACTCAAAGGAAAATAAAGTACAATAAAGAATGCAGAATGAGGCAGGATGGCACATGTTCTTTTATATGGAGTCACAGAGAAGTAGTAGTAGAGGAGAAAAACACTTGAGTGGAGGCTGGAGTAGACTATCCAGATTTCTGAGGGAAGAGTTTTCCAGACAGTGGGACCAGGATATGCAAAGATCCTGTATGAGCAAACTTGAGGCCATGGTTCTACAGATAGACTGGAGGGTTAACTACAGGAGATAACAATAGAGATAGAGACAGAAGTCAGGAACATGCTACTTTGGATATTATTCCTTTTTTTTTTTTTAATTCTCACCTGAGGATATTTTTCTATTTATCTCCAGACTGAATGGGAGGGAGAGAGAGAGAGAGAGAGAGAAACATCAATGTCAGAGAGACACATTGATTGGCTGCCTCTGACACAATCCCGACCAGGGCCAGGGACTGAACTGCAACCGAGGTATGTGCCCTTGACCACCATTGAACCCGAGACCCTGTGGTCTGCAGGACAACACTCTACTGCTGAGCCAAACTGGCCAGGGCTGGAGTGTCATGAACAGGGAAATAACATAATTTGAGTTAAGTTTTATGTACACATGTGTTTCAGTCCTCTGTGTGAAAGTTGCTGAACACCCCCTGGCTTTTTTCTTTACTTTGTATTGAAAGAATTCAAAGAGATAATGTGTATGATAGCAACACAGTGGCACAGAGTACACATCCAGTTTCCTTAAACATTGGAGATTCTTTCTTTTCACCTAAATGTCTGGGCTGAGAATAGATATACAACCAGTTTCAACCAGTGTTTTCTTTCTAACAATGTGGTTAATCCCATTTCCTGACCTTATCTTCATTTCAGCCATTCCTTTCTATATGGAAGCATTTTTCACCCTAAAAGACTTTTATGATAGCAATTAACATAAGTTAGTTTCATTAGTTACACTGGCATTTACTAACAGGAGTCACTAGTTACTATTTGGTGATACTTGGAGCAAACACTGGGAACCAGACTTGCATTGTGATTGACAGAGGGGTAACAGGACCTGTATCTCGTATGGGACACTGTAGAGAGAACCCCTGTGAGGGCCCACAGAGAACAGTGTGATCTCTGGACTTGAGGTTAGAAAGAGGACCTTACACAACAGCAAACTGAGGAGGCCACTTGAATAAGATGTGTCTTCACACAGCCCTGGGCTGGAATTTTTCTTCTTCTTCACACTGGAGGAGTATATGTCATGGAGCCACACAGAGAGTAACAGATACACTCATGCTGGAGGCCAAGATTTCAGAGCCAAACTCTTCACAGGTTCAAGGTTTGACACCCAGAGCTTTCCTGGACTAAGTGTTTCATTTTGGAAAGGGCATTTTCCATTTGATCTTTGCTTCTTATTTGGTCCCTTTTAGCTTCGTCTTTTATTATAATATTTGGATTGGGCCATTGCCTTTCAGTGACTCAGTAAGTGGATATACAGGGCTGTGGATTTCTTTTCTATCTAAAGCATCAGTTGTGAAAATCTTAGGGTATAACAGGGCCCCCATAAAATATACACTTCCTTGTCAACGATTCAAAGAATGTCTACCTGCCTTGGACATTATTTAACTTGAATATTGTGCCATGTTTTAAGTGTTGGGAAAATATTTTTTCTAAAATAATTATACCTAGAATACTAGTGAATTCTCCAGCAAATTTTAATTATAAAAAATGTTCTTTGGATCTGCTCCCTATAGAAATTCCTCTTATATTTTGCATGACACAATTCAACACCTTTATAGCAGATGTGGTCACATATATTGAAGTTTCTGTGTAGACTGAAAATCAACATGGAGTCCCCATCTCTTTAAAGCTGAAAACAGAGAAAATTTGTCTAAATGCAGTCTTGACTTGTGTCTTGATATAATTGGAGGGACAGGGATGCTTCCACTCTGGCCTCAGAAGAGAAAACTTTCATCTTGTTATCTTAAATCAAAGCTCCAAATATACCTATGGTGGTCTGGTAGGTGTGATAGCTATTACAGAATAAAATATTGATGTTCTGTACTTTGCAAATAAGACTGCAAAATGAAAATAAATGAGAGGATACCTGATAATTTTCTTTTGAATCATACGGGCTTATTCCCCAAACCTTTTCTTTCTTTTTGTTATCTATTCATAAGAAATTCAAGGTTACCTATCTGTTGCTTTGTTTTATTATAGCTGTTTTAATTAAATTATTTGAGATGCAGTTTCTTGTCCTTTTACCAACATTTCAGCTGCTTCTCATTCTTTTTATGTAATAGGTGGGAGATACATTATAATTAAATGACAAAACATTTTCTATCAGGTAAAATCTCCTTCAACCTTTCTTGCCTCATACTCTTAACTGAATTATATTTCCACTCTTTATTTATTCTGTTTTAAAGCTAAACATTCTAACTATACATTTGATTCTGTATTTTTTTCTACTTTCTCAGTGAACTTGTATTCATTACTCACTCTTACTCTACTTTAATTTTTCCATCTTTATTAGATCTTCCCACTCTAAGCTCTGTTTTAAAGTCTTTTATATTAAAAATATTATTTCCTCAATTCACCTTCCCCATAAAATTCACCCTTTTCTTCTTTTCCCCATCATCTTCGCACTATCTGGAGAAGTCACTGCGCCATTCAACTTTCACAGCTCTGCTCATCTGCTTAAACCTTTTCCCTGTACCACCTTACAAACTGTCCTTTAAAATCACCTCATTTCTATGTCCAGCGACCTCTCTCTGTTCCTGATTGCGCATTACATTTTTGCATTTTAAACTGTTGGCTACTCACTCCCTTTCAAATATCACACCAACCTTGGTTTCCTTGCCCCATGCCTTTAAAAATTCAAGTAATCACGGATGTGTATTTTGTAGCAGGTAATAAATATGCTCAGTCTGGGGGTCAAAAATAACTAAAATAAGTCTCAAACTGATAGAGTTCACAATCTAGTAGGATAAACAAACCTATACACAAACGGAATACACAAATATTTCACGAACTACTTTTTTGGTAATCAGGCAGACTAGATTTCAGAAACTTTGCTCCGACCAAAAAACACTTAAATTGATCCAGAACTATTTTGTGTAAACATCTCTTTAAATGTCATGTTTAACTGGAAAGAAAGCAAAGGAAACCATCAAGACCATAAAAAAATATTTAAAATTGTGAATCAAGATGGGTAAACAAACTCTGGAAGTAACGCCTTCCTTGAGGACTGCTAGATGTCGAATGGTAATAGCAGACAGAGACATAATTAGGAGAAACAACCTGGGGCCCAATCAGAATGAATGTCTGCTCAGAGAACCCTGCCCCTTCGTCTCTCCAGCACACCCATCCTCCTACTTCACATAAAACATAAGACTTAGGAAAAATAACTTCCTTAGCAACACCTATTTTTTAAAAGAGGAAAATCTGGGAAGTCCAGATTCAGGTAAACCAACCAGAATACTTACAATGAAATTGATACATCAACATAATGTAGTGGTGGGGGGCGGGGGGGATCAAGCACATAAACACATACAAAATCAGAAATGACGAAAATATCAGTATTGCAAACCAGAAGGCAATGAAATAATATCTTGAAGATGCCAGGAGGAAATAACTTACAACCTAGAATTAAATATCCAGTTAAATTATCTTTCAAAAGTTACAGCAAAGTAAAGATAGAGAATTTTATACCAAAAAATATGCCTCATAAATGTTCCTTTAAAGACCACTTTAAGAAGAGGAAAAAATTATGCCTAAAGAAATGGTGAAGAAAGAAGATGTTAAACATTTAAGTAAATATAAACAAATATTTACTGTATAAAGAAATAATAACAACTACTTTGTAGGGGGAATAAAAACAAGATTGAATTGAATAAAATTAAGTTAAGCCTTGAACAATACAGGCTTTGGGGACTCCCTGCACAGTCAAAAATTCATGCATAACTTTTTTTTTTTTTTAATTGATTTTAGAGAGAGAGGAAAGAAGAGGGAGAAAGAGATAGAAACATCAATGAGAGAGAACATTGATTGGCCGCCCCTGCGCACCCCACACTGGGGATTTGGCCCACAACCTGGGCATGTGCCCTGGCCAGGAATTGAACCGGTGACCTCTTGGAGTATGGGTTGATGCTCAATCACTGAGCCACATTGTTTGGGCCCATCACTAAATTTTTAAAAAGCAATATATGCTCATAGTAAAAATAAAAATTGTTGTCCGGCTGGTGTGGCTCAGTGGTTGAGCGTTGACCCATGCACCAAGAGGTCGCCAGTTTGATTCCCGGTCAGGGCACATGCCCAGGTTGTGGGCCCAATTCCCAGTAGGGGGAGTGCAGGAGGTGGCCAGTCAATGTTCTCTCTCATTAATGTTTTTATCTCTCTCCCTCTCTCTCTAAAATAAATAAATATATATATATCTTTAAAATTATTAAATAAATAAAAGTGATTTTTAATGTTTTCCAAAAAAAAGAGAAAGAATTTTTATAACTAAAAAACCAGTAGAAAACACTTTCACTCATATTCGAGATGGAGTATCAGCAACCAGATAGATATACCCTCCTATCTGAAACAACACACAAAACCAGACCAAGTGTATGAAACGCAAGTTTCCAGAACACTGCCACTTAGGCAACGAAATACAGTCTGAGAGATGAGGAAAAAACAAACAAACAAAAAGCCAAGCTTACTGCCATGAGAGTTTTCAGAATATGGGGCACACGCGTGAAGCCTGACAGTCCCTGAATTGAGGCGACAGCGCTGAGGTTCTGAGAGCTGCGGTCAGCCAGAACGCTCAAGGCAGAGGAATAGAGAAGAGACCTGCTCAGAAACAGAACTCCAGCAATCCACAGCAGCTTCCTCTTGCATACTAGGCAATGCGTGATGTGAGGAGACAGGAAAAGAACCACCTGAAAGAAATAGAGGGAACAGTGACCGGCATTTCCACGAGGCTAGGAACAGTGGCTGTTCTCCGCAGCCTTACTGGAAAACCTCATGTTTCATAGACCTGCATAGAGCCCTCACAGACGTCTTGCCTCAGAAGTAAGGGACAATTTGCCCTTCTTTGACTGAGCATTGCTTTGGCCCTGCTGAACACATCTTAAAGCAAAATCCAAAAAAGACCAAAATGATTTCAAATAACTTAATTATATCCCAGAACAAAGCTCAAGAATATGTATAGATTTTTTTTTAAATATTTAGTATTCAATGTGATAAAAATACATTTTGCCTAGTATCCAATTTTTAAAAAAAATAAATTCACAGACATGCAAAGAAAAAAATTTGACCTGTGATGTTTACAAAAATTTTCCAGTTGAAAGCAACACAGAACTGATATAGATGTTAAAATTAGCAAAAACATTAAAGCACATGCTTAAAAAGTTAAGCAGAAATGTGAAAGATGTATTTCTTAAAGATGACAATTAAATTTTTAGAGAGGAAAACTATAGTGTCTAAGGTAAAAATACACAGGATGAATATAATAGCAGGTTATACATTACAAAAGGAAAGATTAGCAATAGAAATTATCCAAAATTAAACTAAAAAATTTTTTTATGAGGAATCAGAAAATTGTGGGACCAATCAAGCAGTTTAATATAAATGTTAATGGAGTCTCCAAAAAAGAGAAGGGTAAACAGAAAGAAAGAAAGAAAGAAAGAAAGAAAGAAAGAAAGAAAGAAAGAAAGAAAGAAAGAAAGACCTGAAGAAATAGTGGTTTTTAAAATATTTATTTTTGTAAAAATTATAAACATAGAGATCTAAATTTCACAAAATCCAGGCATAAGAAACAAAAAGAATATACTCTGGTACAGCATCATCAAATTTTCAACACCAGTAATAAAGACAACATCTACTTTTCATGATAAAGAGCAAATATAAAAACCTACAGTTAACATCATACATAATGGTGAAATAAATGTTTTCTCCCTAACATATGGATCAAGGCAAGACTGTCTGCTCTCATCACTTCTATTCAACATTGTATTGGATATATTAGCCAGTGCAATAAGGCAAGGAAAAGAAATTAAAGACATCCAGATTGGAAAAGAAGTAAACCTGTCTTTATTCACAGATAATATGATTCTTTATGTATAAAATCCAGAGAAATCAACAGAAACTTTGCTATGAGTAATATGAGCTTAGCAATACTGTAGTATTAAAAAAAAATCAATGAGTAAAAATAAATTGCACTTTCATATACTAGAACTTAACAATTATACATTGAAGTTTTAGAAAGTCTAAATAAATGTCAAAAATAAAATATTTAGAAATTAATCTGACAAAAAAAAAATATAACAAACCTGTTCACTGAAAGCTACAAAATGTTTCTGAGAGAGATTAAGACTGAATTCAATGGAAAAATATACTATCTCAACAGTGTGGAATATTCAATACCATTAGATGTCATTTTTTCTATACCGACTAACATAATCCCATTTAAAATGCCAGAAGCTTTATGGGAATTGATCAGGTGATTCTAAAATTCTTATGGAAATGCAAAGGACCTAGAATAAATGAAACAACTTTGAAAAAAAATGGCTAATACTACCTGATTGAAAGTTTTAGTTTAAACCTACAATCAATACACTATGGTATTTAGGTCCACATAGACAAGTAGGTCGATAGAATAGAGTCCAGAAATAGGCCCATAGACATAGAGAGATTGACTTTTGTTGTGATAAATAACACTAGACATAATTGATTTTTGACAAAAGTAAAAAGATACATCAGTGGAGAAAGGATAGTCATTTCAATAAATTATGCTGGATTAACTGGCTATCTATTTGCAAAAGAAAGAAAAAAGAAGGAAGAAGAAAAAGAGAGAAAGAAAAACAGAAAGAAGGGAAAATTATTTCAATTTATTTCTGGCAACATGTACAAAATATGACTCAACATAGATAATTGACCTAAGTGTTAAATGTAAAACTATAACACTTCCAAGAAAACAGTAGAAAAATCTTTGTAATCTTGGGTTAGGCTACATTTTTATAGCTATGACACTAAAAGCACAACCTATAGAGGAAAAAATGTATAAATTGAATTTCTTCAAAATTAACAATTTCTGCTTTGTAAAAGATGTTGTTAAGAGAGTGAAAAGACAAACCAGATTAACAGAAAGTACTTTGAATCATATATCTGATAAAAGACTTATGCCCAGAATATATAAAGGATGCTTACAATTCATAATTTAAAGGAAAACAAAAACAACTGACAATTCATTAAAAGAGTAGGCAAAATATTTGTACAGACACTCTAACAAAGAATATACACAGATGAAAAAGAACATGTAAGAAGTGTTCAAATCATAAGTAATTAAGTAAAAACAAATTAAAGCTGGAATGAGAGACCACTTCATACCTATTAGAAAGACTAACATTAAAGAAACTGGTCATGGTTGGTCCGAGCGCAGTGGTCCGAGTGATCACAACTAACTGATCACAACCAGTTACAGATTTCTTTGTTCCTTCTCCACTCACACTGCTTTACTGACTAGCCTTAAAATACTAAAAAAAAAAATTTAAATTTAGGAGAGATTGGTCATACCAAGGTTTGTCAAGGAGAGAGTAACTGGAGTTCTCATACACTACAGATGTGGACAAGAAATGGTACAAACACTTGGGAAAGAGTTTGGCAGTTTATTTAGATTTTAAATAAATACTTTTCATATGCTCCAGCCATTCTACTCCTAGAATTTCTGGGAGAGAAATGAACTACAGGAATGTTCATAACACCTTTATTTGTAAAGCCCAAAACTAGCAACAACCCAAGAATTTATCAGTAGGTGAATAAATATACAGTACCTATTCAATGGAATACTGCTCAGCAACAAAATAAAATAACAACAACAACAAAAACTAGTGATACACCTAACAATATGGGTGAATAGTAAATGCATTATACTAAGTGAAAGAAGCCAGGAAAAAATAGTACATACTTTTATTATTGATTCCATTTATATGAAACATACATTGAACTTAGCTCAAACCTATACATCAGTTAATGAAGTGACATTTTAAAATAATGAGTTTTACAATTCAAAAACAGTGTTGTTCCTTTCATTTTTTAAAATAGTCATAATTTCTCTTAATAATTATACTTTTATAGCAGAATAATAGCGTAACTTCAAAAAAAAGGTTTTATTGCTCTTTAGAGAGAGGAAGGGAGACTGAGAGAGAGAAACATCGATGTGAGAGTAATACATTGATTGACTGCCTCCTGCATGACCCCCACCAGGGACGGAGCCTGCAACCCCTGCATGTGCTCTGACTCAGAATCAAACTAGCGCCTTTCAGTGCATGAGATGATGTCCAACCAGCTGACCCACACTAGCCAGGGCTATAGTGCAACTTTTGGTAGATTAAGTCTGAGGCATTTAATGTTTTTTATTTAATTTCAAATATAATTGCTCCTTAAATTTTATTCTCTATGGTTTCTTACTACTAAGTAATATTTGTTATATTTACAGTGTATCAAACAACTTTTAACTTTACATATTATTTCTAATAGTTTATAGATCATTTTGTAATTTCTAGATACATGTGTTATGAGTTTGTTAAGAATTTTTATCACGAGATGTGTTAAATTTTATCAAATGCTTTTTCTGATGTCGGGTATTATTTTGCTTAAAATTCTGCATCTATTTACGTGAAAGGTGTGGGCCTCAAAATGTCCTTTTCTAATGATATTCTTTCCAGCTTGAAGGTCATGCTGATGAGTGTCATCAGCGAGATGGTGACAGAGTTTATTCCTGACTAATCTCTCTCACAAGAAGATGAACAAGAAACTATTCATAGACAAGACACAGCTGTGAAAACCCCAGAACACGGGTGAGGCAGAGTCACCTGCCTGAGCCACAGACACTGAGAGGACTGCTGTAGAGGGGTCAGGAGAGTGGCTGCGTGACTGCCTCAGCCCTCCCGCAGGCCAGCACAGCACTACGCCTGGGCCTAGAGTTCTCCATCAGGAAAGAGAGGCCAAAGAAGACGTCCAGCTTTCCCAACATTGTGTGCTGCTTCCTGGGAGGCCCACGTGGGTCTCGCCTCAGGGATAACGGTGAGGGGCATCGGTGGGTCTTGGCCACTAGAGATTGGCCGAGGATGGAGAGGAGGGGCATGGCTTATAACAACCAGCACTCAGACTTTGGCAGACCAAGTTTCTTCTCACAGAGGCACTTCAATAGAAATCTCAGCCAGTGGCTCCAGCATCTGCAGAGTCAAGATGGTGCCCTATCTGACTAGAGAGCTTGGTGTTCAGTTCTGCCTGACTTGAATCCCCATGCTTGGGGACTATTCTACCACCCTGCTTAGCTGGGAAACAAATTCATAGCCAAACCTACTGCTGAATATAGCGCCCCCCCCCCCACGTGGACAATTTCATAGCCCTTCCTACACCCCCAGTTCCCAGTTAACAGCAGCACCCAAACAGAGAGCCTAGCTAGTGGCTCTGTCCATCCACAGAGCCAAGCTGATGGCCCTGTCTGGTCAAGGTGCTCAGTGGACAGATCTGCCTGATTCTGGACTTCAGCCATTAAACCATAATGACCACAGAGCCTAATCTATGGCCCATCCTGAGAAAATTTGCAGCCTTACCCAACTGTTGAGTATATCATCTGGTACCCCCCTACTAGGAAGTCTGACCAGAGAATCCAGGCAACCACAGAGCCCATCTTACTGTGATGCTTTGGCAAGGAACCAAACCCATAGTATTATTTAACTACTGCCAGCCAGACGCAACCCCATGACTTCAGCACTCAGGCAGTAGCCTGACCCAAAGAGAGATCCTGAGAGCAAGCCCCACCTGCCCAAGGATGCTACCAGCTGACCCATTCAGAATCCTAAACTGAGCTGACTGGTTTGTTGTGAACCTGTAATGTCTGGAAGAGGAGATTCCTTTCTCAAATGCACAGACACCATGAAGGGCATTAAGGATCATGAAGCATCAGGTAAACAGGACATCACCAAAGGAAACATATAATGTTCAATAACTGATCCTAAAGAAGTGGAGGTCTATGAACTGTCTGACAAAGAATTTAGAATAATCATCTTTTTAAGAAGTTTAGTGAAGTACAAGAACACAGAGACAACTAGATAAAACTAGTAAACTAATGCACGAACAAAAAGAGAAGTTCAACAACAACAACAAAAAACCAGAAGTCATCAAAGCACACCAAAATCCCAGAAATCCTAGAGCAGAAGAATACAATGAATAACAAAATGAATACAAAAATAACAAGATGGCAATAGTTATCAATAATTACTTTAATGTAAATTAATTAATTTTTTCAGTCAAAAGGCAGATGGCTCAATGGATTGGTGTGTGTGTGTGTGTGTGTGTGTGTGTGTGTGTGTGTGTGTTTAATTCCCAGGATATGTTGCCTCCAAAGGACTCACTTAGCTTTAAAGGCACACGTAGACTGAGAATGAAGGGATGGAAAAAGATTTTTCAAGCAAATGGTAACCAAGAGAAAGCAAAGAAAACTGTGTTTATTTCAGAAAACATAGACTCTAAAGTTTAGAGTCTAAACTAAAAATAACAAAAGAGCATGGCCAGTGTGGCTCAGTGGTTGAGCATTGACCCATGCACCAAGAGGTCGTCAGTTGAATTCCAGATTGGGGCACATGCCCGGGTTGTGGGCCTGATCCCCAGTAGGGGGCATGCAGGAGACAACCAGTCGATGTTCTCTCTCATCGATGTTTCTATCTCTCTTTCCCTCTCCCTTCCTCTCTCTAAAAATCAATAAAGAAAAGATATTTTTTAAAAAATAACAAAAGGTTATGCTAGTATCATAAACAAAGTTTGGAGTAGTCTGTTTTACTTTTTAGTTCTCTGAAATGTTATGTTTAAGGTTGTTATTTCATAGTTAAAATGTTTTAGAAGTTTTACTAGAGATTATATATATGTATATGTTATATGTGTATGTGTATTTCAGAAGGCAAAATAGTACGAAGATTTCAATTCTAGATTTTATTTTGTTAATAGATATAGGATTATTTGCACTTTCTCTTTCTTCTTGTTTCAGATTTGACAAACTTGTTTTTTTGTTTTAGCAATTTGTTCTTTACATCTTAATTTATTAATGTATAAGGTCTGTATAATATTCTTATATTATATTTTAAATTTCTGTGTGATCTTTACTTATGGTCCTCCTTATTCTTGATATTGATCATCTGTTTCTTCTCTTACATGGACACATAGACTTTCTTGACCTTTTTCTTTCTTGGTTAGTCTTTTTATAGGTCTATTAATTGTATTACTTTTCAAAGAATCATATTTTGACTTAGTTAAATTTTCTATTTAATTCATTTCTGCTATTATACAGCTTTAAAATTTTTTTTGAGATTAATTTATCATTCTTTTCTAATTTCTTGAAATAGATCAACGTCTAGGCATTCATATGTTCTAATATATTAATGTAAAACTGCACTTTTTTTCTTAACTCTGCTTTAGCTGTATCCCAAACTCCAAAACACTTAATGTCTTATTTTTATTGTCACATAATCAATAATATTTTTATTTTCCTTTGCTTTCTAATTTGACTAACAGATTATTTAGAAATGTGTAACTTAATTTACTAGATGTTCAGTACTTTGGGGTTATCTTTTGTTACTGATTTTAAGATTAATTAGGGTCTTGAATCCTTAAGACTATCATTTTGGTCTCTGTTTCTACAAGACTGTCAAAAATCTCTACTGGTTATTCTGTTTCTTTTTTTTTTTTATCCTCACCTGAGGACATTTTTCCATTTTTTTTTTTGTTCAGGTAGAGTGGGAGGGAGAGAGAGGAACAGAGAGAGAGAGAGAAACATCGACGTGAAAAGGACACATCGAGTGGCTGCCACTCGCACGACCGACCAGGGCCGGGGACAAACTGCAACCGAGGTACGCGCCCTTAGCGGGAACCGAACCCGGGTCTCTCAGGACCACAGGCCGACGCTCTAACCGCTGAACCAAACCGGCCAGGGCTGATTATTCTGTTTCTTAATAGAAGCCCTGTGTTCAAGACTTTGGAGTCTAAGTTTTTGCCCAACATCCAGAGTCCATGTCCTAAAATTAAAACTGAATTCTTTCTTCCTTGCATGGTTTCCCGACCTCAGAGGTTGTTTTCCAAAAGTATTTGTTGCCACAATAGTTCCCCGGTTTCTTTAAACAGACTAATTCTTAGAAAATTTTCTTAGCTTTACTGGTTGTTCTCAGTGAGAATCGAGGACTGGCTGAAATCATAGCCCACAGTAGAAACCTTCATATTTAAATTTATATTTATAAAAGGTGTTCTTAGAGATCATCACCAAAATTATATGTTTTATACCTTCAAAACATATACTTTCCTCAGGTTAAACTACTCCTGTGTTGTTAATAGTGGTGTACTGTTACCCAACCAGAGTGTAACTTCTTGAAGGCAGGGACCAGTATGATTATACTTTCCTGTAAATCTTAGCTGGTATATTTAAGAAATGCATTTTAAAAGAATTGGAAAGGAGCACTGGAAGATGGATAAGATAAAATGAACCCAAATGAAAATAGAAAAATATGATCTATTTTTCATAAAACTACTTTTTAAAAAAATTGTATAGAGTAAACAATAAAATCTCATTCCCCAATCCTTAGAACCCTTCACAGTCTTATATCATGCCATTGTATGTATCATCACCTTTTACCTGATTAATTAAAAAGAGTCAGAACTTCCCTGATTCTTTTTTCTCTGAATTTCATTTATCAACAATATGTCTTTCTTCCATCACTGTGTGTAACAGAAAAATACTGAATTGCATTTCTTACCAAAAAACAGTTCTTACTGGAATATTGGTATTGAAAAACAGGGATTGATATATTTTTATCAGCACTTCCCCAACTAGTTACATTATGTTACTTTGTACACTGTTCCCATTGAGAGTGAGGTTATGAAAAGCCGTAGTGCATGCTGGGTGATGCAGACTTCAAGCATTCACACTCCATTAATGAATTCATCACCTAAAAGCTGGGTATTGATTTTTAAATGGTTTTACAAATCTATTTAAGCTTCTGTAATGTGATTAAGAGGATGTGTGTTTACTGTAAATTATCTAACAAGTACAACGGTATTAATCTCAGAAAAAGCAAACAATTCAGCTTGTAAGAGAAGAAGGAGGAAAAAGTTGGTTAAAAATTTTCCCCAAATACTGATTATTTAATAAATATTAAAATATGGCCTTTAGGGGGGGAAATGGTCATTTCAAACCATGGGTGGGTGCTATGTTTCTTGATTTGTGATGAATAAAATCGTATACCAATGATTTTATCTCCCTAATCCTACCACAAATTAATTGCTAGAGTTGATCAGAAAATTTTTACTTTAGTACTTATTGTGGAATATTATGGAAGATACAAAGTTATTTTGCATATTTTTATTTTTAGAAATATTTGGCTCATAAGCCATTTAGCTATATTCCTGCAACTTTGATTATATTATTTCCTTTATCTTTTGTAATGATGAAAACCATGCAATATATTCTTTAATTCTTAATATAAAAAGGTATATCTTTAAATCTACTAAAATAAGAAATTATTTCATTCATTGCAAAAGTTGATTTTAATAGCAATATAGGAAAATAAAATCTTTGCAAATCATGGGAATTGCATTCAGAAGACATAATTGTAGAAGCACATTTGGAAAAGATAAGACTCATTTATATATTTGCACAAAGCTAAATGTCCTCTGATAATATTCACCATGAACTGTCACATAGAGAATGACAGTGACAGGTACACTGTGGCTTATTCTCTAAAGGAATTTTACTGCAAAGTCTGTAAAGGTTCTAGAGATATATTTCCAAAACCTTTACCATTTTTTCCTGCAGTCCAGTGCAATAAACTCTGAAAACCAACTCACCTTGAAGCATTTCAAACAATGTAAATAGGCATGGCTGAGGAATACAGAGAACGTTTCTTTCCAACATTAAAATGGTGCACAAGAATTGTGTGTGAATGCGTGTGTATATGTAGAAAAAAAATATGGAAATAATTATATGAGAGATTCAAGTAAGGAGGCTTTTTGCTTACCAAAGAAGAAAAAATGTGCCGGAACTCCTTTCCCAGCTAATCTTGACCTTAGAACTACCTTAGGAAAAAAATTGGTCATTAGATAATTATGTGGCTGCTTATCTTCTTTTACTTCATATTCTGGAGGAAGATGCTGTGTTATTTTCACTGGGAATGGTGGCTGCTATTATTCACTTCTTAGATGACATCTGACTGGTCATGGGAGCTGGGAGGCTATTTGAAGAGACTCATCATGCAGAGATAAAAGGGCTGCAGAATAATCCTGCTAGGTCTTTTGATAGCATTAATTAGCAGCAGAGTTAAGGTTGGTATATATCTGTGACTTTCTTAGTCAAAGTTAGGTTTTTTTTCCAGTGTCCAAAAAAAAGGAAAAAGAACATCAGAGTGCTTTATATTTTATGAATAAGGAAGAGATTATTTTTGTAATTAAAACTAAATGTGTGCCTGTGTAGTCAGTTTTGACTTAGGAACGGACATGCCCTTTTTCAAGGTTTTGTTCCTTCCTAGTTTTCTCCCAATAATCACCATTTGGCATTTCTTAAAAAGTGTGCATAATTAGGATTTTTAAAAGGCTTTTGTAGGTTATAAAGAAATTTCCTCATTTGTGGTTAACTTCAAATACGTTTGTGGATCCTCAAAATAAAATTAAACAGTTACTTATTTACATAATTCTGCTCACAGCCCCCCTTCCTGCCTCTGTGTATTTTACATAAATACAAACCCACAATTCTACTTAATTGTGCCACCAACAGAGTGTCATCAGAGGCCTCTACTATTTAAGTTCTCATTTCTGAAAATGTATTCCAAACAATATATAGTTTTCAACAGTAAAAGGACTTGGACAGCTTTAGAGAGCATGGTCCCATACAGAAAATACAGATCTTGGTCATGAAGTTGATTTGATAGACCTTAGCCTACTTCTTTGTGAATATAAATACAAAAAGAAAAAGCACATTATTAGTCTTCACATATAAAGAGCCAGAGAAAACAGAATAAGGATTTGCATAGAATAAATTGATAAGTATTCATTCAACGAGTATTTATTAAGCACTTTCTATATGTTAGGCACTATTCTAAGCACCAGGGTCATGGCAGTAAATAATTCAGACAAAGACCTATGTCTTCATAGAGCTTCCAATTTAGGGAAGAGATGAAATAATTCACAAAAGAGGGTATGGGAAGATGTCTGGGAAGATGCAGAGGGTGGACTACACAGTTTCCAATAGGGTAGCCAGGGACACCTCATTAAGAATTATATTGAACACATAAATGAGCATTCCTTTGTTGAAGACAAAGACTCCTTTCTATAGTAGGGCATTTCCATTATCCACACAGGCAGCATTTTGTCTAGTTCTGTTGAAGAGGTCTCCCAAAGAGTCTGTAATTATTCACTGTAAAATCTGCATGATGAAAACTAACCTGCAAATCCTAGAGTGGTTATTTATAAATGGTTAGCCCTTCCTTAACTGTGCAGCCTTGGGCTAGTTATGGAGGCTATCTGATCCTCACTTGTCTATCTTTACAATGGGAATGATAATATTTTTGAGAACAAGGAGTATACATGCTAAGAATTTAGTGAACACTAAATAAAGAGTAGTGATTTGGCTTTGTAATTATTTATAATATTTGAAAAGGTAAAATGTTCCAATGATTATTGTATATTTTTAATGAGACTAGCATCTGCTGATTGGTAAACTACCAATACTGTTATAAGCTAGAGGAAAGAAAAATATTGTAATTGAGATATAGTCAGTTCAAGGGCTGGAAGCCCCCTTCTGCAAATTAATCATTTTTTACCCTTCCCCTTGAATGCCAACATTGCCAGTGAACAATCTATTCAAAAGTAGATATATGCCATATCTTGGCATCAAGAAACGAATTAGAAATAGAGCCGCGGATTAGAAATGGGGTTGTAGCTGGATGTCGGGCCATGTATGAGGTTCTGCAAAGAGCAGTGTCGTCAAGCAGAAAGAGACATTCACACAAGGAGAAATCCAAACTCTTTCCACAGAGGAGCCAGAAATCTGAAAGATGGGGAAGTGTTCAAGTGCTAAAAAATGTCAGATGGATCCGGCATGAGGTGGCTTGTCTGTTTTTGCAGGTGTTCCTAGAACTGCATGCACCCTCGTGATCTCTACCCTCCACTCACTGTGATCGTCTCTTCCCTTCTCTCTACCCTTCCGTGTCCTAGAAGACCATTCAATACCCAGGTGCTCTTGCCATCTGACGACCAGTTGGATTTGGTTAATTGGAAGAACTGGTTAAGAGACTGGAGGGCAGAAAGCGAAAGAGAGAAAGAAGTGGGGTATTTAAGCTTCACTCTCTTCTCATGTTTTGCTGATAGTCTCTGGAGGTAGGTGCACTCTTCGGTGGCGAGGGCTCCTGTCAGCAGGCCCTGCTATCCCCAGTCTCTAAGCAGCCCGTTCCTTCTCCTTCAGGCCTAGCGGTGATAACAGCATTATTGCCGGTTGCTAGATGCCCCACCAGGTAACATTAGGTTCTGATCACACCTCTGTATGTGGATTATACAGAAAATTTATTTTCTGTTAAATCTTTTTGAGTGTGCTATCTCATTTCTGCGTTGACCCTTGACTGATACATCCACTTTGATCAGAATTGGCTCTCGATCAGAATAAAAACTGATAAGCATTCTCATTCATTGGAATACATTTGTATTCTCATGGGCATACAGTTTTATCTGTCATCAGAACCACTGGAACCTAAGCTAAGGTCTTGGCAAATGACAGCCTAACTGGAAAGTATCTGAGAGACTCTTGGTCGGCAGAGTATTTGTATTAGCCTCTAGGCATTACCGTCTGGCTAGAACAAGTGCCCCAGTCCAACAAAAATGAGGATGAGGAGCTGGGTCCAAAACTGAAAAGGTCCCAAAGAGGAGACCAGTCGTGATGTAAGACGAACTAGATTAGCTATCTGTAGACTTGATTCTTTCCTGGTCTATAGTGTTTGGTTTCTTATCTTGGCTGCTGGGAAGCAGGAAAGACTAGGGAGTAAAGAGAACCATGTATAGACTCTGAAAAGT
The DNA here is from genome assembly GCF_014108415.1 of Molossus molossus. NCBI lineage: Eukaryota > Metazoa > Chordata > Mammalia > Chiroptera > Molossidae > Molossus > Molossus molossus. The sequence continues at coordinate 19,113,623 of NW_023425347.1, forward strand.
CTGGGCTTTAAGACTTTTTTCCCTACAGATGCCTTTAGGGTCTGGGATGAAGGCAGTCAGGAGCAGTCTACTTAAAGGACCGTTAATTAGAGTTTGATATAAATTAACCATTAATTTTGAATATTGTAATAGATCTATTATAATTTTAAATAATAGAATATAGCCTCTTATTTAAAAAATTAGTGATTGTTAAGCATTTGTTTCATATCCGATTTGATAATGGATGGTTTGAAACAGATTAGTTTCTCTTGCTTCTCTCTTTCCCCTAAATTAGAAAAATGAACTTGAAATTAAAGGCCTTTGAGAAAGGCAGTAGGCAGTTGATAATCTTCCAGAGAGTTCTGGCTATTTGGGGAGAATCTCGAAGTTCTTGTTCTTTCCCACTAAAGACCACTCAACTTTCTGTCAGATACTAAATGTTGACTACATCCCTTTCAGAAGCTGGTGGTTGTAAATGTTTCACTTAGGTGGTAATAGTAACTGCTTTTTAATCAATCTCTCAATCTACCCAGTGCTGGAAGACATTTATGTTCCAGTTGAAGAAATTTAATGATATTCTAAAGATGTCCAGTAACATATGATTGACTGTTTCTTCCAATGAGTGTAGTAAAAAGTCAATCTCTTGGCAATGAACTAATTTGGAAGACAGTTCAATTATTTTTAGAAAACCTGACAGTCTTGAGCTAAAAACCACGGTATTTATTAGGGTATGTTACCCAGAATCTTTAACATCCCTTCGGCATTATCAGTTATTGAAGAAATTATTTTTTAAAGTAAATATTTTCTTTCCTCCTATCAAATACATATGTGAGTTCCTGTCTTAGGTAGTCATGCCGCAAAAGCATACCTTCAGAGGCAAAATTTGATTGTGTTTACCATTTTAATTATTTTTTCATCACTGGATCAAGATTAGGATACATATTATTGGCTTCCAACTGTCTTTAATTACTGTGGTAAATGGATTGTCATCTTTGGGCATTTTGTTGATCAGATAGCTGAAACCATGTCTATTATGAACCAAATGCTATTTCTAGTTTATATGGTGTTTCTTGAAATGATTACTTAAATGAAAATTCAATTATTTTATCCAACTGCAATATAAAAATGTCTGTTAGCACATGGATAGTAATTAAACTTGTGCATTTTATGCCACTTTTACAATATCTCAGTGTGTCTTCAGATTGAAGAATACTGCCAGTCGATCATTCTGCTGTCACTCTGGGATAGTTTCCATGAAGCATGCAGGCTTTACAACTTCTTAGTCATACTGTGACTTGTATCTGGTTTTGTAGCTTTGAATGAAGCCTTTTCACATTGAAAGCATTATTTTACCCTATTCTGGAAATGTTATTTGGAGTATAGAAAATGTCATTGTACTTTAAAAGTGACAAGAAATCTTTGATGAATTTATGCCACTTATTGACAAAGCTTCATAGTAAACAATACTCTGAGGAATTGGGGAAAATAGATTGAGTTGCCAATAAAGCCTTATTTTCAAATACTTTTATTGATTCCTTTTATATATTTGTGAATAACTATTGAGATACTAGTTGATTTTTATAACAGTGTGATATAATCCATCATAAAGTAAAAATAAAACAAATTTGGCAAGGATAAAGAATAGCACTTAGTTTTTAACAATTAATTAAGACAAACTCTATCCTAGCATATGTGAATCAAGATAAACTGACCAGGCCAGTCTCCACAGCTTATGCTAAACCTTTAAAAATATAACAGAGAATATTTGTGCAAAATCAAAATTAATTTACATTTCTGTCGGCATATATTTCACTCCCTTTATCCTCTTCACCCTCCTCCCAATCCCCTCCCCCTCTGGTAACCAGCATTGTGCTCTCTGTAACTATGAGTTTTTGTTTGTTTATTTGTTTTGTCTGTTTATCTGTTGCTTTTTGTTTTCTATCTGACCTACAAGTGAAATCACACAGAAGGAGAGGAGACTTGGTGTGATGAGCACAAAGTAGAGTATATAGATATTGTATTAGAATGTTGTACACCTGAAATTTTTATATTGTCATTAAGCAATGTTACTCCAATAAATATAAGTATCAAAAAAATAAATTACATTTTATATTTGTGAAAGGTATACAAAGTATTCTAATGTGTTTTCCAATAAAACCATCAAACTGCCAGCAAACTACCTATATCCAAATGTGTGTTTACTATTCGGCATTGTGTTTCCAACGACATTTAGAAAGACTCCTAAAAAGAATGGTTTCTGTTTTATTCATCAGTATGTCCTTAGGGCTTAGGATAATGTCTGACACATAGTGTTTAATAAGTAATATTTAATTTATAAATTAATAACTAAATGTGAAGTTGCATGATACTGAGAAAAGAATATTATGGTGTCTAAAAGTGGGCTTCCAACGATTTGCCTTTCATGTAAGTGGTTGATTTAGACTGAGTGAGCTTGTTGGGTTCTGTAGAGTTTGTTATTGTGTAGTTGGTCATGCAGTTCATTTCTGGTCTGGGATGACTTTAGCATCGTCCAAATAAGTGTATGCATACAAGTACCTGTGAATTTTGAAAGACTTGTTGAAAAAGAACTGTTGAAGCAATTTTGAAAATTAAAAATTAGTGGTGAGCCCTGGCCGGTTTTGCTCAGTGGTTAGAGCATTGGCCTGTGGTCCGAAGAGACCCGGGTTCAGTTCCCACTAAGGGCACATACCTTGGTTGCAGTTTGTCCCCGGCCCTGGTTGGGTAGTGCGGGTGGCAGCCACTTGATGTGTCCCTTTCACGTTGATGTTTCTCTCTCTCTCTCTCTCTCTCTCTCTCTTTCCTTCCCACTCTATCTGAACAAAAAATGGAAAAATATCCTCCAGTGAAGATAAAAAAAATAAAAATTAAAAAAAATAAAAAATTGGTGGTGAAATGTTATCAATCATGTTGATCACTAAGTTAAAGCCCCTTTTTTTTTTTTTCTTTACTGATTTGAGAGGGAGAGAGGAAGGAAGAGGGAGAGAGAGATAGAAACATCAATGAGAGAGAAAATAGATTGGCAGCCTTTTGCATGCCCCAAAACTTGGGCATGTGCCCTGACCAAGAATCGAACTGGTGACCTCTTAGTGATGAGTCGATGCTCAGCCACTGAGCTGCACTGGCCGGGCTAAGTTAAAGCATTTAAAATCATAAAGCAGAGCAACATTTTTAAAGGATGTGTGGAAAACAACACACATATATACTATACAGTAAAACATGTACTAGAGTGGAAATATTTATTTGCTAGTCTTCACCACATACACACCCAATATTCAATGGTAGAGTAGGGACAGAAGCTACATAATACTCGCATTTAAAAAGGGGATAATGAAGGACATTGAGCAGTTTCTTGTCGGCGATATTACTACGGTTCAAGCATTATTATAAAGTTTCCTGAACTGACAGTGGAGAGGTTCCCTGATTAGACTCAATTTTCCATTTATCTCTATAGTTCAAGTTCTGACTTCAGTAGAGAAGGGGTCTTTGTTCTATATTCTCCATGGCTACATCTGAAGTGGGCATTAGGAAAAACACCCTCTTGAAGATGGTACAGTCTTTGGAACATGCTCCTGCTCATGGGAGGGTGGAACTCAAGGTATTTTAACTTTTAACCAAGAAATTTTTAGTCCCAACATTTAGTGCTTTAGGCAATATATTTTCTGTAAAAACTTAATTACGATTTTTTTTCTTCTAGTAGGTTTCATGTACCAATATCACACACAGATTTTCCTAGATGTGATTCTCAAATCTGCTCTATCCTACTACCTCTTTCAACCCTACCACACCTCTCTCTTTCTACTTAGGAGTAGCCGCTTGGAAACTGCAGACTTTTAAGACCACAACCTTAGTTTGACATTGGACACAAGGCTGGGATTCAAGGAACTCTTGTCTCTTATTTCATGCCTTTGGGAGCAGTAAGATTGTCTAATTCTTCAAGGACTCAGTTCTAGTTTTTCTCTATTCCCTTTATTTCTGCTTATAAAATGCCCATTTTCCTTATGATATTTTCTTTTTCCTCTAATATCTTGCCAAACATATTTAATAGTAGCCAATAATCACTAAGAGTTTTTCAACTACTTCTAGATGCCAAAAAGAGAAAAGTGCCTGGCACTGACCAGTGTCGCCCAGTGGTTAGAGTGTCAGCCCATGCACCAAAGGATCATGGGTTCAATTCCTGGTCAAGGGCATGTACCCGGGTTGCAGGTTTGATCCCCACCCCAGTGGGGGTACATGTGGGAGGCAACCAATTGATGTGACACATCGATGTTGATGTCTCTCTCTCTTCTTCTCCCTCCCTCCTTTCCACTCTCTCCAAAAATCAACGGAAATAAATACCATCAGGTGAGGATTAAAAATGAGTAGAGTGCCTGACCTCAGTGAGTTTATAATCTGGAGAAACAGGACATACATAAAATTATAATTTAAAACATTAATTTCAATATGTACTAAATGCCAGTGATTTACTCAGAAACTAAGTTTCATTTTCCTTCAAAGGAAGTCACGATCACCATCTTAAGTCACACAATGAGAACCACTGCAAACTTGGAGACAAGGAGCATCCTAATCATAAAAGAGAAAACTTCCGTGTAACTAAGCCTATGTATGTAAGATTAAAAATGTTCCCAAATTTATGCGGTGTTCCTCCTGGGGCTTTAGTGTTGTTTTGAAATGAGGTTGGAATTGAAACTATCAACAATACTTTACAGACAGAGATGATCCATGCAATGATCCGATTTCTCATTTAATCTCTCATTAGCTAAGAAATGTCAGATAGTCTGCAGAGGAGGAAAAATGGGGTGTTCCTACTCCCTGCGTGTGTTTATAAATATCTACTGATACTTTAAGTTGATCATTGAAAATAATTCACTAAATGATAGCTGTAATGAAGTGTGAAATAACTTATTGTCTTTGCTGTTGATAAAGATTATTGTGCTGAGCCAAAAAACATATTCATCATGACCTGCTACAATAAGGGGACTAAAAAACAAACAAGAAACTAAGCATGCAAGATTAATTTGCTGTTTAAATCCACATGGAGGCTGTGACTCACACACCTGACACCGAGGTCAGAGGGTGCCTTTGAGGCCAGTTTCCCAGACAGTAGCCGATGGCTTCAGACTTGCAATGCTGACTTTCTACGCTTGCGATAACCTGAGGAACACACTTCAAGTGCAAAGGTTTTCTTAGGACATGTGTCCCAAAGGTGACCCCCATGATGATTTATTTGGCCAGACTCATATCCAGCTCATCAAAAGTGTTGCAGTGTTTAAGGGCATGATCAAAACCTCAATTATTTTGAGGTAAAAAATTATCACATCATTTTAGAAGAGTTCTTGTAGCTATTGCAAGTGACATCAATACATCCCTACCGACGCTCCCTCTCACCGCAAACTCATTCTCACTCCAAGGCATAAAGGTTCTGCATCTCAGAAGTCATATCCTGACATTCTGAAAATGGAAGAGAGGATTCACATGATCAATAATATCACTTTTGAAATTGCTTATGATTTTTGAGCTTTTCTCTTCACGGTTATTTTAGTACATACTAAATTTATAAGTAATAATATTTTTATAAGTATGAAGACAGTAGAGTATTTAAAACAAGTAAAATAGGCATGTTGTCCATGTTTATTTTAACTGACACTAATTTAGAACTACGTTCCATGATTAATTTTTTGACCACTTAGTGGTCATGCTGAATCTTGAGTTAAAATCTAATTATTACTATGAATCTTAGGCAAGTTGCACACTTTTTTATATTAAGATAATGAGACAGGAAGATTTATGTATATTACAATTCCTCTTAAGGAGAGCACTGCCTTTGAAAAAAACGCTTTAATATTTTAAATTTAATTTGTAATTAAAATATTTAATGTAATAGAATATTAAATGTTTAAAGTAAATATTTTAATATTTAAAACCCCTGGTGTAACTGGGGAATACGTCCCTTCTCCCTCTCTAGAGCCTAGTTGTCTCACACCGACAGGCCAGAGCATGGGCTAAACTATTCCACAAAGGGGATGGTGGGTAGTTCCTGTGGGAAATCCAGAATAGAAAAGTAAGAAACCAGGAAGCTGGGCGAGACGTGGAGAAAACAAACAACAGCAGAGTTTCTCAGTCTCAAAACTACTGGTATTTTGTATTGGATCATTTGTTTATGTCTCTGTGTTGGCATTTAAGCGCGCCTAAAAACACTTCAGGGTTCTGAAATCTCAGTGGAAACACCATTAAGAGATAAACTCAGGAATCTGACAAATGGATCTCAGAATATTAGTTGATGACTAGTAAAAGCTAGATTCAATCATATATACTAGGTGTGAAATTACTGGATCGTAGGGTAGGCTTATTTTTAAACTTGTAAAATTTGCCGAAAAGTTTTCCACTGTGGTTGTATAACTGGACATTTGCCTCAGTAATGAATGAGGGTTGAAGTTGTTCCATGTCCTCACTAGGTTGCCATTTACTTTAATCTCTTAGAATTTAGCTATCGTGTATCTCAATGTGTTTGTGTGCCTGATCACTAATGATGTTGAGAACCTGTAGGTATGCTTACCAGCCATTTGAAGATTCCCTTTATAAACAGCCTATTCAAGACTTTTGCCCAGTTATTAAAAGATTGGTGTCTCTCTCATTTTGTTTTTAACCGATTTTGTTTTCCAGGTTCTTTCTTTCTTTATTTTTCCATCACCATTTATCCCCTCTATGTCCTCTTCCACTTACCCACCCCTTCCACCCCACAATCACCACAACATTGTCCATTGTCCATGTCCATGAGTTCTCTCTCTTTTTTACTCAACCGCTCCACCCCCCCCACCCACACACACACACACCAGAGCTGTCTGTCTGCTCTCTCTGAGTCTGTCTCTATTTTTCTTGGTAGTTCGGTTTGTTCATTGTTTTTAATTGATTTGAGGCATACATTATGTATTCTGTATATGAGTTCTTTCTCAATATATGTGTTAAAATATATTCTCTCAACTGGTGGTTAGCTTATACATGTTTAATATTTTAAATTTATATACACAAAGTTTTTAATTTTGTTGACATATAGTTTTCTGTATTTTGTTAGTCATGTAGAAATCTTTACGAAGTCTTAACTACTACAAAATCATCAATTAAGTCTATTATGTATTTTTTAGAACAGAGATCAGCCAACTATGGCCCAAATCTAACCCCTCACCTGTTTGTATATGAACCATTACATAACAATAGTTTTTACATTTTTTAACATTTAAAAAATCAAAAGAAAAACATTTTAATGACACACAGGTTATGTAAAATTTAAATTTCAGTGTTCATAAATAAAGTTTTACTGAAACATAGCCAGACTTATCTGTTTACGTATAGCCTTTGGCTATTTCAATGCTATAACATCTATAACATCAGAATTAAGTGACTGCAACGAATACTATATGGCCCAAAAAGCCTAAGATATCTGGCTCTTTTGTCAACACCTGTTCAAGAAAGTTGATTTCTTTAGTATTCACATTTAGGTATAAGAACCTTCTTGAATAAATTTTGTGAGGTAGAAGCCAAGGCTTATTTCTATTTTTATTTTTTTATCCTTACCCAAGGACATTTTTGCATTTATCTTCATATAGAGTGGGAGGAAGAGAGAGAGAAAAATATCGACATGAGAGAGACACATCAACTGGTTGCCACCCATGCAACCCCATCAGGGGCTGGGCATGAACCGCAACCGCGGTACATGCCCTTAGTGGGAACCGAACCCAGTTGTTTCTGGTCCGTGGGCTGATGCTCTAAATGCTGCCAAACTGGCCAGAGTCCAAGGCTTATTTTTTATCCATTTAGAAATCTCACTCCATTGTTGTTTACTGAAACACCTGTTTTCCCTCAGGTTTTATTAGAACCTTCATCATAAATCAAGTGACAGACATGTATTCTATGTAGAAGGCAGCATATGTATCTATAATACATATATGGGCATATATGCATACACTGTCAATAATATAATATATTGACTATATATAATATAGATTACAAAATAGATATTATATATCACACATGTGATATTATACAATTCTGAACTGTATTTTGTTGCACTAATTTATGTAACTATTTTTGCTTGAATATCATACTACTTTAATGAGTAGCCTTATTATTTTTCTTTTTTGGTTAATCCTCACCTGAGGATATTTTTTTTCATTGGTTTTTAGAGAGAATGGAAGGGAGGGAGGGAGAGAGAGAGAGAAACATCAATGTGAGAGAGACACATTAATTGGTTGCCTCCCTTCCACAGGACCTGGACCAGGGCCGGGGATTGAACCTGCAACCCAGGTATGTGCCCTTGACTGGAATAGAACCCACAACCCTTTGGTCCGCAGGCTAACATTCTAACTGCTGAGCCTGAGGGCCAGGGTCCTAGTGGGCAGCTTTATAGGAAAACCGGGATCTGGCAACCTGAGTCCTCCACTTCTTGTTCAAAATTGTGCTGGCTATGTTCGGTCCTTTGCATTCCCATATAAATTAGAATCAGCTTGTCAGTTTCTAGAAAAAACTTCTAATTGGAATAGTTTTAAAATTATAAATCAATTTGGGGAAAACCAGTTCTCAAAAATTTTAAATCACACAATTTATATGTATAGTAAATATCTCCATGAATTTAAGTCTTTCATAACTTCTCTCTGCAATGTTTAGTAGTTTCATGAATAGAATATTTTTTATGTTTCTGATATATTTATCTCTAAATATTAGATGTTTTTATGCTATTGTAAATAGTACTATTTTTAAATTTAATTTCCCAATGACTTGCTGCCAGTATATAGATATAATTGATTTCTGTATATTAACACTGTATATTGACATTGCTAAATTCACTTACTGTTTCTAATGACTTATTTGTATATGAGTTTCTTATGACACTGATTAGAAACATAATATAATATTTTAAAAATTGGTGATCACTGTCCTACCTTTGCAAAGAAACTTCAATATTCATTTAAATATAAATTAGCTGAAGATGTTTTATAGATCCTTTATCAAATTGATAAAGTTCCCTTCTATTCTTGGCATGCACAATGCTTTTGACTATGAATGATTGTTGAATTTTATCAAATGCTCATTCTATGTATATTGAGATGATCATATTTTCCCCTTTATTCTGTTAATATGGTCAATTACATTGACTGACATTTTTTCATCTTAATTTTCCCCTATATGCAGAGAATAAACTCTACTGGGTTATGGTGCATTAGCTTTTATATATATATCTCCAGATTTGATTTGCTAATGTTTTGTTTAGGATTTTATAATCTATATTAATGAGGGATAGATTTAATCCAAATTATATTAGTAAATTCCATTAAATGAAAATGACCTAAACATTGCAATTAAAAGGCAGTACACTTGAAACCTATATAAATCTATCAAACCACTGTTACCCTGATAAATTTAGTTAACTTAAATAAATATATTAAAAATAAATAAAAGGCAGAGATTAGCTGATTGGCTAAAAAAATATGTTTCTGTTTTCAAAAGACAAACATTCTTGGATACACTCACATAACTGTTCCTCCCATCTCAAGAAACAAAAAATTTTATGGTGAATCTCTTATCACGTAAGAAAATACAAATTAATATAATTTATCTCAAAAACTACCAAGTTCTTTTTTTTTTTTATTGATTTTTAGAGAGAGGAAGGGAGAGGCAGAGAGAGAGAGAGAAATATTGATGGGAGAGAACATTGATTGGCCACCTCTTACATGGCCCTCATCAGGGATTTGGCCCACAACCTGGGCATGTGTCTTGACTGGGAATCAAACTGGTGACCTCTTGGTGCATGGGTTGATGCTCAACCACTAAGCCACACCAGCCAGGCACAAGTTCTTTATTTAACAATATATGTTATTCAACTACATATCTGTTAGATAGGAGCCACTTTTGTTGTATTTCAGGGTTTTCCAAATCTGTCTCTATTCTATTCCAATTTCTGTTCTTCTTCCTTCCTGTATTCTCCATGAGGTTTGAGCATTCATTTTATCGATGGCCTACCTGGTGCCTACACACAAAACATTTACTTTTACTTCAGTGCATTTGCCTATGCTAGTTTAATATATGATCATGATTTAAACCACATTCCTCCTGAAGTTAAAGACTAGTTCCAATTAGTTCTCCATTGTGGAAACATCCCTATTAAACTCAGCCATTGCTGAGTTTCATAAATTCTCTTCCTGTTGATCATCTGAAACAGCACATAGTAGGCATATTTTCTTATTTAGTACTGCATTAGAACTTTTTTTTTTAATGTCCATTTGAACTGTTTTTGCTCAGTAAAATAATTAGGAAAAGTTATGGTATCATAGCTTTTATATTATGAAATAATGCACTAGCTTTAGTACTGACAAAAAAAGTACTATATAAAGCTTTATGTAAAGAATTATTTAAAAATTTTAAAACAGAACAAGTTGAGTAGAAGAAACCAGTTTACGTGTTAACAGTTGTTACCTTAAGTGGTGGAACTAGATGATTGTTTTTTTTTCCTTTGTGCATTTGTTTTGTTATTTTAGAGAGAGAGGAAAGGGATGGGGGTGTTGTGGGGGAGAAATATCAATTTGTTGTTTCACTTATTTATGCATTCATTGGTTGATTCTTGTATGTGCCCTCACTGGGGATCAAACCCACTACTTTGTCATATTGAGACAATGCTCTAACCATGGTTTTTATAATTGGCTTATATTATTTTAAAACTTATCACCATAGAATGTTAACTATTAAAAAGCTGGATAAAGTGTATGTATGTATTGAGTCTGTGTAAGGTGTAGATATGTACATGTTGGATCTGTGGATTTCCTAAATTTGCCATATTCTAGTTATATGACCTGGAAAAAAAATGTATCTTTCCTGTGCCTCAGTTGTCATATCTATAAAAATGGGGATAATGATGCAAACAGATTTTCTTTAAATCCTAAAAAATATTAGCTTTTATAATTACTATTATTGTTGTTATTATTACATAGTATTGTTACTGGAAAGGGACTTGTCCCTGAGCAGGTCTGCCTGGGGCTGGCCTGTACTGTGTGGGTTCTTGACTTTGTACAGGAAAGATTTCATAACATGAGTCCAGGTGATTTTGAGAGTGTGTTTATTAAAGCTGGTGACAGTAAAACAAGAACAGGTTTAGGATTAAAAAAGCAACAGGAGAGAGCCTAGACAGGGCTGCTTTGCTGCTCTCAAAATGTTATAGAAAAGAAATGAACCCAGGTGGGGCTACTTTGGCTCACTGAGAAGTCAGAGAAAAGGAGGCCTTGAAGACAGGTTCAGGGGGTTAGCCCAGGACAAGCTGCAGCTGCCAATTTCTCCCCTGGTTGCAAGTCTTGTGGGGTCCCTTAGAGTTTAGGAGATACACACCCCCTTGGGGGAAGAAAGGGGAGAAGGGAAGGGTGTAGGCATGCTCCCTGGAGGAAGAGCATGTGCTGTGACCTTCATTTTGAGGGTTTCTAAAAAGGCTTGGAATTTAAGGGAGGTCTTAGGGAAGGACCTCAATAGAATATTCACCATCTTTTCCAGATGTGCCCTTTCAAGTTTGTGGTCTCCAGTGATTGGCCAGTGCTAGGACAGGCATTGCAAGAGGTCCTGGTGTTGCCCACCGGGTTTTGCTGCTTTTCTGAAATACAGCTGAGGACTGGATGTTATCTCCAGGGAGGTGACTTGTATCTGGCTGTAAAATGCTTGGCCAGTTTGTTCAGCTGTGTCTCAGTTTCCCCATTCCACTTGCCTAGGAATTTACCCAGCTTCTTACTAACTTGCCTCAGTATGGACAGTTTATAGATAGGTATGTATGTTGATAGATAGATAAATAGACTCAAAGTAAATTGAATAAAACATTAAGAATTATTAACATTCAGTGATGGAATTATAAGAAATTATTTTTCTTTCTTATATAATGCTGTTATTTCCATAATTATATCTATTATTTTCACAATTAGAACAAAATATTGTTTCCAACTGTATTTTTTCTATGACATTAGTTATATTTTCTTTTCTTTGAAGTGAATATAGTATTTTGTTTGCCTGAAATGGTATAATATATCTAAGAGACACAGTTTAAGAGCTAGATGCTAGAACACCAGGAAACTACCATAGATGGAGATTTTTCTTTGCTTTCTACTGCTGCATTCTTAGGTGATGGATTTACCTTCTGGATGAACTATTTTAACTTCTTGATTTATTAGGTCTGCAGGAACAACACACTCTTCTTGTGATACTTAACTTTCAAAAGCAAAAAGAGGCATGTCTTCAATATAACACATATTAAATTGACCATATCCCATTTTGTGTCCAAATTGCAGGGATATTTTAAGTAATCACAGGATGTAGAGACTCAGGAAGCTGTCACGTGAGGGCTGGTGCTGGTTTGATCCTGAAGGAATTATTGTCTGTGGGGTCATATCTGATTGAGTCAGAGGAATAAGGTGCGTGCTGGGTCCATTCCAGAAAGAAGTCAGGTTCAGAAATGGAGCTCCTCAGTGCATGGGGATTTGTGACCATGAAGCTGCTGCTTGCACACACCAAGTCCTGATGGGAGAGCTACTGAACTACACATAGCCTGTTTGGCCTCTGTCAGCACCAAGAGGCTATAGGGTATTTAAAACTCATGAGATCTTGGGAATGTGTCTACATGCTCCATAGACTTGGTAAGATTCAGGGGTAGCTTGAGCCGAGGAATACTGAGAGAAGAGTATAGACATGGCATTTCCCTAGTTCAGAGAAAAACTCCACAGATTCAAAAATGCACATGTATTTTGATGTGTGGCTATTCATCAGAGGTTACAGTGTTTCACAAATAGATTTCCAGAGAATGACTGCCTGAAAAGATTCAATGACAATAATAACAGTAACAACGATATTGGCAATACCTGTGTTCGCTCATTGGGAAACCTGTAATGCATCCATCTTGAGCTTCCTCCAGAATCTAATTCTACCCTGAGCAGTTACAGGGCCCCAAAGGATAATTTGGTTTAGTAATAATTTGCACACAATAATTCTCTTGTCCCGCCAGTGTGGCTCAGTGGTTGAGCGTTGACCCATGCACCAAGGTTCAATTGCTGGTCAGGGCACATGCCCAGGTTGTGGGCCAAATCCCCAGTGGGGGACATCCAGGAGGCAGCCAATCAATGTTCTCTCTCACTGATATTTCTCTCTCTCTCTCTCCCTCTCATTTCTTCTCTCTTTAAAATCAATAAAGGAAAAATTTTTTTTAAAAAGGTAACCAGAAACAGGTAAAATTATCCAAAAAAAACCCCATAGTTCTCTTCCCCCAAAGGATGTTTATCAATAAAAGTAATAGAGATGATAGGCAAATGGCTCATCCTTAACACTGTCCACTGCTTTGAAACAGATGCATTCAGGAACATTAATGGGAAAGTCCACCCTAAAGCTACCAGAAAGAAAGATAGAAGAGTTTCCGGGAAGATAACTCTATGGGAACAAGAAAACTCAACAGACAAGTATGATCAGTAAGATAGCCTAATTAGCAGTGGGAGAGCTGTTTCTGTGGACATTTGTTATTAAGCTGTTTGTCCCAGCCCAGATTCTACTTAATGGAGTAGCCTGAACCTCAAATAATGTTTGAAAGGAAGGGCTAAGGGTTTTTTTTTAAGAGCTATTTATAAAATTACCATTATGGAAATGTGTAACACTGTGCTTTCTAAAATGATTCTCTAAAGCACTGCTTAGAATTTCCCTGAATTTACACTTTAACGACTTCAAAGAATTCAGCAATGCTTGGCAATAAGCAGCATGGTTATTAGAAGCAGAGAGGTTTCTAACAAACCAGGAGAGAAACTGGGCAGAAGAGGGAAAGAATGGAGGGCAATATTGTTACTGGTGAGATGATGAGACTTGGTTCCTGTCCTCTTGAAGGAAAGATTTCATCAAGAGACAAAATGTAGAAGAGCAAGAATTTATTGGCCGCGGCAAAAACATATGTAGGCCAGTGAAACAAGGAGGGCATAGAAGAAGCAACAGGAAAGACCAGGTGGGGCTGCTTTGGCTCACTGGGAAGTCAGAAAAAAAGGGGCCCTTGGAAACAGGTTCAGGGGTTAGCCCTGGACGAGCTGTGGCTGCCCATGGCTCGCCTGGTTGTAAGTCTCCTAGGGTGCCTTGGAGTTCAGGAGATAGGTGCCTGGGGGGAGTTGAGGGAGCAGAGGGAGAAGGTATTGCATGTGCATACTCCCTGGAGGAAGAGCATGATGGGACCTTCATTTTTAGGGGTTTTAAAAGCTGGGCCGTTAGGGGAGGTTCAACAGAATATCCATCAGTTTCATGCTGATGTCCCAAAATGAGATTTATTCTCTTAATTTGTCTGTCCTTGGGCATGGTTGGCAAATGGCACACATTGGATATCTATTATCTGTATCCCTGAGTGGGGTGGTTTAAACTATTTACCCTCTGGTTGGGGAGAAGAAGTGCAAACCATTTACTCTTAAGTGTCCTTGGTTTAGGGAAGGTAGGATTCACTAGGTGACTGCAAACTGCTATTTAACTGTCTTAGTTTCCCTATTCTGCTTGTCCTAGAATTTTCCTAGTTCCTTACTATCCCATAACACTATTATATAGGAATTGGTTGGACCTGTTTCATTGTATACCTAAAACATCTTCTGGGTCATATTTTACAATTTTTTTGTTCCTGCAATTGGAGTGTGTGTGTTGGAAGTGGGGTAGAGCATAAAATTTGCCAACTATAAGCTGAAAAAATTTGAGTTCTACCAGGTGCCTCACAAAATTTAGCTTGTCAGCTGACTTTTCAGAGACTGACACCTTCATATTCTACCTACTGCAGAAAATTCCTTTCTAAACTTTAATTTTATTTATTTAATCTAAAGCGAGAGGCCATTCCACCATTATAATTTATATTGAAGATTATTACAAACTACATACATTATCTGAAACAAATTGCCTCCATGGACCCGTCAACATAAGAATGTCCAAATCTGTACAAAAATAAATAAATTAAAAAAGAATGTCCAAATCTGTAGAGAATTTTTTTAATAAAAATATATTTGAACCAAAAAGAAGATACACTTGCAAGCAAGATCTCAACAGACTGAGATAAATCATTCCCAGAATAACAGTTTACAGCTTCTTTTATGCGTTTGAGATTAAGGAGGAATGGAAGGAAGACTACATGAAGGTGGGAGTGGGCAAGGCAGGCGTGAGATTACAGGATCATTAAGATTATGCCCTTTCTTGGGGGTGGTCACGTAGAGATCAGATTACAGGTTAGTTAAGATTATATGCTCTCTTGAGGTGGTTATGGTTTATTTCAAAAGTGTATTAACCTATAAGCACAGAAACAATGGACAGGGCTTAGGCAAGGGCAAAACCTTTTACTAAAGAAGTTATATTCCTGGGGTATAACTACGTATATGACCAGCGTAGTTAAGAATTTGTTATGAGATCACCCTGTGGGGTTTCTTTTTGTCCACAGAACTGAACCCAAGAATTACAATAAATCAACATTTATGTCAAGGAAAGCAATATTAAAGGGCCTTGCTATTTTCTTGGAAACAAAAGATAAGACAAATAATATTTAAAATAGGCCAAAATGATCCAGACTTTTATTAAACCAAGATGGCAGGCTGACCCACTTGTTGAAATTAAGGTACATCTTGAACCTTGTACTAAATTCAGTCTAAAGCCATCCAGCTTCCTCAGAAGTTGTCATAAACAGACAGAGATAAAAGCAAAAACATTGAATTCAAACAGACACTTGATGCTCATCTGTCAAAGCCCTGCTGCCTAATTCTCTACAGCTGTCAGGCTCAAGATTATTTTTTCCAATAACTATTAGATTTCTGGACACATTAACCTGCCCCCGTCTTGCGATCTTTTAAGTGCAGTTCTACTCACCTATAATACTTCTCTAAGAGCTACTCATTTTAAAACTGTTCAATCATTTACACTTAAAATTGATCAAACCCAATAGAAATCCAACGTGACACCCGGGGTGATGGTATCTCCAGCTACATTGCATCACGAGAGTGTCTGGTTGGCAGTGCATTGGTGCAGAGATGGAAAAGTGAGGTCAGAACATTCTTAAACACCCAGGAAATCTTTCAAAGAAACTGCAATTATATATTCCATTTTGCTTAGAAAGCAGTTTTATAAATAGGTACCAGTTTTTTTTTCCCTCTGGTGAGTGATTTTTCTCCAGACTGTAATTCTCGTGTTGCAAAACCTTGTTTTATTTTCTCATATTTTTCAGCTCCATTCTTAGCTCATGCAATGTCTCACATGTACAGTTCATTCTACACTTTCTGTTGTATCATAATACGTTTTCCAAAAACATAGAAAGGTCATTCTTTCAAGGTGATGCAAACTTCACCTAAGAACACTGCTAACTCAACACCATTGAAAATATCAACTTTTTAAATCCTTTCGGTTCTTTATTTGAAATTAAATTTCAATTGTCTGAGAAACTCTATACATCCTTAATTAAATGGCCTGAATTCTAGATGCTAGGCTATCTTTTTTTTTTTTTTAGACATCAGAAATTGATATGAATACCTCTTCTTTTGATTTATCTTCAACAGAAAACACCATATCACAGATGTATCTTGGGTATTACAGAAAGAAAAAAACATAATTGATTTTATAATCTGATAATTTGTTTAACTTTGTGACCTTAGGAAAGCAGACTAAGCTTTATAGGAAATATAAGAATGATTAAGGAAAAAAACATTTTATTACATGAATTGACTACTACTAGGTTTTAATTCTCATTAGTTTGATTCTCTCTTTAATAAGGACAAGGGGCTGGAAGCATGGATTGCCCTCCAGAAAAAAAATAGTCCTTCTGTGAACAGACACAGCAGTGGAACCCACAGCTCTTCTGAGGATGAAAGGGGTTTTCTGGGTATTTGCTTATGAGCATAGCTCTGTTTGGGCATCAGAAATTGATATGATGTTGTGGGGTGTGGGGTTCTCCATGTTTATATCTGTATGTCTTTCTAAGGTTTGAAATTCATGACAGAAAAAAAATTATTCCTACATCTGTGAGTTTAGCATTAATAGTAATAAGTTATCTTTTATTTCTCTCAGCTAAATCTCTCTGGGATTATGATGATGGGAGAGCATTATGCTTTATTTTAATAATTCCAAATCTCTACTTTCAGAAACATGTATAGTTAGGATGTTTGATTGTCTGCCAGCAACTCCAATTTTGATCTTGAAAATATGCCTCAGGACTTATTTTTTTAACTTTACCTACCAAAGTCAATGAATTTGACTGAACCCAAGTTAACTCCAAACCCAATATTTATAATGATCCTTTATATAAAATAATTGATTTTAAAAAGTCACAGTAAGAATATATTCCCTATCTCTGGAATAATTCATTTTCATTATCAGAAGATAACAATTGAGTCATCCCTGAGTGTAACTTGACTTATAGTTTGGGGTTGAGTGAAAATATCCTTCCCTTTTTTTTTTTTTTTTAATCCTCATCCGAGGACATTTTTCCATTTTTTGTACAGACAGAGTGGGAGGGAGAGAGAGGAAGAGAAAGAGAGGGAAACATCGATGTGAAAGGGACACATCGAGTGGCTGCCACCCGCACGACCAACCAGGGCCGGGGACAAACTGCAACCGAGGTACATGCCCTTAGCGGGAACCGAACCCGGGTCTCTCCGGACCGCAGGCGGACGCTCTAACCGCTGAGCCAAACCGGCCAGGGCTCCTTCCCTTTTTGAAATGTCATATACCATGTCAAATCCAAAATATGTTCTACCACCCCATCTTAATTCTACTGTATCTTTATATGTATATTTGGATTTTAGTGTATATCTAGCTGTGTAGCTGAGTTGTACATCAGAATATAAAAATCTTATTTGTGTGTGTTTAATTTAGTACTTCAAACTAATGGCACAGTGTAACACTGTACTCTAAAGCAACAAACTGCAAATTTCTGCCAGTGTACATTCCAACATTATTTCTCAGTTTAGTCCTTTGCTGGACAGATTTCCTGTGCCTGCCTAATTTGAACACATTTAGTCATTTGTCATCAAACTGCAAATTTAACTGAGTTAACATATTTTATTTAATCTTCCCCAAAGGAAATATATTGAACTCTACTAAAATAGCAAGGCTTTTTTGGGCAAAGAGGTTTCATAATAAATCACACACACAGAGCTAACACTTTAATATCCTGCATATATGTAAGGAAAACAACTGCCAAAGTAGCCTACAGTGAAATGAAACATAACTTTTCCTCCACGCAGGAATACTTGTATTTCTGTTTTCTTCTTGTATCTGTGTGGAGAAAGGTACAAAGACCTAATTTTGTTCTATAATATCAGTTTTAATATTTATTAAAATATTATGTAAATTTTTTTTCTTTCAGTATATGTTGGGCATAGACATTTCTTATCTCAAGAAGGAGTACATGTTCAAAGCAAGGATTTACTAGGAATGCAAACACAGCCTTAAAAAGTCGTGATTTAACATAAGGAGGAAAAGAAAGCAGTGAATACTAGACCAAAGGGGAAAATACAACTAAATATATTTATTCTACTAAGTGACTTGAGTAGAGTAATTAAATGACAAAGTTGAGGCTAAGTTGTGCAAAAGGTGTTTAACAGTCTCTAATGTTTTTATTTAAGAAACTCATTAAGTTCTGAAGAGTGAAGCAGTCTGGTCTCAGTCAAGGAAGAACTATGAACATATATTCCATTGATATGAGTTATGAAAATAGAAGATAGATTATGTAAATAGAAAATGAGTATTTTAGAATAAACTGTTATATGAAAAAGATGTTTGCCAGAATCAGACTGAGGGGGAAAAATCGGTAACTCAACCACTAATTTTGACTCTTCTGCACAGAGCACATTTTTTGTTAGTATGGAAAAAGTTTAGTTCTAAAATGAAATAAATTTTTCATTTTTGAAGATAGCCTATATTAAACATTAGTTTATTGTATTAAACTCATACAATATTTTCAATATTTTCTTCCTCATTGATGATTACCAACTCTTAGTTACTTTCTCTAAACTTTAGACATCAAGTTTTCATAAACAGGCTAAATTGTCAGCTGAGTAAAAAATAGAGATTATTAATATTTCAGGTAAGAGGTTGCTATATTTGAATTTTATAATATGACCTCTTTTCCACAATCATGTATTATTTATGTGGTATAATATCAAGTTTTCTTGTATATATTTCAATAGTTTTCTTCATTCAGGGAACTTCAATATAGTCACAGTTATTCACTTCATTTGTAGAAGATGTAAGACATGACTCTATCCTCAAGAAGCTTACATGACAATAGGAAAAAAAAAGAAAAATATACATGGGTGGGCCAAAGAAAGTAGTTCTATGGTAAATAACTTCATAGGGTGATCTGATCACAAATTCCTAACAAGGCAGGTCATGTAGGTGGTCAAACCCCAGGCATATAACTATTTTAATGAAGGGTTTATCATTGCCTTAAGCCAGCCCTGTCAATTGTCTCGGTCCTTGTAGGTTGACACACCTTTGAAATAAACCGTAACCACCCATAAGAGAGCACATAATCTGAACTATCCCGTAATCCCCTGCTTGTCTTGCTTCCCCCCACCTTCACAAAGTCTTTCTTACTTCCTCCTTAATTTCAAATGCATAAAAGACACTGCAAAATGTTATTCTTGAAAGTATTCATCTCAGTCTGTTGAGTGTTGGGATCTTGCTTGCAGGTATATCTTCTTTTTTGACCCCAAAATTTTTAATAAAACTTTTCTACAGGTTTGGATGTTCTTATATCAACAATGCCATAAAATAAATTCACGTTGAGCATCAGGAGGCTACTTTCAGTGGAAGATGTCCTGCACTGGTTTTCTGATGGAAAGTGTGTTGGTTTTAAGGTAAATGAACTCACTTGAATCCTGGCTCTAATACTTAGTAACTCTGTAGCTTCGAGTATAATACTTGACTTTTCCAGAACTCTACTGTCCTTATCTGAAAAACTGAAATACTAATATCTAAATCATAGAGTTATAGTTAGGATTTGAGGTAATATATATAAGGTACTTGATACATGGTTGTTTTTGGGAGACAATTGTCCATGAGTATCTCATGCTTCTGAATGGTTCAAGGCCTCTGAAAAAAGGCATTCACAGCCAATGTTTGTGTAAAGAGACATTCCAGGAAAGTAAAGCTAGAGATGTCTCCCTATCTGGAGACATCCCAGGGTCATAAAGGTAAAACACTCTCTCTCTTCTCCCCATCCCTTTTCCTCCTCTTCCCTGGAGCATATTTATTTGCATTCCAGGGTAATAATCCTACAGAGCTCTGTATCCTCTTCCCCTGGGGACATTTCAGTGTAATGATAAAGTCTCTGTCTTTTTTTGAAAGAGAGAATGAGCATGTCACCAGCAACTCTATATAACATTTGAGTTTTCCTTCTTTTAATGTTTTTATTGATTTTTTTTTTTTTCAGAGAGAGAGGGAGAGAGAGATAGAAACAGCAATGCAAGAGAGAGACATTGATCGGCTGCCTCCTGCATGCCCCCTACCAGGGATCGAGCCTGCAGCCTGGGCATGTGCCCTGATGGGGAATCGAAATGGGACTTCTCAGTCCGTGGGAGGATGCTCAATCCACTGAGCTACACCAGCTGGGCAACATTTGATTTTTCTAATTTTGGAGTTTATTTCCTTTGATACACAAGTAACATATGGCATTCACCACATTACCCTGTGAAAACAGAAACATTAAGGAATATATGCAAAGGTATTATTCTTGCCACTGCCTTGTTGTGAGTAATAAACTGCCTATGCTCTGGCACAGATACATACAATTTAAAGATAGATGACAGATAAGTGAATAGGTGGATGGATAGATAGATAGATAGATAGATAGATAGATAGATAGATAGATAGATAGATAGATAGATAGATAGATAGATAGATAGATAGATGATAGATAGATAGATAGATAATGGATAGATAGTTAAGAGGGCAGGTTAAAATATTAGCTTGCAAACACTATAAAAGTTTACACCATTTGCAGTTTTCAACCTAACAACAGTTACTCAAAACTTAGTCATTATTTTTATTAGCATATTAGTAGTTTAAGAGACATCATTATTATCAAAATGTCAAAGATGTGGTAGTATTTGAGTTGAATGGGATGGGTAGAATGAAACTATTTACAGCTGGTGTGAAAAAGCATTGTAAATACAAGAAGCAATATAGACAAGACTATGTGCAGGTCAACCATTGCTGGGCTCATACTTGAAACAGAAAATTATTAACTTTAATAAAGTTCGGGTTTAGAAAGACAAGTAGTCAGAAATAGAACTAAAGAGCTTGATTTGGGACCACACATTGCCTCATCAGGTAAGTAGTTTGAAAAACATCAGATAGCAATGGAAAGAAAATTGCATTTTAGCCAACAGCAGCACATTCAAAGTTATACCTTGAAAAGATAACTCCATTAGTGGTATGTAATCGGGAGAACTGAAAAAAAAGACTGGAAGAGAGACTTTTCCAGTTATCCAAGTTAGAAATATATGTGGCCTAAAACCAGACCTGTCCAAGGAAACAAGCCTGGGAGAGGCCAGAGTTGAGTCACGCTTGGGGTCTTGGTCTTAGGTCAGTAGTTTTCTGATCTTTGTTTCAAAGAGTCCGATCTACGCATGATCTTTCAGAATGCACTCTTGGGGATTCCGTTACACATCATTTTCTTATGGTTTCAGAATGAACTAAGGTCACAACTTAGGTTAGCAGAGGCGAAGCCAACTTCATAGAAAATATCAGTTAGAAATGAGTTCAACTGCATGTGACCAAAATCCTAATATAACAATATAACAACGCTTCTGTTTGCCACAGTCTCTACAGAATGGAACTCTCCCAATGACCCGAGATGGCTGTTTGGAGTCCCCCTTCGCGTCCTTCGCCAAAGAGCAAGACGGGAGCAGGGCTGGAAGAGGCACTTTTAGGACAGTTCGTTTCGGCTCACCTCTCCAGAACCAAAGCCTGTCACGGCCCACACAGAACTTCAAGGGAGGACTGGATATGTCCTCTTAGCTGGCAGCAATGTACCCAGAAAAAATTGGGTTCTGCTATTCTTTTTTAGAGAATTTCTGTTAAAATTGATTTGAGCCCAATAGAGAATACACCTGGAAGCAAGATCTCAACAGACTGGGGAAAAAAAATTCCTCTGGTTCTGGTATTAAATGTGAAGGAAAGATGAACACCTGACAGTGTGCTGTGCACAGCAGTATATGGAACTACACCTGCTTTTCCTGAGACACTTCAGGTTAAGTCAGGTTTGCCCCCAGTAGAGTGTGGACCAGCTCAGAGCTGATCTTCATGTGAAAGTGTGACGTGTCCTCTGGATTCAGAGTTCACTGCCATGGATTGGTAGTGCCTAGAGCAGTGTTTCTCAACCTGTGGGTCACGACCCCTTTGGGGGTCGAATGACCCTTTCACAGGGGTCGCCTAAGACCATGGGAAAACACATATTTCCGACGGCAATTCATAACAGTAGTAAAATTACAGTTATGAAGTAGCAACAAAAATAATTTTTTGGTTGGGGGTCACCACAACATGAGGAACTGTATTCAAGGGTCGCGGCATTAGGAAGGTTGAGAATCACTGGCCTAGAGAAACCTAAGCCACCATTGCAGCAAGTGGAGCACTTCCCCACCAGATCAAATAGAAACAGAAAGCTTCC
The DNA here is from genome assembly GCF_014108415.1 of Molossus molossus. Taxonomy (NCBI): domain Eukaryota; kingdom Metazoa; phylum Chordata; class Mammalia; order Chiroptera; family Molossidae; genus Molossus; species Molossus molossus. The sequence goes on from NW_023425347.1 coordinate 19,136,292, forward strand.
GGGTTGTTTCTGTCTTCATTTAATACTTAAACAAGGTTTGTTTTTCAGAACCTACTTTGGAAATGAGTCACTCACAAGATAAGATAGAAGGTGATGAACGCCCTGGAGACTTATCAAAGATATTCTTGTCAGTGGGGTGGGGGGACATCTGTAATACTTTCAACAATAAAGATACATTTTTTTAAATGGACCAGGGGATGAGGAAAGTGAATAGAAATATGTAGAAGGCGAGTTTAAGGCCTGAAGAATGGCAGAATTTGGAATATGTAGAGATGGGAGGGAGAGGAAGTGTATTTAGGGTGAGGAGAATCAAGCCCGAGGGGTGTGGAAGCCTGGGGCAGGATGGAATAAGTAACTTCTGAAGCATGCGACATGGAAGGGAGATGGGAAAGGCAGGGTGATTGGTGCAGAGGGTTTCAATTCTGAGCTCCAGGGACTCTGCTTTATTCTAAGCATTAGCCATTTCCCATCTAAGGTATTTCATTGCTCTGTTCAGAGGTGATATGGGGCTACTATGTGTGGGCACACAAGGAAGAGAAACCAGGGAAAGTTAAGCACTGAAATGATAGAACTATGTTGCAGTGGGAATATTCTGCTGACATCCTGCCTCATGATTGTTCCCAAGGCAGGAGAAGGTGTGCACCTCACCTCCCAGAAGCAGGCAGACCTTTCTGTGTACAGAACCTCTGGCAGAGAGAGTAGAGGACACCCCCAGACTTTTCTCTCTCAGCCTTAAGCAGACTGTCCTTCCAGTTCCCAAACAATCAATTTCTCACAATTAATATGATTGAAAAAACCAAAGCTCAACAAGTGTTTTGGCTGTTAAGATAGCTCTATGGACATGGACATTGTGAAACCCCCCCATAAAATGTTTATTGGGCACATAATGAAATCTAATTATGTTGAAAGCAAAACATAACTGTGTACACACGAGCACCATGAGCCCTTCATATAAATTCAGACCTTAGCCAAACTCTGTAAAATCTATTAACTGTTCTTTGGCAAACCTAAAGTATGATTAAAGGGGCTATTTTCACATAAATAACTATAAAGACAGTTTTGAACATATAAGAACAGAAGAAAAACAGATGGAAATTGAGTCTACCTTGACATAAGATTGTATTTTAAAACTCACATAACTCGAACAGAATGATAGAATGTATTTTAATTTCGGATTAAGCCAAACCACATCATTGGAAAACTTGATTTTCATTTGGTTTTATTTTATTTGCCTTTGCATTCCCAGGAATGAATATCACAGAGGCCACTGTGAAGAGAATTTAAAAGTATATAGGTAGGTCATTCTCCCGTTCTAGTTTTCTATCCCTCCCACGGAATCTCCTGGTCCCAGCAAAACCTGGAGACACCAGTAAAATTCCCTCAGCTGTCATCCACTCCTGTTCATCTGACATGCAAAAGTCCTTAGAAAACACAGAGCCGTTTGATTGTTGTACTAGGACCTTAAGGGCTATCAACTGCTATCAATGAATATCGGTAACTTCAGATTTCCTACCATTATCAAATCCCATGCTCAGTTTAGAAGCATCTGTTCAAGACGTCTCCTTTTTAAGGTCCCTACTCTAAGTCTACATGTATAAAAGTAACATCATGTTGGAAGCTTAGCAGGCCCCAGACTCTAAAGACCCCACTTCAAACCTTGTTTTGTTTCAACAGAACTCTCCAATCTCAGTTATGCCTTATCCAGTTCAAGACCTGCCATTAGTTTTAACTCCTGATTTCTGGTTTTGTTCTTTTATTCTCACCGGTTCAATTTCTCTGGCAGATTGAAATAAGGCCCCCAAAGAACTGAGAAAGCATGCCCCCATTACCAAGGATGACCACTGTGGGTGATAAAAGAGCAGACTCTTGTTCTATGCATATTCATACATAAATACATATGCAATATACATAAATATATGCAAGGCAGAAATAATATATAAACAAATACATAAATGTGTAAAATATGCACAGATATTTTGTTGTTGTCATTAATCCTCACCTAAGAATATTTTTCCATTGATTTTTAGAGAGTGGAAGGGAGGTATGGAGGGGAAGAGAGAGAGAAAAATATAGACATAAGAGACACATTGACAGGTTGGATTGGTTGCCTCCTCTCCCGCACATGGCTCCAGTTCAAGAACTGAAACTGCAGCCCAGATATGTGCCCTTGACCATAAATTGAACCTGTAACACTTTGGTGCATGGTCTAATGCCCTAACCAGTGAGCAACACCTACCAGAACATGTAGAGACATTTTTATATTTCCCTTTCTATGAATTACTCTCCATACCTTTTGCTTACACTTTTCCCCTTCCTTCCTTCCTTCCTTCCTTCCTTCCTTCCTTCCTTCCTTCCTTCCTTCCTTCCTTCCTCCCTCCCTCCTTCCTTCCTTCCTTCCTCCCTCCCTCCCTCCCTCCCTCCCTCCCTCCTTCTCTCCTTCCTTCCTTCTTTCCTTCCTTCCTTCCTTCCTTCCTTCCTTCCTTCCTTCCTTCCTTCCTTCCTTCTTCTTTTCTGAGTTTTAAAGCCTTTCAACAGCTCTTTCTTTACTGTCAAAAATAATAATTTATTATATATGATATAAATAATTTTCTAGGCTACACATATTCTTTGACATTTATCTTATTTAACATTTCATTATTTTTTCAATATTTTTTTTATTGCTTTTGCCTTTTGTAGCTTGATAAAGAACATACACTAACCAAGATCAAGTGTGTGAGAACATTTCCCTACATTTTATTTTACAATTTTTATACTTTTCTTCTACATTTAGAATTTTGTGAATGTCAGTAAGGATATTAACTTCTTAAAAAATGGACAGTGAATAGTCACAATGCCGAAGAATATTTAAGGGTTTTTTTAATTTTTATTTTAACATTCTAAATTAGAAAATTAAAGAGATTCTCCACTAAGTCAATACTAACGATTTATTTTACTATTGTCAGGCCAAAATAACAGTGCTCTAATGTTCATCCTTTAAAACGCTGCACTATGCAGAACAAATCTCTCCCTATCTCCTCCCCTTTCATTGCCTTCACTGCTGTTCTTTTTCAAAATTGCCTTGGCTGTTCTTGCCCATTTTCTCATCCAAATAAATTTTTTATAAAACTATAAGTTCACCCAAATAATTTCGTAAAGTTATTAGCTGGAATTGCCTGTATTAAAAATTAATTTGAGGGAGAAGTGTTCCAACAGATTGACTACACATAATCCAGTTTTCCTGGTAGACCTATAAATGTTGTACTGCTAACCCTAAGGTACCTGCATGCACAGCCCCTAGACTCTATAGGTCTGTGATGACATGTTATCAAACTTGCACAAAGCACAAATCTCTTACATTCTTATAGTCTTTTATAGTATTATTTTGCTATTTTATTAGAGTTTCTTTTTATGTTATTGTGTCTTGATGTGGCAATAGGAAGAGTGTAGGATAATTCCACACCACCGAAGCTGAAATTGTTGTCAGGAACATTTTATAAAATTACTAGACACAAACCTAAGCTGTACGTTCTCTAGTCACTTTTCCACGCCACAGACCTGTTCGATCACTCTCTTAAACTATCAGAATTATTCACTTTCTTTTTGTTGAAAATAAGCTGGACCAATTATTGTTGAGAGATAATATGTACAATCTACAATACTATCTTTGGACGAAACATACTATTTCAACTGAAAGTACTTTTAGAAATTATTGACTAGCATTTTTTAAATTTTTAGTTGAAGAAATTAAGGCTAAGAAAGGAAAGTCTTTTTCTAGATTGGCTAGCTAGATGGTGATTGTATACAGGGTGGGCAACAGTAGGTCTACAGTTGTATGTAAAACACAGATTCCTGTATTATTCTTTATTAATTATCATATTACTTATTTGTACGACAACTGTAAACCTACTTTTGACCACCCCTGAAGTATCTGTTTTTAAGCACATGTTCTGGCTTTGCTCTGTTGGATCTCTTCCTGATGACAACCACCATGCAGAAATAAAATATAATACAATAAAATGAAATCAAACAAAACAAAATAAAATGATAAAATAAATCTTTTAATCTTCAGGTTCAGAAACTTTCAGAACCAGAGTAATAGCTTCTCTCAGACCTCAAAGTACATAGTAATCCTCCTACAGGAGTCCGTTCCCAAGGTTTTTTATTATCCACTTGAGAAAGTCTTCCCAGATATCCATGAACAACAGCACATCTTACTCTCTGCTGTCACCAGGACTGATGGGGTTTTGCTAGATCAGTCTGTAATCAGTTTAAGTGGCTGCTTAGTTCCACTGTGCTTAATTTTAACTTAAGGGGACACAAATTATAGCATGTTTTCTACCTATTAGTAATAAGCAAAAACTAAAAAATTTAAAAAAGACATTATTTTTATTATTTGTGTTTGCTTGGGTCATAAAATGTTTTCTTAGATGAGATGATTAACAACAGATTATGTCAGCATCATTTTTTTTAGCTCTTTAAATATCTCTGTGCAAGTATTTCCCTGTGCATTAATGAGGTGATGCCTATCTCATTATGACATCTAACCCTTTCTTACTTTCAAGAAGGTTCATCACTAAAAAGGTCAATTTCTGTCTAGTAACTGTGCCTCGAGTTACCTAATTTTGTAGCTTTTAAAAATATTTTTCCAAACCATGAAACTAAAAAAATAGTGTCTCAAAATCTTTGAGGCATTCACCTTGGACACATTTTTTTTATTATTATTTCTAATTGAAGTTGTTTTTACAAAGCAAGGTTAATACTAATCAACTAATGGATGGTTGCTTCAGTTGCTATTGTATAAGGTTGCTGGGTTGCTGTTCTTCCAAAGATGATAATTGACTGTTAAAATATATTTAACAAAAGGTTTTAGTACAGTGTCAATACTTACTTTTCAACAATCCAATAAACTCTCCTGCCCAGTATCCCTGAATCTTCCTCAATTTCCTTTCATTCAGACCCACTCAACAACCTCAATCATGGATGAATCTAATCTGAATGGTTGCAAATGGCTAACGCTATCAGAGCATGACCCATATTGGTTCACTGTAAACTCATGATTTTCAACCCAAGTTGGTTTTAGTTGTCAGGCAATACTTCTGTGTTTCCACACTCATCTCTCTTACTCTGTTCTTTGATGTTTTAAAACTTTAGCATTCTCCACTGACCTCTAACTTTTGTGCCTCATCCTCACTCATAGTTTCTTACTTGGGAAAGCAAGTGATAATGCCCCCTGCTTGCCACCAGCAATCATATTTGTCATATTTTACAGTGGAAGGAAATTTCCTCTCCTCATACGAGACCAAATCCTTTATCTGTGCCCTTGGTCCAATACACTGGAAATCGGAGCACATGTATCTATCTCTGATTATACGATCTTCTTTATATTTTGCTCCCCATCACTAGCTCCTGGTGGGCAGTGACCTTGTCTGTCATATTCTCATTAACCTAGAAGGATATGTGACACAAAACAGGTGCATAATAATGTTGAAGGTAGGAAATACTCAATAACTTATTTTTTAATAACCTCACCTGACGATATTTTTCCATTTTATCTTCAGATAGAGTGGGAGGGGGAGAGAGAGAGTAAGAGGAACATCAATGTGAGAGAGACACATCCATTGGTTGCCTCCCGCATGACCCCAACCAGGGCCAGGGACCAAACTGCAACTGAGGTACATGCCCTTGACCAGAATTGAACCCTTCATTCTTTGGTCCACTGGCCAATACACTAACCGCTGAGCAAAACCAGCCAGGACTCAATAACTATTTTTATTTAAGTAACATAACTGAATTCATGAAGTAGTTATACTATGCTGAGCATTAGTAAACATTGTCAGTATCTTGAAATTTGGATGAAATGTTAATATCTGGCTCCAATTGGTGCGGATCATTTTGTCTACCCAGTTGTGCCCAATCTTGGCTTTTCTATTTTTTTTTAAGTAGTTTTTGAACCTGATTTCTTTTTCTTTTTTTTTTTTGTACAGATAGAGTGGGAGGGAACCGAACCCGGGTCTCTCCGGACCGCAGGCCGACGCTCTAACCGCTGAGCCAAACCGGCCAGGGCGAACCTGATTTCTTGGTTTTCATTCTCCGTGGTATCTTTGCTTCCATATCCTTGCTTGGTCCACATTTATTATGGACTATGATATAAAGAGCTAAAAGTATTGCATTTTAAACATATATCTTTATTGTGAAAACAATACATGCAAGGAAAAGTATACAAAATATAAATGCATTTTTTGTGTGTGTGTGTGGTATGTGCCCCTAGCAGGAACCGAGCCCGGGACTCTCTGGTCCGCAGGCTGACGCTCAACCGCTGAGCCAAACTGGCCAGGGCTATAAATGCATTTTTAAGCACCACCCTGATCAAGAAATGGAATATTACCAGCTTTCCATCCCCAGAGACTTTCTGAATGTACCTTTTCAATTCAACCCACTTCCTTCTCCTTAAAGAAACTTCCAGGGGTGGGAGATGGGTGGAAAAAGTGAAGGGGGATACAGTCAACAATATTGTGATAAGACTTAATATGGTGAGCACATTGTAAGGTACATAAATGTCAAATTACTATATTGTACACTTGAAACTGAAATAATATTATATACCAACTATACTTAAATAAAACACACACACGTAATAAAATTTTAAAAATATTTTATAAAAATTAAACTCATTAATCTTAGAAAAGAAACTTCTATACTAATCATTTTATTTCTTTATTGCTTAAATATTCCTCTTTATACAATGTAGTTAGGACTTTTGATAATCAAAATCATACAGCATTTATTTCTTTATGCCTGGCTTTTTTGGCTCAAACTTAGGTTGATAAAAATCCATTCATGTTATTATTATAACTGCAGTTCAATCACTCCCATTAACTTGAAGGTATACATTTTTAAATGTATCTGTGCTCCTCTTGATGATATTTAGAGTTGTTTATACTTTATAACTATTTTGAATGATACTTCTGCAAACTTTGTTATTTTCTTATCCTCTGGTGCATACAAGCATGCATTTCAGTAGGACATATATCTAGAATTGGAATGGTTGGATTTTATGCCTATATAAAGCTTCATTGGATAATGGAAAAGTGTTTTCCAAAGTGGTTACAACAATTTAAAATCCCACCAGAAATTTATGAGAGTTACTGTAAAACCACAGGCTTTCTAGTAGTAGCTATTCTCTTAACTATATAGTGGTATTTCATTATAATTCTATCTTGATTTTCCCTGAATGTTATAGGATATTTGGATAGCCTCTTTTGTGACATGTACATTGAAAATATCTGCCCATTTTTTTATGGAAGTGCTTATTTTCTTTCTTACCAATTTGTAGTTTAAATGATTTTATCAAGATCACACACATAAATAATAAGTGGTAAAAATATGTCTGAAACTCTGATCTAAGTTAAAAGTTCTTAATTGTTATTGCTCCTCTCTCCAAATAGCTACAGGATAGGTTATGGAAAAAGCCAATAATTGAATTTATTAATGAATGCATTAAGTGATTCTCTGTTTTAAAGTATCATAAATATTTAAAATATTATAAAACATATTAGACTATATATCTATCTATAAAGTAAACCAATGAAACAAATGTCCATTTATGGATTTTGGAAATAATCTCACTTATTTATAAAAAGAGAGAGCAAATGAGCAGGTATTGAATGTCTGCCCACTGCATACCATTATGGCTAGTTGTATAAGTGTATATGACAATGTTAAGTATATAGTTGTATCTGTGTATATTACATATGGCAATGCTAAATAAATTTATAAGGAATGGTAGCTAGAAATATAGTCACATGCAGTCTTTTGATTTGAGAATTGTTTTACTTTAAGTCAATACATAATATCCATTCACGTGAGTTAATTTTGAGTTCATACAACTCTACTATGGACATGATGTTGACACAAATGTCAACTTTGACAACTGCAAAGTAAGCAGTTGATTAAACTTGAGCAGGTAAATTTGATAATATAATATGATATCACATAATATAAAAATCATGATACTTCATTTAAATGAACTTACATATTTCTCTTCTATCATACTCTTCCCTTTTGTCTGTCTATATGTCTTCTCCTCTCCTCAGTCACTTTCTTCTCTTTGGTTTATGGTATACAGCACTTACAAAAATAGACCTATTTCAAGGTACTAGGGGTAAGGGGATTGCAAGAGGATAGCTGAAGGGAGAAAAGAATGGAGAAAGAAGAGATTTTCTTTGGATACCGGCCTGCAGCCCCATTGCCCTTCTACCTACCCATTCCCTGGGCATGGTTCCACCTCTCCGAACACCAGACACGGGCATGCGGCCCTGCGCCAGTGCTAATAGAGAAGACAGCGCTGTGGAGCTGCAGGTGCAAGCTCTCAGTTAGGACGTGTCATTCATCTCTGTCAACACTAATGAAATTCAGAGGTCTAAAGCGACAGGTCATGCAACTCGTTTGGGAATTTAAAAGTTAATACTTTCAAGTGTCATTTTTCCATTCCACCCAGTCTCAGCTTCTTCCACGGGGAAGGTGAGCAGAAGGAGTCTTACCCCTACACCCCCAGAACGTGCACGCCCAGGAGTGGAGACAAAAATCCAAGTAGCACTGCAGAGTTATTTGAAAAAGCAAGGAAAGGGAGGGAGCCAGGGGATAATATTCAGGTGCCCTTTTGAACTCTGACAAGACAAATGAACCTTCAGTCCTGGTGTTCCAGACCAGAACTGACAACTTTCAAAGGCAGAAGTTTGTGCAAGTGCAGCCTGTCCATTGGAATCCACCAAGAATAACAAATGCAAGTCCACTTGGAGCACACTTTCAGACAGAGCAAAGACAGCCTCAGGAGCTCAGTTTCTGAAAATCATCATAAAGTATCTGTAAGATCTTATGTAGTGGGCTGCATATCATTTACAAGTGAAATAAATCATTACATAGAAATTGCATTCCAAATAAAAAGAACAGAAGACCTCTCTAGGAATGTAATAGTACATGGCTGACATACATATAACAGAGGGGATTTTGAATTGATTCCTTTTTCTTTTAAGTTTTGAAATCATGCCTTTCCACTCCTTGTGTGTGTATGTTCTCTGAGTTGATCTGAACATTTCCTATAACTGATGTAAAAATTTGCCATGAATTAGAACCAAAATATTTGACAGCAAATCCCTGCTGAAATCAGAGAGCGCACATCGAACAGATTTCTGTATTTTAACTGGAACATTGCCAAGTTGTTTTTTTGTTTGTTTGTTTTTGAGATTTGTGATGTCTCAGAGGAACTGCATAACTAGTTTCTGCTCTCTCTTAACCACTGCAGCCACACCCTTCCCCGGAGGAGAGGACCAGCATACGAGGCATGGCTCTTTCCTTCTCCCTGCAGGTCTGACTTCATCCGTCTTTGTCCTCTGCCCACTGGTTTGTAGCTTCTGTGCCCTGGTTTGAACGCAGTGGAATCTAGAATCTGCTTCCTTTTCTCGGCAGTAGCTGAGGTCAAGTGCAGGCTAGCCGGTACCCGGCTCTCTGAAAGCAGCTTCTGTGGTTTCCTTTAGTCATGTACGATGTTCTGCCTTTGGCCGTTCTCAGTGTAGCATCCATTATAGATGCACAAACCTCCGCCCATCCCCACACTTCACTGCACATTACCTGAGACGGGATTTGCACCCATGAAGCCATTTCGAACCAAACACATTTCCCGTCCAAATCACAAAATTCAACTCATTAATAAAAATGCTTGTGGGCTTTTACAGTAAGGGAATATTAAATGACACCTGATTAAAATATTGCAGTGTTTCTTCTTAGTTTCTACCAGGAAAAGTTGCAATATTACAAGAGGCAGTATAGGTAAAGTAACTGTGTACTTTATCATCAAAACCAGGGCACTTTGAGAGGGAAAAAGATTACTACCAATAATTAATCTGGGACAACAGGCATAACACAGGATTGTCCCAGATAAACCTGGATGTGTGTCATCCTAAGCTAAGCCAGTTGGCCCACAAAATGGTTCTTGCCAATAAAAAGACCAGGTAGCTGGTTGGTGGAAAAATCAGTCAGTTTACCTCAATGGTATTTAATTGACTCCCTTTGACCTAACAGTTTAAGAAGAATTGTATTTGTCTACCAATAGCTAAGAATTCAATGTGACATTTTGGAAAATGTGGAAGATGAGAGTAAAAATTGAGCCTTAGGAAAGAAACCTACAGAGAGAGAAAATGTAATTAAATGAAGAAGTTATGATCAGCAAAATCAATTAAAAGAGTCTTATAATCACTGATTATGGCATAACTCATTCTTCCAGGCACTGAAACCTATAAAAAAATACTAAGTATCATTTCTTCTACGTACAGTAAGTCCTTACTTATCAGCTATGGTTCTGCGACTTTAAGCAAAACAACTGTATAACAAAAACAATTTCATCATAGCCTAGTTGATATAAATAAGAGATAATTGCCTGTGCCATTTCATCAATGTCAGAACAAAATTGAATGAAATGATGTTATTCGAGGAGCTGCCATAGTCTAGTCTGAGAGATAATACATGACATTATGTACTCAAGATGTTCAGCAAAGGAAGAGGAGGATGGTTTGGGCTGAGATGGTCAGGGAAAACGTTAGGAAGGAAGTGAGGGTAAAATTGGTTAAGCTGGTTCCTCACTGAAGTACTCCAATAGACAAGATGTGAGAGAGGCTCCTGGGGAGAAATAGAAGGAAGCATGCCTTCCTTCTATGTCATGCCCAGTTCATACTTAGTACGACACCCAAGCCAGGGCACAGTGCGCTAGGGAATGGAAGCATCAGGTGAAAATGCTTAGCAGAAGGCATTGAATACCAGGATAAGGGCACGTATATGATTCTGTGAGAAACCACTGGAAATGATGTGAAGAGTGTTAGGAAACCAGTCTGACAAGAGTATTCATGGGAGGAAAAAACTGAGGTCAGAGATACCAGTTAAGCAGTTATTTCAATACTACATAAATAACAAAAGACCCGAGGTAAAAGGGTGACAATAAAAATGAAATATATATTTTTATAATGATCTATAAGCACAATGAAGAGAAAATCCAGGTTATTCTTGGTGCCTAATTAGATAAAATAATCCCCAAAGTGGCAGAATCAAACTGAAGCACAGCTAAATCCCCTGAAGTGAGGCATGTCATCATGCTTCCAGGGAAAGAGAGGCATTAATTCTAAGTATGACCATATTTAAGTGGCAGGGAAAGACAAGGTGAGAAAGTAGAAAAGTAGTTGGGTGTCCTGAGAGGTAGATTAAAGTCAGAATGAAAGTTGGATCTTTGGAAGTCATTACATTGAAAGCGATGATTAAAATTTGAGAAAGTGAATGTGCTCTCAGTCACTGAATAAGCATTAAATAAGAAAAGAGTCATACAATCTGTGTTTGGGTGGGGAGGAGGGGGAAATGAGGAAATAAATAAAGAGGAAATAAACGTTTGCAAGAAGCAAAGGAGAGGTGTGAGTGGGTAGGTGAAGAAGTAGGATTTTGTGGGTTTGCAAAACCTAGATGAAGACATAACAAACAAGAAGCGAGGTGTTTATATTATTAAAAGCAAAAAGGAAAGAGTTTAAAAGGCCACTGGATTTGTTAGCTGAATTGTTGTTGCTCAGCAAGAACTAAGCACAGTTGGAGTGGTGGAAATGTGACCCCATATCTAGGAAATGAAAGCAGCAGGTGTATTAAGTTCATTGCAGCTTTTCATTTTTATTTTTAATAGTTAAAAGAAAGCAAAACAAAGTACAGATAGCAGCTTCTGGGTCATAATGTCTCTAAACTGGTTTCTCGAAGACACTGGAAGTATTAGAAAAGATCATTTTGGAATAATTCATAAATAGAAGGAAGGCAACATGATTGAAAGAGCCAATTGGAATTTTCTAAAATGGAGAAAGGACACCATCCCTTCAGCATCTACAGAGGGAGGTAGTAGGCACAGATAGGAGATATTTCTGTGAGAAGAGAAGTATACCACATACTTGACATCATATTCCCTCCCAAGAAGACTGTATCCAAGTGTGTATCTGCCTCCCTTTTATGAGTTACGGAGTTCTTTGTGCCTTTCACATTTGTGTTTCTTTATACTTTTCTCCCATTCTTTTCTGTCTGTAATGTTTATAGAAATAAGAAAGGATTTTAAATATCAAGATCTTAAATATTTTCAATTTTTTATTTAAAAAAATGACTGTTTTAAAGAATTCATAATTTTACATTGTGAATCACTTAACACATAGAAAATGACATAAAGATTGACCTTCAGGTCAAGCTCTATTTTATTAACAGTGAAATAAGTTACAATTTGGCTAAATTTACATTGGTTTTAAGGAAAAGTGCATGTGCCAATTATAAAGGGACCTGAGGCTGAATTGTACACTGAGTACAACTTGAAAATAGTGAAACACTAAATAAATAGTTGGATGGATTTTAAACTTTAGATGCCTCATATTTATTTTACATCTTATAAAAAAATCATTAGCTGTGGTCAAAACAGAGCTCATAAAACTGCCTGATTGATCTGTAGGCTGTGGGCTGTTGACTCCAAATGTGTGAATAAAAACTGGAAAAAAAAAATCAGTTAATTATCCAGACATTCACAAATGCCTAGATGTTTGGAACCATGTAAAAAACATATTTGTATTCAATTTTTATTCAAATATTTTATTCAAATATTGGGTTCCTGCCACTCCTAGAATTGTCTTTTAATCTAGTGTGCTGCAAAAATAGTCAATTACCAAGTAATTGTCATTCTATTTTTCACATGGACGCATCATACAGATGCCCAAACTTTCACTCCCCATGACCACCAATCTAACATTTGGCAAATTAGTAATTATGTGCCAGAAACTGCAAAGGTGTTTACATTTATTATCACTAGTCATCACAAACACCCTGCAAAGTAGGATCTGTTATCCTCTTTCTACACGTGAGCCAAATGAGGCTCAGAAAGGTTTACATAACATATTGATGAAGCTCAAAGTCAACATAGGTTTCTGATTCGAAGCCCAGTCATTCCACTGCTACACGAGCTACCTTCCATCACATCAGGAACAAATCCCTCATTGACAACAACTGGATTAATTGAACAGCTCTCTAAATGGATCTCCCCTGCCTCAGATCCCACCATTAGTCAACCCACTATCAAGCCCTTAATTCTTTGATGCATCCCTTATAACAACTTGCAGTGATCCTCCAGACACAAGAAACAGAAGCCTCACAAAGTAACTTATTCAGTAAAGTAAGGTTACAAAAGGGGGCAGGGGGATGTTCTATTGTGCAGTTTACATTAGTTTGGAAATTATAGAGATGTTTTTTGTGATTTGGTAAGTGGTCAATATTTTCAAATGTTCCATGTGCAATTCAAAAGTAGATTATTTATGGGGAGTGGGAGTTGTGATTTTTACTTATCTATTGGATCAAACCTATAAGATCAAGTCTCTCAATTCTGTTGTCCCATTCTTTTAGGTCCTTATTCTAGTTTCACCTCTCTTCTTCCTGAATTCTTGGTTTTGTTGATGTTGCTATTGTTTTTAAATGATCTCTGCCCATCCTCATCTCTTGGTTCCCCTTCCAGAAGCAGGTCTTGCAACGGTGGGTGGAAGCCCCTGTCTTGCAGTGAGATTGAGGGTCTTACAGTCAGACTGAGGGTCTTATAGGATCTGCTACCAAATCACCTGTTGACCTGATTTAGTTTCTGGTCACCAAGACCAACTCTATTAACGATAGCCATACACAGCAGTTTGGCAGCAGTTTATTTCAGCCTTTTACATAAATTCGGGGTGGGATTAAGGTGCTCTTTTGAGACTCAGAGGCCCTGTTAGTTCCGGGCTTGTCTTGTGAACTGAGCTTGGACTCCCTTCTTCTGAGCACTTCCGTGCTCCACGCGAGCTGAAGGTCCAGGCGACACCACCTACTTCTGGACCCAGACTCCAGCAGACTCTTCACTTCAACCTCTGACACTTTCACGTTTCTATCTCATTTCTGGTCCATGGAGATACTATCCAGTTTTCTAAGTCTTGACTCTATCTACTTAATTTTTTTTCCTATCAATTTTATCACCCCTTGAAACCAGTCTGGGACAAAAACGCTGTATGAAAGCGCACACCATCTTGACTAAATGTTGGAATCTCATATTTACAACATCATTTCTAATATATATTGATTGCAATATGTATTGTAATGTACCTGCATGAGTGTGTTAATAATTGGCTGAGCCTCCTCTCATGGTGAACTGAAGAGGAAACTGCATTCTTGTGGAGGAAGAGAGACATGCACCCGTTAAGCCCCAAGTACAGATATAATCAGCAGAAATCCAGGCAGGGTTCCCCTGTGTACCTCTCTGGGCTCCCTGGACAGACAGCCTCTCCTCGGCTGGGCAGAGTTATGCTAGAAGGCATGTTTAAAACAACCCCTTCTCTCTTCAGAGCAGGGTGAGTCTCAGAGATCTTCCAGAATTCTACAAAGTAAGGCTTCCTCCAGCTCTGCGATTTTATTGGCCTGTCATTAAGGAATAAAATCCAGGTGGTGAGCACGGTGTCTCCATTTCTCACAGGGCTGGAGTTGATAGCACAGGGAAAAGAATGTGCTCTTGAAGATGTTAAAACTGAAAATACTGCCAGAAATAAGAACAATGTGTTAAGAACACAATTGACTATGAAATCTAGAACTGCCGCCAGGGTCAAACTATGTCCAAACTGGAAAAAATGAATATATCAAATCAACAAATGGATATATAGATGACTTCTTTACACATTTTAGTCTGCATTTCAATCCCACAATGCCATGATTTTCACACTAATCTATGTTTTCAAAAGTGAAATGAAGGTCAATAATCTCAGAAAAGCTAAAATCTGTTTTCCCAAAGTATACCTTCAAATTAAATACAAGCACACTTTGAAAAATAATTCTATAATTAAACAACACATATACCCCAAATTCGATGAAACTATAATAAGTAAAATCTTAAACAAGAAAAGTAAAGAAGATTCTGTGCAATTAACTTTTTAATGCAGATTGAAAAAGATGATCTCATAAATGGGATTTTGAAAAGAGACAAAGAGGGAAAATGTCTGTAAAGAAAGAAGTAAAAGGAAATAAAGTTGTAGTGAAAATTCTATGTGTGTGTTTAACTTTTTATCTTCTGGCATGATAAATATAGTGATAAAAGAAAAGCTTCCTCATTCCTAACATGAGCATCTTAGGAAAGAACTCTATTGCTTTGATCATCCTTGGTTAACTGTCCACAGAAATTCCAAATTATTTTAAACATAGGTTTTATTTGAATAATTAATATATTAATTTTTAATAGAGTCTAGCTAACTCAGTATGGAGTACACTTAATAGATTTTCATCTTGATGTTCACGTTAAACATTTAATTTCTGTTTTACTAGAAGAACTCTCCAACTACCCTTTGCTCTGGAGAGTACTTTCATTTAATTAAAAAAATAACAACAGTTATCTGCCTTGTAATATCTCTTGTATAAAGTTAGTTTTCCTGACCTGGGTGTTCCCTTCATTTCAGTCTCTTAGTGCATTTTCTTTCTTTTTGTTTTTTCTTCTTTTTTTCTTTCTTTTAACTTTTCTCCTTCGGGACACATGGCTCAAGACCTGATGGAACCAACGAACATAAAACCATCTTCTGAAATGTGTAGAGTATGCATTACACTTTGGGCAGATGAGGCAAATCACAATCAAACACTGTCATCTGTAGTAAGATGGTCATATTCCCAATTTTAAATAAGTACCCAGCTCTGTTTATCAGAACAGAACTGCCATTATTTTATTATTAAGTGAAAATAAATTATTTCCAGTAAGTAAACCAACACACAACCTGCCTCGCTGTCAAGTTTATCACTTTTTTCTTTTAGTATAATCTCTTCAAGCATTCTTTTTCTTTAATTTTATTAAGTTCTTTATCTAGACATAGCACCATGAGCATTAGGATAGAAGTGTAGATTTCCCTAAAGAAGGCCTGCAAGATTAGACACCAACTATTTCATTATATTCAATCCAAAGTGATCAGGGGTAAATGCTGGCTTGTGGGTGACATTTGAACCTGCAACCTCACCTGTAAATGCACAGGCATTGAGGTTGACTGATGAGGCCTGACCTTCAGAAGCCTAGACACCTCCAACATGATGACATCTGATGCCTTATTTCCATAAAGGCATGGGGTAGACAGATAATGACCCTCAAAGATGTTCATGTTCTAATTTCTAAAGCCTGTGAATATATTAGGTTACATGACAAAGAGTAACTAAGGTTGTGGTGAAGTGAAAGTTGCTAATCAGCTCACCTTCAGATGGAAAAATTATTCTGGATTAGTCAGATGGAACAAACAGATCCTTAAATATGGACAAGAGAGGCAGAGAGCATGGAAGGAGAGCACAAGCCAAAGAAAGTGGGCAGTGTCTAGAAGCTGGAAAAGGCAAAAAAGAATTCTCCTTTAGAGCCTCCAGAAAAGCCTACTGATACCTTCATTTTAGCCCATGAAGAAGCATTTCAAATTTCTGGACTACAAAACTGTAAGATAATCAATTTATGTTGTTTCAAGCTATTAATTCCCTGGTGATCTTTATAGGACATTTCAAAATAAATTCATTTCTAAATGTAAAGCTGCTATTCTGTAAATGTTAAGCATTCCTTAATAATGTTACTTGGGGGATATGTCAATTTTGTTTTTCATTAAAATTAATTTTAAAAAACTTTCAGAACAATGTCAGGTGAAGGCATCTTGGCTTAAAGGAACCAGTATGGCAAGGATACTATCTGGCATGTAATAGCTTCTTAATCAAGAGGTAAGTTTTCAGTGAAAGAATGAAAGAAAGAATAAACAGATACAGAGCTGTTGGCTACTTAACTCACTTTTTCTAGAATATATTATATAACGCATTAACAGGTGCTATTCATTCAACATCAAGTATTTAGTGAGCAAATACTTGGTGTCAGCCTTTTAGCTGATGGTAAAAACAATATATTGACTATCATCTCACTTGTTGATATTCCAATTTCAACATTCTTTGATATCATCAAGTCCTTCAATATATTAAACCTACGAGCTCTTTCTGTCTTTCCCATTTGTTTTATCTCCAATAGCTTAGCCCAAAACATTAGTATCATCTCTTTCTCTCATACTTCATAGATCATTAATTCGAAAATTCTAAATAATCAGAATCAAAATAACCCAGAACCCTACGACTCATTAGCTGCATCAGTCTAGCCTGAGACAATATCATATCCTCATCAGTTTGTTGTAATGGCCTCCAACTTCCATGTCTGCTTCAGTAATGTCTGCCAACTGTCAACACAGTAGCCACAGAGACTATTTCAAAATGCCAATCAGGGCATGTTACTCCTTTGCTCAGAATGCTTCAATGGCTTCCTATTTTAGTCAAAATATAGCCAAAGTTACTTCAATAGTCATCAAGACCTTATAAGATTTGTGCCCCTGCTCATCTCCTGATAATTTGCCCTTACTCTGTCCATTTTAGTCACACTGCATCCTTTCTGTTCCTAAAACAGCCATATTCCTGCATCAAGGCCTTGGCAAGTGCTGTTCCTTCTTCCTGGAACATTCTTCTCCCAGAAATTTACATCATTTATTCTCTCACTGTTTTCAGGTAAACTGTTTTTAGAGATGATAGATATATGATTGATTGATTGATAGATAGATAGATAGATAGATAGATAGATAGATAGATAGATAGATAGATATAGATAGAGATTTTTTTTTGTGTGTATTTGTTTATTCCCTACTAGGGATGCATTTATCCCAACATGTAGGGTTGAGGGAAAGAATTTTGCCTTTTTGTTCACTGCTATATTCTCAGAACCTAGAACATGGGAGACATTTAATAAATGTTTGTTAAATAAGTGAATGTTTAAAGGAACATGAAATTAGGAAGAAGATAATTCAACAAAGGTCATAGAACCCAAGAATATCAAAGTAATGATGGATAGCCCTGGCCAGTTTTTCTCAGTGGTTAGAGTGTCAGCTGGCGGACCAGAGAGACCCGGGTTCGGTTCCCGCTAAGGGCAAGTACCTTGGTTGCAGTTTGTCCCCGGCCCTGGTTGGGGTTGTGTGGGTGGCAGCCAGTTGATGTGTCCCTCTCACATCGATGTTTCTCACTCTCTTCTTCCCTCTCTCCCTCCCACTCTATCTGAAGAAAAATGCAAAAATGTCCTTGGGTGAGTATAAAAAACAAACAACAACAAAAAAACACACACAGTAATGACAGTTCAACTGATAATGTTCCAAAAGACAAATGTTATAATAAGGCTCAGAAAAAAATCTGGTTGTTTTTGAAACCACCTGGTTCATAACAATTCCTACCCTCAAAATTTCTTCTTATGTCTTGTCATTCATACTATCTTATATTATCATCCATTTACCCTGCTAAGAATATAACAAGATTCTAATTATTTCCAGGGCTATTTCCTAGAGTATGATTTGGAAAGTTTTTTCTTCCATAGAGGGCTAATAAACTGCATGAAAATTTTAGGCCCTGCTTCATCATCAGTAGAGTTTTTGGTGACCCAGAAATCTCTGTAAGCCAAAGTAATAGGCAAATTCCTGCATCTTGCAGATTCAACTCTCAAGAAGGAATTACACTGCCTCCTTGGCCTTAGATTCTATTTCACACTTGGGAATATTGCTCCAACTCATTGAGAGACATGGAAGGTGGCCAGCTGTGTGTGTCAGAAAGGGTCTCTGCAGGAAGACCAGCCTAAAGTGCAAGCAGTGCTGTTCTTTGGGTCACATAACCCGATAGACCATATGTAGTTTAGAGATATCTGTGTTGGGAAACACTTTATGAAGTTTATGGAAAGTCACAATAGAAGGGCCACAACATGAAACCATTGGTTTCTGGTGCAAGACCATATGCAGCAGTGGGAACTATTCTTCCCTCACCACCACCACCCAATCTTTCTCTTATAAGTTTCCTTAGTAAAGGAAACCATTCAGAAGACAGGAGGAGCTCTTTCCAGGTGGGATACAATATTTTCACAAAGCAAGTAGAAGGAAATGGTGCCAAATTAGTCCTTAAGGACTGAAGCTGCCAGAATGGCTCGTCCTGGTGGTTCACAGTTGTCTCTCCTTGGAAATCATCCTTGGAGAGGGCTGCTTCATCCGAGTTTGCACACCCTTGCCAGGGTCAGCTCATGGCTAATGACTGGTCGACACCGGATACAAAGACAAGGCCTCTTTTCTGAAGAGACATTCCAGCTCCAGAGTTTTTTGAAGGATCACCTAAAAGCTCTGTTATGACTGCATCACAGTTTAAATCCTCTCTCTGCCCAATGCTGCTTCCTTTACTCCCCCACAACCGATGCCTTTACAAACACCCCCTTAGAAACCTCCTGCATGTCTTGACATCTTGACTTTGCCAATGAACTTGAACTAAGATGTATATTCTAAGATGGGATAGATGGATATATATATATATATATAAAACCATTCAAGATAAGGACCAGTAGGGATGAAAGGTAAATACTAATATTTATGAAATCAGGTTTGACTGCTAGCCATGACATTAGGATGCATTTTTTATGAGATTATTTTTATGAATTCACACTAACCATAGGAAAAATAAAATTACAGAAATACCAAAGCTATTAACATTTTCTCAAGATTTTATACTATGGTATACTTACAGAATTAACGGGGCAATAATATATCAAGAATATATCAACTGGCTCCCATGTGAAATTTTTTAATTCTGGACTTTTATTAAGGACTCCATCTTTTCCAGAAAGATACTTTTAAAACACAGTTAAAGTGCAAGACAATCCACATCTAGACTTTTAACATAAGGCCCCAAAATTTTATAAATGTCTAAAAAAGGTATAACATTTGGCTCCAATACAGATTCAATTTTATTTTCAACTCATCCGGGGCTTTCTATCACAGCAGAGTGTTCAACTGGGCTTAGAATTCTCACGTTTCTTTTTTTTAGGTGATTGTCCAATACCTCAACCTTTTTATTCAGTGCCAAGTGTTCTCTAGTGAATTCTATTGACTTAGATTTAGTGCTTTCTTCGAGGCATTTGTGAGAAGTTCATTCCTTCCTACTAAAAGTTAAAACATTTCAAAGCAAGGGGTTTTCTTTCTTTTTTTCTTTCTTTCTTTATCTTTTCCTTTTTTTTTTGTTTGTTAGTGTAAGTTCAACAGTCTAAGTGACCTAACTTTATAAACTGAATTTTGTGAAAACGTTTATCCAGGCTAAAAGTAACTTTAATGCTCCAGAGCTATGAAAATTTTCCAATGCCTTCTTTGAAAAAGTTATGTGAGTGCCCTCCTCTAGAAAATTAACAGAATAAATAAGGTTAAAAGGGCCCTTTAAGGTAATCTGTTTTGGATTTTTTTCTTCTTTGGTTTCAGAGTTGAAACCAAATCAGTAAAATGAGGACTTACTCAATCCATATTGGGATTTCCACTCATCAGAGGATCACTGCCTAATCCATAACAAGATAAAAGAGAACTCTATGCCTTGCTAAACAGACTGATCAAATTATGTCCTTATCTAGCCTCTTAGAAAAGTAACACTAGAGTTGGATAGTCATTGTTGCTTAGACTGAGTCAAAAAGAAAGAGTTCTCTGGTCAAAAAGAAAACAAGTTAGGTCAAACTTTTTACAGACAGGAAAACTCAGATTTTAAATTTATTATAATTAGCCTAGAGTACAGACAGTGTAATGATAAAATTTTTGACCAGAAAACTATAAATAAGGTGAAGGTGAAAAGTTTTCAACCCAGAGCATTGAAACTAGGGCCCTAAAGGCACTGGCTAGACAAAACCTGAGCAAGGGGTTACTATTTTAATTATTCAAAACCAGAAAACCAAGTTATTTTGTGCCAAAAAGACAAAGGTCAAATATTCAATGATGATGTAGGTTTAAATTTGTCTCTGATTCAATGATGTCATTTAGATATAATCTTTGAGTTTAGTCTTCTGTAGAGTAAATACAAGTATTGGGTTACCAAAGCTATGTGTTCTTAATTCAGTGAGGGCATTTACACATTTAAAAATATAGATGAATGGGAATTTAAAAAATGAGATGGTGTAAAGGTAAGTTGCAGAGTTTCCTGAAAGAGCCAGATATTATTTTTAAAATTATAACTCATGCTATCACACAAATTCCATATTATTAGTAACTGAGTATCATTTATATAACCATTTAATACATTATTAATGCTATAGAGAATTCTCAGCATGATGAGAAAGACATGTCAGAGGCTTGGTAACAATTTTAACATGCAAAAAATAAAAACATCTTTATTATTGTTTCAGCATAAAGTACTTAAATAATTCATTTTAAAGAAAATCCCTCATCATAAATTCAGTAATATTTTTTTTTCAGTTGGGCACTGAGAATAATGAATCAATCAACAAAACAGTTTGCTATTTCTAATCTCTGACAGAATGACATATTGGACTGTATTTAAAGCCCAACATACCATTTATAAAACAGGATTTATGTGTAATTCGTTGTGTTCTGACAAAACAAATACCAGTAGAATACATAGGAAAATAATTCCTATCATCCTTTGTAATCAGTTATCTCAAGAAAGAAACTGTTCACGTTGGCATGGATGCAACAGTCTTACTCTAATTACGCCTTTCCAATGTCACTGAATTAGAGTCGTGATCAACTGCCTTGACTTCCAGTCTAGTCATACTGCCCTGACATAGCCAAACCCGTTTTAACATTATTTATTCTCAACGTGGAGGACATGGGAGTAAAATGGAGTAAAGATCTGGCAGAAAACTTGTCTTGTAGCCTGAAAGAGAAGGCTGCTAATTTGTCTAAACCAAAGACAAAATGGCAAGGAATAACACTCAAACATGTAACAGACACAGCACAACAGTTATAACCACCAACCAAGTAGAAGGGACGATAGTGGGAATAGAGTCCCATATGTCTCCCGATGTGCTAGGGAACTGCCCTTCAGTTGCTGAGTATTATGCACATTTAGGAGTCCTAAGAAAGGCGTCTTTATAGCTAAGGGAAGTGGGGAGGACTTGGGGGTGAGAGGAGGTCATTAATCTCTTTACCAACTAGTGGAAGTGTCTCCCTACTTTAGCAACTGATATCCCCACACTAGTTCATATTATCTAAATGTTGATCCTAATACTGAATGTGATTTCACTGTCGGTCAGACCAGGATTTCCAGACCAGCAGATTTCTAGAAAGCAGCAGCTTCTCAGGAGATGGAAGAACGTATTGGGAATACGCCTGTGGAGAGCAGTGTGTCAGTAACACATTAGTACATTCTCATGATTGGGTCTGAACACAGACGGCAAGGCTGAGAAAGAACAGCAATGGGAACAAAAGACCCTCACTCCATAGCTGCAGTTGATTACACAGTTCCTGCCCCTGGCAAGGATCTCCAGGCAGGAGGATCCCTAACAAGTAGTCCATCCTGGGAAGTGGGGAACACTGAGTTAAAGAACATTTTTGGATGTCAGGTGGTTTGCACTGAGACACCCAAATTTCAGATCACAGGGCATGCTTTATGTGAAGTCCCATTAGATAACTGGTCCAGAATGAATTAAATGTCCCTTGTTCAGAGGTTCAATTCAAAGTGGGGTTGAGGCCTCAGATGGGGAAGGCAGTGTGCCCAGCTATTATTGATGAAGTGAGGGGCTGAGATGGTTTGCACAATTTTCCTCAGCCTGTATAAATTATCAGCAAATTTAAAAAACAACAACATATGTCTGCCTCATTCCCAAAAGATTTATTATGTTTATTCCATAACAGGAATAATCCAAAAGAATAATATAATAGTATATATACCCAAGAATTACTCTGCATCTCAAATGAGATTATTATAAAATTTCTACCCTGACATGTGGCAAACACCTTATAATTGTTATATAATATATATCCATATATTATATGGATTTTTTTTTGGCTTAGGTGTTTAACAAAGAGATTTTGTGTGTGTGTGTGTGTGTGTGTGTGTGTGTGCGCGCGCGCTCACGCGCGTGTGTGTCAGAATGGCCAGTTTTGCCAGAGAGAATTTCTGAATATGCACTTGATTGAGCTAAATAATAATAATAATAAATGCCATTGAGAGAAAGAGATGATAACACACTTGATGAAATATGCAATATTGGCAGCACAGCAGTCCCTAATTGAGTAATTTTTAGGCTCCATGCCTTTGCATTATACTACCTACATACATTAAACATGGCAAAACTGTCGGTATCACTAATTCTGGAGATAATGTGTGCAGTGTTGCATGTCATTTAACTGACAAACAATTGGCAGGTAGCTTTTACAATAGCAAGATGGATTCTTGTATGGGATGTGTTGATTGCTTATGTCAGTCCCTTTGAAATTTAACAGCAGTTGTAATTAGAGCTGTAAATCTCCTCTAACTATAATTAGATTATTATTTATACCCATTGTCATTTTTTTTAAACAGCTTGAGACACTGCTATGAACTGAGAAGGGTGGGGGGGAGCAATATGGTTTCTTTAAAACAATAATCAGTGTAAAGAATTATTTGAATCCAGTTTTGCAGCTTTGTGAGTTGAAATAGTGAGTCTCATGGAAAATGTGTCAGAAAAATGGCTTCGTGAATCTTTAGTCTCTGTGAAGGAAGTGTATTCTCCAAAGAAATAGATCTAGTCTTATCATGGGCTTCCCTAAGAGAGACCATGCAGTCAATAGTTATAACTATCTATACGCATGAGGACAAAATAGGACTAGAGAATGTCTATCATAGAAAACTGAGTTCTACATTTTACATCTCATTAAATCTCAATTCCCTCTGAAAGCATCCCTTTGCTGACTGTAATCCAGTGAAGCTAGGAAATAACAATGGACACACACCACTCATTTAGGATGCTGTATATATATGTGTGTGTGTGTGTATATATATACACACACATATATATAATATATACACACATATATATACATATATATAATATATAAATATATATGTAATATGTTTTTATTGTGTTTTGTTTTTTTTTTGAGAGAGAGAGAGGAAGAGCGAGAGAGATAGAAACATCGATATGAGAGAGACATGGATCGGCTGCCTTCTGCACGGCCCCTACTGGGGATCGAACCTGCAACCAGGACATGTGCCCTGACTGGGAATCAAACCAAAACCTCTCAGTCCATGGGACAATGCTCAATCAACTAAGCCACACCAGCCAGGCTATTTTCCTCTTCTCCAAGTTCTTACAAATGCTAAATAAAGCCAAGGGAGAGACCAGATTGGTTTCACATTAACAGACATTTTTACAACTAGCCCTTAGCTTTCATTATAACCAGTTACAATATTCTGAATCTGGGCAAGGAGTAAAACACTTGCAATCTGACAATGGGGATGTATTCCGTTCCCACCTCCCCCAAAGACTTTAAAAACCTGCAGTACTTTTTATCCTTTTAAATTAAACAAGAAGATCAACAAATGTGGCCAACTAGAATCATGCGATGCCCAGATCAACATGTGTTCAGTAAGTTATGGTAAAGCAGGGGGATGGATGCAATCAGAAAGTAACAACTTCATGAGCATGGAGGGAGGTTCCTTCTGACACGTGACACTGTGGGGACCTAAGTAAAACGTTTTACTACTTTGGAATTCTTCACATCCATCTCCATTCCCCCATCTGGAAGATGAGGGATTATGCTAGATAATCTTAAATATTCTAGTTCTAAATCCTGATTAGTATCTCTGAAGTCTGTGAATACTTGGTTCCAGATTTAATGTGTGGCCATAGTCTTTGAGCTGGCTATTTTAAGAAAAGTAGCTAGCTGTGAAAGTGTGTCTCCATGGCTCCATTAGAGCAGAGGTTCCAACTACTGACATAAAAAATTAAACCGTAAAAATACTAGAAGAAATTGTAGTTATTTCTAAAAATATAACCTTGGAAAATAGAAAGCCTTTCTGAGTATGGCATGCAGCCCAAACGACATAAAAGAAAAGCTGCCAAATCTTATAATATAAAAAACTCTGCATCCTAAAAGTGGACTGTGGAAAGTTCAGTATTAGAGTTGGCTTGATTCTGGGCAGGGATGTCATACATGAATCGTTAAAGTGTTTGGATTTGCTATATACTTAGAATCTCTGAAACTCTCATCAATACAGCCATTAGTTATGAGATGTATGCGATATAATTAATTATTAATAACAAAAAAATCAAAGTTTGTGAATGAGATACACGTTTTAATACAAATTAGAGCAATGATAAGAGTATCTGTGTATTTATGTTGCCATGCACTGGCATTCTTGTATATATGTTTTCTTGAGTAAAAAAATGTGGGAGAGTTTCAGCTGGGACTTTGGGGATTTTACATCACAAATTGGTACTTAAGTAAATACCATTCAATTGCTATGTCATGGTGGAAAAGAAGCAAGTTCAGTGCTACTGCTTCAGCACATTATTCTGCATGAATTCATTGAACATGAGTCACGCTGTTCATCTAACAAGATTTTTTTCAGACCTATTCTATGGGAGGTATGCTTACCAGGTCTGCTTACTTTGGGTTCATTTGGTGTTCATTCAGTTCCATAGATATGTATACAAGTAAAAACCCCATTTTGCATAGGACCATGTTCCTGGACATGGTATCACTAATTGACCCAACCGTATGTGGTGTTTAATCCCTAAAAGGGTGCATTTTTGTCTGACCAAATATTCTTTCAGCTATAGTTCTGGTTCCAGCTATAGCTATAGGTCGGTGAATTCTTCCAGGATGCAGTCATATGAATAAAGCACTTTGTAATGTCAGAGAACTTCTACCAATCCTTTGTTGCCTACTGATCTTTCCTCTGCATAAGGGGCCATTTCTTGAAGGTATTTCAAGTTATCAGGAGATTTGCATTTCAACAATTATAATGCTAATCTCTTTGTGGTAGGTCAAGAACTATCACTTTTATCAAGTTTTTTGGATCAAAACTATTTGCCAAAACATAAATAATTGTCAGAAGGAGAGGTCACAGCAAAATAAACACAACTCACTGCAAAGTATATTCAACTCAGAAATCTGGGAAAGAACTAAGTGGCTGAGAATATATAACAGGACACAGGGATTGTTAGTGGGGACAGGAGGAAGGCAAAGGGAGTCAGAAATAGCTATGATGTATGTGTGTGTGTGTGCGTATAGATATATATGCTATATTTGGATATAAATATGCTATATATATTATATATGCTATTTATGCAATTTGTTTTACATATATATGGTTTTGAGAAACAAAGCCATTTTAATTTATATTTATGTTTATATATATTATTATTTATATTTATATTTTTACTTTAATTTAGATTTATATAATACTTGTATGGGGTAGTACTAAAGAGGCACTTCCTTATCTTCAGTAATAGTCAAAGAAATCTATGAGTATAACCAAAAGATTAATTGAGAATGTTATTTTGGAATAAGTTATATGCAAACAGTAAACAATTTATTTAAAGATATAATAATTAACAATATTCCACAAACAATAAACAGCAAGTGATAGTTCCAATTATTCCTCTGCTTGGTTTAGGAAAAATTTTTAAGTAGATGTGTCTTAAAAACGAGTTTAAAAATGATTAATCATGTCTATCACATTGACTGCCCTGATTTTTATTAAAATAATCTCAAGAGTCCATGTAGAGAGTAAAGACAGGAATACTTTTATCTGAGAACCTTTATAACAGCAATCATACTTATAGCCAATACCTAATATACGTTATCACTGTCTATGCTTTGATTGACATTTATACATGGGCCACTAATGGACATCTCAGTTGGCCACATAGCAACTTAACAAAAGAAAACTAATGACCCTCTAATCACACCTATTTCTCCCAGTATGTGATAACCCTACTCCAGATTGCTGAAGCCAGGCAAGGAGTCAACTCTCATTTTGGTGTTTCCCCACTGTGATATCTGTCAGTAAGTCCTGTGGAATCTGTCCTCAAAATGTCACATGAATCTGTTCCTTTTCCTCTAACTCAGCTACTAGCACCCTAGGCCAAATCACCATAATCTCTTCCCTGGACTGCTTCCTCCAGGTGCTGCCTACCTGGTCTCACCTTCTCTGCTATTGCCTTCCTGTGATCCATTCTCTGTAGAGCAGCCCTGTGATCTATGAAGCATAAATCCAATTAGGTCTCTTCTTTGCCTCAAATCCACTAGTTTTCCATCGCAGTTGAAACCAAGTACAAACTCTTTACCACAGCCCAAAGGGGACCGCACAGACTCATCCCTGCCCAGCTCTTTGGTTTCATGGCCTGGATTTGCCTTCACTCTTTCTTGGTGACACTTTCTCTTCACTCCTTCTAAACTTTGAATTTTGGTATCACAAAGTTCTCATCCCTTCAGAAAAGACAAACTCCATTTACCTATATATAATTTTCCAGTCTTATAAAAATCTTACAGGAGAAAGTACCCATGAACTAAAGAAATACATAAATATCTTTTTTTCTCTGGCTCAAGTATTTATTTTAAAAGCTCTTATTTTTCTTAATATTCCTGGACACCACTATGTTTTACGTGTCCTTTGAGGTTTGACCCCTCTAAGTAGAGCAGTAATGTCTATGTTGCTCTATCAAACCTCCTAAAGACGGCCTATTTCTTGGTGTTTTTTTTTTCCAGCACTATTGAGATATGGTTGACATATAACATTGTGTAAGTTTAAGGTGTACAAAATGATGTACATATATAAATATGTCAAAAATTATGACCATGATAAGGTTAGTTAACATATCCTCCATCATCTTACAAAGTTACATTTTAGATCTACTCTCTCAGCAAATCTCAAGTGTATAATACAGTATGATTAACTATAGTCACCATGTTATCTTATTTTTTATATTCTTTACTAGATTATTTGTTTAATGTATTTGTAATAAGCAAGGGAAATATGACTTCTAAATGGTAAGCCTCACTATTATAGTCTTTAATCACAGCCACTCAGCACACCAAGTTTTAGTCGTTCAATAGTATCCTAATTGATGTAGCAACACTAGAAAGCCCACTTCTTAGTAGTTAATGATTCCACTTATGAGTGCAATCTTAAGAAAGCAATTGCTTGATAAGAGACAGCAGGTATCCTATTGCATTGAATCTACTATATCCTTTAAGTTCCCAAGTTCTGGAAAATTAAAAAAAACAACAACAAAAAAAAAAAACAATTCAAGCGAGTTGATCAAAATCTACTTTTAATTCTCAAAAGAAAAAAAGAAAAAAAACCTTCAAAAAAATCCTTACAGAATAAGAAGCTGATTGGATACTCAGTCACTCTTAGCAAACATTATTTTAATGAGTTAAGTGTAAATGAATCACAAACACATGGACTAAATTTCTCTCAAACGTCATATAATTTAAAATGGAAGGAACAATGCCTTTTGGAAAAATATATTATGGTTTCTACCACAACCCAAACATTTACATAGTAGTTTGAGCTGTCTCACAATCTGAAAACACATCTGGATTCATCCAACTCCATGAAGTTTTTTTTCCCTTTGAATAAATAAGTGCTTCAGAAACACTTAGAATAGTTCGATGTGGAAAATCTCTGATTTTTCTCATTAGAAGAAATCCTCAGGTTCTTGGGTATACAAAACACCTTTGCTATTATAAGTATGTAAATTAACAAAGATTAGTTAAAATATATGCCTGTTCATTTATTCTAAAGAAGCAGTGTACTCAAATATCGTCAAGGAACCTACTAGGAACAGAGCTCAACCTTTAAGCACATGAACAGGCGTATACCATTCCAAAACCCTGGGCAGTGAAAAACTCACACTGAAAAGAAAAATTGAGGGTAATTTGATACAATACCAGATTTCAGAGTTTGGGCAATCTTTTGAATTTGAAATAAGTGTAAATGTTGACCATGTATACCCAGCCCAGTAAAAAGTAAAGTTTTCCTGGGCTTTGTTCATGAAATGCCAAAGATTGTTAGAAAAAATTGGAAATCTACCATAAATAAATTTGCCATAGTTCTTTTGAAAACTAAGCTGAGGTCCCCCTTTCACTCCACACTGCAATTCCCTCGAGCTCCTAGAGAAAGACTTGGTGACTTTACAAGGCTCCAACTCATCTCCTACTGAAATCCTCTCTTGGGGTAGACTTGGTAAGCCTTTAACACTGCGCATTCAGTCAAGAAGGGACGATAATGTCATCTGCTCTCACCCATTCAAACATTATGGATTCACTTTCATACAGTATTTGCTATTGTTTTTTCTCTCTTTTTTTCCCCAAAACAGTGTTTGGGGATTTCTATGTTTGTTGCTATAGATGTTGTACTTTGAAATATGGGAACAAGAGAAGATGCAGTCATTCTACATAGGCATATGGAGCTTCCAATCTACTGAAATGGCAGAAAACCATGTCTTATTGTTTCTCTCATAGCACATTCTGTTATGCCTATGGTAGGAAGATAATAAAAGGCTTTTGAATGTAACTTCAAATCAGAAAGCCTTAGTAAAAGAATTAAATGTTTTATTGTGAATAAAACTATGCAGGGAAGTAGACAGATGCACTTTCTCTTTCTGATGGCCTCTTCTCCCTTTGCCTGTCTTCCTTGCCCTCCAGCATCAAAGACAGAAATTGGCTTCCCTGTAATGTGTCTTCCTAGAAATCTCTAAACATAATAGACAAATCCATTCGTGTACCCATGAGAGCTTGAGGTCTAAAAAGCCACTCTAATTTTGCTCTCATTTGTTAAGGAGGGAGTTTGAAATACCTGTTTTAATGAATTCCTGTCTTATATCCATGGAGAAACTAGAAATTAATCTTCTTAAAGTGCCATCTAGTAGGGCTTTATTCAAAACATCTATGTATCTGTCAAATTAAATACTGTACTTTGGATCATTTTCACTACTTAGACATTAACCCACAAACCAGAAACAAGTCTAATTTCTGTATAGGAAACAAGTAAATTTAATTTCATAATGGAAAACCTATTTTCCCAGCAATTCTAATGTTGCTAAACTATAAACCGTAAATGGCATGGTGTTCAAAACTAAACTTTGTAATTCTGCTCCAAAAAAAAAAAAAAAAAGAGCTAAATATCAGAAATTATAAAGTATGGGGAGAAAAAGATCAACAGTTTATAAAGCTAGGCTATACCCTTGGCAGTTTCATGCTCAAAATTTAGCAATTGCTAGTGGAAATTGATTCTACTGTACCTAAACCGAAACAAATCTTCAGCATAAATGTTTACTAGTTAATGGTTCAGATATGTCTATGTCTGCCTAACTTGGCTAACAGACACCATGGATTTACTCTCCCACTGCATTTACAGGGACAAATTGTATAACAATTAATGGTTGTCATCTTTTAAACAGTTTTATTTTAAGACAATGTAAAAGTTAACCCTTAATCCTAACCAATCTTTTTTCTTCTTCTTCATTGATTTTAGAGAGAGAGGAAGGAATAGGGAGAGAGAGATAGAAACATTGGTGAGAGAAAACATTGATTGCCCACCTCCTGCATGCCTTCCACTGGGGAACAGGCCCACAACCTGGGCATGTGCCCTGACCAGAAACCGAACCAGTGACCTCTTGATGCCTGGGTTGATGCTCAACCACTGAGCCACACCAGCTGGGCCCTAACAATCTTATGACTCTAATATAACAGCATGCTTTAGGTGAAACAATGAATTTGAAATGTCAATAGTTTAATTAATTAACAAGGGAATTTTCTATGGAAGAACATCAAGAAGAAGAAAAAAGACAAATACTGGTTAATTTTTTTTTTTTTTAATCCTCACTCGAGGACATTCTTCCATTTTTTGTTCAGATAGAGTGGGAAGGAGAGAGAGGAAGAGAGAGAGAGAGAAATATCGGCATGAAAAGTACACATCAAGTGGCTGCCTCTCACAGGGCCCAACCAGGGCCGGGGACAAACTGCAACCAAAGTACGTACCCTTAGTGGAAACCGAACCCAGGTCTCTCTGGACCGCAGGCCAACACTCTAATCACTGAGCCAAACCGGCCAGGGCTTGGTTAAAATTTTTAAAAAGTGATCAGATTAAGGCCAGAATCTGATAAAATTGTTGGCATCAATTAAACATTCATCTGTTTTTCACTTTGTTAATTAACTATTAAAATTCAAACAAATATGTTGAATAGTTACATTTATAAATATTAGATCAAAGCAAAATATAACAGGGAAATGCAAACTAAAATGTAGTTCATAGAAAAACTGAAATAGCCATTTGCTCTGTATGTGATAGGTGGTAAAGTATCTAATGGAAATGGGTACACCTTATTTTAATTATTATCAGAAAGACCCATGCAAAAAATTCTCTATTTTTATTTTCTTAATCCAGTTTTTATACTCTTATTTAAACTTTACTTATTTATTGACTGAGTGATTGATTTTTAGAGAGGAAGCGAGAGGGAGAGAGAGATAGAAACATCGATGAGAGAACATCAATTGGCCGCCTCCTGCATGCCTCCACTGGAGAACAGGCCCACAGTCTGGGAGTGTGCCCTGACCGGGAATCGAACCAGTGACCTCTTGGTGCATGGGTTGATACTTTATTGAGCCACACCAGCCAGGCTACACTCTGGGATTATTTAAAATAATAATTACAAACTGGTTTAATTAAGTAGTTTGAGTGGTTTCTTACCAATACTTTGAAAAACTAGCCCTGGTTTTTAAAGAGTCTAACATAGACATAATTTAAAACATTGCCAATAAATACAACATTCTTCTTTACACTTTCTCCTATCTCTTTCTTTTTTTTTTCTTCACTTATTTCTTACTCACTTATTTGTTGGTCTGTTTGCCTCACCCAATCTCTTTGTCCCTTCCTGTCATCATTTCTCTCATCTTTTTTCCTTTATTCGCAGTATCTTCCCAGAGACCTGTACCTTAAGTCACACCAGAGCTCCCTGGACTTGGGACCTGGGAAATCAAAGCCAGAACATTCTGGCCATCAGATTGGAACCTTATCTAGAGACTGCAAATTAAATAAATACTTAAAACTTGACTTTGAGCCCTGAGACCAGAAATTTTAACTTCCAAATGAGGTGGAAATATTGATAAGTAATTAACTCTGAAGACTTCTCTGACTAGTAGAACATTTTGGAGGCAGAATTTGGGCTAATGAATGTGACCAAGATGTTCCCTGAAGAGACAAATAAAACTAGCTCACCACTCATGTTTACAAAGTTTCTCCTCAACATCGTTCTTGAAAGGTTTACACATATACACACACACAAATATGGAACTACACACCAAAAATGGAAACTAGCATTAGAAACTTAGAATTAGATTCTCTCCAGATTCTTATACCTGTGTCTAATTTCCTGAATAACCCCCCACCTCCACCCCAACTCCACCAGGGTTGAGAACCAGCTACCCCGCTCCACCCAAACTAAACTCCAAGACAAAATGTCTCTTCCCAGGATTTTCAACCTAGATCCAATCTTCCCTGCTGATTTCTCCTGGGAGGTACTAATTTCATCCAGGTATCTGAGAGCTAAGCAAAGCCTGTAGAAAGACTTTGAAAGACAGCAAATCTCTCCCACAATACATGTCTTTATTTTCCTAAATATAACAATTTTTTATTGTTTAAGGCAATGAATTATTTTTCTTAAAGTTATATTATACACTTTCAACTATTTTGCAACTTCTTTCAGACATTTTAAAACATGGGCATTAAGTGAGCTTTGTTTTGTGTTAGCAAATGTTTTTTGAAAAATCTGAAGTTCTACTGTACAGTAGAGACCTATAATTAGAAATGTCACCATATGTTAGCACCCAAGCTACTTATGAACATATCGGTTCCGTTAAAATGTCAGCTGCCTGTAGGCTATGAAGATGCCATGCAAAGAATCACATTCATTTCTATGTTTCTAGCACTCTTGCAAGTGGGAGAAATAAAACTTTTCAAGTAACTCCATTCATTATTCCTCATTGCACAGTTATTATGACAATGAGGAACATAGAGTAACTTATCAAATTACTGATACCTAACTCGGACGCTCTTCTGGATCTAGGTTCTTTTAATAGTTCTCAAAATAATATGTGTATTACTTTCTTTAAATAATTTCTGATGCTGGATTTTAGTTTCTTTATGGCCTCCAGATGATATTAAGATACTTTCAACCAGCTGGAGTTCAGCAGCTATTACATAGGAAATCCTTCACATCAACTCAAACACAGACTAGATTTACAGTATCAATCATAGCTATTTGCTAAAAATAAATAAATAAATCATTATTATTGGACTACGTCGTCATTCAAAATATGTTGGTCACAGAGTGTTTAAGTAGATTATTATTGCTTTTTCCATCCTGATGATGATTGATTAGTTGGAGCTCTTATTAAAATGTGGTTACTGAAACTATACAATTTGGTAGTTTGCTCTAGGGTCCAAATTAAAGGCACATAATCCTGTTTTACTGCTCAATCAGAGCAGTTTAAATTCTGCACTGGTTATTGGTACCAATAAAAATAGGTGATGTTAAAGTCGTGTTTGATATTAAAACCACGAATGGGTCCCTTTCCTATAACAAAAATCAACCAGGTAAAAGAGGCACAGCCCTACTGTCCCACTTTCTAAAGTCTCATGAATTAAAGATGCTACAATATATTAATTATTAATAAATATCCATAGGCCATTTGAACTGAACATTGTATGCTTATTATTATTTTAATTTTTATGTTCAAGTAAATGTTAGTTAAGAACTATTTCTTTTCTTTGTCTACTTATGTGCAAAATATTAATTAGATAAAGTAAGTTTTTTAAAAAAATTTTCTCTTTATTGATTTAGAGAGAGAGGAAGGAAGAGGGAGAGATAGTAGAAACATTGATAAGAGCAAACATAGATTGGCTGCCTCTTGCATGCCCCTACTGGGGATCGGGCCCACAACCTGGGCATGTGCCCTGACCGGGAATCAAACTGGCGAGCTCTTGGTGCATGGGTCGATGCTCAATCACTGAGCCACAATGGCTGGGCCATTTTTTAACATCTACTATCTGCAGAAACTATGACAGGCACATACAAATGTTACTATATAAAACTCTAAAACATGTGTACATAATGAGCAAATCTGTAGCATAACAATATATTGGATAATCATATCTATTTTAAGCCATATATATTTTAACTCTAATTCCAACTTTACATTATTTAATGGACAATATTTATAAGCAGGGAAATACATAGTTCAGAGGACCTGGGGTGTCTTCATAATAAACTCTGAGATGCTTACTTTGTCAGAGGCCAGGGTAAATCAAACAGTTAGATGTTGTGTTGGACAAATACAGCTAAGAAGAACAATAGATTTGCCTTCAATCCATATCACAAATAATATTTTGCATTTTGATGATAAAACAAGAGGTAAACTTAAGTTTGTGATATATATTATATCTCTATCTGTTCAAAAAATATATACCTCATAGGACTATAGCTTTTATATCAAGATCATTCGAAAGAACTAAGTAACCTTATACACATAAAGCACTTAGAAAAAGGCACATAGTAAGATCTCAATAAATGTTAGCTGCTTTTATTATAACAGGGCAGAGACTACAAAATCATCTTAACTAGAGAAATTCAGACTTGTGATCAAGGCCAGAATGGCACCTCGGAACTAAGAACCTAGGAGAAATGTCCACAGGTAATGGCGGAACATTTTTAACACACATCACTCCCCTGGGAGCCTGACTTGGTAAAGAAGGGGACAGTAGCATGGCCCTTAACACTGTCAATGTCTATTATAAGACATTACTTTCATATCGCACAAGACAGTTCACCAGTGCACAAAAACCCTCGTCCCCAAAGGACAGCAGTCTGATCGCGCAGTGAGAAAGAACACATACCCCAAACAACAATTCCACGTGGGTCTTGGAGAAGAAATAGAATTTTTATGCAGGCTTGATGACGTGAACTATCTCGAACCAATGGAAATTTCTCGACTTTATTTCAAGAACCACAGCATAATAGCAACACTTTAAGGGTTTTCATTAACGCCCATGACTTGCATATTCTCTTTAAGGCAGTTATTTGTGTACTATTTATGAGGATCTGCTGGCATTAAAAAATGACCTCCAGTGGAGCTTGTTGACCTTGATTTAAAAAGCGAAAACCAAAATGCTACGGAGAAAGTCCCCAGGGCTCAATTCAGCAATACAATTTCGTTGACTTCAAGTTCAGAGATTGTGGCCAAAGAAAAGACACAGTTATGTTAGCACCTTTTAAATAAGGGATTCCTATTTGACTTTGCTTCTACTTTTTACTCCTGAGATGGTTTAAAAAAAAAAAACTTTGCTAACTATCATTTTCAACCTGACAGATTACATTCTAAACCTTAGAAGTAAAACACAGCAATCCAAACATTCTAGTCCTCCTCACTAAGGCGGTAAGAGAAAGTACACGATACAGCGGAAAAGGGCAGAAAGCATAACAGAATCAATATTTTTTAAACATCTAATATCTGTAGAAACCATGACAGGCTTATAACTATACGGCACTCTCTAAAACAATTTCTTAAAGATATCGATGAGCTTGTCTTAGAAATGAGCAAACTAAGTGATTAAGTGACATGGATAATTTCACAGAGCTAGTTTGTAGCTGAAGTACTGGGTGGAAATACAAACGCAAAGTGTCTACTCTTAGTTGTTCTACCGAGTAGCTATATCTTCACAGGCCAAATCATTCCTCTGGGCCCATTGTCTTTTCTTTCAAACGAGGAGGTTTGGCAAACAGACTCTAGGCTGGCCCCATGGTCAAGCCCCTGTGTAATGTTTTCTTTTGGAGCGTGGGCTGGCTCTGAGAAGGACTTTTAGCCAATTGCATACAGCAAAGGTGACAAGATGTACATGATTACATTTCATAACAATACAACCCTCCGAGGAGACTCTTCCTGGAGGGTTTTGAGAAAGCAAGCTGAGATGTGAGCTACCTCAGAGAGCAGGCCATAGTTTTGGGCCGACAGCTAGCAGAATAGTTGAGAACCCTGACACCCTGCAAGAAGCTGAATCTGCCAACAGCCACATGAGCTTGGACTGGAGTTTTCCCCCGACGGCTCCTGGTGTGAACCCAGCCTTGGCTGCCTCTTGGCTACAGCTTTGTTGAGGCCCCTGTCAAGGAATGTCCACGGGTCAGTCTGTGAAAATCCTCATACTGCTGGCTTTAAAAATAAGGAAATGTATTATCTCCCGTAACAAAATGTGGAGATAGTGGGCAGAGTTCAGGGTTGGCTGGTTAAGCAGCTTGACAGCAGATTCTGGATCTGTCCCAACTCTCTCCCTTCAGTTCAAGTCCCCCCAAATGTACACCATGGCTCCAAGTCCAGCCTTCACACCCAGATATAGGAATACTCAGAAGCAAAACATGGGCCACCTCTTCCTTACACCTCTTTTAAGAGTAAACTTTTCCCGTCCAGCCGGTTCGATTCCCGCTCAGGGCAC
Source organism: Molossus molossus (assembly GCF_014108415.1). NCBI lineage: Eukaryota > Metazoa > Chordata > Mammalia > Chiroptera > Molossidae > Molossus > Molossus molossus. The sequence goes on from NW_023425347.1 coordinate 19,172,643, forward strand.
ATACCCGGTTGTGTGCCCAATCCCCAGTGGGGGGCATGCAGGTGGCCGCAGCCAACCAGTGTTCTCTCTCCTCGATGTTTCTATCTCTCTCTTCAACTCACTTCCTCTCTCTCTAAAATCAATAAAGGAAGGGAAAAAATAGAGTAAACCTTTCCCAAAACTACTCCCAGAAGAAGCCTCTCACATCACTGCAATAAGAACTGGGTCACATGCCAACCTTCAAACCAATTACTGCCAAGGGAACTGGGCCAGATAGCATGATTTGTCTATACCGATCAGGGTTCATGCCTAGTGTTGGCGAGAAAGGCTCATATTTTACCGAGTTATAGTGGGGGACCTGGACACCCCAACATCACTAGAGCTTGCTGGTCAGAAAGAAGAATAAAAAGTGACTTAGGGTGGGCAACAGTAGGGTATGGCACAATAACAAAGTACCTTTTGACTTTAGTATTTTACAATTCTATGAATAATCCATGTGGGAAACTATTTGTTCAACTGGTGTTTTTTAAATCGCTGTTTAGTAAACACTATAGTATACAGTGTGAATGAGACAAAACAGTCACTTTCTTCAGAGCCTACAGTTTAGTGGGCAGGACATGAGTAAGTAGGACATTTGAGTGCCAACAGCGGGTAAGAGCAGACTATTATGACAGCCCTTACCCCTGTGGGACGACTTCCGAAAGGAAGTACAGGTACCTGTCTAGAGGCTTCTTACAGATGAGTTTGCGGATGCTGGGAAGTGTGCTGTTTGTGCACTTCATGTCTTCCAGGAAATGAGATGCGAATATGGGGTACCGAGAGTGTCTGCATGTGACTGACACCCCAGAACTGCTCTATCCAGTACACAAGCCAAGTAGCATATGTGACTATTTTTTTTTCTTTATTGATTTTAGAGAGAGAAGAAGGGAGAGGGAGAGAGAGATAGAAACACTGATGAGAGAGAACACTGATGGGCTGCTTCCTGCATGCCCCCCTCCGAGGTTTGGGGCCACAACCTGGGCAAGTGCTCTGACCGGGAATCGAACCGGCGACCTCTTGACGCATGAGTTAATGGTCAACCACTGAGCCACATCAGCTGGGCACATATTTAAACTTAAGCATAAAATTACATGTTAATGAAAATTAAAATCAAATAAAAACAAAATTTTAGTTCTTCAGTTGTACTCTCCATATTTTAAGTGCTCCGTAGGCATCTGTGGCTAGTGGCTACCATATGGCCGTGCAGATATAAAACATTTCTGTCACCACAGGACGTCTGATCAAACAACACTGCCCTAGAGCTTTGAGAAAACCCAAAAAAATCTTCAACAAAATTTACAAGCATAGTAGCTCTCACACATTGCTATTCCAGACAATATTACAGTATGCTGTAATTGCCAACATTTTTTTCATCTCTCCCAAAGATTTCTCAAACCCAGTTACAGTTTCCATTCCAAGTGTTTCTCCTCCTTATATCTGAGACCTCTAGTCTCTATCAAGACTTTTCTACCACATAAATTAAAAGTTGGCAGAGCCTGGCTGGTGTTGCTCAGTGGTTGAGCGTCGACCCATGCACCAAGAGGTCGCCTGTTCAATTCTCGGTGAGAGCACGTGCCCAGGTTGTGGGCCCCATCCCCGGTGCGGGGCATGCAGGAGGTGGCCAATCGATGTTCTCTCTCATCGATGTTTCTATCTTTCTCTCCCTTCCCCTTTCTCTCTCTCTAAAAATCAATAAAGAAGAAAACAAAATCTTTTTAAATAAAAAAGCTGGCAGAGTGCAGCAGGTTTCAGGGGTACTCAAAGGACAAATGGGAAGGGTTGTGATGACCATGCAACCGAACAACCCAAGGAACACTAATAGGGAAGGAACAACACAGAGTTTGTGGGCAGACTTCTCTTGCAGATGCACTTTTGGCAACTTCACAGGTGAGTCTCATGGAGGAGGTATTTGGATGGTTAATGGTGGCCCCCTCTACCTGGGACCCTGGTTGGTGAAGGAAAGTCCTCTTCTGGTGTCTCTGCTCCTCGTTTCAAAACATGGAAGAAAAAACCTGACTTACATTAATCCTGACAATGTTAACAAATGTCATAGGTCACAGGGAGAGGAAGGATGTAATTGTTGCTTCTTATCTAAGTCAGGCCATAAAACATAGAGCAAAAGACAATTCATTTCCTACCACTTGAGTGCATAGCTTGAGGAACTAATCGCTTGCGTGATAATGTCTCCATTCACTTGAAGTAAGGTTCGCTAGGGGAGACCAGGAGTCTGCTTGCTTCTTTTCGCATTTGGGAAGTTGTAGAGAGATACTTTCCTGTTCTCTCGTCTTCCCTTTTTATGACCCAGAGGAGGGTATGTGAGAATGAAAGGATCCTATAAATTCGTTTTCAAAGCTCAAAATAATGTTGCCAGTTCAGATGAAGATGCAAATGAGGAAGATTAAAACGTGACAACACTTTTTGGTCAGAGAAGGCCGCCACTTAACAACCAAAGGCAGGGGACGATTGTTAAAGGAAAGTTATAAAAATATACACAGGAAATGGGTCGAAGCACAAGGAAGCAGCACTGTGGAGAGTGCATGAACAAGCCTCGTGGAATTTCCCAGCACAGATGCACCTGCCGGGCTTCCGGCCTGGAGAGTCAGTGCTAAGGTGGAAGCATCTCTAAGAGGGAGAGGGAGAGAAAAACAAGGCATGAGCAGATTAGAGAAAGGTGTAGAGAGTAAAATGACATGTCCCCCACTCCACTTGCCACAATATCAGGGGTTCACATTCATATCTAATGTCTAAAGTTGTAAAACAGAAGAAAAAGAAAGAAATGGTAATAAGAAAAAAAAAAAGGAAATTGAAGCCTTTATTTATTTTTATTATTTTATTATACTTGGTAACCAGATTAAAACCAGGTGGAGAAAATCACCAATCCATTCTGGTTCGTGTTGGCCTATTCCACAGTCAGTGGCTCATGTGGCCCATATTATCTGAAAAACAATTCAGGCTGCAGGACACCGGGAAGGTGACTTTGGAGGTCATGCATTCCCTTGTTTGTTAAAAACCTCTGCCCCGGGCAGCTTTCCACCACTCTTTGTATTTTCTCTTCTTTCAGTGAACTTGGCTAACCCTTGTCCTATCACGGAATACATATCTTTACTAGAATTCTAAACAGTTTAGCAATAAATTGAAAAAACAAGAATGACAGCAATGGACGCTGCCAGGGCACATATTCAAAAACTATAATCATCTGAAGCCAGGAGGCGCCAAAGGGTGTGTTTATTTTGGCTCACGGTCCAGCTACAGGCTACCTGAAGTCATTTCTGTCAACAGAAAGAAACTATTATAACAAAACCCGTGTTGATCAGGAAGTGTGACCACAGTGAGGGACGCGGAGGAAGTGCTGCTTTTATAAAGCATTCTGAAACGTATCCTGAGCCCGCCAGTGACAATAGGAAAATCCCACTCCAGTGCTCACCTGCAAGCCCAGAGTGGACAGAAGGCGGGCAAGTCTGCCTGTAGCACAGTTCTTTTTGTGGGTCCGTTGATATCCTCCAGGTTGCGAGCTGGAGAGAGATCAGCACTCCTATTTTGTCACCTTCATTTTTTCTCTTATGTTATAAGCCCTTTATTACTGAATTATGTTTGTCCTTTCCAATTCTTACATTAGACAAGCCCCTGATAATGGCTGCATGTGACCACACATGTGTGTTCATAGACAGGGGTACTAATAAAGCTAATATACAAATACAGCTGAAAGACACTGGTTTCCCTGAGCTCTGCCTAGCTTCCTCCTGCTTCTGGGACATTCCCTGACAACAGAGATTCAGGTCTCTGGCCATCATGAATGTATGATGCACGCCACCTGCCTCCTCCGGTGCTTCCCACGTCACACTGCTTAGATGAAGTCCATGAGCAGGACTAAAGAACGCGTCGTCCTTGGTCTCAGGATCACCCTGACAGGAAGGGTCACGTCCGCGCAGGGTCGACCTGACATAAGCTGAGCAGAGTCATTTAACAAAGTATCAATTAACCATATCAAGGACTTTGAATGTGTTCTCTGTTTTCATCCTTCAACCACTCTATGTCATTGGTTATTTTCTTTCTTTTTCAGACGTGGAAACTGAGGCTCATAGACTCTGTGTAACTTTCTCAAGTTTACTAATATTTGACAGAGTCAGGATCTTGGTCTTTGGATCACGTTCTAGCAGCGTGGACATTCATGTTCTTCAAAGCAGAGCTTCTCACACTTGACTGTGCATAATGAATCATCAAGAGTCTTGTTATAATGCAGACTCTTTAGTAAATCTGAGGTGGGGCCCAAGAATGTTCATTTGTTACATTCTCCAGGGGGTGGTTGGGTGGTTCTGGCACCTCACTTTGGATACCAAAGCTTTAAAGAAACTTGTCCAATTAGGCCTAAGACTGAATAACCTGTGGGTGAGAAAGGTCCACTAATTATTCGGGAAACTTGAGTAAAAGGCTATACAGTGATACCTCGGTTCTCGAACATAATTTGTTCCAGGAGGACGGTCGAGAACCAAATTGTTCGAGAACCGAAGCAATGAAACCCAATAGGAAAGCGGACTCCACAAAGCGTGACTCTCTCTCTCTGCACTCACACTGATGACGCAAGCAAGGTGCGCTGGGCCGAATGAACGCCATTCGGCTCAACTCGGCTCATCTCGGAAGTTCGAGTTCCAAATATTTGTTCGGATTCCGAGACAAAAGTTTCTCGAATCCTGATTTGGTCGAAAACCAAGGCATTCGAGAACCGAGGTATCACTGTAGATGGAGGGACCACTTTAACCTTTCAGGGAATGCTGGTCTCCACCAGCAGTCCCATTGCATAGAGCAACCAAGGGTTAATGCTGTTTTCTGGTCATCTTGATAATGAGGCAGGATGGTTAGAAGCTAGGAAAATTCTTTGGCAAGTGGAATGGGGAAACTGAGACACACAGCTGAACAAACTGGCTGAGCAATTTACAGCAGACACAGAAGGTCACCTCCCTAGAGATAACATCTAGCGTCAGCTGTATGTCAGCTCCAGGCCCAGAAAAGCACCAAAACCAGGTGGGAGACATCAGAATCGGCTGCAATGACTAATTGAGCCCCTGTCCTAGTTCTGACCAATCACTGGAGACCACGACCCTGAAAGGACACAGCTGGAAAAGCTGATGAATATTCTATTGAGATCTCCTCTAACACTGTCCCTAAACTCTCAGCCTTTATAAACCCTCAAAACAAGGGCCCCAGCTCACACTCTTCCTCCGGGGAGCACACCCATGCCTTTCCCTTCTCCGTCTTCTTTCCCCACGGGCGTGCATCTCCTAAACTCTAAGGGACTCGATGCGACTTGCAACCAGGGGAGCAGTGGGCAGCAGCAGCTCATCCTGGGCCGACCCCCTGAACCTGTCCCCTAGGCCCCCTTTTCTCTAACTTCTCAGTGAGCCAAAGCAGCCCTGCCTAGGCTCTCTCCTGTTACTTCTTCCATCCTGAGTCCTTCCTTGTCTCACTGTTCCCAGTTGTAATAAACGCATTCTCAAAATTACCTGGACTCATATTGTGAAATCTTTCCTGCCCAAAATCAAGAACCCACACACTACCCACTGGCCCCAGGCAGACCCACTCAGGGCCAGGTCCTATTTCTGGTAACTATCAAAACTCAGTCCTAAGATAAGGATTTGGGCAGGAACCCAACAGTAGAGGTCTTTCTTCTATCATGTTTCTCTAGTATGAGTTTACCACCCAGAGAAGGACCCAAATAAAAACATTTGAATCGTTGAAACAACTTTGATTGTTGTAATATCAAAGTCAGTAGATAGTTACCTACAAGAAGAAACATAACCATTGGACTGGTTTGTTTGCAAAGAAACAACAAACAGACTATAGCCACATTCACTTTTCTAACACTAAAGTACAGCATTTAAACACAAGAATTCTTGGGTCAGATTCCTCTGGATTGGATATCACGTTCACCATTAATTAACTGGTCAACTTTGAAGACATTAATTAAATTTTGATGTTTCAGTTCCCTCATCTATGAATGAGAACAATAATAGTATTTGCCTCAAGAGCTGTCAGAATAAATAAGATGGTATATAGGAGGTACCTAAGACATACTAGCATTTTGCCTATTTCAACAGATGCCAAGTGTATAAAAAAAATCAAATGTCTGAATGGGGAAAAAATTACACACATTATTTTAACTGGAAATTTTAACACCTATTATTGTTATTATGATGATGAGGTTTATTCACCTTGCAGTGAATAAATTCCTCACCTTGGTCTAAGAATGTTAGAATCTGAATGGCCAGCTAATACAAGGAGACTGATTTGATGGTGAATGTTGTTTTTACTGTTACTGAGAATGCAGGGCATTCACAAAGAACTAGAATTTCTCTTCTAGTTCAAGCAATGATGGAAACAAAGCAATATCTTTCCTGTATAGACAGGACCAACTTCATATCTATATAAATCCAGCAGCAACAATAAACCACTGGGACCATATATACAAAAACCTTGCCTAAAATATTTTAAGTAACATAAATAGTTTCATCTTACCTCTGTCTTTTCCAGTTCTCCCATCATAACCCATCTTCAACTTCCCATATTTAGCATATTAGGTGCTTTCAAGAATACCATAAAGACAGTTATGTGCATGTGGTAAGAGTAAATGTTTAGAACCAAGAAAACACTTGAAAATACAAGTGTTGATTTTCTTCATTGAAATAGAAAATGCCTAATAGATATAAACACATATCCACTTCCCCACCCCCACCTTGTCCCCCTGCAAGGCAGTTAACACTAAGAAAAATGTATGTGATTTCTACAGAAAAATGTTTGTTACAAAAGAAATCTCTAAGCTCAAAAAAAAAAAAAAGAAAAGAAAAGAAAAAAAGAAAGAAAAGGCAAGATAAAAGCAATTTATTGTTATGCTGCCCAATATTACTATATGACATTAGTACAGTGATGAAAGATGTTGTCATGATGCATGCAGCCAAGTAGGCTGAATTCAAACATTGTGGGAATTTTTCATTCTTTCTTTTTAAACACAAACCTGTCAATCTTGAAGCCTCACGGGATGTACAAAATGTAATTAACAAGGTTTATAATAAGAAACGAACCAATCCAATAGGCAGAGAGAGACAATGTTTAAAAAGCCAGCCAGGTTTCAAATGCTTTACCTACAACATTTCTTTTGCACACAAATCTTAGTTTACCATGAAGAAAATGTTGCCATTTCTATGTCCTAATGTTAGCTGGAATTTTCTATGAGGCTCAAAGGTGATGTGGAATCTAATTTATTCCAGGAAAATGACATATATAAGCTCTTTGTTCTTAAACAGGTCCCCCTATATGAGTTTCGCTGGATTTATCTAGGGCCTGTGCTGGCCTGTCCCAATCCTGAATCGCGCATGGGACTGGTCCAGTAGGCAAGAGAAGGAAAAATGCTTCTTTCATCTCCATGTGATCTGTGGCCTTTGGGCCAAAGCTGCCAACTGGCACAGGTCTGATGGCTGTCAGCAGCGAGTGTGGTTTGTGTGATGGCCAGTTAGAAGTTGATATAAAGTGCCAGGGCATTTCCTTGCAACGAGGTCAATACAGTTTGCTCACAACCAATGTTAGTTTAATTTGAATCACTGCATTAGCCATTAAAGTGTTCCAGTCTATAAGAATTTAATATCTCAAAAGGTTCAGATTTATATATTCATAGATTTTTATCTTCTACTTCTGAAGGCAATGAGTAAATAGAAATAGAAAAGTCCATTGATTCCACTGGGGTGAAGCACAGAAAATATTCTTCTTTTTGCTCAGTGCTCACTAGATTGTCATGGGTTTTCAGTTTCAAGCTCAATTTAACTTAGCCTTTTGGGCTCTGAGTTTCATTTACTCAAGGCCAAATAAAACATCCTCATGGCAATAAGAAAAAAAAAGAGAAAAAATTATCCCAGTATGAAGGAAGTCTACCTAAAGATTTCTGAACATTAATAAAACAATGTCTTCAAGCAATATGTGAATATAAAACATATTAGACTGATTAAAATTGAAAATGGATTTCTAAATGTTTTTGGCCTAAAATCCTTTTTTTTTTAAGCCTATAATAGGACCTCTTCCACATTACAATTACTAACTCTTCTCCATTTCATTTCCCGCTAATTTTCTTCATATCACTCATCTCCGAACATCTGCAAGCCCCTAAACAATGCCAGTCTCAGCACAACTTATTAATTCCTTACACACTATCTGGGAGCAAGAGCATTTACCAACTGAACTCTTGCAAAATAAAAATTACTAAGGTAGCTCTAGGAAGGGGCATGAATAGAGTTGAGAGTATAATCCAGCCATAACGACTCACAAAGGTTCAGTTCAGGAGATTAAAATCCAAAAGCAGGTGACCGAAGACTAAGAGGCAAACACAATGAGCCCAGTTCTTTACTACCTGTTTACACAAAGCTCCCATTGACTTTCCTGACGGGCTCAGGAGAGGGCCTGAGGTGTAATGTGCTTGCCGGTATGGTTGGTATGCACTTCCCCCCTTCCTAAGCACACAAACACATTCAAGTGTTCGTGACATGGTCCTCTCCAGCAGTTGACCTGAATTTTAGGTGAACAAGGAATCTGAAAGCTTTTTGAGAACAAAGAATGAGTGGGTTTGCTCTTAATGGTAAGCAAACTTATTCCAACTACGAATGAACAGCTTGTGATTCTCTGAAGTCTTCTGTCAATCACCCATGTTCCCTCCCATTTATGCCCTGCCCCCCACATCTCACCGCCCTGCCCGCCTACTCCATTCAACAAAAACAATGCCACAGCTGGGTAAGAAGCAGACTTTTCTTAAGTTCAAATGCACCACATGTCTGGATCAAAAGGTCCTAGAGCTTGGGCAACAGTCCATGACTTGCCAGGTTTAACTGGCTCATAGGGACTCGATTGTTTCAAGCTTTCAATGCATGACACAAAATACACAATACTCCCTTCAGGAACAAGACTAAAAATCCACAGCAGTAAAAAGTAACCTGGAAGCTTAAAATGAGTTTCAGTGAAGAGAGAAACCAACTTTACTATGAAGGAAATAAAGAAAATAGTGTGAACAATAAAAAGACTGGATGGAGAATCCACATACAGTTAAGTCAGGAAAGTCAAATGAAGGAAAACAAAAACAGGAATGAAGAAAATAAATGAAGAAAAGTGATTGTCTGAAGCCTAATAGAAATTCTAAAAGATGATCCTGGCTTTTCAGGGTGTTTTCTTTTTTTTAATTAATGTTTTTACATTCAGCATTGGAAGAGTCTAACTACCAACCTGCAAGTAAAGATGTCTTGATCATGTGAAGTGCAAAGTTAACAGACAATATAGATCTCTGCATTTTTTTCTTTTGTTAACTAATTACTCCTTCATTCTTGTATCAAACATAGACATAGCCCTTCTTATTTTCTTCAGCTGTCAGAACCATTTAATAACACATTATCTATTTTATGATGTTTTCAATAGAAAATATTCAGCAGAGTTTAAAAATTGCAAAGTGACTATACAAATCTCAAAACTACACACTTTCTGAATTTATCATGTATTGCAACTGCCAAAAAAGGATTTCAAAATGTCTTTGACCTCAAGATTCAAAACAAGGGAACCGAAAAATGGCGGCGGAGTGAACGGAGCTACATAGACCATCTCCCAGAACCAAACTGGAATTACAACTATAACACAGACAAATCAACGGGAAAAACCAACAGAAAAGCAGCTTGCGAGGACCATACAACGAGGGACACTGACTCCATCCTGGTAGGATTGCGAAGGCGCGAGACGGGGCTGGGAGCCCCCGGTCGGCAGCTCGGCAGCGGTCTTAGCTGGGAGCGGCGCCCTCGGGTCACACTCCCAGGTGGCCCCAGAGCCGGGACAGAGGCTGAAACAGCCACAGCCACTCACCTTGGGCTCCGGCAGAGGGAGGGCAGACTGGACTGGAACTGTGTCGGGACACTCGGGATCTGGAGGGCGCTCACAGCTTTGGCTGAGTACAGCCACTCAGGACGGTGGCCACATTGCTCCTTCCCAGGGCTCTGAGGAGAGGCACCAGCCCCTCCCTCGGAGATCCAACCCCACCCTGTGGGCCATTGAAGTGCTAATTGAGGCTCACTAACAACCAGCATCTGCCCCACCCTCCTGAAAGCCCCTTGGCTGAGCACCAGAGGGAGTTTTCAATCAACTGACAACCCAAAACTCATCAATTAACCTAGACTGCTAGCCTCAAGGCAAAAAGCTAGAGGATAACAGTAGGTTTCCTGGGCTGGCAACTTTAACCAGGAAAGTAAGACTTGACAGTGGTGTTCAACGTGGGTCCTCCCTCGCTCATCTAAACACAGGAGAGGGAGCCACAAACAGCAGAACACCAACACCCACAGGGAGAACTTGACAGGCTCCAAAGCCCACAGTGATAGCCAAAATGGTGAAACACAGAAACAGAAGCCAAATGAAAGAGCAAGACACCTCCACCGAAGATGAGATCAATGTGGAGCAATTAGGCATGTTAACAGAGCTAGAATTCAGAGCCATGATCCTGAGGAAGCTGAACAGCATGAGTAAGGACATAGAGACACTGAAAATAAGCCAATTGGAAATTAAAACCAACAAGAAGAGATAAAAAAATGACATATCAGAAATGAAAAACACATTGGAAGGTTTAAAAAGCAGAGTAGGGGAAGCTGAGGACCGGATCAGTGAATTAGAAGACAGGGTAGAAAAAATCAACCAATCAGAAAAACAAAAGGAAAAAACTATTAAAAACAGGAAGACAGCTAAGAGAACTATGGGACAACTGGAAACGTAATAATATTCGCATCATAGGAGTCCCCGAAGAAGAAGAAAATGAGCAAGGGATAGAGAATATATTCAAAAAAATAGTGAGAGAAAACTTCCCTAATTTGGTGAAGGAAGAAGGCATTCAAGTTCAAGAAGCACAAAGAGCCCCAAGTAAGAAGAACCCAAACAGGCCCACACCAAGACACATAGTAATTAAAATGCCACAAACTAAAGACAAAGAGAAAATCCTAAAAGCAGCAAGAGATAAGCAACAGGTTACCTACAAAGGGAACCCCATAAGGCTCTCAGCTGACTTCTCACAAGAAACACTACAGGCCAGAAGAGAATGGCATGAAGTAATCAAAGTCATGAAAAACAAGAATCTGAATCCAAGACTACTCTACCCAGCAAGGCTATCATTCAAAATAGAAGATCAAATAAAGAGCTTCCCAGACAAAAAAAAGGCTAAGGGAATACATTAGCACCAAACCAGCACTGCAAGAAATGTTAAAAGGACTGCTGTAATTAGCAGTAGAAATGGGAAGAAAAATAGAACCACACTAAACAAAAATGGCAATAAATAAGTACATATCAATAATCACCTTAAACGTAAATGGATTGAATGCTCCCATAAAGAGACACAGAGTAGCTGATTGGATAAGAAAGCATGACTCATCTATATGTTGTTTACAAGAGACCCAGCTCTCAACAAAAGACTCACATAGGTTGAAAGTGAAGGGATGGAAAAAAATTTTCCAAGCAAATGGAAAGCAAAAAAAAGCTGGGGTAGCAATTCTCATATCTGATAAAATAGATTTCAAAATGAAGACCATAACTAGAGACAAAGACGGCCACTACATAATATTGAAAGGATCTATCCAACAGGAAGATATAACCTTGATAAACATATATGCACCCAATATAGGAGCACCAAAATATATTAAAAATCTTCTGGAGGACTTCCAAGGAGAAATCGACAACAATATAATCATAGCAGGGGACTTCAACACCCCGTTGACAGCACTGGATAGATCCTCTAGGCAAAAAATTAACAAGGAAACAGAGACTCTAAATGAAGCACTAGACCAAATGGATTTAATAGATATCTACAGAGAATTACACCCCAAAACTACAGAATACACATTCTTCTCAAGTGCACATGGGACATTCTCAAAGATAGACCACATGATAGGACACAAACTAAATCTCTACAAGTTCAAGAAGATTGAAATCATATCAAGCATCTTCTCAGATCACAATGGCATGAAACTAGAAATCAATTGCAACAGGAACATGCAAAGACATTTCAACACATGGAGGCTAAATAGCATGTTATTAAACAATGAAAGGGTCACCGAGGAGATCAAGGAAGAAATTAAAAACTTCCTGGAAACCAATGAAAATGAACACACAACAACACAAAATCTATGGGATGCAGCGAAAGCAGTTCTGAGAGGGAAGTTCATAGCACTACAGGCCTACCTCAAAAAACAAGAAAAATTTCTAATTGACTGTCTAACCTCACAAATTGAAGAATTAGAAATCAAACAAAAAGAAAACCCCAGAGCAAGTAGAAGGAAGGAAATAGTAAAGATCAGAGCAGAAATAAATTACATAGAGACCAAAAAAACAATTCAAAGGATCAATGAAACAAAGAGCTGGTTTTTCGAAAAGATAAACAAGATTGATGGACCCTTAGCTAGACTCACCAAGAAACAAACAGAGAGAACCCAAATACACAAAATCAGAAATGAAAGAGGATAAGTAACAACCAACACCACGGAAATACAAAGGATCATTAACAGTTACTATGAACAACTATATGGCAACAAATTCGACAATCTAAGCGAAATGGACAAATTTCTAGAAACACACAGTCTCCCAAAACTATTCCCGGAAGAGATAGAAAACTTGAACAGACCAATAACAACTAAGGAAATTGAACAGGTAATCAAGACTCTCCCAGCAAACAAAAGCCCAGGCCCAGATGGTTTCACGGGGGAGTTTTACCGAACATTCAAAAAAGAACTAATACCCATTCTCCTCAAACTATTTCAAAAAATTCAAGAAGAAGGAAGACTTCCAAACACATTCTATGAGGCCAGCATAATTCTAATTCCAAAATCAGAAAAAGACACTACGAAGAAAGAAAACTACAGGCCAATATCCCTGATGAACATAGACGCCAAAATCCTGAACAAAATATTAGCAAATCGGATCCAGAAATTCATCAAAAAAATTATTCACCATGACCAAGTGGGATTCATTCCAGGGATGCAAGGCTGGTACAATATTCACAAATCAATAAACGTGATACACCACATAAACAAAATGAAGAATAAAAACCACATGATCATATCAATAGATGCTGAAACAGCCTTCGACAAAATCCAGCATCCATTTCTGATAAAAACACTCAGCAATGTAGGAATAGAGGGATCATATCTCAACATAATAAAGGCCATATATGAAAGACCTACAGCCAACATCATACTCAATGGACAGAAACTAAAAACATTTCCATTAAGAACAGGAACAAGACAGGGATGTCCACTTTCGCCACTCTTATTTAACATTGTACTGGAAGTCTTAGCCACAGCAATCAGACATGAAGAAAAAATAAAAGGGATCCAAATTGGAAAGGAGGAAGTGAAACTGTCATTATTTGCAGATGACATGATATTGTATATAGAAAACCCTAAAGACTCCATCAAAAATCTATTAGACTTAATAAATGAATTTGGCAAAGTAGCAGGATACAAAATTAATGTCAAGAAATCGACGGCATTCTTGTACATCAATGATGAACTCACAGAAAGTGAAACTGAAAAAACAATCCCATTTACCATCACGCCAAAAAAATTACGATACCAAGGAATAAACTTAACCAAAGAAGTAAAGGACCTATTTGCAGAAAACTACAGGTCATTGAAAAAAGAAATAGAGGAAGATATAAAAAAGTGGAAGCACATACCCTGTTCATGGATTGGAAGAATTAACATAATTAAAATGTCCATACTACCCAAAGCAATCTATAGATTCAATGCAATCCCCATCAAAATACCAATGACATATTTCATAGAACTAGAACAAATACTCCAAAAGTTCATATGGAACCAAAAAAGACCCCGAATAGCCACAGCAATCTTGAAAAAGAAGAACAAAGTAGGTGGGACCACAATACCAGATATCAGGTTATACTACAAAGCGACTGTAACCAAAACAGGCACAAGAACAGGCATATAGACCAGTGGAATAGAACTGAAAACCCAGAAATGGACCCAAGGCAATATGCTCAATTAATATTTGACAAAGGTGGCAAGAGCATACAGTGGAGTAAAGACAGCCTCTTTAATAAATGGTGTTGGGAAAATTGGACAGCTACATGCAAAAAAATGAAACTAGACCATCAACTTACACCATACACAAAAATAAACTCAAAATGGATAAAAGACTTAAATGTGACCCGTGAATCCATAAATATTCTAGAAGAAAATGTAGGCAACAAAATTTCGGACATCATACGGAGCAGAATTTTCACTGATACATCACCTAAGGCAACAGAAATAAAGGAGAAAATGAACACATGGGACTACATCAAACTCAAAAGCTTCTGCACAGCAAAAGACACAATCATCAAAATGGAAAGGCAACCCACTGTATGGGAGAACATCATTGCCAATGATATATCAGATAAGGGGTTAATTTCCAATATATATAGAGTGCTCATACAACTCCACAAAAGGAAGACAAAGAACCCAATTAAAAAATGGGCAGAGGAGCTGAATAGACACCTCTCCAAACAGGACATACAAATGGCCAAGAGACATATGAAGAAATGCTCAACATCACTAATCATCAGAGAGATGCAAATTAAAACAACAATGAGGTATCACCTCACACCTGTCCGAATGGCCGCCATCAAAAAATCATCAAACAACAAGTGTTGGCGAGGGTGTGGAGAAAAGGGGACTCTAATACACTGCTGGTAGGAATGCAGACTGGTGCAGCCGCTATGGAAAACAATATGGTGCTACCTCAAAAAATTAAAAATTGAACTTCCATTTGACCCAGTGATCCCACTGCTGGAAATATACCCTAAGAAGCCTGAAACACCAATCAGGAAGAATATATGTACCCCCGTGTTCATAGCAGCACTATTTACAATAGCTAAGATCTAGAAACAGCCCAAGTGTCCACCAGTAGACGAATGGATAAAAAAGCTGTGGTACATATACACAATGGAGTACTATGCAGCAGTAAGAAAGAAAGATCTCTTATCCTTTGAGACGACATGGAGGGACCTGGAAAGTATTATCCTAAGTGAAAGAAGCCAAGCAGAAAAAGACAAATACCACATGATCTCACTTATATACGGAATATAATGAACATAACAGTCTGAGGAATACAGTAGGCCCAGACACATGGAAGTAGGGCACAGACTGACATCCCTCAGAAGAGGGGATGGGGGGTGGGGGGGTGGGAAGAGATAAACCACGGAACTTATATGCATGTATGCATGACCAATGGACATGGACAACTAAGCCGGGGACAGGGTGGAGGGGAGTGGCGTGGGGGGTGGCAATGGGGTAAAAAGGTAAAATATCTGTAACAAAAAAATAAATAAAAATTCATAAAAAAAAAGGACAAGAACAAAAAAAAAAAAAAAAGATTCAAAACAATATCAGTGATTAACCTTGAGATTGTAGATTTATTGCATCTTCCCATACAATTAGGCTTCCAGACCAGTTAGAACCATTTTAGCCTGTTCTAGAACACTCACAACCTCCTTTGGCTGAGACCAGCAGGATGACATAACCTTGGTGTTTCTTAGGTCACAGGATCAGCAACATTAGTGTCACTTGGGAAGTTCTTACAAATGCAAATTTTCACACACATATCTCTCCCCTCTCCCCAGTGAATCAGTGACTTTAGAGTTGTAGTCCAGCCATCTGTGTTTACCAAACTTTATAACTGATTTTTGATGCATGTTCAAGTTTGAAAGCCATTGTTTTAAGCAGCGATTAAGGGAACTCCACAAGCTAAGGAACATATGCAACATAAAATGGGAAATAAAAAGACATGGATGAAGAAAGATGGAGAGGGGAAAAAAATGAAATAATAAACCTCACTATGAAAGATAAAGAACAGAGAAAGAATAGATTTTATGAAAAAAAGAATGGAAACCCAAATCCCTCATTTCCACTTCCATGACGTCAGTAGAAATAAGGCAATTTAACCAGTTTTGTAGAAATAAGACTCTGTTATTTTTTCTTATAGACCAGATAATACATTAATACATTTTTTCAATTAACACTATCTAAAGAACATTAAAATTTCAAATTGCTATGACCAGAGATTTTATTTTTAAAACAATTGCTATGAATAAAACACTTCTGTTATTTTATTGTCTATGAACCAAAATGTTGAAAATAATGTGTATGTCCTGTGTTCTTGGGAGGGGGGAGATACACACACACACACACACACACACACGTATATATCTCAAGGAAACTTCAGTCTGGTAAGGTGGATTAAGAATAGTCTGAAGAGATCAAGGTTTTCACTAACACTACATAGTTTTAAAAGTGAAGAGGTGGGTGAGTATATAAATGCATAGTAAACTGCACTTGGTTCAGAAAACTTTTTAAAAATTAGGCTTATGAAGGCTATTTAATTTGATAGTAAACTTCCAAACTCTTTTCTTAAGTGGCTGTATCTTTTGACATTATCATCAGCAATATATGGTATTTCCAGTTGCTCCATATCAACACCAATACTTGGTCTCTTCAGTCTTCTGAATTTTAGTACTTTCAGAGTGTGTAGAGATATCTATCTCATTGTAGTTTTTATTTGTATTTTATTATTGAATGATGATACTAAGCACCTTGTGTTTATTGACCATTTATACATGTTATTGCTAAAATATTTATTAATTAAAAAATTTAGGGGGAATCAGTGGGGGGGGGGAAACATCTGTAACAAAAATTAATTAACAAATTAAATTAAATTAAAAATTTTTTTTAGTCATTTGTTGGACTTAAGTTATTGAGTTGTGTTTTTTATATACTCTGAATTCAAATCCTCCTTCAAAACTATGTTTTGGAAATATTGTCTCTCATTCTGTGGTGGACATTTTCACTTGCCTAATGGTATACTTAGAGAACAAAACTTAAAGTCCAACTTATGTTTTCTTTCTTTTTATGTTATTTTATGGTACATGGTTTTGTGTGATATCTAAGAAATCTGGTGTAACTCAAGGTCACAGAGATTTCCTTCTAGAACTTTTATAGTTTTAGCTTCTACATTTAAGTCTATAATTCTTTTCTGTGATCTAAAAAAATCTATGTTTTCTTTCAATAGTTTATCATTTCAGTACATATGTTTAGGTCTATGATCCATATCGAGTTAATTTTTGTATATAGTGTGAGGTAAGATTTAAGGTTCATTTCCCCCTATAGATATAGATGTTCATCTGGCACCATTTAATGAAAAGACTCTAGTCTGTTGAATTACCTTGGAAATTAAGCATGTATGTATTCATCTATCTCTGGATTCCCTTTTACTCCACTAACTTATATATCAATCACTATATTTTTGTGGAATCATAGTAATTCTTGAAATCAAGTAGCTCAAGTCCTTTAGTGTTTTTTAAAAAAAATTTTAGCTATTCTAGGCCTTATACATTTTAATTTAAATTTTAGCATCTGTGAATTTCTACCAAAAAAAAAAGCTTGCTGAGATTGTTTATTGAAATTTCACTTGAATCTATAGATCAATTTATGAAGAATTGTCATTATAAAACATTGAGTCTTCTGATCTGTAAACATGTTATATCTCTTTATTCATTTAGATGTTTCATTTTTCTCATTAGTTTTACAGTTGTCAATGTAACAGGTTTTACACATATTCAGATATATTAATCTCTCCCTATTGCATGCTTTTAATTGTATTGTTAATGGTGTTATTTTAATGTCAAATTCAAATTATTTGTTGTTAATGTATAGATATGCAATTATTTTTGTGTATTGATCTTGTACCCTGCAACTTTACTACACTCACTTATTATAATTTTTTTTTCATCCTCACCAGGGGACATTTTTGCATTTATCTTCAGATAGAGCAGGAGGGAGAGAGGGAAAAAGAGAGAGAGAGAAACATCGATGTGAGAGAGTCACATTGAGTGGTTGCCACCCACACAACCCCAACCGGGGCCGGAGACAAACTGCAACTGAGGTACATACTCTTAGCAGGAACTGAACCCAGGACTCTCTGGTCCATGGGCCGACATTCTAACTGCTGAGCCAAACCAGCCAGGGTACTTATTATAAATTTTTTAGAGATTCCATATTATTCTCTAAATAAATAATTATGTTGTCTAAGATGAGAATTTTATTCTTTACCTTTTTTTTTTTTCCAGTCTGTGTACCATTTATTTCCTTTTCTTCCTATATCACACTGACTAGGACCATCACTGCAATGTTAAACACAAGTAGTTGGTGTGAACAATCTTGCCCGTTCCACTTCTAACAGAAAACATATTCAGTCTTTCACCATAAAGTATGATGTCAGCTATAATGATCCCGTGGTGGTTTTTGTTATGATGAAGACATTCTCTTGTATTCCAAGGTTCCTAAACTTTTTTTTTTTTTTTAAGTTGAAAATGAGTTGACTTTTCTCAACAGTTTGATTACTGTTTTGTTTTGTTCACCTTTCTTGAGATGATTTCCTATCTTTGCTTTTAATGAGTTACATTGATTAATTTATTTATTTTTTTATCCTCACCCGAGGACACTTTTTTATTCTTTGTTCAGATAGAGCAGGAGGGAGAGAGAGAGAGGGAAACATCGATGTGAAAGGGACACATCGAGTGGTTGCCACCCGCACGACCAACCAGGGCCGGGGACAAACTGCAACCGAGTTACATGCCCTTAGCGGGAACCGAACCGGGTCTCTCCGGACCGCAGGCCGACGCTCTAACCGCTGAGCCAAACCGGCCAGGGCACATTGATTAATTTTAAAAATGTTAAACCATCATTGCATTACTGGGGTAAGCTCCAAGTGGTCATAATGTATTACTTTTTTTATGTATTACTGGACTCAAGTTGCTATTTTGTTAAGGATTTTTGTAGCCATGATTATGGTCTGCAACTTTCTTACAATGAATTTGTCTGTATCAGGATAATGTTGACCTAATAAAATAAATTAGGAAGTATCCTTTTTTGGTCAGCTTTCTTGTGGAGTTTGCATAGTATTGATATAATATTTTCTTTAAATTTTTGGTGACTTCACCATCAAAGCCAACTACATCTAGATTTTCTGTTTGTGAAAAGAATTTTAGGTACCAATTCCATGCTATAAATCTATTCATGTTATCTGTTTCTCTATGGGTAAGCTTTGTTTCTGTTTTTGTCTTTCAAGAGATTAGTCTATTTCATCACACTTGTCACGATTGACATAAACTTATTTATAACATTTCCCTATGTTTTTATATTTTGTAAGATCTGTACTTATGTTCTCACCTTTATTTCTGATATTGGTAATTTGTTGTTGTTGTTTTTCTTTTTATGGATTAGTCTTGTTACACATTTAGTGATTTTATTAATCTCTGTAAAGAAAGAAACAGACTTTAACTTCTATAATTTTTTTTGTTGTTCATAGTCTATTTCACTGATTCCTGTATTTATCTTTATTTTCTCCCTACTTCTTACTTTGAGCTTAATTAGATAATTTCCCCCTTATGGTAGAAGCTTAAATCTTTGCTTTAGACCATTTGCTTTCCTTATATAACCATTTAATGCCGTAAATTTCATCCCAACCACTACTTCATTTCACAAATTTAGACATGTGGTACTTTTTTTTTTCATGCAGTTAAAGGACTCTGATTTTTTTCATTGACACATGGGCATGTATAAGAATGTTATTAATTTTCAAACCTTGGAGAATTTTGCAGATATCTTTCTGGGTGTTTTATTTGCTTGTTTCTGATCTAATTTTGTTATGATCAGAGAACATAGTTTGTATTATTTTATATTTTGAATGTTTTAAATGATTAGAATATGATGAATGAATACTCTATGTGTGCTTAAAAAGTACTATGTGTAGCCCTGGCCAGTTTGGCTCAGCGGTTAAAGCGTCGGCCTGCGGTACAGAGAGACCTGGGTTCGGTTCCCGCTAGGGGCACGTACTTCGGTTGCAGTTTGTCCCCGGCCCTGGTTGGTCGTGCGGGTGGCAGCCACTCGATGTGTCCCTTTCACATCGATGTTTCTCTCTCTCTCTCCCTTCCTCTCTCTCCCTCCCACTCTATCTGTACAAAAAATGGAAAAATATCCTCGGGTGAGGATAAAAAAATAAAATAAAATAAATAAAATAAAAGCTTAGATAAGATACTTGAGCTTTAAAAAATATATATATTTAAAAAAAAAAAAAAGTACTATGTGTATTTTCCTATTGTTCCATGAAGTGATACATAAAAATCAATTGGGTCAATCGGGTTAATAATGTTGTTCAGCTATTTTATATTCGTACTAAATTTTGTCTCCTTCTTCTATCAATTACTGAAAGAAGACTATTGAAATCCACAACTTTAAATATGATGTTAAGTGAAATTAGCCAGTCAGAGAAAGACAGTATCATGTGATCTCACTTATATGTGGAATCTAATGAACAAAATAGAAACAGAGGCATGGGAACATGGAACAGACTGATGAATCTCAGAGGGAAGCGGGGAGGAGGGGGAGGAAGAGTTTAACCGAAGCATTTATAAGCATATATGCATTGCCCCTGGACACAGGCAATAGGATGGTGCAGGCCTGGGGTGGGGCTGGAACTGGGAGGGGGGAGGCAATGGGGCAGAAGAGTGGGGTCATCTGTAATAATCTCAACAACAAAAATTTAAAAAAAATAAAAAAAAAATCATAAAATTTTTGTGTATTTCTTCTTTTGGTTCTTCAGCTATTTTATTACTGTATTTTTATTATATCTTCTTGATGAGATTCAGTCATCCTTAGGAAAATATCTCTTTATCACTGGTAAATTTTTTTGTTCTAAAATCTGTTTTGTCTGATATTAATATAGCCATTGCAGATTGTTTTTGGTTAGTGTTTGGATGGTTTTCTTTGCCCATCCTTTTACTTTTAACCCATCTATATTTATATTAATATTTATATGTAACCCATCTATATTTATATTCTAGTGGTTTGAATACAATAGGAACTTGTTTGCTGTTTTCTTTCCCAAATTGGACAATATTTGTCATTTAAATGGCATTTTAAACCATTTTTATGTAATTAAAATTAATATGGTTGAATGCAAATGTACCACATTGCTATTTGCTCCATAAATATGTTGTTTCTTTATTCTGTGTTCTTTTGGATTCATTGAGTTTTCTTATTATTGTTCTATTTTACCTCCTCTATTAACTTATTAAATCTATCACTTTGTTTAATTTTCTGTGATTGCTTAAAGTATTTAAAATGTGTATCATTACCTTATCATAATCTGTCTTAAAATATTATACCAGTAGCATATAATTTTGTTTTTTTAATAGGTTTTCATTGATTTTTTTAGAGAGAGAGGAAGGGAGAGAGAGAAAGAAACATCAATGTGAGGAAGAAATAACGTTCGGCTGCCTCCTGCATGCCCCCTACTGGGGATCCACCCAGCATGTGCCCTGACCAGGAATTGAACCAGTGACCTCTCAGTCTATGGGAGGGTGCTCAATCCACTGAGCCATACCAGCCAGGCAGTAGCATACAGTTTAAGAGCCTTGTAACAATATTTCAGCCTTGCCATTCTTTAAAGTTACAGATCCCATAGCACACTACTATCAGTTTTGCTCTAAACAATATTTTACAAGAAAATTTACAAAAGAGTAAAATATTTTTCATGTTTACCCACATAAGTATCATAACTAATTTTGTTCATTTATTTGTGAATATCTAAATTTCTAATTAGTGTCATTTTCCTTCTACAAAAAGAACTTCCTTCAACATTTCTTGTAATGCAGTCTGAAAAAGTTATTATTTAAAAATAGTTACACTGGAGATATATATATATTACTACTTTGACCATTAAAAAATGTTTTTGCTTTTAGTACCATAATAATGCCACTTTATTTTTTGTGGGGGCTTGAACAGTTTCTGACAGAAGTCTGATGTAATTTTTATGTTCTTTTCCTCTTTGCATAAATAATATGGCATTCCTGGTTGGTTTTAAGAGTTTATATTTATCACTAGTTTTTGTGCATTTTTATTATAATATACATTTGTTTGTGTCTTTTAAAATAGTTCCTCTATTTTGGCTCTACTGAGTTTTTTAAATATTTGGGGCTTTAACATTTTTATCAAATTTGCAAAAATGTTATCCTTTCTTCAAATATTGTTTGAGTCCACCATTTTGCCTTCAGTTAAACATATGTTATACCACTATGTATTTCCCAGTCGGTCTCTGAGGCTTTGTTTATTTTTTAATTCACCATGTTTTAGTTTGCATTTTTCCTATTGCTATGACTTCAATTTCACTAGTATTTTTGTTGCCAATGTGGAGTCTTCTCTAATTCACATTCAGTGTATTTTTCAGATATTGTATTTCTCTACAAGTTATATTTGAATTTTTATTTTATCTGCCATTTTTCTCTTCATCATGTTCATGGTTTATTTATATCTTGTATATATGAAGCATATTTTCTTTTCTGTTATTTTCTTCATTTTATATTTCTGGATCTGTTTTTATTGACTTATTTCCTTATGGTTATGTTTTATATTTCTGTGTTTTCAACTGCCTAGTGATTTATTTAAATTGGAGGCTGTACATTGAAATTTTTCTGTTTAGTGGAAATGGATTTTGTTGTATTTCTGTAGAGTGTTGGAATTTTTTAAGCAGGTATTTAAGTTAATTTTGGTCTAGTTTGATCCACTTGTTATATGGATTAAATTCTTCTTAGCGTGCCTAAAGTGGTTTTACTTTTGCTCTGACTTAGCCCCACTTCTAAGTTATGCATATCTACTCAACACCCCAGGTCTCCTCACTCCAGCTTGAGTTACACTGAACAAAATATTCCCAGTCTTGTGTGAGCTCTGGGAATTTTTGTGTTACAGTCTCAAGTAATAGTTATTTCCTTGGAAGTTGTTCTTATTTGGCTTTGTGTATTTTCAATCTATGCACTTGCAAACTATATTCAACCAATCTCAAGGGGGCCCGTATGTACATTTCAGGCTCTCATTCTCTATTGAACTCCCTCTTCCCAGTACTAGGCCCCACAAATTCTAGACTTCTTGATATTTTGAACTCTATGGTATCTCAAGATTGCTAGATCTTATTTGTGTTCCCCCTCCTGGGTTGAGTCCAGAAATTGTCTTAAGACAGAAAGTACTTACTTCATTTGTGTATAAATATTGATATCTACTGACAAAAGGAAATACTTTTTTTTTTTTTTTTTTTTGGTACCTGCCCCTAGTGGGAACTGAACCGGGGACTCTCTGGTCCGTAGGCCGACGCTCCAACTGCTGAGCCAAACCAGCCAGGGCAGGAAATAATTTTTAATCACAATAAATAGTATGCATGAATTTTAGTAGCATCAGTGGGGTGTTTGGTGAGGGGATTTGGGGGAGTTAGGGGGTGGGGATTCCTGTGAGAATCCTGCCATGATATTGGAAAGTCTCAGATGATTTTCTGAAATTTGTTTTCTCAGTTTTCTTATAAATTAGATTCACAACTAAGCTTTACCATGTTTCAGTCGTCAGAGTAAGGAAAGAAAATAAAACAATAATAAAGCATTTTTCCTGTAGTATGTGGTGCAATTAGCATTAACCTTCTTTCACAGATGGGGAAACTGTGGCACAGAGTTTAAAGACTTACCAATAAATAAATCGTGAAGTCAGGAGCAATTTCAGTCATTATTTTTTATTGAAGGGTTTAAAATACTTACTGTCTATCATCTGCACACATAAAGTTTCTCAGAATATGTTATTTTGTTGGAAAGCTTCTTTTTCATTCAAAAAATAATAATCAGGATTTTTATATCTTCTTGATGCCAGTGATTTTCTGTCTAAAATTCAGCCTTCATAGTATGACTCTTATGTAGAATTTTGAGTTACTAGTATACCCATTATCTTAATTGTTATTGTAAGTTTCAAAAACTGTTACCCAAATCTTCACGTTTTACAAGATTTTGAGAAAATAAAATGTTGGCTTTAACATCTAAATTTCATAGGCTTACCTCTGAGGCCTGAATATTACAGGATCTCAGATTACCACTGAGGTGCTTCCAAGTATTCTGAGAATCCCTAGAGGGACCTCACATGTGGGTTTCACTGTCAGAATTGCCTCTCAGTATAGGACAGGAAACAGACACCACCCTGTTCTCCAGTTTCCTCTCCTTCCTATATTTGGAGCCAGATAATAGCACCATCCTCTCTTCAAACTTCCTTTGAGTATGCCTGCATAGGAGCTTACACACACACACACACACACACACACACACACAGTTCTCAGCTCATGAAAATTGCCCTCTTGGGAGGGAGAGACTTTGCATTCACTTAAATTGACCACTCTGCTACAAATACTGTAAATCAATGGCTTCAAGCCTATCACTTTCACCCAGCATAATCCCATTAGTGGCCGAGTTTCACTATGGAATCGATTCTCAAGGAGGCGAGCATATTTTTTGAAATTCAACACCCAATTCAAACCTCCTTCCCAGAGATTCTGATACACCATTTCTTCTACTTCACTCTCCACCCCCAACACTAAGAATTGTTGCTCTAAATAAATGCCATGGCTAAGGACTAAACACAAAATACTGTTTATTGCAGGAAAAAGCAATTAGAAGTTTCCACTCCTTCACTAGAATCCTATGTATCTTATATTATCAAGAATGTAAAATATGCAATGATTCCAGGACAGTGTTGAACTGGAAAAACATGATTTAACTTAATCTTTGGCTTCAGTGTTCAAATAAGGAATAAAACCCATGTTCTGACACACACAGAAGTCTTCTGGTTTTTATGTAGCTCCAACTCAAGAGGAAAACACACTTGGATTTATAGCATAGCCCTTTGGTGGTGGGATTATCCAGCAAAACACCAATAAGAGCAAGAATCCAGCATAAATTAAGATTCAGATTTAGTAAAATGTCACTTCCACCTAGCCAGATTTTAATGACTATGGAGAGATTCATTTGGGTTAATGATTTTTAAAATAGTCAAATTACAAATTATTTTACATTGAGGTAACAGAGATTATATAATTTATTACATGATTAAAAGAAGTTTGCTTTGGAAACACAATACCTTTCTTGTGAGGAATGAATTGCCTAGAAATCTGACTACCTATAATTATTAATAATACTTAAAAATCAGTGGTATGTTTTGATCATTATAAATTTTCTAAATATCCAGCTTTGATTATAGACATTATAAAATGTTCATCGTATTTGAATTTCATACATCACATATTTTAGGCAGATTCAATCAATGTTTCCAAATGCTGATGTCTGTAATCAGCTTTTAAGGTCTTAGAATAGCACTTGATTATCCTTCAAAAAATAAACTATGTATATACTAATCTTTAATTTTCAAATCTACAAATAGGTAGATATATGTTATGAATTACTAGTGTTCTCTCTTGTGTGTGTGTGTGTGTGTGTGTGTGTGTATATATATATATATATATATGTGTGTTCTTTTAAAAATGCCTTTTCTATCCAAGCCCTTTAAACATAATTTTACTGGAACTACAATAATAGATCAGGTCATCTCTGGTGGCCCATTGTAACATTTGATTCTGCCACTTATACTATTTACATAAATAAAGGCAATGCTTAGCATTCACAGTGGCCACCTCCCTTCATTCAGTAAACCAGAAATGGACATATTCCATGTGAACTTTGTTGCTGTAAAAGAACAATACTTCCATACATTATGTGTAATGATCTTACTTTATTTAAAAGGAAAATTACAGAACTGGTCACCACAAATTAAGAAAGCCGTCTCCTCCAAGGCTTCAGGTCATTTTAAAAACGATCCCCCAGTTCTTTCACCTATTCAAACCTCAGAATTACTCAGTGTGCCTCCCCGGTGCCCAAAGACTGCTGTTCAAAGCTAGATTTTACAGAAGAATGTGCTGCACGTCAAGTGATTCAAATTGTAAACAGACATAGTAAGGGCAAATACACAGAATCTGGAGGCAACAAAATAGATCGATCTCCTCATCAGCCTCCTTCCCAAACCCTTTCTTTAACCATGTAAAGTCCAGAAAAGTAAAAGCATCAGAAGAAATAGTAAATGAAAACGGATCCTCAGTAATTGTGGATGTTCAGTGTCTGGTTGCCCTCCCATCCCATCTAATGCTTCAAAGAGCGAGGGGAGGGGACTCAGGGTAGAGGAGCCAGGAAGAAAGGAAAAGGGAGGTTACTTACTGGCCCTTTGAGATCTGGTTACCAGCCTGAAAAACAAGAACAGATGTATTTGCATGATTATAAAATAAAATGCCTTTCAAATAACTTAATCTGCGGGAATATTACAGTGCATACATTTGTTTCTAATTCCCCAGGGACAGGCAGCAGACTGTGGGATCCTTTGTTTACCCCTGGGTATAAGGACCGAAGAGTCTAGCTACATCTCTGAATACATGCTAGTGAAAAACACGTGTGGGGACCAAGAGGATTACAGTATTATCCTGCTATTGTTTTCTGCACTATATCCACTTCAATCTTCGGGAAAATGAAAACAGAAATGGGCCCAGGAGATTATAAACAGGCAGTTGTGGTTGAAGTCTGCTCTTCCCATGTCCATACAGCCCAGGGTGCAAGTTTCTTTCTTCAGGTTCCATCAAAACCTTCTCTGAATGTGAAAAGAATTAGTAGAGGTGAAATCACCCAAAAGGCAATTACTGTCTTTTCTCCCCTAGGAGTAGATTTCAGCCCAGCAGACATAAAAATATAAAGTTTCTGTCATAGCTGAAGAGTTCAAAGCCAAGAGGCAGAGCACATGGGCTTTGGAAATGTGCATGGCTAGTGGTAGGTAATAAAGAATATAAACGCAGCAGCTCAGACTAAATATAAATTTGGAGAGAAGGGCAAGAGGAGTGTGCGCCGCTCCCCCATGCTGTGCTTCCCTGGGACCGCCGCAGACTTCATTTTCCATTTGGCACGAGGAGAACCTGGACCCACCCCAGCTGGATCGTTCAAAGAGCCCTCAAAGTGTTGTGTCCGCAGGGCCCACTTTTGCTCTGAACTAGATGACCCTGGGCCAGCTGTCAAAAGGCTGAGCCTCATCGGGTAGCACCCGGCCGGCGGGGTCAGATCTGAGAGCGCGGACTGGCTCGTAGGGTTACAATAACGTCAGGCAAGGTCGGCTCACTTTTTCCGTCCCAGCCAGGGCCGGCCTGTAACAGTGATACAGGAATATTAATAACAACAGGGACAACCAACACCTTTCAGGGAACGGTTTCAAAATGCTTTCCAAGGAAAGGCGGCTTATTAATTCCCCAAATGACAGATAAGAAAACTCAAGCAGAGAGGGGGAAAATGATTAGACTCAGAGCGCACATGTGGGTTGGGGCAGAGCTGGGAGAAAGCACTGAGCCGCCTTCCCAGCTCAGGTTCTGGTCCTGGGAGAGCTGTTGGACTGCACCGGAGCCTGCTCCGCCTGCCGTGCTGTGCTCCGCGCCCAGGGCGGAGGCTCTGCACTCCGTGCACCGTGTTAAAGCCTTCCTGTCCCATCAGCTTCCCTCCTGCTTTAAACAGCTATACAGCTAATTTTTTTTTGCATTCATTACAAATCTGTTGCATGTGCAAAAAAAAAGAAGAAGAACCAAAACAAAATGCAGAATTAAATAGACAGATATGTTTCCTTCTCCTAACAGCGCAAGAAGATATTTTAATTGATCCACATAGATAAACTCATCCCAAAGGTACATCCTCGCATGTTCCCTTGACTAATTCAAACACTGGCTTCTGATTTAAGTCAGGTAGGATCAAGCTTTCAAACTTTTCTGTCAAACTTATCAGCCACTGTTACTCCACTCTATTTATGGTTTCTCATGTTTTTGGAGTCACAAACATATCTGGGCCTTCTTTTTAAGAAATCGACACACTCTGATTAAGCACTTTTTAAAAATTTTTTCCCACCCGAGGACATTTTTTTTTTTTTTCCATTTCTCTTCAGATAGAGCAGGGGCTAGAGAGAAAGAAACATCGACGTGAGAGAGACACATCGACTAGAGCCACCCACACGACCCCAACCGGGTGGGAGCCGGGGACAAACTGCAACGGAGCCGGGGACAAACTGCAACCGAGGTAGTGCCCTTAGCGGAAACCGAGCCCGGTCTCTCCCGTCGGCGGGCCAGCGCTCTAACTGCGGAGCCAAATCGGCCAGGGGACTTCCTAATGTTATTAAAGAGGCAGTATAACCTTGTGATGAGGAGCAGGGACTTGAGGGCAAAACCCCACTCTTTATGAGCTATGTGACCTTGGCAGGGTCCTTAACGTTCTCATCTGTAAAATGGGAATGAGAAGAGTCACCTGCTTCCCATGGCTGTTGACAGGATGAATGAGTGAACATATATAGAAGGCCTACAGCGGTGCCCAGTGCAGAGTGAGCAACTGCATGCTTGCTAGTCCTCCACACGGGGCGCCCACTGTGTAGCGGGAAAGTTCTGTGGGAGGTTCCTGCCTGGGAAACAATACCAAAACAGATAACTGGGAAACAAAGTGTGCACTTGGCATAGTGCTTGGCTGAACGACAATCTCTAATGAAGATGGTTAAGCAGAACAGTAGTTTTAATAATCAAGGAGGACTTCCTGGAGGAAAGTAAATGGGAAAAAAAGTTCCCTTCATTTTCTTTGTCATTCACAGTCTCTCTTACACTATAAACTCATTAGAGTAGTTTTCGGTAGGGAGAGGCTGAATTCAGTCATCATTAAACCTGTTAACAAAAGATTCCTGGATCTCAGGTAGCTTCTGGTATTTTAGGATAAGGATGATGGTAATTATTAAAGAAATAGAATCTAAAGTGTACCCTAAGATAGCCTTGGTGTTCTCTGCTTTATTCGCTGAGGCCCCCATTCAGCCTATTGAATTCTTATCTCAGGTGTCCTTTTCATTCATCATCGACTACTACTTTCTAAGCACTGTTGAAGCGTTCAAATCTGGAAAGTAGTAAGATTCATTCCTTGTCCTCAAAGTGCTCCTAAACCAGTATATTTTTAACTAACATGTTAATTTATCTCACTATCAATACTCATCTAATCACTTTTTGAATTTGGAACATTCAAAACGTAAGAAGGAGATTAATAAAATGACCGTGAATCTATCCTGTCGGGATAACCACTCTGTATATTTCCTTCTGGTTTTTTTTCTCAGGACAAATGAATAAAAGTACATGCAAATAATTATGACCAGACCATGTGCAGTTTTAAAATTGGGCTTTTTCATCTGTATCATGAAGCATTGTTTCAAGCCATTAACATGTTCTTTAAAGGCATCATTTTTAATGTTGTATAATATTCCATTGGATGGATGGTCTGTGAAATAATCATTTCAACATTACCTAAAGATGAAAGTGAATCTTTGACAAATTGAGGACATTGTAAATAGCAGTTCGTTCACAAAGACATTGCCTTGGATAAAAGAAATTGATCTTCTGAAAAACAGGCCACCTTTACAAAGCCAATGGCCATGACCCGGAGAGCACGGGCTGTTACAATAGAGCAGCCCTGAAAGGCAGCCGGGACTCACACACCCTGCGACCCGCTTCTGCAAATTCCCATTCTGCAGCCCTTTCCCCAGGCTGGGGAGCGCGTCTGGTCAGGCAGTGTTCCCATCTTCTGCTCTTTGGGCAAGGAGACGCCCAGATACGTGTGAGGAGTTGGGGAAAACGATCAAAATTAAACCTAAAGGTCTCCTAATAACCTCACAACTTTCTTTAATAGACACTACTTAAAAACATAGGGAATACACAGTGTGCGACTCTGCTGGTTGTACACAACACCCTGACTTATGTAACGCAGGCATTCCCATTTGTTTGCTTTCAGACTCGCTTCCTTTCAGGGACGTGGAATTAAGTGGTTGTACAAAATCAGCTGTCAAACTTGGCACTGCGGTCACATTTCCAAGCCTAGGAAGACAGGCGCGTTTATGAAGAGTAGGAAGATGAGAAACTTTCGTTACAACGAATAAAACTAGCATGAGTTC
Organism: Molossus molossus; assembly: GCF_014108415.1. Taxonomy (NCBI): domain Eukaryota; kingdom Metazoa; phylum Chordata; class Mammalia; order Chiroptera; family Molossidae; genus Molossus; species Molossus molossus. The sequence continues at coordinate 19,202,603 of NW_023425347.1, forward strand.
GTATTCAATAAAATTTCACACCAGAATAGTTTTTTCGCCTCTTCCAATAAAGCGAATGGCCATGCTGTCTTCCGATGGCATTTTCAGTTCTAGACCATAGTCATATGGTGATCTGAACGTCTTCACAGGTGAAGAAAACAAATTCCATGGGGACGCACTGACTGCATATCTTATTATATTTATAGACAAAAACAAGGGAGTTTTATTTTTTTGTTTGTTTGCATAAATATGCGATGTTTCACAATAGGTATACCACACTTCAGAGAGCATAAAGCCTCCTGAAAGGTTACTCATACCCAAATATCTATTTTACAGTTTTCTTATAGGCTTCCATTGGGAAATCAAGTGTAGATGGCTGAAGAAAATTATGAAGAAATAATGAAGTTACAAATAAGAATTTTCCCTTATATCAGATTCCTACTGCCACAATAACCCTGTAAATAAATCACTCCAAAACTCAGTGGTTTCAAACAATCAGCATCTGTTTCCTCATAAGTCTCCAGGTCAGTGACTCTGATGGGCTCAGCTGGGCATGGCTGTGCGGTTCTGGCCGGGGTTCACCCAGCTGTTGCGATGAGGATGGCGTCGACCAGGACAACTGGGATGACTGGGCTTTTCCTCCACATGTCCCAGCCTCCAGCAGGCTAGCCCGGGCATGTCCTCATGGCAATTTAAGAGGAACAAGAGGCAAGCAAAACACAAGAGGGCGTTTTCTAACCTCTGTGTGTACCACTTTTGCTAACTGACACTCATTTATTCAAAGCAAGTTGCATGCCCGGCCGGTGTGGCTCAGTGGTTGAACGTTGACCCATGCACCAATAGGTTGCCGGTTTGATTCTTGGTCAGGGTACATGCCCAGGCTCGGGGCCAAATCCCCAGTGGGGGGCATGCAGGAGGCAGCCAATTTATGTTTCTATCTCTCTCTACCTCTCCCTTCTTCTCTCTCTCTAAAAAAAATCAACAAAGAAAAACAATTTTATACAAAGCAAGTTGCAAGTATAGCTCAGATCCAAGGGACAGGGCAATAGACTCTACCTCTTTAGTGAGAAGAGCTGCAAAGTCACATAACCACAGGTATAGCAAGAAGGAAGGGTAAAGAATTGAACTCATTAATATAATTAATCTATCACACTCTAATATTTTTAAATAACACAATAATGAAATAAGATAATTTAAATTTTTGAGAGGTAATTGGGTTTAATACTCTAAAGTAGCACAGAAAATAAACTATGACTATAAATTAATAGCACAAAGTAGATGTTGAAAAAAATCAAGAGACTTTCTTCACAATCTTTCCTTAGTATCTTACGGTAGGATGGCATATTTCTTGATTTCTTAATCTCTTTTTTTGTAAGGACGATAGAAGAGACTTACATTTAGAAAAGTTTATCTGAATAAAGTCAGAAATCAGACAAATAAATAAAACAGAACTAGTCATTTTAGCTTAATTATAATTCTTAAACCAGAGAGGTACATTTTATCTCTGGGTTAAAAACAAACTTTGGCTTTGGCCAGTGTTGCTCAATGGTTAGTGTGTTGGCCCAGGCACCAAAGTGTTGAATTTCTGGTCAAGGGCACATACTTGGGTTACAGGTTTGATCCGTGGCCCTGGTCAGGGCCTGTGCAGGAGGGAACCAATCAATATGTCTCTCTCACATCAATGTATCTCTCTCTCTCTCTTTTTCCTTCTCTTCCTTCCACTCTCTCTAAAAATTATGGAAAAAATATCCTCAGGTGAGAATGAAGAAGAAAACAAAACAAAACAAAAAAGGAAAGAAAAATAAAACTTTGCCGAGGACCCTCACTCAGACTAACTTCCAGGGGATGTAATGTACAGCCTGGTGACTATAGTTAACAATACTGTATTGTACACTGTACTTGAAGGTCATTAAGCGAGTAGACCAGCACACACAAAATATTTGTAATTAGGTGTAGTGATGGATAAGTAAACTTATTGTAGTGATCATTGTGCAATATATGCATATATCAAATCATCATATTGTACACCTAAAATTAATACAATGTTACATGACAGTTATATCTCAATTAAACAAAGAAAGAAAACAAATGCCAGACTAACAAAAGCAGATGTTGTTTCCATATTACATCAGAAGTAAGTCTTTGAAATAGAATAAATACTGTTTCTTTTCCCTAAAATATGTTTCCCTCCCACACACCTAACTAACTCTTCCCTTTCTTGAATCTCTTCAGTTCAAGCTTCACTTATTTGGAGAAACCATCTTGATCCGTTTTTGTACCCTCTTCTCTTTGAGCCATGTACTTCTTCCAACAATGGCCACGGTTTTGTAGTCATGCAATATTTGATTGCAAATCTCTAAACTAGATTGTCAGATCCATGGAGGCAGAGACCTTTTCTCTTTTGTTCATCTCTATCTTTGGAATCAGTATAGTTGTTGGCATATAATAACTCTCAGTATGTATCCAATGAACAAAGAAGCAGGAAAAAAATAATGAATGGGAGAGCCTAGTTATTGGAAAGATGTGATAGTCTTGTGGATAGGAGAGCACATATGTGGCTGAGACTAAAACATTCTTCAAAGTGAAGTTTTAGGTAACACAGTTGAAAATGTAGAGACTAAATCTAAAATATACATATTAATGTTCTCGTGTCGAGGGCTCAATATGGAAATATTTTGACTCACAGTAACAACTGTATTTTATGTTTTTTATTAGTAAGAACCAGAGAAAGTCAATGTGAGAGACTTATCAAATAAATGCATTTCCTCCCAAATGATAAGCCTCTCCCCCAGCATTTTTTTTTTAATTTAATTTTTTTTCTTTATTGATTTTAGAGAGAGAGGAGGGAAGAGGGAGAGAGACAGAAACATTGATGACAGAGAACATTGATTGGCTGCCTCCTGCATGCCCCCCACTGGGGATCGGGCCCACAACCTGGGCATGTGCCCTGAGCGGGAATAGAACCAGTGACCTCTTGGTGCATGGGTCGATGCTCAACCACTGAGCCACACCAGCTGGACCCCCCCACCCCCCACCCCAGCATTTTAATAGTGAAAGGAGTATATAAGAGAAGATAGCTATCTTATACGTGATTCATAGCCCACTGCTGCAAAACAGAAGGCTTCACTGGGGCACTCAGCAGGTGTCCAGTATTATCTGGAGACGGCTGAGAACTGCATGCATCCTCTCTTCACTGCCTACTTGCTGGTGTTAGTACCTTCTGTCCAGGACAGTGCTCGCCTAGCGCCTCCTTGCTTGTCAGGGAATACTTTTTTTCTGGTTGCAAACCAAAAACATGAAAGGGCTTCTTTTACCTATTCTAAAAGGATATACCTAAAATCAGTGTGTTCTAGTTAAGTTGATCATGGAATTGGAAATTACTTCAAGAAGGAAATGATGGTGCCTGCTTGTCACAGCTGCACATGGAAGGACGTGTGCTCCACAGCATCAGAGCCCCAGATCAATATCGGATGCATAGTCCCACAATAAAAACAGCTGGCCCAGCAAGAAATCTTTCAAGTATCACTTTCTATTGGCAAACTCCACTGGATTATATCCTTTTCCCCAAATATTAAATATTGATATAAATATTTCATTTTGATAAAATATTTTCACAAACCTCTCCTACTTTAACTTATTCAGCAACTCTGAATCACATAGCTGTTATAGGTGCTGAAATTAGAAAGTACCACTATTTGGTTTATTAACAAGAAATTGAGATTAAAGAAGATCCTTGTGTGAGTAAACTATTGTATTAGAGGACTAACAAAGTAGAACAAATCAGATATTATTTTGGCACAAGCGAAGCAATTATAAATTCCCTTGGGAAGAAGAATGGGGAGAAAACAGATGTGACTGTTTCACAGAAGAGATGATGCTTGATCCAGGTCTTAAAGAATCAATCAAGATTCAAAAGACAGATGATAGAGGGAAAGCATTGGAAGAAAGTCTTGGTGGTTGAGGAAGTAGAGGCAAAAGCATGACAACCTGAGGTAGCAAGGTGATCCCAGGGTCCTGTGATGGAGTTGGAACTTAGGAGAAAATGAAAGATGAGCCGGGTGAGCAGACACAGACCAAATCATAGAGGACCTTGGATGGCATGCATGGATGATAAAGATTTATTTTGTAGCCAGTGAATTTGAAGCATGGAAATAAAATAATATGGTTTTCATTTTTTAAAAAAACTTAACTACCAACAATGTGGAAGACAGACTTGGAGAAACCACAGGGAGAAAGATCAATGAGGAAATCCTTAAAATAGTCCAGAAGAGAAATGATAAAGACCTGAAATAGCGAAGTAGTCTGGAACTGGAGACGGGTTGACAGATTGAGAGATGTTAAGTGAGGAGAACCTATAATATCCAGTGACCAGATGGGTATGAGAGATTAGGTATTGGCAGAAAAAGAGATGGCTATAATTATGTCCAGATTTTTGGTATATACATAAGAGCAAAAACAAGTCTGGGAGAAAGATAACAATTTTGGTTTTAAAATGGTTGACTTTTCCTGTGGAGTATCTTATTAATTGATAGCAAGGAGTTTTAAAAAATGTGTAGAGAGCTAAAGAAAGAAGCCTAGGATGGAGATGTTGATTTGCAGTCCTCAGCATCCAGGTAGCGCTGGTGCAGTGAGCATTGAATCGTCTCCTTGGGAGTGTATGGGATTGAAGAGAGAATGGCCAGTGTAAACCAAGGAAATGCCAACATTCCGTGGGCAAACAAAGGAAGAATGCTTGGGAATGTGAGAAAGAGCAACTGAGATGCAAAGGGGAATCGGGAGAAGTTAACACAGGAAAGACTCTTATGAAAAAAGTAGTAGTCACTGATGAAGCCACAGAATTTACATGGTTAGCTTTAGGGGGTACAAACATTCTTAGGTTGTTTGTTTTGAATGATCACTTATAAAATGAATGCAGAGACTGCTTTAAACTTAAGTTTTTATCCATTATACTAACTATTCCCTTTTGATTAAATTGACTTAAACACTCTGAGGGCCAGAACAGCTTCTTATTCATGCTTCTGTACCCAGCAGCACCTCCCACAGAACATAACATGTAGAAAATGATGTTTGAATGTAAATATTCCCAAAGACGGTAAAAAATAGGTTCTCAAGATTTAGTGAACTTGCATCTACATTCTGATAACAAATGTGTTTTTGAATTATATAAAATCTGAATGTGTAAATGACCCTGAGGGGGGGGAGGGAGGAGAGAGAGAGGAGAAGAGAGGATTTCTAGGTTTGACGACGCTAATTCATTCATTCTGTGTGAATCACATTCTGTCATATCTATCAGGAAAAAGTGCTTCTGACAGATCTGGGCAAGTTGAATTTGCATAGGGTCCTCTCTTCTTGCTTAACTGATCTATATTTTTGCTGTTGGAAGTCTACCTCCATCCGTGATCAGTTTTGGTTGCATTCCCAGTCTCCAACAGGCAGCAGAGTGAAAGAGATTCTAAACTTAGCATTTATTCATTTTTTTATTCACTCAAAATAATAAAAATACTAATTTCTCTTATAATTTGTGTCAGGTGAACATAAAAAAACACCAGTTGCATGGGTTGCCAATCTTGTTACATTTAGCAGAGACACAGTTCAGTGTTATTATTCAGTGTTATCAAGATATTGTTTGTTAAATTCTGTATCCCTCAACCTGTGGCAAGTTAAGACTCACTGACATTTGAAGGCCTTAAACCCAGTTAATATCATGGAAAAGTTAAACCACAGGGTGGTCAGTTCTAGGCCTCTCTTCTATGCCAAATAGAAACACGAGAACCAATTACAAACCACATTATGTCCCTCCTATTCTCAATGAAGTTCATCACGTGCAGTCGATACGCATCCCTTCCAGAGTTATTGTGAGGACTGAGGAATGAGGCACACACACCTGCTTATACAACGTCATTCAGGGTTTGCTTGCCCAACCCCATCACACCTCCAGTGATAGCTCAGTATAGAACAAGAGCGGAGAGTTAAGAGAAGACTGACCCCAGGAACTAAATCTACAAGTGGATGGAAGCAAACTAAGGGGACATACAGAGAAGCAGACATTCAGAAGACCAAAGGGGCTTGACCATCTCTAGGTGACAACCTAGACAAGCAGTTACTGAGAATATTTTCTGTCAGGCATGGCCCTGTGCAGGCTTATGTTCTTCCTAGTCGGAATATGTGCTCGGGGCCCCTTGAAAGCTATACCTTTAAATCTCTATGAAATATCTATTTAGAGGACAGAAAGAAACTATTTTGATATTAACAAAAATATTTAATCTTCAAAATAAAGAAATCATTACATGTACCTAATGCACAGTAACATCTTACTAGGCATTGCCTCAGACTATAACTTTGTGCAATAGACAAATATTTGAAAGGTCCATAAAATAGCCTAAAACAAATAATAGAGAAATCACTTATTCATGACAAACTGTAGCAAGTAAGCATTGTTTGGTTTCAGAATTTCACTTGATACCAGGTGCCAGGTGAAAGGTTGGTCTCAGGACAGGTAGAATGGCCACTTGTGAGTCCTACTTGAGCATTCAGAACTTCCTTGACATAGCCAGGTCTGCACAGACGAAAAAGCTCTCAACATTTTTCATTAGAGGCTGTTGCTCTAATTACATTTCACCTGTTATATAAAAGTCACATGTGACACTTAGTTTACTGGCATCATATTTCTGATTAACTCAATGGTGCTTAGTGCACCTTAATCACTGCCCCATCCGGTGTCCTGTCAGGCCCGTACTTCAGTACCACATGGTCATCAAATGGGCAGAGATGGAAAATCAAGATCTCAGAGTAACAGGTCCCAGAAATGTACATGAATGACCTTTGGTGTTGAAGAAAACTGTTGCCAGCTGCAGCCAACACACTCTAATTGACTTTCACCAGTGAGTCATGCCCTTGTATAATCCTCTTCCCCTGAGTCCTGGTGGAACCTGTGCCCTGCTTCTAACAGCAGAATATAGCAAAGGTGAAAAATATCATTCCCTTGATTATGTTACCTTATATAAGACTGTCTAAATACATTGGAGCAGGAGACTCCTTTTTTGCTAGCTTTGGAGTCAGCTGTCAGTTTGACGGAGTGTCTAGGGAGGGTCATGTGACCAAGAACTGGCAATGACCTGTAGGAGCTGAGAGTAGCTCAGCCAAGACAGCCAATAAGAAAACTGTGATCTCAGCCCAACAGCTGCAAGGAGATGAGTGCTGCCAACAACCTGGTAGAGCTGAGGAGTCGAGCTTTCCCCGGTTCAGCTTTTGATGAGCACACAGGCCTGACCAGTACCTAGACTGTAACCTCGTAAGACCTGAAGCAAAGACCACAGCTAAGCTGGGCCTGGGCTTCTGACCTCCTGAAAGTCTGAGATGATAATAAATGTGTATGTTTGTTGTTGATAATCCTCACCAGAGGATATTTTTTCATCTACTTTTTAGAGAGAGTAGAAGGTAGGGAGGGAGGGAGGAAGAGAGAGAGAAACATCAGTGTGAGAGAGAAACACTGGTTGGTTGCCTCCCGCACATGCCCCCATCTGGATGGGGATTTAACCTGCATCAAATGTATGTACGTGCTCTTGACTGGGAATCAAACCCGTAACCCTTCCATTGGAGGGCCCACACTCTAACCACTGAACACACCAGACAGGGCTAAATGTGCATTGTTTTAAGCTTCTAAGTTTGCAGTAATTTGTTACACAACAGAGAATTAATGCAAAGGAGCAAGGTTCAGCTATTTGTTAGCACTTTGTTCATTGATAGGAGTGTAGGACTTTCCAGAGCAAGGAAGGCCCAAGGTCTAGACAATCGGCACTGAATAATTGGCAGAATACCATAACACTAATTTAGGCAAAGGTGTGTGTGTGTGTTTGAGGGTTTCTGTGCCTGGGGGATGAGGCAGACATTTGGTGATAAAAGTTGACTAACAACCAGAGTCGAGGGCTTAGAGGTTGGGGTTGGCTGGGTCTGTAAACGGGATGTCTAGGGATAGGGAGATCGCCACAGGCAAAGGCGAACATTGGGCAGGGAGTGTCCACACTATTTTTGAGGAGGAGCAAAGAGAACAAAGAGAATCTCCTGTTCAAAATAACTTTGGCTGAAATATTACCAGCCAGCTATACATTCCTGTTACAAAGCATTACCTTTCGTGTTCATTAATTATAATACCATGGAAGAAAATTTTCATTGTATTAGACTCCTTAATGAGAGCTCTAGTTAGCTGGCGATGAGAGGCCTATGAAGGAAAAGAGAGAGCAAACACAAACTTTGACTATTTCACAGATTTAATGGTGACCTTCTTTTCCCCAGAGCAAGCATGATTTTTGGACTTAGAATTGGATTAAAACCCTAGCTTCTTTAATAATTGTTTTTTATCCTCACCAGAGGATATTTTTACATTTATCTTCAGATAGAGCAGGAGGGAGAGAGGGAGGAAGAGAGAAAGAGAGAAACATCGATGTGAGAGAGACACATCGATTGGTTGCCCACCTGCACAACCCCAACTGGGGACGAACTGCAACCAAGGTACGTGCCCTAGACCAGAATCGAACCCGGGACTCTGAACCATGGGCCGACACTCTAACCACTGCGCCAAACCTGCCAGGGCTCTTTAATAATTTTTTTGACTTAAGCATACTACTAAACTTCTCTAAGCCTCAGTCTACTCATTTGGAAAATAATTAGTAACGACTACTCCTGATTGTCATAAGACCAATGAGGTGACAAAATGAAACAATTCAATGATTTAATTGTTTCCAACATAGTACATATGTACTTATAAAAGTTTCATAGCGTATAGAGTTTAAAACTTTGTTTTGGAATCAGCCTGGGAGAAGTTGAATCCTGGCTCAGTGGTTTACTATCTCTGTGACCATTTGATCATTTCTAAACCCTCAGTATTTTCTCATCCAAAAGGCATGAAAATAATACCTACTTGACTGTGTTAGGCAAATATTAAATGAGACAATGTATGTATAATGCTTTAATTTTTCCTTAGATAGTAGGTTGCGGCATTGTCTGTTTAAGATTTCTTGGCATTGGAGCCAGCTAGCATTCTCTGATTGGGTGTGACAACTTCCCCTGGGCCCTTTCATCTTTATTTCCATTGTTCTTGATGCTTTTCATTAGAATGATTAAAGATCTATAGAATTCTTATTAATACGATTCTATTAATACAACTAAACTTTCCAGGCAAAGCTTTTCAACAAGTGTTTGTTGTGTTGAATTGAACCCAAATTTGCAGAGGAATGTATGGAGTACAGACTATGGGTTTCCTCCATGTAATGCTGCTTGGCCTGAATGATATCTTTTCAGTGGATGAGATGGACCTTTCAGGCTAATAGCAGGGGTTGATTTAGTGCAGAATGTTAGCTTTAGGGTCAGCCGACATCAAATCCACACTGAGTACAGTAGGCACTGCTGCACGCTTGGAATTACGTTGCAGCCCTTCCCAACTCCATGCGTGACCCTCTGTATCACTGCACACAAAGCACATTAGGACAAGATATTTATAATCTCAGTTGTCTATGCCATAAAGGTGATATATGCAAGATCAATGTAACTATAATTTAGCAGTATACAATGGGTTTGGAAAAATTTTCAGAGATGTAAATGTGGATTTAATAGGCTGAGGTGGTTGCCTCAGAAAATGACACTTGGATTACATTGGAAGGTCCTGGAAGACTTGTAAAAAACAAGCTGATATTTGACCAGCTGGCATCATACACACATTGCTTAAAGGTTATATAAAGTGATGCTGTTATATCCTGGCCTCTGCTGAACAGTGTAACTAAAATGTCCCACATGCACTGAGTTGTCTGGGTACTTTAATAGGTCTACCTGGAAGCATAATCTACAATTTCCTTTGACAACACTTTCTTGGATCTCATAAAGATTCATACATTAGCATTATCAAGTAGACAGTTTTCTATGTGATGCTGTTTTAGAGATTCAGAAATGCCCAGGTACTAACAGCCATGGCCCAGTGTAATTGTTACCACTTTGATCACCATTCACTATGGCTTAGGCACTAATGTAAACCTTTGCAGATACTAACTCAGTTATTCTTCATATAATCATCCTATGGGGTAGCTATTGTTATTGTTGTTGTTATTATTATTATCATCTTCATTTTACATTCGAGGAAACTGGAGCAAAGAGATATTAAACAACTTGTCCAAGGTCACACAGCCAAGTAGCAGCAAAGCCAGCATCAAACCAAATTGCATGGCTCCAGATTTACCATCTTAACTACTAGGCTACATTCTACCCTCAACACAGAAATATCACCAGACTGGGAGTTAAAGGAACAAAATTTGAATTTCAACTTCATCACTAATCAGCTGTGTGAAAAATTTGTAACTTTACTACCTCCTCATTGTACTTTACCAATAATAACACCCATATCGCGAGGTTGGAAAAATGACATAGATATACATAAAGTCTCCTTCCATGGTGGCTAACTCATAATAGGTGTTCAATGAATATTATTTTTACCTAAAGTTGATTCCTTTAGATGTGTCCTTAGGATTCCTATTAACCTACAAATAAATTCCTGGGATCTGGGATCCTTTTAGTAATAACCTCATTAACACCTGAGCATAATTTAGTTGAACCAATGAACCCTAGCCAAGAACAAAGTGAGAGAGGCACCGAGAACAAAGACAAGCCTATCTGGGTGGACCTGGTGCACAAGGTCAACTTGAGAGCACCGGGCCCTGCAGAGCAGGGCAGGCCTAGGCTGGTGATCGTGGAGCTGTTTGGGCAGCCAGAGGTCACTGTGAGCTAAAGGGTGGATGACAAGAGAGAAGGGGTGCCAAAGACAGCACGTACAGGCCTGAGCCCATTTTACCTAGGGCAGGAGCTTCCTTAATGTCTGCGATTTCTGTCCTGGCCCGAAGCGCCCCCTGCGTTGGAAGGATTCAGCTGAGATCGTGCCAGCAGTGGATGGCCACCAAAGAGTTCTCTTGTGTCCTCCCAAAGACATTAATGGCGATAATGCCTTTGAACCATTTAAATATGTTTCTCAATTTTCCATACTGGCGTAGACAGGGAATGTCAAGAATGATGCTCGAACTCTGGCACTTCCCTCTGGGCTCTGTGTGGGCCAGCCGCTCAGCCACGCAGCAAGGGCTGCCCCCCTCACGTGGCCCCTCGCGTGGGAGCAGAGACAGCTCTTCAGGCAGACAGAGCACAGGCTCAGTCACTGTCTTTCATGGTGCACATGTCAGGCATTTCCACATAGCGATGGACAGAGGTGTAACAGAGGCCTTCGTCCAACAGGTCATGGATTTCTCCTGTAATATTCATTGGAAAGAGACAAACCACAGGGCATGGCCTTTACACACCGAGTGTCACAGAGAACCAGTACAGTCATGCCACCATTCCATATCAGAAAAGCAGGCGCTTTGTCAGACACCCTCCAATATTTTCATCCAGGGCCACAGTGGGTCACATGACCTCCTAATCCGGCTACCAGGAAGGCTTAGAAAGTCTTTATCTTTTCTCATAACCACAGCGGAAGTAAGAGAGGTAGAGTTGGAAGTGTACATTGTGTGCTAGCTAACCCACGCAGTATGCTCAGGTAGGTACGATTATCATCCTCATGACATAACTAAGGAAACTGAGTCCCGGACAGGTTAAACAAGTTGCACAAGATCTCATAGCGTGCAGATAGTGAGGCAGGATCTGAACCACAGCGCACTCTGTCCAGGGTCTGTGTACTTAGCATTATACTCTGTGCATCTCCAGATAAGCTCTCACACGAATTCTCTCTGAGAGCACCCTTTAACTTTCTCTGATGGCTTTAATCATCATTCACAATTATGCATTTATTTTGAGTAATCATTTGTTTAATATCTGCCTGTCCAATTAGATAGTAATCTCTGTGAGAGCTGAAACATCTTTTTGTTTTGTTTACCCCTGCCTATGCAATAATGTGTGTGTTTTCTCACAGATAGCCAGTCAATTAATGAATGAGTGAATTCAAATAACATGCAATTTGATGCTAACCCTATGCTAATCAAGAACTTGAGAAGCTCAGAGCCGAAGAGTATCCAGGAACTGAATAGAGGGCAGGGAAGACTGTTGCTAGGGTGGGCCTGGAGGAATGTATTTGGATTTAAGCATCTGGAAGTAAGACGAAGAAGCTCGAGGTAAAAAGAGACAAGTGTGCTTGTAAAATCGAAAACTGACCGACTTGATGAAATTAAAGAATTAGGGTATTGAACTATTTATGGAGAACCTTAGAAAAAGGGCACAGATTCCAATATTGATAACGAAAGAGAGGTTTTTGTGAATATAAGCAAAATCTCAACAGTGATCGCTTTGGCAGTTTTATGTAGATTTGATGGGAGGCCCATAAGATCTGTTGCAGTAGCACAGGCAAAGGAAACAGTGGAGAGGATCAGACTGGCCCCCAGCACTGGGAATGGAGGGTGAAGACGGAGAAGGACCATGGCAAGTTAGACACTACTTGAGCTTGAGTCTATGAGGAATGGTGTAGAGAAATAGATTTAAAGCAACTCCAGGTTTTCTATTTGGTTAAGTGGGAACACTGGGAAACAAGTTGGAAATGGAGAGAAGGACCTCATTCAAAAAGAAGGGTTATGAAGCCAAGTTCAAGTTTGCAGAAACTGAAAAACATCCAAGAAAAAATATGCATAGGGATTTGGAAATAAATAAGTAGATAGCTGAACATTGTTTTTGTTTGTGTGTTTGTTTGTTTTAATGGTAAAGACTGGATATATAGACTTGGAAGTGAACATAGAGAATACATTAGAAACAAACTCATAGTCTTGGGCCATGGGATTAATTCAGGTCGAGATGGTAAAAATCTCAATGATTTCTCATTTCTGTCTTCCCCTGCCTCCATGACCAGCAACGTCAACCTGAGTTGCTGAATGACCTGTGAAACAGAACTCCTTCCCTCCTTCGAATTAACCACATAGCACATGCAGTACAAATCAGAAATAAACGTTCATTGTGTTAAGTCACTGGGGGTTCATATTTAATTTTTCATTGTAGCACCTTAGCCTGGCATAACATAATCAGAAACCCACCACTGAACTAAGGCAGTAGATCTCAATAAGAAGTGAAATGTGAGATGCAAAGCACATAAAGTAGTATAAAGCAATGTGCAAAGCTTGTGAGTGGAAAGGATGAAGTTGCCACTATGGTCAAGTTAGGCTAATATTCTCCTATAAACAACAGATGAACAATGAGCTCAGAATTTTGATTTACCTTCAGTACATTTCATCAACATTGATAAGATGTCTTTATTGGGAAGGAATTAGAGGGAAAAGTTAGTTATTGATTACTCGTGTTAAGTGTTTATAAACAAAAACAGGAAATACTCCATGTGAATATAAAATGCAAATATGTGTAAATAATTTAAATGTTAATTTAATATTGATAAATAACATGAATATTTCTTTTGGCAATTGATGTGATCTTCATGATTTGTCTTTTTGTCTTCATTTTGTTTTTAGCCTGTACTGTTAGCATTATGTTTTACCAGTGATTAGCAAATATTTGTTAAATGAAAGTATGAATAAATGCATATATAAAATAATAAACCGAAGATGGAAATGGCTGGAATAATTAATCAGTTATAAATCTATTCAAGGATTTATGTATGTTTTGCATTTATCCAGGGAGCAAAGATCTAGAATAACTGTTTTCTAATTTAAGTGCAAGAAAAGAAATATATTAAAAATATATAAAAGTTAGAATACTAAAGTGATTTTGCAATGTATGCAATTCTCTAACAACTTAAATGAGTTTTGACTATATGTGATTAAAAATATATAATTTAATTTGACTCATAATACTATAAGGGCAAAGGGTTAGCTAAATGAAGGGTAGTGAGTCTGTAGATATTTATATAATTATATCAAATGATTTTTGATATTTAGTAAATATTTTTATAAGAGCAACATAAAAATACTTACAAAACTATGTTGTCACAAAGGACCAGGATAAAGTAGGAGGAGAGAAATCATTCATCAAAATATCAAGAAGCATTTTCTGACAGTGGGAGATAGATTGAGAAAGGGTGAAATCTGAAGATATATAATATTAGACTGGACAAAGAATTAAAACATTCATCAATGAAAATCATCCTTCACCTACAGGGATGTAGAATAGTCAACATAATGAATAGCAGTCATATACGCTGCTTGAGTACTAGGTGACATTAGCCAAGGCAAGGACAAATACTTCCAATTATATTACTCATGTGATATAAGACCCACGATTGCCACAAATATAAAAATTACCATGAACCTAAAAAACAAAACATATATTCTTGGGTTTGTGTCTATTCTGTGCTTCCTACCCACATTCATTACTGGCATATAAAAATCAGATTTCCAACAAGGAATCAAAGCCTCGAATATATTCATCTGTTAGGATAGCATGTGATCTGGGAATTACAGAGTACAACGTGCAATGGGATCCTCTGGTAGTTTTCATGGGAGATAGATAAAACTGGTTTTCCATTCTGATGGCCTGCTGTCATCTTGTTTACTTATTTCTACAAATATTTATTATGTGCTTACTATACACTGGGCATTGTGCTAGAAACCAGATGATCTCTGCTCTTTTCGTGCATATAGTCTAGTGGTTGGTGGGATAGACATAAAATAATCTATTGCTAAATTATAATATTCTATTAACTGTCCATCTTCTGCATCAAAGTGAGGCATTTTGAGGTGAGGACAATGCCTTGTGTATCTTGACATTCTCAGAAACTAGCGGAGTGCAGGACACCTAGTGTAACAGGCCTGCGGAGACCGTGGAAGAGCTGAGTGAGAGGAAGAATGGAGGAAGGAAGCTCGGTGGAAGGAAAGATGATGGATGACAAAGTTAAATGCTTTGGGTCAAAAGAGTATATCTTCAAGTTACCGGAAAGCCACCATTTCATCAGTTTAAAATTAGACCTTGAGAAACCAAAACTTCAGAAAAACGATCTGTTTTCATCCAAAGCGAACATATAGGATTTTCGAAAAATGACCTCTTTTCATCAAAGACTAAACATATGCTTACACTTCAAACTGAGTTTCAGGAAACCAATACTTCCTTCCCAGCCGAACTCTGAAATTATCTCACATAGAGGAATTACGTAACATTTATGCCCAGTTTTTTCCACTTTTAAACAGTAAGAATCCTTCCTACTCTTGGGTATATGGGATTAATTGAAACACATGAAGCACTTCAGTTGAAAAACACTAATTTCTACAGGAGCCCAATTGGTATATGCATTTGGCACTGAAGAATATGATGCAGATATTAATTTTGGGTAGACTCAGAAGAGAGAATGATTCCTGTAAAGAAAGGGAATCTAACTTCCTCCCCAACAGCCTGGGAATGTTGGTCTTCTATGAATCTGGGGCTCCATGACCTAAGAAGGTAGGAGTCCCCAGCCATTCCCTAGGCTCAGTCTCCTACCTCGGAAAATGTGGACCCTGGCCAAGCCACCCAAAGCAGCCACAAAGAGGCTGTTTGTTTGAAGTCCACTGAAGTATAATAATAAACTCACCATAAAAGTTCCCCAACTTTGACCTAAAACATTGATTTGGCATTTCTAAAATTACTCTGTGATCTGTATTTACTGCATTTCTAATGACATCTTCTTATGTGTTGAACATGCAATGTTAATTGGAGAACCACATCCTCACCCTACACAAGAATCCAAAAGCTACTGCCGCCGGGGAAGAATAAACAGCTTGTAGGAAATCAATGAAGGAAGCCATAAAAGGTCATTTGGTCTCATCCACTGCACTAAATAGGTAAATAACTAATCCATCCAAGACAGAATATTTTCTGGCAGAATCTAATTGATATCAACTATGTTGATATTGATGAAAATTAGAGTAACCTACATTTATTGAGTGCCTACTCCAAGCCACATTATCTCATTTAATTTAAAAAAATCTCTCTTACCCTGTACCTTGTGTCATTTCCTCAAGCTTTGGAGCTCAGGGGAGGGGTTGGGCTCAGGTGAAGTATTTCTTCATTAGTTGGCAGGAGCCAGGAAAAGGATACATCTAGTCAACACACTGGTATCCACTTTGGGCTTTTTTAGTGGGAAATACAGTCTTCCTTCCTTGAAATAATCTTCAGGTTCTCCCCAAAAGGGAAACCAATTTGGACAGTGAACATCACCTCCACCGCTCTCAACAGTGTGCAGTTACAATGATCACTGCACTGCGCTCTGTGGTTATTCCCATGAACACAGTGTCTCACCTCCTCATGCTGCAACCCTCCTGTTCAACTGATTCTGAGCAAAATGTCACCAGAAAGACTCGGGTAGTGTGGCTAGCCTGTTTGTAACCTACATCTTTCTTTCCAATGAAGGAATTGAGATTGATGACTTTTCTGTATTTTTTTTTTTTATCTTTTCTATTCCTCAGCCAAATGATAATTTCTCAAGAATGAATTACAGTATTGCATCTACCTGGTCATTTCCATATTGGTGAATTACTTTTAACCTTAATGAATGATCTTCTAGCAAATTAATTATTCATTTTTTAAATATTTTATGTTCCTCACTCTATAGATTTATTATTAACTGTTGGGACTTATAAATGTTAACATAGGATAATGCCACCATCCAGCTTCATCAATAATGGATTGTTTTATTTTTTTAATGATTTTTTGGTACTATTGATTGTAAATGGGTTTGACCTGAAGGGCCTTCAGTTTTTCCATTAAAAATGAGAGTAAGCACAAACTTAATGTGGAATAAAACACATTCGTGTTTGACTGGACCCTGATGGTCTTCATGAACTGAGCTTGAAGTTACCAGCCTTATCTGCAATGGAAAATGGTCCACAGAATGAATTTGCAGTTAGTGTATGAAAAACATCTTTCTAAATAATTCCAAGAGTAAGCAAGCCATTAGAAATAAATAAAATTAAAAATGCCAAGCTCTACAATCATCTTCATCACAAAATCACTGGGTGACTCTGCTAAAATGAACCCTTTTCACAAGTGAAGTCTAAAAAAGAAGCAGTATCATATAGTAAGAAAAAGACCAGAAAACCTCCTAGTAAATCATTTTGTGTTAAGTGCTTTGAAATAAAGAAGCATCATAAAAGTAAAGCCTGTTGACCAGTGGAAAGAATAAAAGGCTTGGTAGCTATGAATAGAAAAAGCAGTCCCATTTATGATTAGAAGTTTCACTGTGCCAAAAGGTTAACTTCAATCAGCCAGAAAAGCTACTCATTCACCTACATGTAGGTCTTTGCTTCATTCTACCTTTATTATCACATACCATTTTTTAAAGGGAGCTAGAAAGTAGTAAGTTTAAATTTAGCAGGCAGAGGTTATTTTTATTTAGTCATTAAGGCATCAAACATTTATGGAGCCTACATATACAAGAAAGTACTGGGGTAACCCATGATGGAGGTGTATGATAAGTCTCTGCTTTCAGAGTGCTTATAGTCCATTAGTGGAAATAAAATATGTAAATAATTATATAAGTAGTAAAGATATAACAGCAATATTAAACAGCTAAGGAATTTAGAGAGGAAATATTTTAATTCTGAGAAATATTTTTACTTTGATTTTTATTTATTTGTTTGTTTGTTTGTTTGCATTTATCTTCAGATAGAGCAGAAGGGAGAGAGGGGGTAAGAGAGAGAGAGGCATCAATGTGAGAGAGACAGATCGAGTGGTTGCCACCCACATGGCCCCAATAGAGACCAGGGACGAACTGCAACCGAGGTGCATGCCCTTAGCAGGAACCAAACCTGGGACTCTCTGGTCCACGGGCCGATGCTCTAACCATTGAGCCAAACCGGCCAGGGCTTCACTTTGATTTTTAAATTAAAATCAAATTCTATATTGTATTGTGAATTGATATTTACTATCCTGTGGAAAGTATTTGGATCTGAGTTATGCATTAACTTGCACTATAAAGCATCAGAAATGATCAATCTGGAGATGGAAAATCACATAAATTCTGAGGGTCTTAAAAACAATTCTCAAGAGTGAAATCTTGCCCTACAATCCCTGTATTATGACTTTACACCGCCACATTATGGCATGTAAATCTTAGGAACTATACGAGAAGGTTATAAATTGCTTGAAGTCATAAGATAGCCAGGTGTCCTTGGGCAGACCTTTCCATGTCTCAGTTTCTCATCTGCAACATTGGGGGTTAAGCTCAGAATCTCTACAATCCTTTTAAGGTTTCACACCCTAAGATTCTAGGCCTTTTCAAATGGGCCATTTTTTGTACACCCAATTTTCATTCCATGTACAAATGTTGTTAGGTTACCAGTTCCTCAGAAAGCTACCATACAGAAGTAATTGGATCCCCATGGAAAGCAATGCCCTTATATGCCCCACACCTCATAAATACTCTACCAGAACATTCGTGGATCCTATACAAAGAAAGGAATGACTTGAAATTTTATTTGCCTCAAAAAAAAACAAACAAAAAAAACCACTTCTATCTTTTTCTTATTATAAATACACAGATTATACTCATGTGTGGCTGTTGACACAGAATTGAAAACATAATCTTAAAAGCACACAACTTTTTGATGAAAATGAGGCTTGTATACAAGGGCTGGATGAGTATCAAAATAGCAGAATGGCTAAATACATTTTAGTAAAAGGAATTTTAATATAAAATGTAAAGTTCTGTTGATTTATGTGACATAATCCATTCTGTCTCTCCACCAAATTCTCAAACTGCAAAGTATTTTTGTTCTTTTTGTTGTTGGTTGTGTATTTGATGTGGAAACCACAAAAAGGGCCAAACCTCATGAGTTAATGCTGTGGAACAACAGCGCACAACCATGCACGGAGTGGTCAGGTATTTTCAAGAACTCTTTCAATAACACTTACTATCTTCTACTTTCTATTTTATGTTATGTAAAGTCTTTGTTCTCTTACATTGTAAATAACTAAAAGGAAGGAACCCATGCCTGATTGATCTTATATCTTAATACTGTCTACAGCATCAATACTTCTAAGACAGTAGATACCCAATAAATATTTTCTGAATGATTCATTAGACATAGTTTTATCTAAGCAAAGAGAAGCAATGATTCTCCTTGTTGACAATGCAATCTAAACACATGGTTCTCATGAATCTGACCCTAGAGGTCTTAATCCTTTTTTGTTGTCTTTGAGATATTTTTATGTCTTTGAAATCAGTCTTCTATTTATGTTTTGTTGTATGTTCATCAGATTTGTCTATCAGAGACTGAAGCCTTAAGGCTTGGAGTGTTCCCTCTATTTCACTCAAAGTCCGTCTGAGATTGACACTAAACAAGACTTTGGATGCTGATGCAATCCTGGTGATCTCCATACTAATGACACCACTTGTCTGAATAAGTAATACAATTAATGGCATGCTAATTGTTTATTTGTTCCCTGTTTCTTCTCTCCTTCTGATGATACTGGAAAGCATTCTTTTTACTTGAAGGAAATGGGTATACAAGCAATTTTACCTTTAATTTTGTAAGTCAGTGACATTTTTAAAAACTTTATTAGCAGCAAGGCAAAGGCATCACTGATGATTTGGCATGTTGACAGAGAAATTTTGTATCACATTTTGAACTTTTCTGTGCTCCAGGTTGATTGAAATTTAGGGAGGAAAAGAGCACATGTTTCTCTCAATTTGGGTTATCTATCAGCAAGAATATATCTGCAAATCTCATTATCATTTCTCAGGGGACAGAAACAAGCATCATACATTAATTTTCTGATTCCCCTTATCCTTCCTTCTCTAAATTAGTCAGTTTATCCAGTATCCCCAGGGGCAATTAATAGTTTCATGGAAAAGCACCACTTTTTATTTCTTAGTTCTTGAGCTGATCAGATCACTGGTCATGAAAAAATATTATTAGCCATGAAGTTAGAGAATGTCAGGCTTCATAATCAATTGATCAACGCATCTTACTTATTTTATCTATATAATGAGAAAAGAGAGGGAAAGAACTACCACTGGAACTTGTCCTGAACATTAAGGTCATAAGCCTCCTTTTGTCTAAAGGGTGGGACAATAGACTAATGTGTGAGATGGACATCTAAGAATTTAGTTTGGAGAACGTTGCACAGAATCATGACTGTAAAACCCCTCACAATTATCTTCTGGTTAAGGATGGAAATACAGGTAGATAAATGGCTCTTTTCTTTAAGAAAACATTGAGAGCATAATATTTCTGTAAGATATAAGACAAAAGAAGAGGGGTTACGTTGTTTTGTTTGCAAAATAATATATCTTCCAATATTAAGATGGCCGTTTATTGGCATCTGTTTCCTTCTCTCCTATTTTTTGTTAAGACCTGGACAGTTAATATATATATATTAATATAAAACAAAGAACTCTGGCAGTTAAATTGGGCGTGGGTAAAATAACATAAAGAAAATGTGCCCAGAGCTGCAATCCCCAAAACAGTGTGTGGACACAGATTTCTTCAGGTCGGTGGCATACTCTGAAGAACGAAAACAAAATCTCTTACAGCGAAAGACGAAGGTAAAAGGGTTGGCTATTGAAGCACTTCAGAATCCATTTGACCCCGCCCCACCCCAGGATGTCAGGAATATAAGAAAAGACCATTATAACACATTTCAAAATGAGTAGTAACAGAAGTTTCTGCATCCAGATCAGTCAGAGGCTCGGAAGTCATCTTGACAACCAGTAAAAGCTGGACACACTGGAAGACGCGTGAGCTCTCAGGCCGACTGCGCCTCCAAGCGTGGACAGACCAGCAGGCGATGCCCAGAAGGACGACTTATAGGAGCGCAGCATCTTTGCGAACAAGTGTGTGACAGGGAAACGTGAACTACGATTGGTGAATGGCTGGACGCTTCGTGCAAACAACTCTGGAAGGTAAAAACTTCAGGGGGACCCAGTCCTTGAGGGGACACATTTAGATGAGTTTTAGCTCCTGCTTCTATACTAGGTTTTCACAGGAAATAATGGAGAAAAATCCTCTCATACATCCAGCGGTGGGGGGGGGTGGGGGGGGCTAACCTGCTGGGGTATTTATAGAGCCTAACTAACCTGGGGAAGGGAAGCACCCCCCCCCCAGCCACTCTCGCGTGCTGTCCCACCAAGGCAGGGAGGCGGGAGGTGCAGCTGAGCAGCACACTGGAGTTCCGCAACCCAGAGTCACGAGCTCACTAAAAGACCGAAATCACAGGGTGAGAAAATGCTTTTTCTCCCCCCACGCTCACCAGCACATCACTGAAGACCTACTTACGGCACTTCCCTTTACCAAGTATATAATGCCTTGTTATAAAAAAATAAAATAAAATAAAATGACAAGACATGCTAAACAGCTAAAACCACAGGTGGAAGAAACAGCCAGCATCAGAACCAGAGTCAGATATGGAGAGATGTTGAAATGATCAGATCAAGCATTGAAAGTAACTATGATTAATATGCTAAGGGCGCTAATGGATAAAGCAGGCAGCATTCAAACACAGATGGGCAGTGTAAGCAGAGAGATGGAAATGCTAAGCTAGAACCAGAAAGAAAGGCGAGAGATCTAACATGTTGTATCAGAAATAAAGAATGTCTTTATTGGCTTTATTAGTAGATTATACATGGAATCTCTGAGGTTCAGGGTAACTCAATAGAAAGCTCCAAAGCTAAAAAGCAAAGAAAATCAAGACTGAAAAACAGAAGATCAGAATATCTGAAAACTGTGGGACAACCAGGAATAGTGTAACAGAGGTAGAATGAGAATGCCGGAAGGAGGAGAGAGAAAGGAACAGAATAAACATTTGAAACAATAATGACTGAGAAGTCCCCACACCGAATCGCAGAGCTGGAAAGCTCAGAAAACACTAAGCAGGGTAAATGGGAAAATAAATAAAAAATAAATTACACCCGGGCATGTCATTTTCAAACTACAGAAAGTAAAATATTAAAAACTACCTCTAATGAAATAAATGTCAAATATTAATATATACTTCTGACTTCTCTGAACCCATGTAAACAAGTGACAATGGAGTGAAACATTTAAGAGTTGAGGAAAAGAAAACAACAACCTTTTATTTGTGGGTAACAAAAAAAAAAATTATATACACTTAGACCCCTACATAACTAATTATTCAAAGGCTAAGAATGAGTCTGAGTGACAATCATTATTATTTTAAAATATCATTGTGTTTAATCTCTACATGTTGACCAAACTTGAAAGCATATACAGGTAATTTTTTTCTTTTTTCCATCACCATTTATCCCCTCTATGACCTCTTTCACCTCCCCCCAACCCCCTCTACACTCCACCTCCTGCGATCTGTACAGGTATATTTTATATGACCTTCTTTATTACCTGTATAATTTAGACTTATTTTAGCCATTAAATGTTGCATGTTATATACTAAAAATGATGAGTAATAATCAAAGAGAACATATATATATGTGTGTGTGTGTATGTATATATACACACATATATATGTATATATGTGTGTGTGTATATATATATCTTTAAAAAGCAAGAAAGAAATAAGAAAAACAAATGGCAAAGTACAGCTCTTAAAACAAGTTCCTACAGAACAGAATAAAATTCCTGACCTAAGCCATTTCCAAGAATCCAAGTGAAATTACAGAAAATACCAGGTCTATAAAATAAGAGATTACAGCAAAGATATAAGGATTGAAGAAAGCAATGAGGAAACATTAGATTAGGCAATGAAAAATAATTTGGCTGAACTTAAGACAAAAGATGCAAATAATAAAACTGTCACAAAATGAAGTCCACCTTGGAAGCAGCAAAATGAAGAACAAAAGGGACACAGAAGAAAAGCTTAACAGAAGTAAAAAACAATCCAAGGATTTCTAAAGAGAACAGCATGTATATAATACAGATTCAACTTAGGCATAATTGGTGTCTCAAAAAGGTGAGAAAAAAAGGGAATAAAACAGATATTTTAAACTTTAATTAAAAAAAAAACTTTATAAACTCATGATTGAAGCTGCAATTTAAGAAGCACTTGATATTTTAGGAAAAATAAAGGCTACTATATAATTAACAACCAGTCCTAATAATAAAACTATTAAACTACTAGGCTTAACATATAAAGGAACAGTCTTGAAAATCAAAGCAAGGAAACCAAGACACTTTAAAGGGGAAAATAATCAGACAGTTCTCAAGAATGGCTTGCAGCAGTTAAGCTATAGACATGAAGCCCAAGGAAAGAAATTGTGGTCCTTAATTAACATACCTTGCCAAAATATTATTTAAGTATAAAATAGACATTTCTAGCTGGCATGAGTTGAGAGTCATAGTTTTCATAAGTCTTTCTTAAAGAAAGAACTGGCTTTCTCCTCCTAATGAAAAGGTGAATTAACATAGAATTTGGTAGCTGCCTTCATCACAGTGCAACCCCGGAGATGCCACAGAAGTGAACGAGAGACTGATGGGGTAAGAAATTATCCTAGAAGACTTGCTAATTCTCTGGGGAAAACAGAAGGAGCCCAAGCTCTGGCCATAGGCGGGGGGTGAGGGGGCAGGAATGGATGCCCAGAGTGAGAAGGCTAGGAGCCACATTGGAAATAGCAATAAGAGTTTTCTAGTCAGTCTTTGTTATTCCCCTTTAACATCACTCGAGCACATGCTTGAGCACTCCAGAGCTTGTGTGTGCTATAAAATAAATAATGTAAAATAAAATCCACAGTTGTATCAGCCCAGCACCAGCCTGGAATGAAAGGGGAACCTGAGAGCAGCGTTCTGGCCCAGGCAGGGGGTAGATAAGAACAAGCGCAGTCTCGCTGTAGAACCTGAGCTTTCCCTCTTGATGGGAAATACCTTGAGGACCAGATGATGACCACTCATTGAGCCAACATTTGGGAAATTACAATGATTGAGTTGAGGGTATGAGGTAATTTCCTAGGGCAAGGAAGTGTTGCAGGGGAGGGGGAGTGAGAGTGGTCAGCCTTGAAGGACTGTGATACCCAAGACTCCTCTCCCTTCTGAAGTATTCTAGGAGAGATACAATCAAGTATTTGCCAGTTTTTTCCCCTCAAAAAACACATCACTATACTCCATGAAAATGATCTCATGAGGAAATATAAAAAGATATTTCAACCTAACTGCTCTTTTAAAAATTCAGTTTTTAAATGTATAGCAGACAATGAAGAATTAATATACTAGAGAAAAGAAGAATGTAAAATAAGTGTAGTAAGTGTCCTCTAGGAGACAAGGGAACATATCAGAGATAAGATCCAGAAATGGGTCATCGTTTAGAGAAACCAAATGGAGATACTGAGTATAAAAAATAAAACTGGTTCAAATAAATAACCTGGTAAGTGGTTTCAATAACAGATGAACACTGACAAAGAAAAATATTAGAAAGCTGGGAGGTCAGGTAGAGTAACGCTTCAAAAAGGCACTAGAAAGAAAAAAAGAAAAGGAAAAGATGGGACTTCTAAAATAAAAATTAAGATAAAAGAATGTAGAAGGAGGGAAACATTCACATCATAGAAATTCCCAAATAAAAACAAAACAATTAAAAGGGGAGGCATAATTAATACATTAAAGGATAAGATTTTATCAGATTTATGATGAATATTATCCTCTGATAAAAGTGTCATAGAAAGCCATGGAAGGAAGGAAGAGAGGGAGAGAGGAAGAAATTCCATAACTAGAAACATGCAGAGAATTTTAAGAAAACAAGGGTGAATTTTAAAATGCTGAAATCTTCCAGAGATGAAGACCAGATCACCTACAAAGGACAAAATTAGATTGAAAATCAGGTTTTAAAAGCAACCCAGGTCATAAGACGACATTGGATTAATAGATTCAAAGTGATGAAGGATAAGAGCTTCAAGACAGAATTCTACAAACAGCTAAATATCACTTAAACGATAGGGCAAAACAAGGAGACAAGGTCTCAGAGGATTCAGCATATTTCTAAAAACAAACAGAACACTGGAAAATAAGGTTATGTAAATAACTTAGTGGAGTTGTCAAAATAAGCAAGGAAAAGCAATTAACAAAAGTTTATATGCATATATTCATAACCAATGGCCAAAGACAACAATACTGTAAAGGGGGGTGTGGGAGTGGGGAGGAGGGTGTCAATGGGGGAGAAAGGAGAAACATCTGTAACAAAAAAAAATTAATTAAAAAATAAATATATGATTAACACTCCAGATATAAATTCTTTAAATATAAATATGGGGAGTAATGGCGGAAAGCAGAAAGAGGCAGGGGTGTGCTAAAGGGCAAGGTGTTGTTTTGTTTTGTTTTTGGTTAATCCTCACCTGAGAATATTTTTCCATTGATTTTTAGATAGAATGGAAGGGAAGGAGAGAGAGAGAGAGAGAGAAACATTGATGTGAGAGAAACACATCCGTTAGTTGCCTCTTGCACGACCCCGACTGGCGCTGGAGATTGAACCTGCATCCCAGGTACGTGCCCTTGACTGAGAATCATGCCCTTGCCAGGAATCAAACCCTGAACCCTTTGGTCCACGGTCCGACACTCTAAACACTGAGCCAAACCAGTCAGGGCCTAAAGGATATGTTTTACTTGGGGGAAGATATATAAATTACTAAATGTAAGAAATTGAGAATGAGCTTTAATAAGTTATGTGTAAGCCCTAAAAGACCAATAGTACAATATATAACTTCCAAATCAATAAAAGAATATTAATGTATCCAATGAAATGAAAGGAATGAGGACAGAAAGAAATAAAGCAATAAGCTTGATAAAAAATACCAGATTAGATAGGAGAAATAAAACTTAATATGAGTAACTTAGTAAATAACAATTTGTTATACTCTCACAAAACAAAGACTTAAAGGTCTATTTAAAAACAACACACACACACAAAATCAATGAAAGGAAGAGACGGGAAAACACACACACACACACACACGCACGCACGCACACATACCAGAAGTTTTCTACCTTATTAATTCCAGTTGCAAATAAACAAAGTGTAGGGGAAAAAAAGGGGAAGTATTTAGAAACAAGATTTTAAATACTATTAATACTATACGCAACTACAAATGTAAATAAATTTGAGCATTTAATAAGATGTATAATAATATTTCTGAAAATTTTATATGCCAAATATTGCACTAAAAATAATTTTTAAAAATAGTATGATCAGTAATCATTAAAGAAATAGTATTATTCATCAAAACTTTTCTGCCAAATTTAGATACGAGTAGCCGATAGCTAAAAGAATGCACAAGAAACAGAAGAAGAGCCCTGGCCAGTTTGGCTCAGCGGTTAGAGCGTCGGCCTGCGGTCCAGAGAGACCTGGGTTCGGTTCCCGCTAAGGGTGTGTACCTCGGTTGCAGTTTGTCCCCGGCCCTGGTTGGTCGTGCGGGTGGCAGCCAGTCGATGTGTCCCTTCACATCGATGTTTCTCTCTCTCTCTCTTCCTCTCTCTCCCTCCCGCTCTGTCTGTACAAAAAATGGAAAAAATATCCTCGGGTGAGGATTAAAAAAAAAAAAAGAAGAAGAAAAAAAGTGGTGCTTTCTGGGATGGGGGACTGGCGATTGAGGAGAAGGGTATGAGTTGATGTATTATTATTTGCTCCCTTGATATGTCTCAGAATTTTGCCCTGTGTACATGTATGACTATTAAAAATAATTTTTGAATGATTTATTTAAGAGTATATAAACAGTGGAGTAAACCAATTAAAATTTCTGAAATGTGACATTTTATTCATTCAATTCATGTAGGAAGTTGAAAGCATTCAAAAAGAAAAGTAAATTGGTAATACAGATTCTAGCCTCCCCAAAATGCACTATTCTTCATTGTCAGTGGGAATGTGAATTGATCCAACCACTATGAAAAACAATATGAATGTTTCTCAAAAAATTAAATCTACCATATGACCCAACAATTCCACTTTTGTGTATATCACAAAGGAAATGAAGACAAGATTTTGATGAGATATATGCACCCCCATGTTTATCACAGTATCATACACAATAACTAAGATATGGAAACACCCCAAATGGCCATCAGTGAATGAACAGATAAAGAGGTGGCACATATACAAATGGAATATTACTAAGCAATGATAAAGGAAGATACCTTGCCATTTGTGATAACATGGATGAACCTTGAGCACATATGCTAAATGAGATGTCAGAGAAAGGCAAACACTATATGATATCACTTATATGTGGAATCCAAAAAAGCCGAACTTGTAAACAGAGTAAAATGATGACTACCAGGGGATTGAGGGTAGGGTGGGGATAAGATTGATAGTGTTTAAGGGTACAAACTTACAATGAGTAGTAAATAAGCCCTAGAAATCTAAAGCACAGTATAGATAATATAGACAACAATATTGTACTATAATTTTGTATTAGGATAAATATCACTATAGTGGCAATCATATTACAATCTATGTGGATCAACATAACAGCATGTACACCCTAAACTTTTACAGTGTTTCATATCAAATTTATTCAGTAAATGATAAAAGAAAAAAATACACTATTCTCAAAAGTAGACAAAAGAAGAGGTATAACAACCAATACAATTTTTACTTCAACAATCTTCTTAGAGATTAACCAGAGGCAAACAAATAAGCCCGACATTAAATAAGAAGATTGACGACAAATTCCAATTGAGGAAAGACAGAAATATGTTTTAAAAACTGTAGGGAAGTACAATAATTCCATGGTTAAATAATAAAATAATTTCTAATCATTTAGATCAGGGATTAGTAAACTATGGATCCGTGGTCAAATATGACTATCAGATTATGTTTGTTAATAAACTTTTATACTTTTACAGGAACACATATTTCTTCACATACTGTCTGTGGCCACACAACAGCAGAGTTAAGTAGAGGGGACAGAGACCCTAGGGCTGGGAAGCCCACAAGCTTTACTGCCTGGCCCTTTACAGAGAAGGCTGCACTCGCTAGCTAGAAAAATTCTCGTTATTATATTGTGAAAATTTTTATGAATATCCTATTACACTAAATAGGAAGAAAGAGTGGCAGGAAATATAACATTATATATATACATATATATATATATCTTCTATATATATGTTATGGGGTGCGTGTGTATATATATATATATAGCAGTTGTATTTGGAGGGTAACAATAGGCTGCTCTCTCTTTCTCTCCTATATTTTCTACATTTTTAACTTGGGGGGTGTGTGGTTGTAATACAATTCTGTTACTTGTATTTTTATCTTTAATTTTCTAAATTGTAAGAATATGGCAAGCCCAAAATCATGAAAAAGCAATATGAAAACTTCAAAAGTGTGAATTAAAATTTAGTTTCAAAAAATGGAAGAATCTAAAGCATGAGACAAGCTTGCCTGCATAAAACTGGCCATTCAAATTCCGCTAAAGGAGTGGAAAATTACCACGATCTGTGAAAAACTGTTTATGGTCACCGACCAACAGAACAATAATGCTACCTTTCAATTGTGTAACGTTTTCTAACTTATAGATGTTGTCTCATTGACTCCTCGTTAAACTTTTACATCCTTTTCGCAAATGGAGAGAGGAGTCTGGGAGACAGAACTCCTTTTCCAGGGTCAGAGAGATTTCAAGCGTCTCAAGTAGGCACAGAAGGCAGAATTTTCATTAACATCTGTGTCGTGTCTACCTTTGGAAATAAACAAAGGCTTTGGGGCTTCTCTTAGGCTGATTAGAACTTTCAGCACTTGATTTTTAAAAATTAAAAAAGGTTTTTCCTTACTGGTTTGTTGAAATGATACTGAATAAAATCGATTTTATGTTCTCTTTCACATCAGCACTATTTTTAATTAAGCTGCGTAATTATGAACTCAGTTTAATAAGTCACATTTGTTACTGAATTCCTTTGAAGTGAATTCTTTTTTAAATAAGAAGATTCTCAATCCGTCCCTTTAAAAAATGAAAGTTGTTGTGGACCATAAATAGGAGACACTCCCGTGAAAATAATTATGACTGTCCCATCTCTCTCTTGGTTTCATGTTACATTTTTTATTTAATACTTGCCATTTTGTGATAGTGCTGAAATGTGATATAAACTGCCATTTTTCAGCATAACAAAACTGCCTAGATCTTAGTCATTAGCTCCTCATGCTGATTGGAAGATCTGTATGGGACATATGTCTGCCGTCAGGACTGCCTGAAATCTCTGGTTCATAGAGTAATATGAAACTACTACTGGATGGCCTCATGTCACAGGGTCCCTTTATTCTACTCCTTAACCTTGTTAAGCACAATAAGTATTATAATGCACAAGCCTTTAAATACCAATAACAAAGTTCAATGATTTTGCTGGAAATATTTCTTATTTTTACAAGAAAAAGTTAAACTCCTCATTGTATTCATTTTTTCCCCCACTATTTGTTTCTGAAAGCCAGTGATGCATTGTTACTTAGGACACTTTCATAAGCTCTGGTGCTGAATGACTAAGGGGCGGCTAGGCAACCCGCCAGGGCTCTGGGCATGTAGCTGTAAACTTCATCTTCATTAGAGAAATGTCTCTGAAATTTCATGTTTCATCTCTAAAATTCACGGTAAGTTTGTCTTCTAGTTCTTACTATATATATTTGTGTCAAATAATAGCAATTTCAAATTACTTAAGATGAACTGAATGTCTGTTCAAAGGTGATGCTTTGGTATCTAGCAACCTTGAGTATCCAGTGACAGGTTCACAGTTAAACCCAAGGTTAAATGAACTCTGTGTAGGGAAGCAAGGGCAACATGATTGAATCTCAGCATTTCAGCATGAAATGCAAAAAATATTCATGGTCTGACTTCTGCGACCTGCTGTTTCAATTTCCCCACTTGTAACAAGCTACCGGCCCCAGATGCTTCCAGTGTCTCATACACAACAGGCTCTCCCATCCCTCAAGCCTTCATCCATACGGTGCCTCTGCCTGAAACCTTCTCCCCACCCACCTGCTCTAGTCTGTAACTACATTCCAGCGTTCCCACTGAGTTTCCTTGACATCTTAACTATCTTCTCAATCAAATATTTCCTGATCATCCAGACGATTCCAGTATTCTATTTACCACTGCACCTTCCTCCATCATCACAATTACATTAAAAGACAACCGTGTTTGTCTGTTTCTCCCTGTCCACTCTATGATCCTTGAGGGTGGTCCAGTTCACAATTTTTTCAAATTCCCTACACAGGAGCTGATATAAAGTAGGGTCTCAAAATGTATAGGGGATGAATGAATGGATTGCAGAAGATAATTTAAACGTTGCTTCTTGGGAACTTTACATACCATAGGTCAACCAGCGAAACGATTCTTTATCTGAAATTCATTAGCCACATCAGCAAGGATTCAAACTAAGAAAATGAGCATAAACACAGTGTTGGCAAATGCTAATTTTTTTAGCCTTTCTTGGGATAAGAACTATTAATCCATTCTACTAGGTCAACAAAAAAGATAAGTTTATGTAATACCTTACTTGTCTTTCATTTTGAATTAAGTCATCCTCCAAACACAACTGACAAGCAGCTAAAGAGGCCTCTAGTGTGATCTGGCAGCCTGTGGTATTAAATAATGTCTAGACTCTGTGTGATGTTCTGTATAGTGTATCACAATTCAACACAAAAAAAGAACTGAATAAATCCTCAGTAATCCACATGACCATCCTGTAACTTTCTCAAGGAAGTTGACCCCAAAATAAAAATGATGTCATTGCTACCTTGCCCAGAATTTTGCTAGGAGTTAACATTATGCAAATTAGCTGTTTTCCATAATATAGCTATAGTATTATAACAACAAAATTTAGTTGCCTTTTTTGCTGAATCAAATCCCATTCTTTGACATTTAGAGCGTAATTCTGGAGATTCTTATGTCTAGCTTAGGTGTTCTTCCTATTGATTTGTTTTGATTCAAATCAACTAAATATTATAGAAAAACTGAATTTTAGATTTAACTGATAACATGTAATTCCTTCATTTTATGAATTAGCAAACTAAGGACCTGTGAGGTGGTGATAAAATTCAGATCTCCCCAGCATTTATTTATAATCGGCACTAGGCTTAAGACTGGTGTCCCCTACAGCACTTACTTTATTTTTAAAGATAAAATTTCATCTTTCTCTTCTACTTAGATTTAATCTCCGTAATAAAATTTTTATTTAAATACGTAAATAATTAAACTCATAATATTTGTGATTTTTATATTAAAATTATTATAAAGAATTACCCAATTTCCTCCTCAGATCTAATATAAACAAGTGAAATCAATTTTTCTAGCACGTTTTCTAGAGGTTTTAACATTAAAGACAGCTAAAGAACTCTTAGCAACCTTCCTTACACCAGCATGTCTTTTAATGGGGTGATGGAGAGACCATGTGGAGAAGGATATTGGTCTGCATTAAAACACAATATAATTATGACTGGCACCCAGAAGCAAAGAATAGTAAATTCTCAGTCAGAACAACTGGTAATAATAGTTCCGATTCATCAAATAGTCACCAGTTTATACAACACTGTTTTTCCAAGTTACCTGTCATAAATTAGGTCAATAAAACCCCACAAGAGCAACATTCCTCATTGGAGCGGCAGTAGGTCTCTTAGGGGTCATCAGGAAAAGTGTGGAAAATGACCGTTTTCTAGTTGTCAGAATGTCTGGAGAGAGCTAATTGCATGTAGCAGGTTAAACATTCTGAAGTAACTAGACTCTGCAACAGAGAAGTCTCTTCCCACTCACATGCCACTAGGACTTTCCCTGAGAGCCACTGGGCCAGAAAGAAAGCATATTTGATTCTCTCACATTGGCTTTCAAAGGTGTCATCCTACCAAGCTACTGAATTAAGCAGCCAGTGAATACTGATGAAATGTACTAATTTCTCATAAATCTGTGGTTGCTCATTAATACTCCTAAACTTACTACTAAATAAATGTCCTTATTGCATAGACTGTCTTTAAAACTTTCATTGTGTTTTTCATCTTAAGGATAAGGTAATGAGAGAAAAAATTGAAGATGGCTCATTGTTGAAATCTTTGTTTAGGAAAAATTCGTCTTGTTTTGGCCAACTACTATTAACAAAAAATACTGCCTTGGAGTTATGCTAAACTTTGCTTTAGCAAGGATTATATAGAAGTACTTGTGCCAATGTGATGTAAGTACCAGATACTGATGTCGCAATTTGAGTGAAGAAGCAATGAGCATCTGGGAGAAATAAGCCAGTGAAAAGCCTGCTATTGAAGACCACCGAATGCCCAGAATAACAGTGGTCTTGGGTAAGGGTCCTACATGCGCCTATTGTTTTTTGCATGATACTTTGGTAAAAATGAAATCAGGTCTCAGGCAAGTTTCTGAGGTGAGAGCCCAAGTAGCAGTAAGCCAAAATCATAGCTAGATAGATCATTATCATCTCGTTCATCAGTGGCCAAAGGCATCCTGAGAAAGGATCCTCAAGTCATAATGGAACCACCCATGAGATATGGGAAGAGAGGATAACTTATTGAAGTAATCTCTTTGTTCATTGCACCCCAATACATTATCCTCTCTACGAAAAACCTAGATGTTAAACAGGTTTAAGTTGATGGATTTGTGTGGCTGAGTTAGGAAGGTTTGGCACAATCTGACATGGTGTGTTTGGGGGGGGGAGGGGGTTATTGCCTATTCATTTACTAATTTCCCTGAGTTTAATACCAGTGCTAGAAAATAAAGAATAGGAATACTTTATGTTTAGAAAACTAAATGTCCTATATCTTGAAATTAACTAAAAACAAACAGCCACACATTCCCAAGACACCAACATTGATACGTGAGACTTGGAATCTGGAATGACTTGATCAGGTAGAATGCAAAAATCTTTTCTGGATTTCATGCACTTTGTCCGGAGTCTTCCTTAAGTGATCTTTCATTTATACTCATTATCATACCCTCCATTTACCTTTCCCATTTTTATTTCTAACTCAAGAGCTGTATGGAAAACGTGTACTCGTAAAAGCTGTGATTCCATTAAATTGAGTTTTAATTCTAAGAAATGTCAACTTTGGATATTAGTAATATTATAGGGATTGGAATTTTTTTGCATATTTGCTCCTCTCAAAAACAAAAGTTGATTTTCCTCTCAGTAGGTAATATCTATATATAAAGAAGTGCATTTGAAGACGTTCTAGCCATTGAGGTACCAGCCGTGCTGGGATTGTCCATCAATGTGCATAATTTTCACTCATCTAATGTGAAATGTGCTTAGAGCATGGTTTCCATAAACTCATTAGATTCCCCAACTACATTGTCCCTTCATCTTCATTCACCTTATGCTTCCATCAGAAGAGCAAGAAATAAGAGGTTCTGCTTCATGTTCTGAAAATGTACATGCTTGTCACTTTTCAAAAATATACTATTAGAGCAGTTTTGGATTCACAGGAAAATTGAGTGTAAGGTATATTTCCCATATACTCCTTCCCTACACATATACCCCCCCCCCCATCAATACCCTACAGCAGAGTGGTACATTTGTTACAATAGACAGATTTTAAACATATCTGTTGCTATTAAATAAAGATATTACAAGGCAATCATTTTAATGGCATATACTAACCCATTGTAGGCTTCAGGACCCTGATAAATGATGTATTATTTGGTTCTGTTTATCAAATAT
The DNA here is from genome assembly GCF_014108415.1 of Molossus molossus. Classification (NCBI taxonomy): domain Eukaryota; kingdom Metazoa; phylum Chordata; class Mammalia; order Chiroptera; family Molossidae; genus Molossus; species Molossus molossus. Next base: position 19,236,103 of record NW_023425347.1, read on the forward strand.
TATCATACACATGCTAATAGACCCCACAAATGGCCTTTAAATTCAAATCATATTCTGAGATAGCAAACCGACAGGGGTGTAAGTACTGTTTGTAAGTAAAATAATTATTGCCAAGAAATATTTCCTCATTTGGGAACAATAGTGTCACCTGAGGTTGCCAAAAACAAAGCTCTTTTCATCATTTCCACTCTAGCAATACAGGTCCAGATGTCATAAACTCTTTCTCAGCGTGTTTCATGGGATTAGAGTCCCACGGTAAGTCCCTTTAAATAGGAATATGTGGTAAATACATTTGAGAAACAAATGGTGCATGCCTTAGTTTTCTTTTGGAAATTTACAAAGTATATCAGCTATTTAAAAATGCTGTGAAGTCATGCACCAAATGAATTGTTTAATTTCATTTAACCTAGCATTACTTAAATTTATTTAATCATGGAATTCTTTATTATAGGGATTTTTAAAAAGCATGGCATAGGCTGGCTCCATCAAAATTCTTGGGGGAGTGTTTTTGGGAATGCAGGTTCTACTAAAACAAAATAGAATAATGATTTATATTACTAATATTATTTTTTAAATGTATGTGTAATTTATTGTCTTATAGTTTTTTTCTTTGTATTATATTTTAGTTGTATATTTGCTGTTTTAAAGTAGTGAATCTCTGACCCACCATGTTCAATGCTTAATAAAATATTTCAGACATCTTACCAATTAGTAGCAGCAATAAATTTGTCGTAGTAGACATTCCAAAATTATGAGCAAATAACTCCAAAGCAATAACCTCAAATTCTACTTCATTAAAATATATTTACACATATACAAAGTTTGTGATCACCTAAAATGCATATCCTGCAAAAAGAATCTATTGAACAAAATAAGTATATGAAACAATCATTAGTCCAATTATACTTTTTCAAAATAAGATGATGGCCACAGCCAGTTGGTAGAAGCACTGTCCAAAAGGTTGAAGGTTGGATCGCCAGTCAGAGCACACACCCAGATTGCGTGTTCAGCCCTCCGTCGGCACCTATGGGAGGCACCTGCTCAATGTTTCTCTCTCACATCAGTGTTTCTTTCTCTCTCTCTCCCCACCTTCCTTTCTCTCTAAAATCAACAAACATATCCTCAGGTGAAGATAAAAAAGTAAAATAAATTATGATGTTGAAACAAGATACTTCATTTATAAGCAGACTACTTTTTCTTTCTTTTTAACTTTTTTCTTTTATTGATATTAGAGAGAGAGGAAGGGAGAGGAAGAGAGAGATGGAAACATCAATGAGAGAGAACATCAAATGGCCGCCTCCTGCATGCCCCCACCACCTGGGCATGTGCCCTGACCGGGAATTGACCCGGTGACCTCTTGGTGCATGGGTCAATGCTCAACCACTGAGCCACACCAGCCGGGCAGCAGACTACTTATTTTCATCATCACTGTAAAGAGAATGATACCTTGAATGGTTGATAAGAGACTTGTTTCATGGTATGTAAAGCACCTAGCCCCATACCTAGCATTTAATAATGTATCAAAAATAATAGTTTTTACAAAAAATTTCTATTAAATCTCTACAAAATTTGGTTTTATGTACACTCTAAGTCATATCTATATAAATATATTTAACCTAAGGAACAGACAATGGTCACAGTGAAATAACAACGATCAATATATATATTCCCAACTTTTAAATAATAGATTCTATTTCAAAATGTCACTATTCACATAAAGGCTTTGATCATAACTCCTAATCCACAAAAGAGTTTTTCTGTGGGTTATCATAATTAGTGTCTGTACTCTAATTTTCTGATATGGTATGAAAAACATTAATTTTAACACACATGTTAAAATATATATTTATAATTGTCTACAGTGTATATAACCAAAGCACACATCTGTAGTTATGTAAAGAATTTAAAAGTACACAATTTATGACTTTGCTTGGTTTTCCACTGCTAATAATAAATTCAGAGTCTGGATGGGAGCTCCATATGCACCGCCCATTTCTCAACGACAGCGTACCTGTGGGGAAGACGGGGACACCTGCAAGGACCATACGAGAATGACATCAAGAGAATGGAGTTTTACACATAGTTTTTACAAAATAATATCCATTAAAGAAGTGCAGGAATTACAGAAAGGAAAATAGAAATTATCTATACCTAGTAAGATTTTTTTGGTTGATTGTCTGTGTGTATATGTGAATGCACATACATGTATCATGTGTATTTGTTTTTAATGATACATGACACTTATATGTGATGTGTGTGTGTACAAACCTTTTGGAGTGAGGTAGTGTATTAATACTTTAATCTATGTTGTCAATTAGTCCTCTAGAATTATTGTTCCACTTCCATTTATTAATGCCAACCAACAGATAATTTTATAAACACAATTTTGACAACCCTGGATAGCTTTAAAATCTTTGCCTCTTTGGAAAAAAAAAAAAAAAAAACTAACAAAAAAGCCTACATCTCCTCTTTGTCTTAATTTTCTTTATTTTGACTACTAGTAATACTGAACATGTTTTGATATAATTATTAGCCTTTTTATTTTGTGAATTGCTAAATCGTGATCATTGCCCATTTTATTGGAGTTTTGTTTTTATATCTTTGTTTATAAGACCTCTCTATCTATTAAAATATTAACTTTTTGCATGAAACATATTTTGAAAATGTTTCTCAGTTTATCTACTGATATCCGCCCCCCAATTTATTACCATAGTATTTACCAGCACTTCTAATTTAAAGGAACGTCTTTAATTTCTGAAAGCATGTTATATGAGTATTATTAACTAGTATACTGGCTCTTATCTTTTTTTTTTAATCCTCACCTGAAGATATATTTCTATTTATCTTCAGATAGAGTGGGAGGGCAAGAGATGGAGAGAAAGGGAAAGAGAGAGAAACATTGACGTGAGAGGAACACATCAACTGGTTGTCCCCCACACAACCCCGACCAGGGCCAGGGATGAACCGCAACCGAGGGACGTGCTTTTGGTCGAAATCGAACCCGCAACTCATTGGTCAGTGGGACAACACTCTACCGCTGAGCCAAACCAGCCAGGGCTTAGCTCTTATCTTATGAACATTTCATTCTTGTATCTTTTGTTCTTCATAATCTATAACATCTTAATTCAAAAGAAACTTTAAAATAGCTTAGTATACAAGATTCATATAATACGACAATTTGAAAACATTGTAAACTATAAAGAGAAATAAAAATGCATTAAACGTAAGGAAATATTCTTACTAATTGAGCATAATTTTAGTCCTAAGTTTCTTGGCAAGTAAGGCAAAATAAAAAAGAGTACTATCACTGTTTTCATATTTTATTGTTAAAATGAAAGCATATTAGTTCATTTAAGGAGGCAATTTTTCCTAGAACTTCATTCTAAGTAATCATGTGGTTTTAGATGCAAGCGACTGTAGAATGTATTAATTTGTTAACTCGTTCATTCAGTAGATTCACAGTGGCTGATTGTTTGGTATGAGCCACGCAGAGGCTCTGCCTTAACCGTAAGAATATGATTCTTTGAGGCCTGAACACAAGTTTCTCCTTCATTACTGTACCCTGCTTCCATCTATTTCTCCATCTGCCCTACCCAAAGTACAAATCTTAGAACAAAACTATGTTTATGCAATATCTGTGGTGGTTTTGTGGGGGTTGCAAAAAAGAGAAAATAATTCAAGGTCAATTTCAAAAAATAACTTAATATAAAGATACTGGAGTATTTAAGTATTAAAAACTTGAATGTCAGACCTACAATAATAAAATACATAGAAGAAAACATGGGCACTAAACTTATGGACCTTGGCCGCAGAGGGTTTTTGTGAATTGTGGAATCCAAGAACGTATTAAACAATCCAGCCTCAGAAGTGGTAGAAATCAAGGCAATTCCAGTTTGTGAGTTCATATATCTTTCTAGAGAAATGGATTGGATGCTGGCTATATCTTAGAAGGGCCAGATGAGGTTTTTTAAAAGTATCATACCCAGGCCCCATCTCAAACCAATTAAATCAGATCTTTTGGTGCAAGGCCTACTCAGCACTACGTTCTGAGAGTCCCAGGTGACTTTAAGTAAAAGCATTGTTGAACTTCTCTAAAGAGCTGCATTCAACATAATCATGCTGCAAACAGCTCCTGTTCTCAGTGTGTTTCTTTCAGTTCAGCATTCAAAACCCAAGGACAGAGAAGGTGATGGTCCAGTTTGACAATAATGTACACACCTGCTGAGTCAGTCGTGGCCATAGGGGAGGCTCACGAACCAGAACACAGTTGTAGAGGAGGGTGACCAGCTGTCCCGATTGCCTGGGGTTGAAGAATATCCTGGAATATGAGATTTTGAGTGCTAAACCTGGGAGAGTCCCAGTCAAACCAAAGCAGCTGGTCCCCCTTCCAGGGAGCCACACCTGCAGGCATGGTAAGGAGGAATTCTTGGGAGTGGAATCGGATGGTGGAAGGACTCAATAGCACTTCGTTACATTGTGTAGTTTTCATGTTCATAGAGCCTATTCCCATTCATTTGAAGGGTCTTGGGACTGATTTCTGGTGGGAAGAGGAGGAGGGGAGGAATGGGGATACGGTGATTTACCTGCGGTACTATATAGAGTAAATTTTAGCACCATCTCAACCATATTTAATTCAGTGTATATCAAAGCATAGATAAAACTGAGATCAGTTTGGTTATTTAGATTATAGGAACTCTTTTATGCATTTGGTTTACCCAGCAGCAAAGGTCTTAAATATATATAGTGAAAGAAATAACTTTTACTTTTATAAATCCTGTACTAATGCTCCAAAGTACTTCATAACCAGAACTAAAAGTCACAAAATTAGGAATTCAAAATGTGTCAAAAAATGTTATCTCTGGCAGCCAAACATCATCCTTTTTCACATTTTAAAATAAAAACACTACAAAAAAGTAGGACATTTTAGCTTAAAAATGACATGCTATTTCCAGGGTCTCTGCTCTCTGCTAGTCTGACTTGGCTGAATGACATTGTAAAAAAAAATTTTTTTAACTTATTTTTCATTCAGTAGGCCAAGGGACTGTTGTTTTGTCGTAGGCAGTGGCAAGAGAAGAGGTACAAACACACATAGAGGAAGTTTTCTTACTGTGATGGCACATCTGGCTAGAAAAGTTCACAACAACCTCTTAAATTATAAACTGTGGTGAGTATAAATTATTATTCAATACCATGGGTATTCTGGAAATCGACTCCACCGCTTATAGGAGAAGCAGTAAGATCTAGAGGTCCCTAGGACTCCCAAACCAAAATAAACAACGCCAACACTATAAGGCATTTGGGAACACAAAATGTAATTTGTTATATACAAGAATGCTGGGTAAGTTGAAAATTCCCGTCAGCCATACAAAGGAGAGGCCTGTAATAGATTTAATGCTGAAAGTTTAACACTGGCTCAAGATATATTCTGCACAGGAAAACCAGTGTCCTTGGAGTCTGGAAGGAGGAACTAATCAATATAAAACTGAACCAACCTAACAATGAACGCCATCCCACTGACAGGAACCACAGCTACAGAACTCCCCGCTGAAACGTGCACAAATTACTGCTTGTGATATACGGTTTGAGAAATGCATTCTAAGAAATAATCTTGCCATGTGACTGTGCAAGCAGACAGGTCTCATGATTTTGGTGCCCCAAAAGAGATTATAACCATGTGGACAATAAATGTTAAGATCTCAGACAAAGACTAACTACAAATAAAGAAACATACACAAAAAAGGTCACAGTTCCTTCCAAGGAGACATAGTGGCTTTTCTGTGCTATAGTGCTCTGGTGTGTCTACATTCTAAATCTTTAAGTCCTTAACTAGGCAGCGGGGAATGGTTTATAGTTCTCAAAGGAGTCAAATGATCAATTAATACTGTAGGCCAAGAAACAATGTTAAAACTGTTGTTGATCTCTTCGTTAAAACTAATTCAGTTAATATTGAAAAGAGAGAAATAAAATAATTCAGATTAAGTGCAAATTTTACTGACCTAAAAATAACTTGTCTGGTTGGAATTTCCCTACTATGTAATGTTTATTACCTTAGCATTTACACTAAGTATATGTTTCTCAACAGCATAAGCTCCTGTTAAAATAGCCTTCTCACAGAAAACCTGCGACCCAAGTTATTAGGGAAATTATGAGGCATTTTTGCATCTATTTCTTTGTCTCAATTTGCCTAAGAGTTTTTGTTTTGAGAGTGCTCTGGTGGTCATCGAATCCTTTCATTTTTTTGCTATCACTTCTCACATTTCTCTGGAAATGAGGCTTCTTGTCCAAGTGTAGTAGGTAGTTACACAGATGTGAGCAGAGTTGGAAGGATAGACCAGGTGCACAGGGTCCCCAGGGTGGAGAGTCCCAAGCGCCTAGAAACAGGGACAAAACTACAAGCCCTTGAAGGACCACTCCCTTAAACACTAACCCCTGGAAATAACATCTAGGCCCTAGCTGTGTTTCAGCTCCAAGCCCGGAGAAGTGGCAAGATCAGACTGAGCAATGCCATGGCTGACATCAGGACCACCTGAAAAGCTGATGAATATTCTATTGAGATCCTCTTCGAGACCTCCAGATAAAAGCCCTGAAGAAGACAGGGACCCTGTGCATATATGAGCTAGCGCTCTCTCTCTCTCTCTCTCTCTCTCTCTCTCTCTCTCAAGCTCCAAGGGCCTTTCTTTTGCCTCCTTAACTCATTTTCTGAGCCCATTTCTTCTACAGCTCTGTGATTTTCTAAATCAACTTTCTCTTATAGTTTGAGTCTTGACCCTGAATTCTTTCTTAGCCAGAACTCAAGTACTGAGGTTGCTTAACTTAGGTCTAACACCTGGTGCCGTTTTACTGCCAATAAAAGCAGTTGTTTAAATTATTGTGTTGGGAGTTCCTCTCCTTTCTCCTCACTTTCCTTTAGTTTCTAACCATTTACTAAACTTGGTTCCTAGGAAAGCTTACTGTACAAAATCTGTGTTGATCTACACTGAAAACAACCTCCACTGAGTGACATCAAGGTTTCCTCACTGAATCATCTAAACATCTGTTCTCTGAGTAGTACATGTGTTTGACCACCTGACACCCATGTCAAATGAGAGGAAGGAGCCAATATTTTGATTTATTTTTGGTTAATCCTCACCTGAGGATATTTTTCTATTGGTTTTTAGATAGAATAGAAGGGGGAGAGGGGGAAGGGGAGCGGATGAAATAGAGAGAGAGATCCATTGGTTGCCTACCGCACGACCTTGACCAGTGCTGGGAATTGAACCTGCAACCCAGGTTTATGTCCTTGACCAGGAATTGAATCTGAAACCCTTTGGTCTGCAGGCCAGCACTGTAACCACTGAGCCAAACTATCTGGGGCAAATCCGATGTTCTTAACAGAGGTTTTACAGAAGCCATGTAACTGATTGAAAGTTTTGTTTTTCTGGTTCTTTTGCAATGACAAGCAATAGTCGTCAGGGTGACCACATCAGCAAGCTAAGTCCCTCCAGTCAGTCTTCTGTCTCAAGTGGCTCAGCCTCACCTCTCCCTGAGGTTCTAAGCCCATCACATGTGTAGACTCTTGACCTGTTGATCCATAGGTAAAACTGTTAGAATTGAGAAAAACAAACAAAATTGTTTTTCCTCTTTCACATTCGTCATGAGGTCAGAAGGAAAGGAATTGGTTGAAATCTTAGCACTCTTGCTCAGAAAAGTCCCTTCACTAACTTGTGTAGACAACCTAAAGGCAACCTAAATCCTGGTCCCAATCCCCGTGGGCTAAGATCCGAAAACTCTGGTAAGGACGAGAATGACATAGTCACATGACCTCATTATTTTTTATTCATAAACTTGAATGATTTCTGCCTTTTCCAACTGGTCCATATTTTGCAAATGGGTAATAGATGTGGAATCTTACTCTGCTTCTCTAAATCCCAAAAGGAAATTGGGGAGCCCCAAGGTGCCCCTCTGAGCATGCGCCCTTGGATAAGTTGTCTCAGTGGTCCTTCCAGGGGCGAGGATGGGTTTGGCCTCTGCACTAAAGGATCCTGCTGACAGGGCTACGAGCAGCAGGACTGCAGACTCCTGAGTGATCCTCAGCAGGAACTTAATCAAAGGCTCCAATCCAGGGATCTTAAGGTAAAACCCTTTAAGCTCTCAAGCGCATGCTCAAACAAAACCCTAAGACCTACAGAAAGAAAAGATAAGCAGCTTTGAGAAATGAAAGAAACTAAAAGCTACCTGAGGCTATGAACTTGCTGTCATTCACCAGGAACAAATTAGTAGTAGACGGTAGTGTCTGGGAGAGCGAGGACACAGTTTAATCACAGACACTGTCTTCAGAAGACCAGAAATCAACCTTTTTAAATTAAAAAATCTACTCACGTCCCTGAGAAAGGAAATCAAAGCTGAATAATTGGATCAGTGTTGTCATCAAGACACATCACACTTGTTTTAATTGACTACGTTTTCATAGTCTATCTAAATATTTCAGACTTCTATAAACACACAGCCTTGCAGCGTGGTAATAAAACAGCATTTTCATAAGACTATACGAAATATCATATTTAGGGGCTATGCTGCTGGAAAAATAATTAAACCAGCAAAATACCTGAAAATGTTTTCCAAGAGGGCTGTGCTGTCCCTAACACAGAGGGAGGTGGTCTGAAAAAGCGAGGCTTACCCCTGCAAGGAACTCAAAAGCCGCTGCTCCAGAACAATGAAAGGAACTGAAGCAAATTAGAGAAGAAGAAAACATATACCAGGAAAAGATTAGAAGAGAAATGATTATTTTTTTAAAAGCCCAATGCCTGAATCTAAGTATCACAGGTCAGCCTGACCCAGAGTGAGTCTATTCCTGTGACCCTGTCCTTTTTCCCAACGTGTGGAGAGCAGACGTTCAGGTCAGGCAGGACCTCGGAGCTGGCCAGGACTGAGTAGCCAAGCGGTGACTCAGCCAGCCTAGGAAGGCTTTAGTTGCCATGGCTCCCTGACCTAAGCAAGATGAGTCTTGGAGGAACTGGGCAGGTGGACTAGTCCCATTTGTCCTCTCCTTACTCTACAGAAATGAACTGCCTTTGGGGTATTTAAGTGGGGAAACATAAACCCCAAACCAATGCAGTTACCTTCACTTTTCACATGTTACATTGGATGAGGCCCACTAAATATTAATAGACTTCACAGTCTTTATGGTGAAGTTCAGAATGACAAAATCAGGCTCCCTTTTGGTAAACCTCTCCAATACAGGTTCCCACTGAGGTAGTAATATAATTACAACCCCCCTTTTCTTTTCTTTTTTTTTTTTTATCCTCACCCGAGGACATTTTTCCATTTTTTACTCAGAGCGGGAAGGAGAGAGAGGAAGAGAGAGAAACATCGATGTGAAAGGGACACATCGAGTGGCCGCCACCCACACGACTCAACCAGGGCCGGGGACAAACTGCAGCCAAGGTACATGCCCTTAGCGGGAACCGAACCCGGGTCTCTGTGGATCACAGGCTGACGCTCTAACCGCTGAGCCAAACCGGCCAGGGCCAACCCCCCTTTTCTTGTAGGAGAGAAACGGCCTTAGGCATCCGCTGGGTACCCAACTCAAATGATCTAGTAGACAACTTAAAAAAAAGTCTGAAATTATTAAAGCATTTAAATCGGATTAAATTCACTCCGAACATTGACTTTACCTGTCTATACTTTGTGAGGTAATATGAGTTGCTATGAATGAGATTAAAGGCTCTTTCTTCCCGTCCTCAACCTGAAAAACATGACCGCTTCTTATTGCCTGTTAAGTTGTGTTTGTTTTATTGTTTTTGGAGAACATCCTTGCTTCCTACATGGAATTATCACTGCCAGGGGATGCCAGTGTCATCTGGAAGAAAAGTCACTCTTGGCTTTCAGAATCCTTTCAGAATGACAAATGTCACCACTCTGTAACACCACTGGTACATAACTGATGAAAACTCAGCCGCTTCAGCAGACCGAAGCTGTGATTTCCTGGAGAAAACACACTGAAACAGAGCCCTCTGTCATCACCTGCTGTCCCTGGGACCGATCCTCACCCTGGCTACCTCCATGGGAATTCTCATTGTGCTGAACTCCAGAAGAAAATTCAAAAACTTCATCACCTCATTTTCAAGGTGTGAATATATCCTATCATTATTCATTAGCTATTGAGGACTAGCAGATCTCCTGGCGCCTATGATGACAGAGAACATTGTCACAGCAATTCTGGACATACTAGAGTCACCGCTGTCCCTACTCCCAAGGGAAAGAAACGGCTACAGGCATCAATGTGTTGAAAAGTTATTAGAATTCTGCCTTCAACCCATCACTTACCTACAGATAGAAAATGACCTCTCTCGTGCTACAAATGAGCTTGATAGAAAAGAAAAATGTCACTTTTACACACACAAAATGGCCAAGTTTATGTATTTTCTTTCTCCAAAGTAGTAGTCTCCACAAGAATAATAGACCATACCTATTAGAATGAAATAAAGTAAAATGTGATTGATATCACCCAGTATAATTAAGACACTTACTATTACATGATTTCTTCAATTTTTCAGACCAGCCAACAAAATAATGACTAATAAGAGTTAAATTTCATATTCAGGAAGGATTTAGTGAGGACAAATAACCATTCTGACATTAGCATGTGCTGAACACAATGTATTGCTTTCTTATTTATCTCATTTTCCTATATTTCCTGATCTCAGCACTTACTAGATGCTTAGGAAAATTTTCAAATCTTTAAGTGTTCTTACCCTTTTAAAAATGTTTAATCTTATTAAATTTATGAGTAGATATTTAGACTGGTAGATATTCAAAACATAATCAACATTGGCACATCAGTGACAAAAATCAAAACCACACTGTGTAATCAGCACCCACTATTAGTAAAAAAAGAATCACATTCTTTTACTTATATTTTTATATAAGTAAGTATTATATAAATGTATTAGAACACTGCAAATCTCATTTGTCCAGGACACTTACAAGATTAATTGGAACAGAAGATAGCATATTCACGTGTATTCATATGTGTGTTGGTATATACGTCCCATTCTTCTGAGAGGGAGTATTGTTTTTCTCATTTTAAAAATTATTCTCCTGTCCTGGCCAGTTTGGCTCAGCGGTTAGAGCATCAGCTCACAGACCAGAGAGTCCTGGGTTTGATTCCCGATAAGGGCATGTACTTCCGTTGCAGTTTGTCCCCAGCTCCCATTGGGGTTGTACAGGTGGCAACCAATCAATGGGTCTCTCTCACATTGATGTTTCTTTTTCTCGTCCACCCTCTCTCCCTCCCACTCAATCTGACGATAAATGCAAAAATGTCCTCAGGTGAGGATAAAAAATAATTATTCTCCTTAAATTACTTGCTGCCACTTTCTCTATGGCTCACCTGTGGACTAATTTGTAAAGAGTGAGGTATCAAAATAATACACAGAACAAGAGAGGAGAATATTCATAAGTACAGATGAAATTCAAAGAATCATACAAACTAGTTTTCTGAATCTTACACAAAAAATTTGAAAATACGGCTGAAGTATGTACTTTTCCAAAATGTAAAATTTACTCTGGAAGTGGTAAAATAGGCATTCAATTCAAATACAAATAAAAAACATAGAAGAATCGCTCCAAGGTCTCGTCTTTCCCTTTACAACAAGCACTATGTCCACATGATTTTATAGGGGACTTTTACATGCTTTTAAAAGTAGTTGATTCTAATGCTACTTAATCTGCTTCACAGCATAGGAAAGGAAGAAAGAAATGGAGAACACTGTTATTTAAACTCAATACCGATTAAACAAGAAATGAATTTTCAGACCAATCTTACTTGTGAATATAAATCCTGAGTGAGTGAGGGTAGTTGTTTCAAAGGCAAAGCAGATTGTAGAGGAATTTGATCAAGTTTGAGGGAAAGTCCCCAAATAATACTCAGGAGCTAAAACAAATCTGTACCCTGCAAAATCACAGTACATTGGGTCCATTAATCACTAACGGATTGAATCTTCTGAGCAGGAACACAGCAGGACGGTCAAGAACTGTTTTTCAAAACGCAGACAGCTGATGGCCTACACAGTGGTCACCTGAATCCGGGCTACACACGTGGAACAGGAACTGGACCCTAGACTTTCTGAATGAGAATTATTTAGTGTCGAGGCTCGGGAATCTGACTAGTAACAACTTTCTCAACTGATTCTTCTGACCACTAAAATTTTACCACCGCAGTGTCAGCAGTTCTCAACCTGTGGGTCGCCACCCCTTTGGGGGTCAGACAACCCTTACACAGGGGTCGCCTAAGACATAACAGCAGCAAAATTACAGTTATGAAGTAGCAACGAACATAATTTTATGGTTGGGGCCACCACAACATGAGGAACTGTATTAAAGGGCCGCAGCATTAGGAAGGTTGAGAACCGCTGAGTAGTGGCTCTGCTCGTGAGTATTATTACATAATACAAATCAACCATTCATTCATTCAATAACAGATATTTATATAATGCTCATGATCTAATTTACCTTATACTAGGAGCTGTTTAAAATAATGCAGGGGAGCAGGAGTCGGCCAATTGATGTGTCGCTCTCACATCGCTGTTTCTGTCTCTCGCTCTCCCTTCCTTTCTCTCTAAAAAAAATCAATATAAACATATTTTTAAAAAACAAACAGCATTTTACTGACTAGCTTTTACAGGTAAAAACTTACATTGGCTATAGAAATAATTCCTTACTTATTTCTGTTCCCATTTTTCATAAGAAAGCACATTCTCCTCTATGTGGAGACTTTAATTCATTCAGTCGTCATCATTTCTATATGCTAATTACTGTTGAGTGGTTAGGAGAGAGAAGAGAACAAAATAAAGTTTCTGCCCTCATGTATATTCATCACATTGTTAGTATGTTAGTAATGTGGTTACTGATACTATGAGTAATATTAGTAAATGCATTAATATTGTTCAGAATATAATATTGACTGCCAAGGTAGTTGGTAATAACTATCTAATCTTATTTATCATAACAGTAAATTGAAAACAATAGAAGAAAGCTTTGTTTCCTTCCTTTCACTTTAGATAAAAAATAGAAAGTCTGGAGTTTATCTCATCGTGAATTATGGGAGTCCTTTAAAGGGTGTCTTTCATTATTCCCTCACTCACCAGCTTCTAAAATCTCCACCCTACAATTGCATTTAGGACCAATATTTCACAGCTGTCACTGAATCCATCTGTTGGTTTATTTAGAACACTATTCAGATTTTAATGACATCTTTGAGAGCATTTTAAAAACCAATGCCTGCTCCCAATTTTCCCATATCTCTTGAATGCATTAGCATTTTCAAATTCATAGCTTTGTGCAGTAAAACCTAATAAAAATGATCATATTTATTAAAGGTAGAAAAAAAAACACAGATACAGACTAAATTGTCCTCTCATTATATTATGCTCTTTCTTACCACGGAGTTATTGGTTAGGATGTTGTTAATCCTGAATCTGCCCGTTCTTCAAGCCCCCAACGAGGCTTCAGTTGTCACATCAAGGCTTCCCACTAACTCCAGTCAATGTCCCATACGTACTTTTGCACTTTGACTCCATTTAACACTCATGTAAACAATGTCTCATGTCAAACATAAATTCTGTTGTTTCTTAGTGTAAGAATTATCAAAAGAATATTACAAAAAGCAATATAATTTGTAACATATATAAATTATTATGAAGTATTATATATGTATGTATGCATATACATGTTTAATCCTTCCCTATACATACATATTAATAATTGTAATGCCCTGGATGGTTTGACCCAGTGGTTAGAGTGTTGGCCCATGGACTGAAGAGTCACAGGCTCAATTCTTGGTCAAGGGCATGTACCTTGGTTGCAGGTTCGATCCCCAGCCTTGGTCAGGGTTGTGCAGGAGGCAACCAATTGATGTGTCTCTCTCATATCGATGTGTTTTTTTTCTCTCTCTCTCCCCCTCCCTCCTACTCTACCTAAAAACCAATGAAAAAATATCCTCAGGTGAGGATAAAAAATAATAATAATAATTGGAATGATAGTCATTAAATGCAAACAGTAGTACATCTGAACTGTGTGATACAGGTGTGTGTGTGTTCTTTAGTTTTCTGTATTTCCAACGCCCTACAATAAATGCCTTTTTAAAATTTAAAGTAGCAGAAAGTGTTTTTATTGAAGATTGAATAATATGACTACAAAAATGTTATAACCTACTTAAGGATAGGTACTTTTTTTTTAATCCTCACCCAAGAATATTTTTTCACTTATCTTCAGATAGAGTGTGAGAGAGAGAGAAACATCGAATGGAGAGAGACACATCGATGGGTTGCCTTCCACATAACCCCAGTCAGGGCCAGGGATGAACCACAACCAAGGGATGTGCCCTTGACGAGAATCGAACCCAAAACTGTTTGGTCCACAGGCCGACGCTCCAACCGCTGAGCCAAACCGGTCAGAGCAGAATAGGTATATATTTTATATTCCTAAAGCTCTGCAACAACTTGCATTGACGGAAACACAGAGGATATAGGTACTCAGTAAGAACTTGGAACTGTATGGATTAGAATGAAACAGAAACAAATCACTATTATCAACATCTACACCAATACAGGACAAGAGTAAACTGATTATCACCTCACTAGGAAATCTACCCCACGGAGACATTAGGTGTGGGCTTTCATCTGGGAGTAGGACTGTCCACTCCACCAGGAAGAGTTTGAAAATTGTGGTTTTCTTGTCCAATGATGAGAATGAAGCACTAGTGGTTTTTAGTGGGTGCTGGCTAGGATGCTAAATATCTTGCAACTCTTAGCATACACCCACCTAAAGAATTGTCTCTCTCAAAATGCCAGTAGTTTACTGTTAAGAAAGTTAGTTGGATGAACCATTGATTTATTTTTTTACTCTTAAAAAAATTAGGCAAATAATAAATCAAGGCAGTATGATCTTACACTACCCACATTCCCCAGACGGTGTTTGGCAGATAAAAGATGACTTTGCTTCTTTGAACTCTTCCCATTGAGAGGAGTGTTCCCCCTCTGACAGCTTTGGCCAACGAAGTATGACAAAAGTGACGTTCAGCCAATTCCTCGGCCTAATCTTTAAGAGAATGGATACTTCTGTCCTTTGCTCTTAGAAGCCAGCCACCAGGTGAAAACGAAGACTACCTGAGACCTCCTTGCTAAGAGGGCTCCAATCACATGGAGAGGCCTTGGAAAATGAGACTGTATGTAGAGAAAGACAGACCAAGGAGCACAGCGGTGCGAGATGTGTGCATGAAAAAGCATCGATCAGTGACCCACACACAACTGTGAGCAAGTGAAAATGGTTGTTTTCAGTAATAAAAAAATGTCTCCTTTTCTTTACATCCATTTCCTTTGCTTCCTAGAAATTCAAAATGGAAGATGTGTTGGATCTTGCTGTGTTTGTAGAGACCACATGAAACACGTTCTTGGCAATAAACAAGCAGACCTCGACTCTCAGTAGAATGCTGGCGACTATTCCCAGCATTGTTTTCACTTCGGAAAGTGATCCCGTGTTTGATGCAGCGCGCAGCTACGCTATCCACCACATTCTAGCTAACTAAAGTGGACATAAACCAGCCACTGTGCTGACGGTGACTCCATTATGACATTAATTAACATAATCTAATTCCTTCACATGAAATTTCATACATGCCTCCTTGACTGATTGAAAACTACTTCAGGGCAGGAACAGTCTGCTGCATTTTTTGTGTTCCACCAACACGTGTAGACAGTTATAATACACCTTACCACTGGAAATGAAACATTTGATTAAATTCAGCATCACCTCCCCTAGTCTTCTATTTGAAAGCCCTAATGCTCTTGACATAATTTCTGGTTTGCCATAGACTCCTCGCCCTTGAAAGATTTATAATATGTAACCTCATCAAACGTCGTTATTTTACAGATGAGGAAATACACCCACAGGTTAAGTGACTTGCTCAAATTCATACTGTTATTCATACTGTGCAAAAGAAAATCATTAGAAACTTAAAATGCTTTTCTTTTAACAGATTGCTGGTGGGTGGACCAGGACAGCCGGAGGGTGCAGGCTCCTGAGCATTGGAAGGCCTAAAGTGTAGAAAACTGGCAAAAAAAAAAAAAAAAAGGTAAATTGCCGAGATTTAAGAGTTTACAATTACATCTTAATCCATCTGGAACATGAGCCAATGTGGGCCAATATCACTCACAAAATTTGAAGGAAAAAAAATGCTAAAAGACATCATTGTGAAGGGGCTAGATGGATATGAGAGGCAATAAAGTTTTTTTTTTAAATGAGTTGCATAGAGTAAATCATAAACCCAGATAGCTCTGCTTTGAGATGATTCTTCGTTAACAGCTGTTTGTTGTACTGCGAATCGCTGCGAGATAATATATGCAAGATGCTAGCTTGATGGTGGTGCTTCTGCTTCTCAAATGAACTCAACTGTCAAAAACAGGGAGCAAATCAGGACGGGAAGGCTGTCGGCAGATGCAGGGAAGCAAATGCTCCATCATACGTCTCCACTGCGTGTTTGTTATTAAACACGTATTAGGATGGTTTAAGAAACCAACTCGTGAAAGCCAGGGGTAGACAGTGTGTACGCTCGCCTTTGTTGTTGTCGTTAACCCTCTCCTGAGGATATTTTTTTCTATTGATTTTTAGAGAAAATGGAAGGTGAGGAGGGGAGACAGAGAGAGGGAGGGAAACATCCATGTGAGAGAGACACATCAGCTGGTGGCCTCCCTCATGGGCCCTGACCGGGGCCCTGAATCAAACCTGCAACGTGGGTACATACTCTTGACGGGGAATCGAACTCATGATGTTTCGACCCTTCAGTGCGCAGGCTGATGCTCTAACCACTGAACCACGCTGGCCAGGGCTATGCTTTTTTTAAAACTACAAGAAAATGCAAACTGGGTTTTATCTCTCTGACATAATAACTCCAAGATAAGAACATACATGAAGCCGATTTCTCTCCATGCAGAATCCAAAATGGACTTGAACGGTTGTCTATCAAAAATTGAATGGCAGGGCTTAGCACAACAAAAGATGGTTTCGTTTTATTAATTTGTACCACCACATTAATAAAAAAATACCAAGAAAAGACTGTTTGAAGCTATACTACGGCTTGGGTAAGGGAAACTCTCCAGGCCCTCAATCAAAGTATAAGACCCAGGCTTTGGACCTACCGCTGTGGAAGATAAATTCCCAGAAGCCTGCTCAAGTCATGGTAGGGACGATCATTCACTGAGATTTAGCATGTGCCAGACAACCCAGAATATATACAGTCTCCTTCATCGTTACCACACCCTCCAAGGCAGGTGCTGCTTCTACTTTTAAACATTAAAACTAACAACAAATCCCTCATGCTCACAAAGGTCAAGCATCCCTCTCAAAGTCATGTAGCTTACTAGTGGTGAAAAAGAAATCCAACGAGCTTTACTATGAATCAAGCACATGCCAACACATCCTCCCCCCAATCCTATAAAGCAGATATTGTTATCTTCGTTTTAATTAATAAGATAACCACGACTCAGAAGGTAAATTACAAGGCTCCAATAAATAGAGATAATAAGAGGCATATTGAGAATCTTAACCAGGGCTATCTCACTTTAACATACTTAGTTTTTCCACTGTTGGCCTCTTGTCTTCAATATATATCTATTCTCACTGTTTTGTACTTTGAATATGACTAGCACACTAATAATAATTTGGGAGTCTACCATCCAAAAAATCTAGAATCCTCAATTCAAGACAGTTGTTTACAGCTCAGGTTATCCCCAGAAATGAAACGGAAACTCATTCTATGACCCCCTCCAGTATCAGCTAGACTGGGCTGGGCTTATGCTGTGTCAACAACAGCCCCGCCTTCTTAGTACTTAATGTGGAGCACAAGGGCCCAGGAGAGTGGCCCAAGCCCAGCCTGATGTTGCATAATAAGAGGCATATTGATGTTGCGTAACATCAGGCAGCGGGCTTGGGTCACTCTCCTGGGCCATTGTGCTCCACACAGTGACACTACGATCAAGGCAGCTTTGAACTTGAGGCTATTCCATCGCCATGTGAGGCCTCTGCATTCTCCATGGCAGGGAGGAGAGTGACCAAAACATCCTGGGGGGCATCCACAGTCTCAGGCTGGAACTGACATGTATTCCTTCCTTTCCCATTGTATGAGCCCGAGCTCAGCATCAGCCAGCATATAACTCAGAGAGACTGGGACTTGTGACTTGCCATGGGACCCAAGGAAGGGGAAAATCAGATGAAATTTGTTGCACACATAGCACTCTCTCCACCATACCATCACTAAGAAAGAGATGCAGAATATAAAGAAAATAGCAAATGCTTAGGAATTAGCACATGTGGCCATCGATTCAGAATTAGAATACCTATTTCCAGATGAAATAACACAGAACCTCACTGTAACTGTATTGATTCAACTGAGAAAAGAGGAGGAAATGGTTAGAAATGATAGATGCCAGGAAAACATTTTAATTCAGTAATTAAATAAAGTAAAAGTACACATAAACATGCAAAGTGATCTTAGGATTTTATTTAAATGTCAAAAGAAAAAGGCCCTGGCCGGTTTGGCTCAGCAGTTAGAACGTCGGCCTGCGGTCCAGAGAGACCCGGGTTCGGTTCCCGCTAAGGGCACATACCTCGGTTGCAGTTTGTCCCCGGCCCTGGTTGGGTCGTGCAGGTGGCAGCCACTCGATGTGTCCCTTTCACATTGATGTTTCTCTCTCTTCCTCTCTCCCTCTCCCACTCTATCTGAACAACAACAAAAAAAAGTGGGAAAAAAAAAAGGAAAAGGAAAATTTAGCACTGTCTTGCTCTAGGGCAAGAGTTTACGCATCATTTGAGTCATTCACTCTACAGACTAGCCCTTCCTTTCTTCATTCCCTGGACAGAGTTCTATGGCAGGCCAGAAAAATCCAGAGACAGTCCCAACCCTCTAAAACAGGACACTCTGATAGATGAGCAAAGCAGAAACGCCTGAAATGAAAAGGCAAGGATACAGGGATGGAATCTCCAAGTAAGCCTTGAAAACACCAGGCCTAGAAAGAATCGGTAGGGTCTCCTCAAAGGAACACACTGTTCCCTAAGGCTCTGTGTCTGTCCAGCATGTGACGCATTTCTCCTGGCTGCTCCCTTTCAGGTGATATGGTGGTTCAGTCTTTGTTGGAAGCCTACGGAAAATACTCCGGAGCAAAACAGTCTAGAACAAAGAAAGCCCCATCCACTATGTACATCAGCGACAGCAACATACAGAACCTTTATGATGCGCTGTTTTCAGCCTGGGCCCGCCCACTTTGCAAGAAAGTGAGTGACACCTGCCACAGCCGCCAGCGCCTCCTGAGAAACCGTCTCTGCCTCACTCGGTCCTCACGCGCATCCTTAGATGCGCAACGCAAACATGGTATAAGCCTTAAATGTGCTGATTATTTTCAAGAAGCCTTTCAGAAGGCACAGTCGATGCTGAGCAAAATGATTTTTCAGCTCAATTTATTTTATTAGTGAGGACTCTGGGGACATTTTTGGGGGTGTAAATCCTTTTCTGCATTACCATGCAAAGGAAAGTGTTGTCGTCTTTAAAGTCCCACAAGCGTGCACTTTTTCCCACCAGCCAGCGTCTAAACCTGTCCTCAGAGAAAGTTCTCCTTGAAGGTGTCTTAATTCCAGAGGTCTGATTGGGCCACAGACAATTCTGTAGTTCATTTATTTCTGCCAGTTTCTGCTGCAATGGAAAATAAATAAATAAATAAATAAATAAATAAATAAATAAATAAATAAATAAAACAAAAAAAAAGAAAATAAGAAAGAAACCCATTTCCCACTTTTCTCCCAAACCAAAATTTTCAGGGCAAAAATGAATTCTATGCTCTTGTAGTTAATTATGAATCTCATCGATTTACCCAGGAAGGTGGCTCTTGGTTACTAAAAGCCCTATTTCTAAATCATTTTGCTGTGGAACTTTTGCAAAACTTTTTTTTTTTTTTACTGGATGAAGAAATGTAGGGGGAAAGGAAGTGAAATAGGCATTCTCCAAAAACCCAAATGTTCAGTGTTGTTGTTTTTTTATAGTAATAATCCAAATTAATCTAACTTCCCTTCCTTCATACTTAAAGAAAGATTATAACTGGAAAGTCTGAATACAATGTCTTCAGGTACTTATTAAATTCAAAAACACAGCTTCCTCCTAAAGTCTATAATCTTCCTTCTATTATCTCTCCCCCTTCATTATATTCCAATCATTAGTGTATGTTAGGGAGATTTTTTAACAATGCCTAATTATATGATGGATGCATTGAACAACATAATGCTTACATCCAAATAATAACTTAGTTGTTATTACATGTATTCTCTCCTGATTAATTGCCACCAAGCCCTGTTTCAGATTTTCTAAATTAGTACAATGATATGATTGGTTATCCTTTCTACTTTTGCTATTTGTAATTCTCTGCCTACCTAGGCTTTAGAAAGGAAAAAAAAAACTTAAGCATATTACTTGATTTTGTTGTTGTTTGTTTTATTTTAATATTGACATGCACACAGAGGGTGTTACCATCATTGATTACCATGATCATTTTGGACTTTTCTTCTTTTAAGTATGAAAAGAAATATCTCGGGGTCCTTACAGGCTTCTCTGGAGTTGTTTAGCATCTCTGCTGTGACTCTTGAGACAAAATCTACCCCTCAGTGCTGACCCAAAAGGCCAGCCCCAGTCAGGCTTAGTCTCTTCTTATCTAGGTAACTTGTAAGTGTAATTACCTTGCCTTGCAAACCCAGAGCCAAAGACATTTCTACACCAAAGACTATGCCTTGGAGTTTCCAAGTGCTTTGCTCCTCTTCCCCGCCTTCCTGGTCCTTTCCCTTTGGGGCCCTGTGCCTTTCCATACGCAACACGATCCTCGATAGAGGATAACTGTAGCCTGTGCCCTCTGGCTCCAGACAAATCAAAGGTTTGGGGCCTAGGAAAGGCCTTCTTAGTTCTGCATGGATGCAGAAAGGGCTCTGAGGGTTCTCAGATACACTGAGGGGTCATGTTTAGTTCAGCTGGATCATCACTTCCTGTCTGATACATTCCAAGTGCCAAACTAAGATATACAGAATAATAGCCCAATAGTCATGCCTTCATGCTGCATATAATCTAGTATGGGCTAAATGCATGTAGTAAATAGTCTCAGCACTGATGAAGTGTTGTGAAAGAGGGGGGCACCTGGTGCCGTAGAACAAACACCTAATGCATAAGGAGGTCCCTGGGGAGTCCTTCAGAGGATAGCAGTGTCATCTGGCAGGGTGAGTGGTGGTTACCAAATAAAAACAGAGGGAAAGAATGCTCCAGGCAGAAACAGCACTGCTTAAATAAACACATGAAGCATGAGAGATGGTGTTGTGTTTAACATAATTCTACACAGTCAGTCTCTTACAGCAGGCAAAGACAAAACAGGAAAAGTTTTGCATGATCTGCTAAATAGTTGATATTTATTCTCTAGTCACTGGAAAGCCATTGAAGAATTCTGACAGAGAAATGAAATGATCAAGAAAGTCAACTGATCTTGGTGATTACTAGATTAACTCAACAACCAATTTTTGAAATTCTACTGAGTGTTGGGCATGCCACAAAGAGTTAGAAATATAACTATCAGCTAGATCTGTTCATGCTTTTACGTTGTTTCCAACCCAGGAGCTATATGGCAAAGGAATAAAGGGAGGAAGGGTAGAAGATGTTGAAAATGAAGACAAGGTTCCTGACTTGGGCATCTGGGTGAAGAGTGGCTCTATTTACAGAAGTAGGGCACAGAGGGAAGAAAGTAATTCACTTTGGAACATCTTTTCTTTCAAATGCCTGCCAAGTGGCTAAGAAGAAATGTACAGCAGATAGCTGGAGCTCATGCTGCAGATAAAAATATGGGAGTCATCAGCATCCAGGTAATTGTTTAACCAGCAGTTGGCAAACTACAGTCAAGGAACGAAATCCAGCCAAAACTTGATTTTGTGTGGATCTCGGGCACTACTCTCGTGTGCTAACACTGTGAGTCACAGAGGTTAAGCTAGGGTGTCCCCTCAACCCCAGTTTCCCCTTCTGCCTACAGTACAGGATCTCTGGCCAATCCCCATCCTCACTCCCTGAGCCCCACACCCTCCTACCAGCCCTCTAGGCCCCAACCTCTGGAACCAGAGAAAGTCCGCAGCTGACAGTAAGTGTGTGCAAAGTGTGCCCACCACCTGGGAATGGCCAAACTAGACAAACAGGACTAGAGTGGGATAAAAGTTTTTCTGCTCTGCCCTATAAGTTCCTACATAATACCTTCAATTTTGTGCTTGGCACATGAAACCTAAATAATGTATTATCTGGTTCTTTAAAAACAAACAAAACAAACACAAAAAAAGGTTGTCTACCCCAGTTTAAAACTAAATGCAATAATGAAAAAAAAGCTTAGTTTTGATAGATTATGCCACTGGAATTCATGTCAAATGAACGAAGATGCTCTTAACTTATTCGGAGGTTTAAAGCTGGAAATGCTGAAAGCATGCATTACATTCCACACAAGTTCCTTCCTCCACTCCCCTCTCCCTTTCCATCTGCAGAAACAAAAATAGAAGCTAATTCGTCAGGATAACCAAATCCCATCTTGAAGATGCTGTAAGATAGTTTGTTCTGGATTTTTCATACTTTGGGTTATACTTTGTCTCAGAGATTCGTCCATGTGCATTGTTTTGCAGGCAAGTGAGCTTTTAAATCCCACAAGTGTATTAACTCATTTATAAAAAGAAGAAATTGAGGCACTGTGTCTCTAGCAACCACCCAACTGAAAAAGTTAAAAACCAACTGGTTATATGTCTGGTTCTTTGGTTTCTACAATTCTAGACACCCAGGATAGTCCCTCTGGTCACCGAGAAGACTGGTGGCCACAGACCGGTGGGAACAAAGTCAATGGCAGCCTCTCTTCCAGCTCACACGCTTGATTTTTAAAAAACATTTTCAGATATCATAATAGCTAAGTTGTGAAGACTGAGAAGCACAAGAGTCTGAGAAGCATGTGGGAGGTAATTAAGTGCTATTAGAAGCAAACGGAACCTAATTTGACCGAATAGCCAAGTGCGGTGTGGTCTTTTGAAAACATTTCCAAATACAGGAACCGAATTTGATCCTTTAAGTCCTCCTTGTCTTTAGGATGCATGTTTATTCAAAGAACAGATGGGGAGGAAAATCAGAAAAAGACTTTGGTGGACCCACATAAAACAGCATATTTGCGTGTGGGCACAAAGGGAAATGAGTTTGGGAAGGATTTTCATCTGTTTGATGTGTGGAGATAGTCTTGGGAAGTGGGAAAGCACTGACTTTATTTAATCTCTCCTAGGGAGGAGATTCAGAAAGCTCTTTAAAAAGGAAAGTTCCCTGAGTAAGCACATACTTCCATGGTCTCACCTCTTTGGTATTTTCCAGTATAATAAAAGGGGACAGATACCCAGGGCTAGAGTTATGGGGTACAATGAAGAAGAAGAAAGAACATTTAGGAATGGGTATAAACTGCCCTCCACAAATTGAGCTGTTTTAGGGTTTAAATATTTTCAATACATTTTCTTTGGATGAGATGAAGTCATGCTTATGTGTGGATTATATCTTCCTAATGGTGAGGACCAGCGTCGAAATCAGCAGAGCGCGGCACTGAAAATCAGCATAAGGCTGGTAGCATGTATGACCTACCAACCTAATCCCACATGTCTCCCAGTCCCACCAAACAATAAAAATTATAATAATAAAAAACTATTTCTGTTGAGATGCCCAAGTTGTCATTGCTTGTCAGAAAAACGTGGGTGTAAACAGATACTTAAATCTAGTGTAATCTTTGATGGTTACTTAAAGCAAATTGAGTTTTTGAGCCCGATGAGGTGTGTTCCTTTGAAATGGTAGCATCATTCTGGAGCCCAACACAAATAAGAAACCACAGGGGGGAAGATTGTGGATGAGAAATCACAATGAAAAGGAATTACCCTGCTGGTTGGTAACATTTCCATATGGACACAGCAGCAAAACAACAAAAGATCAAAGAGCGACCCAAAAAAGAAGGGAGTGTTCAGTCTCATAATTGTGCATGTGTGTGAACACACAGCCTTCTGTAAGGATAATAGCAGAAACATGTTTTGCAAGGGAGGTTCAATGTATGCCATCTAATGGGGCTGCTTGGCTGAACCTCAATATGCAACAATCCACTCTGCATTTGTAAAAGATGCTACTGATTAATGGTATCTCAAATTTGTAATAATAGTTAACAGATGCCCAGGAGAAAAATATTCTCAAAGAATAGAAGTCCTGTGTGTTTCCAAACCTCATTGTAATTACTCCATCTGTGGTCTAGTGCTATCAACCCATTTTGTGGCCAAAGTCCGAAGGAAGAAAACTGTGTCATCTTCACACTGAGTCAGAGGCCGAGGTGGGAATGAACTACGCATCATAATCCCAACCTTTAAGTGACAGCACTAAATATAAAATTTGCTTTTATTCTTTAAAAAAATTTCATCCTTACCCGAGGACATTTTTGCATTTATCTTCAGATAGAGCAGGAGGGGGAGAGAGAGAGACATTGATGTGAGAGAGAGTGGTTGCCACCCACACAACCCCAACTGGTGCCAGGGATGAACCGCAACTGAGGTACATGCCCCTAGCGGGAAACGAACCCAGGACTCTCCAGTCTGTGGGCTGGCGCTCCAACCACTGAGCCAAACCGGTCAGGGTTGAAATTCGCTTTTTTTAAATAACTTTCTTTCATAAGGTAAAATTTCATTTCTGATTCATGACATCACTTATTTTTCTGTTTAAAGAGGTTAGTGAGTCCCCTTTCAAAACCACAGCCACATTCTACATTTAGTACACTCTGAAAAGTTTTAAAGAAATTTAATATTTGGTTACAATGATGTGTTATCAGTTACTCTTAACACATAGGTAAAAGGTAAAAATGAACTGAAGAAATGATATTAGGAAATGCAGAAAAGCATAGTACATTTCAAAGTATATCATTGTTGCCTGGCCCATGTGACTCAGTGGTTGAGCGCTGACTCATGCACCAAGAGGTCACTGGTTCGATTCCTCATCAGGGCACATGCCCAGGTTGTGGGCCCAAACCCCATTGGGAGGGCATACAAGAGGCCACCAATTGATGTTCTCTCTCATCGATGTTTCCATCTCTCTCTCCCTTCCTCTCCAAAAAAAATCAATAAAGAAAAAAAAATTTTTTAAATATCATTGTTCAAGAGAGCACTAGTCCAAATTACTTTTTTTTTTTTTTTTCAGGTCATTCAATGACTTCTTGGGGAAAATTAATAGAACAAGTTTGGAAGGAGTCTTTTTCTGCTTGCATTCAGAAAACAAAATGACCAAGACACAACCTTCAACATCTAATTATGTTATTAGATTTAATGTTTGCAATTACCTGGGGTTTTATATTCTCAAAGTGCTTTATAACCTTTAATTAGTCCCTCTTCCTAAGTCCAGCTCAATTTTCAGATGATAATACTGAGACACATAGGTTATGATTTTCCCTCCCAGGGCCAAGGAAGTTTAGTTCAGAAAACCCAAGTTAAGTCTGCAAGTAGAACCACTGTGTGAGCCCTGGGCTCAGGATGGGCCTTTCATTCTACAGCTGAAATTTTTATTAAATGTGAAAGTGTGCAACATTTTATCACCAGATGTAGGGTTTAGTTTTTTTACTGTTAAGTAACTTTTCATTATCTTTTCCCTTTTGCTGTAACTGCAAGCCAAACATAAGTCGGTATCTTTTCCTCTTGCTATGTTCTTACCTCCAAGTTCTCCTGCCCACTTACCCTCATTTGGGGACACACTATTAATTTTTAGAATAATGTTTTCTTAGTGTTTGCAGAATTATTTTTGTTAAGTGTGTGTGTGTGTGTGTGTGTGTGTGTGTGTGTGTGTTAGGGTGTTAGGGCCAGTGTGGTTAAGAATAGTAGCAAATTCAAGAACTCCAGTTTAAGCAAATTTTTAAAGCTTAAACATGTCATTTAAATACCCAATTTAATAGGAAGTTTTAAGAAAGAGAGAGAGATGGGAAGAGAGAGAGGGTAATTGTGGGCTCTTCTAAGTGCCTTTTTCTGGCTCGCCTCCCAGCTGCCATGCAGGGGGATCAAGGTGGGTGAGCAGCTTACTCCAAGCCCTAGGGCTCTGTATCCCAGCTGCCAATATCCTCATAGGGTCAGTGAGCAGGCAGATAGCTCGTTCCATTTGTAACCATGAGAAATCGAGTTCCCTAGGGAAAATATGCACTCTCCATATGTTCAGCCCTGTGCAATGGTCTAGGTGAATCACAGTCGGAGAGACAGAGGGAAAGGGATGTGTCCTGACACTTGATTTCCTCCGAGATATCAGACTGTCATTTCCAGGGCTAGTACAATGGCTTAAACGGACCACTAATCTGATCCAGCCAGGGTGATGGGATGCTTTTAGGAGCTTTCCTTTAAGTGCATCTGAATTCTATTCTAAGGCTTCCACAGAACTATCAAAATGAAATGCTTTGATGTGTATCCCCTCCAAGCAAGCACTGTACACAATTCAGAGCCTCCTCATCCAGCCCCTGCCCTTCTGCTCCCCTTCCTTGCTCCGTCCTCTCTCCTCCCACCACCAGGCAGCTTGGCCATGCTATATGCCTTCCTGCTCATATGAACTGCAGTTGCTGAAAAAGTGAAGCCAAAAGAAACAGCCAATAAAAACAGAAACAGCTGTAACAATTTTGCACAGCATGGTCTTGATTTCCTTGAGTTTTGTATTTCTCTCTCTCTCTCTCTCTCTCTCTCTCTCTCTCTCTCTCTCTCTCTCTCCCCCTCTCCCTTCCTCTCTCTCTCTCTTTCTCTCTCTCTCTCTCTTTCCCTCTCCCCCTCTCTCTCTCCAGCTCCCTTTTCCATATGCGCCACTACAGTATGGGGGCCTGTAATAGAGCAAGAAATTCTTTCCCCTCTCGAAACCCTTGTGTAATTGAGAAATAAGGTTGGAGTCCATTTAACATAATCAGCTCCAAAATAAGCAGAGCCAACGGGAGACTGAACCATGGGGAATGAGTTGAGAATCTTGCCACCAAAGACAGGTGCAAAGATTTTTTTTTTTTTTTTTTTTTTTACAAAAAATAATAGACCCAGCTCTCAAATTTGCTCTTTCTCAGGCGGCTGTTGTCAGCGGGTGTGCCTGTTGTCCGTGGAGCCCGCAGAAGCCGTCCTGTGTGTTACAGCTCTGTTTTCATTTGCCTCTCAAAATGGGACCTGTCCCAAAGACTTGACTGGATTGTTGTTTACAGTAGCCTCACTCTACGTCCATCTGCTCAAATCCCAGCCATGGAAAGGTAGCTTGTAAATGCAAAAAGCTACCGTAGGAATGACATTAGTGGTTTCAGAAAAGAAAGAGGGAAAGAACAACTAAAGCACTGAGCAAACATAGAAGGCAAGACCAACAGCAGATGTGATCAGCTCCTTCTTTCCTGTCCGTGCAGGCTCAGGAACCCTGGGAATGTTTACCTTCCTCAGAATGCATAAAGGATCAGAATATGCCCTCTTCCACCGTTTCTTCAGGAGGTGCTCTGTCCCAAATCCCTAGTTAAAATGCTTGCAGTGATGGCATTGATCTCTAATGGTTATAAAAATCTCCTTTGGACTTTTTTTTTTTTTTTTTTTTTTTTTGATGTTTTGGGTGGTATATGCTGTTTTGTTTCCCGGCAGCTGCTTCCTGTCTTTACCCATGTTCTGGGACTTGCCCCAGTGTGAAGCTAAGCTGGATCTGGGCTGAACATAATGGAGAACTGGTTGGAATAAAAGTCCTTTCATGGTGGCACAGCCCTGTTTTTCAGATGGTGTGAAGCAGATCTGTAGTTTATTATTAATAATAGCACATGCGTGACACCACATCTTCAAAGGACTGTGCAAACATGAATTCTTTTGTGATGTGAAAAAAAGGCGGCAGCAGCAGCAGCATCTTTTTAAAGTGAATCTCCCAGTCTTCTGGAGAGGGGCAAAAACAAGAGCCCCATTCCAGCCAGAGATGAATGAATCAAACCCTGGAGGTCTGGGATCTGGGTCCAATTGAGGAGCACTTTGAAAAAAAAGTCAAGAGTTTTATCTGAACTAGAGCATGTTCCAAATTCGACACTCTTTCAAACTCACATGGAAGTCTTTCAAAAACAAGCTGTGGTATCTTTGTTCCAGGAATGAAACAAACAGAATGAAAGAGAGAATAGGAGTGCAGAATTAACGTGCGTTTTCTTTGTCGTTGAAATCTGATCTACAGTCTCCAGAAGAAAGACAGGATTATTCTCACCGGTTTGGCAAAGCTTGCCCTTCAACTTCTTTTAATAAGTGATTTCTTTGTCAAAGTCACAGTCATCTGTAAAAAAGTGGCAATTAATATCCCATTTTGCAGAAACTCAAAAAGAGAATCCAGATGCTCCATTGGACTTTGGACTTGAATTGAACTTTCCAAATTGGCTTTTAAGTTTTTCTTCTATTTGAAGATCTTTTCCCCAATATTCAAAAATATATGTATTGGATATATTGGCATTTGATGCTTACAAAAGAATATATGTAATCTATACTCAAGTTACCAAGCACAACTTATAAAGTAAAAACTAATAAAACTGCTACCTCACTTAATAACTAGAACAATACCTGGCAACTACCTCTGTGTGCCTTCTCTTTTCTACCCATTGCCTTCCTGACTGGGGTCACCATAATCCTGAACACTGTGGTGAGTGTTCCTATGGCAGATTGATCTCATGAATAGCCCAGATTAATGTTCTCCCCTGACCTTTGCTTTATAAAATTATCATCTCTTCCTATTCTGATCCCAGTCTTGATCATGTGACTTGCTTTGCCAATGGGATGTAAGCAAATGAGATGCCAGTAGAACTTTGGAGAGCGCGTGTGTATTCCGGCTTGCCCCTCATCCTCGTGAGAACTCAGCCAGCCTAGCTCACTGGATCATGACAAACATGTCGATCAGAGCTGTTCACACTAGATCATGGTTACCCTAGATCTGTCAATAGCTGAGCCGAGAACATATGTCAGCTAAGATTACCAGAACCAGTTGAGTAACCTGTAGCTTCCATGGAAACATGAGCAAGCCCAGTCAAGATCAGCTGAGCACTGGCAATTTCAGATGAACACAACTGACTTGTGGGCCAAATAAAGAATATGTTTCTTTCTTTAAGCCATTAAATTTCAGGGTGGTTGTTCGTAGTATTGTTTTGGCAATCAACTCCTTTTACAGTGTTCTCTCTCTTTTTAAATAAAATCACAAATATATTGCTTGGTTCTGTCTTTTCATCTTTCACTCTCTTTTTAATAAATTTTAATAATTTCATCACAACACATGTTTTCCTTTGTGACTATTTTTACCTACCATAATTTTACTTTCATTTATATAGTTTCATGTAGTTATAGTGATTAATTTTTGTTGTCATTTAATGTTTTTGTGAACATAAATAGTTTTCTTCTGTTAATGAGCATTTGTTTTCAGTTTGTGGTTATTATAAACAATAAGCCATCCACAAATGTTTTCTAATGGACATTTGCAAGTTTCCTAGAGTAAATATACCTAGGAGTACCATAGCAGGACTATGGGTGAGAATGTTCAAATGTTGAGGCTCATGAATGACAAATTATTTTCAACATTGTCAGTAACAATTCACACATCTATCAATATCTATCCTGTAAGACCCTCTACAGCTGTCTGCATTAAGGGGGCAGAAGCAGAGGAGCAGTAGGAACCCTTGTGGATGGTTGTCATGACTGAGGCCTGAAAGTGGCAGCCATCACTTCTGGTCACATGTCATTGGCTCAAACTCAAAATCATGGTCTTATCGCTGTAAGGGTCTCTGCAAAATGTAGTCCAAAAAAGAAGAAATGAGCAGGCCACATAGTCACTTTCTGACATAGCTTCTAATGGTTCTAATACTAAAACATTACTTTCTATTAGATAAGCACTCAACAATCTATAAAGCACATTTATGTAAAGATTTTTTTTACTTTCACACTCCCATCAACTCTCGAGGGAAATTAGATCAATTATCATTATCCTCATTTTATAAGTGAGGAAACTAGGTTCCAAGTGGTTAAGTGACTTGCCCAAGGTCCCAAACTTAGTAATTTGCAGAGAATAATCTCAACTCTTTTTCCCCAAAGTCTTGTCCTATTTCTAGTATAATTAACCTTTCTTTCCCCAAATATTCATTCACTCAACAACTGAAACTGATGTTTGTGTAACTACTACATGACTATTGCAATATGCTTCCTTCTGAAAACACAAAAAATGAACACCATTAGGTTCTCACTATTTCTTTCTATCTGATATGTCCTACTATCTCCATTTCCTCACTAGATACTCACAGCTCAATATATTCACACTGGGTTCACCAGTAATTTCCAGTTCAGTAAATACAGTGGGTATAGTTCATTCTTTATCTTCTTTGAATATTATAAAATCATTCCAGATGGTGACCCTTTTGTCTTTGTAATGCTGCCTTCCTTTGATTCCCATGATCCAAGACTCTTCTGATTTTCTTTCTACCTCCCTAGTTAATTGTATTTAATAACTCAAATTATTTCTGTCTTACCCTCCTCTTTGTACACTGAGAACACCTGGACCCTGCCTGCCAAAATCAGGTCTTTCTTCAAAGTTTCAATTGCAATGTCATCTTCTTGAGGACACTTTGGCAAGCGGAAATGTTTCCTACGCTTTGGAAAACTTTATTCTTATCTCTTTCACAGGATTGACCACATTCCACCTTATAAGAGTTGTCTAGCTATCACAAGTCTCATCAATTTAACTAAATTCCTTTAAGGCTCAATCTGGCATGTTGTCTCCCCTTACTTTATCTCTTTATCTTCTCATTTTTGGCTAAAGCCCTTTATAAATACTGTTTCCTCTCTACATAAATCTCTCTCTCTCTCTCTCTCTCTGTCTCTCTCTCTCTCTGTCTCTCTCTCCCCCTCTCCCTCTCCCCCTCCCCCTCTCTGTCTCTCTCTCTCTTGATTAATTCCTAATCATCTTTCAGAATTCAGCAAAAGTCACTTCTTCAAAGAATCGTATCTTGAAACAGACACAAGCTCAGGTGCCCTTGTTATGAGCTCACATGGCACCCTGTGCTTTTCCCTCTTGACACTCGTCACAACTGTAGTGCAACATCTAACTGTGAAATATATTTCATTTCTCTTTATTCTGTTAAAATTTTAGTCCTGAGTTTACAGTGTCCGTGTGTGCACTATTGTTGTTATATAGTCTTTGCATACATCAGGCCTTTACTAATATATGTGGAGTGAAATAATTTTATTAGTATAGAGTAAAATCTCAATAATGTTTAGATGCTACTTCACACACAACTTACCATTGACTAAAATCATTGAGGTGGTTTATTTTTGCACCCAAACTCTGGTGCCTGATTATTTCGACCTTATTACCAAACTAAATAAATTTGCTTTGAATTTTTTTAATGTTTTTATTGATTTGTTTAGAGAGAGAGGAAGGGAGAGAGAGATAGAAACATCAATGTGATAGAGAAACATTGATCAGCTGCTTCCTGTACACCCCCTACTGTGTATCAAACCCACAACCCAGGCATGTGCCCTGACCCGGAATCGAACCAGGACCTCTCGGTCCATGGGAAAATGATCAATCCACAGAGCCACACTAGCCAGGAAATGCATTTGCTTTTAAACGTCATCTTATTAGATTGAACCCACTGGATTTGCTTTCCTTTTCTTTTTTGATGCGTGCCCCTAGCGGGAACCGAACCCAGGACTCTCTGGTCTGCAAGCCGATGTTCCAACTGCTGAGCCAAACCGGCCAGGGCTGGATTTGCATTTTGTTGTTCAACATATACTATCCCTCATACTTTCATGTTTTCTGATATTTTGATAATCAAATTGATAAAAGTGCTGAATAAGACAAACCTCAAGACAGGGCTCTGAAACTTGCCACTTGAAACTACCTCTTGCTATAGTTGAACTTACCATGGAAGTTAAACTTCTTAGCTATATTATCCTGATCATGGCTGGTATTTTAAGGAGAGTCTACAAATCAAAAATTATTTTAAAAAAAAGGTTCTTATGCTGCATATGAAAATCTAATATCTCTTTTAAGATCCCCCCAAAAATCATCTCCTTAATGAATTGCTACCTAATTTTTCTGGACAAAAGTATTATCTTCCTTTTCAGTATTTTCCAATTTTATTCTTACCATCACTATCTCACCACATTCTGGCTTTATATTATAGTTAACTGATTGGAAAGTACCAATTCTCACTATTTAAATCCAGTTCCTTCAAGGCAACAGGGGCTATATTTCCTGCAATGAAGTTACTACTTATTTTCTCCAACAAGCCAGAGACTGGCATTTTACATATACCATTTTATTTCTTATTGAGGTAAATATTATACTTATAAGCATTCAGAGAAGAGGAAACTGAGTCTCAGAAAAGATTTTATTTATAGTCCTCATCTAGCACTAGTTCTTTTTCGTAGTATACATAAAATGAGTAATTAATTGTCAAATTAAAGTACAGAATTGATGTTCATGGCAATTTATACAGGAATTTCACCCTCCAAGGGACTATGGTCCCAAAATGATATTCATACTTTGGATCAGATGCCTGGACTAAATCAGAACTGCTATTACAGATAAAATTCCCTAATGTTTTGTTGTTTTCTTTTTCAAAGAGAGTATGCATTCGATATTGCTTCAGGCAAGTAGAGACAGGACAGATGTGTGATTTGGAAAAACAATGTCGGAGGAAACAAAAGTATGTAAATTATGCCTTTTCTGTACACTTCAAGACCATTTTTAAACTGATAAACTTCTTCAAGGTGACATACTAACCTTTTGAAATAATTTTTGTCACTAGAGTACACTGACCACAAATCGGGCTTTTTATTAATAGTAGACCAAAGAGGCAAAAACAGTGTTCATAACAGCAGTGTTATTAGTCTTACCAAGAATTTTTTTTTTCTAAAACTAATCTAAACAAATACTTTGTGAGATAGATCAGATAATGAGTAGTTTAAATGATTCAGAGAACTTTCCCAGAAAATCTATAGTTTTCTTTTTGAGAAAGCCATGAACAAAAACTCAGCTTGGAGGTCATGTTTTATGCAAGGATTTGCAGAATCTTTCTAAAAGGAAAGGATTTTCTCATCTAATTACCATTTATAGATGAGAAGACTGAGACCTAGAGAAGTGAAAATAACTTTTCCAAATCAAAGAGCACTTATGTTGGAACTCAGACTAGAGCCCAGTGTCTGGCCTCAGGGTCAAGTTGCTCCATCTCGACTGCCGATCATGCTCTTGCAGATCAGTACCCACAATTCATGTTTTACATGCATGACTTCCTGCACATGACCACCCAGACTTCTAGTGGCAGCTCATTTCCTCATTGGCCTATGCAATGTTTATTTCTTGCATGGAAATCTTATTTTACTTGTCAAGACAATGCTTCTTCAGTGTGGCAGCCACATTTTATCATCTGTGTGTTCCACACAGGGCTGAGCCAGTAACTCTTCCCTCCAGCAAGCCTTGACTATAAAGACTCTTTTAATAGCAGACACAGCGTGGCAGAGTAGGCAGGATACAGCATGGGCTTTGGAATCTGAGATCATGACTGTACACGCTACTCAGTAAGTGTCACCATCTCTTAAGCTTCTCAAGCTTCTATTTCCCATCTTTAAAATGGGAGAAATAATAGTTACTATGCATTGTTGTGATGGGGATCAAATGGGACATGCATGAATTGTGTTTATTGATTACGATGAGTAATTCCTTGCAGTTTGTGTTTGCTGTTCTTAGATTTTGCTATCAGGTTTTCTGAGTTGACGTTTTCAATGCATACTGCTATTAGACTATATTCTTTCTAGAACATTGGAAAACGATCAATGGAGAATATATTCAGAACAATATATTCTTGGTAAATTATCTTCACACAAATAAAATAAAAGGAAAGACAAGAGACATTAAGGGAAATAGAAAAGCATTCCAGCCCTGGACAGTTTGGCTTAGTGGTTTGATTCCAGTCAAGAGGACATACGTAGGTTGCAGGTTTGATCCCTGGCCCTTACTGGAGGTGTGCAAGAGGCAACCAATCAATGTGTCTCTCTTCATCTCTCCCCCCGCCCCCTTTCTTTCTTCCACTCTCTCTAAAAGATCAATGGAAATTATCCTTGGGGGAGAATTAACAAAAAAATAATAATAAGAAGAAAAGCATTCTATACATTATCTCCACCCAGGGCATTTTGTTGTTATTGTTTCCTTTATTCCAGTAGCCCATTAGGCAAGCCCAAACCTAACTTTAACAATAACCTTGAGATGGTGCTTATGGACCTTCAATTGTGTATTAGGGTTCTCCAGAGAAACAGGACCAATAGGAGATATCTATGTCTATATCTACCTTTACTTAAATCTATATATCTATATCTGTCCTTCTGTGGAGAGAGAGTGGGGGTGGGGGTTTTTAGTAACAATTTCACATGGTTGTGTAGACTAAGCCAACAGGTAAACAATACAGGTAGCAACTGATGTTGTAGTCTGGAGGCTAAATTGCTTTTACTTCAAGAAACCTGTCTTTGCTCTTAAGGCCATCAGTTGATTGAATAAAGCCCCTCCACATTATAGAAAGGAATCTACCCAAAATCTTTTAACCTAAATGTTAATTATATCTCTAAAGAATGCTTTAGTCTAGATTGGTGTTTGACTAAGGAACTAGGTACCCTATCCAAGCCAAGTTAACACATAAATTAACCCTCACCACCTTCAACTTAGTGAGCGCCTAGTACGTGCAAGCAAGTGAAGTACAGTGAGTGTGTAGATACATGTTAAAGCATACAAGAGAATTAGAAAAGGAACTACACAGCTATATGAAGTACATTACCTTCGATCAGGCTGCTATAGCAGAATACCAGAGGCCGGGTGGCTTATAAACCATAAACATTTATTTCTCAAAGTTCTGGAGTGGAAGTCCAGGGTCAAGGTGCAGCATGGCTGGATGAAGGCCTTCTTCTGGGTCAAAGACTTCTGTTTGTATCCTCACATGATGGAAGGATCAAGTTAGCTCTTTGGGGCCTCCTTTTTTATTTTAATATTTTTTAATTGATATTTTAGAGAGAGAGGAAGGGAGAGATAGAAACATTGCTGTGAGAGAGAAAGATTGATTGGCTGCCTCATGCACACTCCCTATTGGGGATCGAACTCACAACCAAGGCATGTGCACTGACCAGGAATAGATTAGAACCTCTCAGTCCATGGCACGACCCTCAATTCGTAGAGCCGCACAGGCCAGCCTTTGGGGCCCCTTTTTATAAGGGCACTAATTTCATACATGAGGGCTCTAATCTCATGACCGAGTCACTTCCCAAATTTTCCATTTTCTAATACTATCACTTTGGGCATCAGATCTCCACCATATACAATTTTGGTGGGGCACAAGCATTAAGACCATAGTACCCAATGAAGACACAAAATTGTTTAAGGTAACCCAATTCCTCATCTATACCAAGTTCCCTGTGGTGCTAATTGGAAGCCAGGGTAGTCTAAGACATGAGGACCAACAGCCATGAGCAAGCTTCCTGATGAACTACACAACCAGGTATATGAATTTCCAGATTCTTTCTTGGTGATCAATCAAGTTAAAAAATTCTCCTCCAGGAACTGCCTTATGACTCAACCATCCCACTTCTAAAAATCTTGAAACAGCAATTTAAAAGAATAGATGCCCATCTATGTTCATTGCAGCACTGTTACAATAGCCAAGATTTGGAAGCAACCCAAGTGCCCATCATAAGTTGAGTGAAGATGCTGTGTACATTTATACAATGGAATATTACTCAGCCATACAGAAGAAGTAAATCTTACCGTTTGTGACAGCATGGATGGACCAAGAGAACATTACACTAAGGAAAATAAGCCAGTTAGTGACAGGCAAGAACCATATAGTTTCACTCATATGTGAAATCTAAGGAACAAAATGAACTAATAAGCAAAATGGAAACAGACTCATAGATAGAGAGCAGGCTGATAGTTGTTAGGGGCCGGGGATTGATGGGAGGGAGATGGAGAGATTGAGCAAATAAGAAAAGCACTCATGGACATGAACAACAGTGTGGTGATTGCCAGGGGTTGGTGGGAAGAGGTAGAGGAGGGTGTAGGGGCGATAAATGTTGATGGATGGGGACTTGACTTGGGGTGGTGAACACACAATACAGTGTATATGTGATATGTCATAGAATTGTGCACGTGTAACCTGTATAAGTTTGTTAATCAGTGTTACCCCAATAAATTTAATAAAAAGGAAATTCTCCTCCACATATGTCCCTATTTAGAAAATAAGAGTTAATTGTTGAGTTCTTGGACAAATTATTACAAAATCCAAGTTGACCAACATGAAAACCTCAAGCCTTATGGATACAAAGAAACGGTCTTTTTGTAGATGCAAAATTTAGAGTGGAGGAGTACAAGATCACACGCACTGATGACAGCAATGGCAAGTTTGGGGGCTCCTGGGACGGCTCCTGGGTTTGATAATTAGCTGGAGGCACTCACAGAACTCGATGAAAGCTGTTTACTCGCACTATGGTTTACCATGGCTGGAGTACAGATTCAAGTCAGCCAAAGAAGAAAGCTCACAGGGAAGAGGCAAGAAAAGGGTGAGACAGGGAGCTTCTAATTGTTCTCCCCCATAGATTCATGGGCAGCCTTACTTCCCCAGCATCAATAGGTGACCATATGCATAGAATAGCCCAGCCTGTGTGGCTCAGTGGTTGAGCATCAACCCACACACCAAGAGGTTGCCAGTTTGATTCCTGATCAGGGCACATGCCCAGGTCATGGGCCAAATCCCCAGTCGGGGAGCAGGCAGGAAGCGGCCAATCAATGTTCTCCTTCATCGATGTTTCTATCTCTCTCTCCTTCTCCCTTCCTCTCTCTCTAAAGATCAATAAAGAAACAAATTTTTTTTAAATGTATATGCATAGAATATTTCCAAACAGGAGAGCCCACCACAACCTCAGTGTCCAGAGGTTTTACTGGGGCTCCAACTAGGCACGACTGCACACACAGCTGATCTGAGTCTGAATCTCCAGCCCTTCCAGAGGTCAAGGCGATCCTGCCTGATCCAAGCCCCCACCCTAACTCACCTTGTTGGCATAGTCCAAGTCCCTCACTCTAAATGACATTGTTACTATCTGGTTGGCCCAAAGCCTCCAATAAAACAAAAGCACTTTTCTCAATATAAGCTTTTGTCAACTTTTCTTCAGAAAAAAAAAAAACATTCTGTGGGTTTAGAGGTTACATCCCAAAAGACAAGGGCAAAGGCCAGATTTGTCTTTGGGTAAGGTCGAGTTGTTTACTACACAGCCAAATATTAAGTTTTGCCTGAGGACACTCTCCTGCTGCAATTCACAATAAGAAAGTTTCTAAGTGTGTCATACGTAAAATAAACATGTGTGAGGCATTTATTTTAAGCTGGTCCCTCTCTGAATGGTTTTTCAGCTTCGTCTCCATTAATCTTCATGCCGTCTTAAGAGGTGGGCACCATTTCGAATGGTATTCTAGAGATGAGGACATTGAGACTTGACTAGAATTATAGAGCAAGTGAAAGGTAGAAGGTGGAACATAGGGAAGGGCTACTTGGGTCCAGGGTTTATGTTTATACTCATTATGTTGCAGACTTATTCTTCCATTTGAAATAGGTATTCATAGACAAGTGCATAAGCAAAGAAGGCAAGGTGATTTTTTTTTTTAAATAAAAATCGTCCAGTTCTGCCATTCTGTTCCACAATATATATGAGTTCAAAATGTCACAACATGCAAACCTTCTCACTATACATTTAACAGAAATAAGTATAAGGCAGAAAGACATGAAGACTTACCATGAGCTCATGGTGCCTTGATCAAAGACGGCTTAGTCAATAACACTAGTTCAAATGGTCCTTTTGTCTGGCACCCCAGAGGTCTGCATGCCCTGGGGCACTGCACAATAACAAGACTCGAGATGAGTAAAAGGCATGCCTTTCTTTATGAAACAGGATAAGGGAAATTCTAAAAGGGAAGTGAGAAAGAAGACCTGTATTTGAGTCTCCAAACACAAATGCTTTCTCAGAGAGAAAAATGTAGAAAAGAGAGCAGAGATGTTGAGAGTCTGAAAATTGTTTCCCTTAAACTCTCCATGGGAACATATCCCTTGGGAATTATCATGTACCCCAGGATACCTTGGTTTAGTAACAGATAGTCTAAATAATTCAATTTCTTTAATTAATTTTTAAATTGGGGTAAAGCTTTCATCCATGTGCCATGTGACAAATGGTGTCATAATAATTAATATATAAATTGGGATACGAGGCTTGAAAATGGAGTGGAATGTGTGAGGAATGTCAATGTAAGAAATATTCAAACAGCCCAGCCGGTGTGGCTCAGTGGTTGGGCATCAACCTATGTACCTAGAGGTCACCAGTTTGATTCCCGGTCAGGGCATATGCCCAGGTTGTGGGCCCAATCCCCAGTGCGGGGCAGGCAGGAGGCAGCCAATCGATGTTCTCTCTCATCGATGTTTCTATCTGTCTCTCTCTTCCTTTCTCTCTCTTTAAAATCAATAAAGAAAAAAAATATTTTTTAAAAATGTTCAAACTAATAGAGAATTTTTATAAACATTTGAGCCCCAAAGAGGATATACCTGGAAGCAAGATCTTAACAGACTGAGATAAATGCTTCAGAGAATAACAGTTTGCAGTCCTTTAGTGCATTGAGACTAAGGCGGGAAGGCGAGAACGGTCACAGGAAGATGGCAGGGACGGGAGTACGGGGTAGGTAAAATTATGTGCTCTCTGCGGGGTGGTCCCGTGGACTTCAGATTACAGGGTAGTTGGGATGATGTGCTCTGTTGAGGGTGGTTACAGTTCATTTCAAAGGAATGTTAACCTAGATGCCCAGAAACATGGAAAGGGTCTGCTAAAGGCAAAGATAAACCTTTTACTAAAGAGTTATATGTCTGTGGTGTGACTACCCACCATGACCTGCCCAGTTAGGAATTTAGGATCATATCGCCCTGTCACGTTACTTTCTACAGAACTCCTTTTCCCCTCCCACCACGGGAATTTAATCTGAAGTCCAACTGACAGGAGTTTAACATACAGAGGGAGGATAGAATCTCGATTTGCCTGAGAAGGGGTGATTGCTGAAACGTGGCCCTACTGGGGCTGTGAGGAGCAGGACTCCTGCCAGCCCAGGGCAGGGGGGATGATGTCGTCTAACTCCAAGATGATGCAGGCATGTTTCAGCCCGCGGTCCTTCTGAAGGTCAATGACAGGGCAAGATCTCCACGGTAGCCAGTGGTTTCCAAAAGATGATGCCAGGGATAGTAACACAATGAGATGGCCGTGGAGGAGCCACACGGGCCAGTTCTGAGCAGCAAGGGTGCTCTTAGCAGAAAAGATGTGAGCCCCCTCTTAGTTATTTCCTTGTCTGAGGGACACATTCCTGGAAGGAGGGAGAAAGAAGCTCGAGCTTCTTCCAGGAAGCCAACTGGTAAGCATAGCCATGGAGTTACCACTGGGGCCTAGAATTCTTTTTACAACCATATTATACCTTCGTACCCCTCGGGTCAGCGCCCTCGGAAGCATCAGTAACAATTCTAATGTTAAAGAATGAAAAACAGATGCTCTTCATTTTACTGCCCTTAAATTCTATAAACAGGTGATTGTGAAATTTAATATGGAACACTTCCTTACTCAAAGGATTATTTGATTATGATTAGAAAGTACATTTTTAAAAAGTTGGCCTAAACATTGTCAGTGCTTCATTGTACCTATAGCCTACACCTTATTTTTTTTTTTTTTTTTTTTGCGTTTATCATTAGATAGAGCAGGAGAAAGAGAGAGAGAGAAACATCGGTGTGAGAGAGACATGTCGAGTGGTCGCCACCCACACGACCCCAACCAGGGCTGGGGACAAAGTGCAACCGAGATACGTGCCCTTAGTGGGAATGGTACCCGGGACTCTCTGGTCCAAGGGCCGACACTCTAACTGCTGAGCCAAACTGGCCAGGGTCAACCATATCTTTTTAATAGAACCTGAAAGGCATCAAATTCACATCATTAGAATTAGTTCATAAATGAGAATTTTAGCTAATTAACCAATTGTACCATCATTATAAAAACAAACTAAAATATTCTGGGTTTGGGGTGGGGAGCATTTGTTTTGGTTTGGTGTTCGTTTATCCCTTGACTGTTTGGTTTTTCATCTCTGCTGTCTCTGAAACTTAATATATCATAGTTCAGCCCAGCCAGTGTGGCTCAGTGGTTGAGAGTTGACCCATGCACCAAGACATTGCCAGTTCGATTCCCGGTCAGGGCACATGCCCAGGGTGTGGGCCCGACCCCATTGGGGGCATTCGGGAGGCAGCCAATCGATGTTTCTCTCTCTCTCCCTCTCCCTTCCTCTCTCTAAAAAATAAATAAAGAAAAAAATTAAGAACATATATCTATCTATCTATCTATATATATATATATATATATATATATATATCATAGTTCATCCAACTTTGGTGGAGAATAATCATACACACACACACGCCCTGGTACTGCTATATGAGCTTGCTTTTCAAACTTTTAGCCCACAGGAGTTAGTGCACTCCCTGTGTCTAGAATGGGGTGCCTCCATATCACAGGGAAAACCAACACCAGCAGGTACAGCTCAGATGAGATGGAAAATAAAACCCAAAAAAGTGTTGGCTCTCAGCAAAGTCCTCAAATGAAGGGGTGTGTGTTCAGCTTCCTTTTTATTGGATTTTGTAATTAATACTTGCCCAAAGCTTGTGTGTATAATACTTGGAGGAGCACAGTAGAGCAGGGTAGAAGAACCAGCCTTGAGGACATGGGTCAAGGCACCGGGAAAGGGAGAGGGAGAGTGTTTCAACGTTGAGCTGGAAAAGATTTGCCTTTGTTTCCAGTTCCATGGTTGCCTTTAGCCATGATGTAGCATAAAGAGAAGGTTGAACTTAAAAAAAAATTAATTAATTAAAGAAGGCAGGATGGTTTTGTTTCTGCGAATGTCTTGAACAAAGCATGTGTTTCTGTTTAATGCTGGATAAGCTCCAATTGATGTCTAGATCCTTGTCAAAATGTTTACTTTTCTGAGGATTTGTTTTTCAGCGGGACATTATGATGCCATGGCCACAGCTCTGGACTTCAAAGCTGCTGCCAGCCTCCCTTGAAAGTCATGGTTCCCCCTCGTCCCCTCTCCACGTTCAAATGTAATCGCAGCTTCCTAAAAGCCATTTGTGCCTGAAATGATCAACCTTGGTACCAAAATGGTAGAAAGTTAGAGTTGAAGAGGATTCACCAAAGTAACTATGAAGACAACACATATTGAAAAAAAAAAAGGATGTTTGTATTCATTGGGATACTTCAGACAGCATGGTGTCATGTAAAACAGCAACACAAATAATGTTTTATTTTTTAGGCAATTGTGAACAATTGATGTGAGTATGCAAAACCCCTGCAGAGGGAAGTGGGTAAACAAACAATGTTACTTTACACAACCTCGGTTATTCTATTCAACTCTGCAGGCCTTGATCAGGTAAAACATATGTGCCATGAATTATGTGTGAAAACAATAAATGAATAAACCTAAATGGCTTTATCTCACTTTTTACTAAAAAAAATAACCACATAATGGAAGCCACATATTAGGATGCAAGAGATTACAGACCAAATTTAAAAGCAAAAGATAGATAGATAGATGATAGATAGATAGATAGATAGAATGAGATAGACATAGAGATAGAGATAGAGATAGAGATAGAGATAGAGATAGAGATAGAGATAGAGATAGAGATAGAGATAGAGATAGATATATGTCTGTAGATAACAGCTATTTTGTTAAAAAGATAAAAAGAATTTTGGGAAAATACACTAAAACTATAGCGATTGATAATCTCAATAAAAAGATTTTTCTCCCTTTTTAATTTTTATAATCCTTCCGATCATTTCTTTTCCGATCTCTGGGTAAAATGCCCACTTTTCCATTCCCAGTGGAGCATTGAAATTAGATCTTGAAGATCTGGGTTTTGATTCCGCCTCTACCTCTTCTGACTCTAGGTTTAAGGTAGTGCTTGCTGCCTGACAAATTATCCCAAAGCGTAGTGGCTTAAAACAATAATCAATTATTAGTTCACGATCCTGTGGGTTGTCTGGCTGGTTCCACCCTTCGGCCGGCTTGCTGAGGCTGAGGCTGGCTGATCTGAAAGGACCTCTTCGCGGGGTGACAGAGATTCCCACCAGGGAGAAAGGGCGAGCCCAGTGCACAGCACTGGCCTGGCTCTGTCTGCACATTTGCCGTTGTTCCACTGGCCAAAAGCCATCACGGGAGTGAGGTCAGAGTTGCCGGGAATGAGACAAGGCGATAGAAGGAGAAGAGGGAGGTGAGAACAATTTGGAGTCATTATTGAAATCATCTGCCACTCCAGCTGGGCTGGTCAATTAAGCTCCCTGGGACTGTTTTTTCATCTGTAAATTGGAAACCATAATAATTTACATTTCTTAAAAAATGGTTCAGAGAAATAAATGAGAAAATATATAAGGAAACTTTTGAAAAATGCACAGAACTCCATAATCATCAAATAGCATTTGGCTAGAGAGATCTGTGTTGATCTCTAGATAGCTTTCCGCTCCTAGCATGTTTTAAAGTTTTTATATACTTTCCATTCAATTATAAACAGATTGACCCCAATAAAAAGTGATGTAAACTTTTTGTATAATTTAAAGTCAATTCATGCCCTGGCCAGTTTGGCTCAGTACTTAGAATGTTGGTCCATGGACCAAGGAGTCATGGGTTCGATTCAAGTCAAGGGCATGTACCTCGGTTGCAGTTTGGTCCCCGGCCCTGGTTGGGTCCTGTGGGAGGCAGCCAGTCCATGTCTCTCTCTCTCTCCCTCTGTCTCTCCCCGTCCCAGTCTATCTGAAGATACAGGGAAAAATATCCTCAGGTGAGGATTAAAAAAAAAAAAAAAAAGCCAATTCACTACTTTTTTTAAACTGAATTTTTAATGTTTCAGCTGTTTGAGTGGCCTGCATCATTAGCAGAAAGATCCGATGGCATCTAATTCAACCCTTATAGAACTAAGACTTTATCTGTCAAAATATCTTGTCAGTTTAACGAAGCTGACTTTTGTAAAGCATCTGGATGTTCCATCTATTTAGCGCGAAATATCTTAAATCTTTACTGATTAAATAGACTATTTTATTTCATTTTGTTTTTATAAGATGGTGCAGCTACCTGTTTTATAATAGCCTTGATTATCCTAGAATATGCTTAAGAGTAAAATGTTACCTTTGCTAAAAAAAAAGTTACTTTTTTCTGCCACACCCAATATATCCCTTCTACATTAAATTGCGTCTAGCAAAATAAATGAGGTGTACTTATAAGCAACCAGAAAATAGAAATAACGAGAGAATTTTGAGTTAAAGTTTCCTCCTTCCTCTTCTTCTACTACTTCTACCTTTAAGGCCTGAACACAAGAGCTTCCTGGCGCATTATCCTAGTCCTAGTGCGTTACGTAGTTGTTGAGATTAATGAGAAGAAGCCCGAAAAAGCAATGTTGATTAGTCCTACCTGGAGCTGAGAACTGCTCATCATGTTCGTCATTTGGTTGCAAAGTTCAATAAGAGTTGGGGATGGTTTTCATATTTTAGATTTTTTTTAGTTTTTAAATAATTTAGTTACCAGTACACCACAACTTTTTAATTTCTTAATGTTCACTGTCCCCAGTAAGTAGAAGCTTTATAGAAAAATTTGTATCCCAGTCTTCAATATGCTTTCCATCTGTAAAATGAATTAAAGTTATACACACGTGGTAACTGTGCATTAAGGGGTGACCGGAGCTGTTAGCACCTTACAATACAACAGTATCCAATGCAAACAACTTTTTTTTATCTCTGTTTGTTCTCTTTTCTTCTTTTTCTCTAGTTTCTGCTGTACTCACTTCTCTTTGTTATGTTTTTTCTTCCATTTCATTTCTCTATGGTGTCGGCAGCCATAGGAGTTCTTAACAAACTCGATAGATTTATTGTAAATTTGAGTCATGTTCTATGATGAAGAATACTTTGAAGAATAAATCATAATTACTAAAAGAAACACTACAATTAGTAAAAAGAAAAAAAAACTTATAGGAGAACTCTTGGAACTTGATCATCCTCAGGCTATATAGCTCTTTACAATTTTCCATGTAGAACAAGTCGGTATGTATGAGTTAGAATAAAGACTAATCACAGCACAATTAAAATGCCAGCATAATCATATGACCAATTTGTTGATATGACCAGCATCTAATGGGCTATCCTTATTCCTTTTGAATTACCACAAAATTAGAAGCTTCAACAAAAATCAAATTTGTAAGGCAAAAAATTTTTTCATTATGTCTAACCTAACTTTTGGCTTAAGTATAGTCTCTGGCATTCTAATTCTTTAAAAATGAGTAACACTACTCATCAATAATTCATTGACCACTATGTCATAAGCTCAAGAGTATAATTCT
The DNA here is from genome assembly GCF_014108415.1 of Molossus molossus. NCBI lineage: Eukaryota > Metazoa > Chordata > Mammalia > Chiroptera > Molossidae > Molossus > Molossus molossus. The sequence continues at coordinate 19,280,652 of NW_023425347.1, forward strand.
TCTGGTTTGACTTTCTGATCCTACACAGTAAAATTAGATAACATTGATTATATAGTCAGAGCAATAGCCTTTATATATTTTTTATTTTTATTTTTTCCTTTATTGATTTTAGAGAGAGAAGAAGGGAGAGGGAGAGAGAGATAGAAACATCAATGAGAGAGAACATCGACTGGCCGCCTCCTGCATGCTCCCCACTGGGGATTTGGCTCATAACCTGGGCATGTGTTCTGATGGGGAATTGAAAAGGCAACCTCTTGGTGCATGGGTTGATGCTCAACCACTATGCCACACCAGCCAGATTTATCTTTTTAAATTTAAACTAAACACAGGCTGCTCTTAATCCAAATGTTTGGTTTCGTCTTACTTGCCCAACTACCTCCAAGCAACCTTGTATTAGCCACATGAACCTGGACTCCATCCTTTGACCTGGCACAGGTCCTCTGCCCTGAACATGCTGCAGAAAGCCCTGCTCTGGCCTCTTCCTGTGAACAAGGGGATGTTCCTCCTCGGGTCTATGCCTTTGCCCTTCAGACCTAGAAACCCGAAAGCCCAGGACCCTGAAAGTCCCTGCTTTAATGACCTGAAGCCTTTTTCCAAGGCCAATGTGAGGAGAAATTTCCCTAGGGCAGGTGGGCAGTGAGGTTGTGCAGCCCTAGGCTCAGGTGTCCACACATCTACCCAGAAGGCCACTCACAGTAGACACAAAGCTGAAGGTAGGGAGAGGAAAGGTGTGGCCACAGGCTAGGCCTGTATCGCTGCTTTCTACTGGCCCCAACAAAGACTGTGGAGTGAACCTACAGAATGTATCACTTCGCCCAAATCCACAGTGCTCTTTTGGGTTTAATGACTGTGTATTTGTTTTTCTTTAAACCTGAGTTCCTTCCCCCTTCCACTTCTGGAGATGTTGTTAAGATCTCATTTCAATTCCTTTTTGAAAATTCTCATGACTTTTCCAGACACATTAGCTGTTTCTTCCTTGGGGTTGCTATAGTGTGTTTTACTAACATTTACTGTAGAAATTAACACATTTGACTATAATTATTTATTAACATGTTTGTCTCCTCAAGAAAAATGTTAGTCTAGCAAGGCTCAACTCAAATAATGACCCTCTATAAATATTTAATAAATGTGTGTTGAATTTAATTCACTAAATACATAATTTATTTATAAATTGCTTATCAAGCTCACTTCTTGAGCTAAAATTCTTCAGGCTATGTCTTAGAATAATATTATAAATTGTATTAATGTAAAGAAATAAAATGGTAAACTCAAAATTAGTTAAACTATCATCTAAATATAGATACTTCTAAAACTTCTACCTATAAAAACAACTGTTTGACATATAATGTAGTTGTTGATAAAAATGGACAGTTATAGTTATAGTTATGGTTTTAAATGGAGAGAAATGTCCACAACCAAAAATGTGACCAAGAAAATATGTCATATCCATATGTTAAATGCATCCATTAAATCAAATATTACTAAATGCATTGGGGTCAAAACAGAAGCCCCCTCCCCCTCTTTCTGGAGAAATTCAAATTGATATATTTACTGTAACTTGCTCCTGTATAATGCAGAGAAATGGAAAATATTATCAGAGGTATCTCATAATCACTATTCAAAGCTCCTAAGTACATAACTAAATTATTTGGCATACACTGTAATAAAATTAAAAGCCTCTCTTTGTCACTCAAAATTGCAACAAATGCATAATAGTTTACATTTGTGCACCCTGATTGTGTACTAGGCACTCTTCCAGGCAGTTTATAAGTAGTGAATTGTTTAATCCCCACAAGAGCATTGTGAGGATCCGAATAGTCAGGAAACTTGCCCAAGGTCACTATGGGAGTGGAACTATGACAAGCTTTCTGGCAGAAAGGTCAATATTTGGGAGTCACTGAAATATACACACGGTAACTAGAGTCATTGGGGAAATGATGGGCAGGGAGCAGCTGGTCAGTTATAAGAGAAGAATGGATCCCTAGGGAGATCAACATTGAAGGGGCTGGACAAACAGAGGAGACAGAGAAGTGATACTCCGGAAACGAAAGGAGAGAACAATTTCATGAGGGTAGCTCAACATTACCAGACGTTATACACACACACAGTTGACTACTCAGAGGTTCCTGGTTGCATTTAGAACGTCTTTGCCAGACAGTATAGATCCAGATTAAAGCCAGATTTGGGGAGCTGGGGATGAATGGAAGTCGATGATGTAGAGTAAAGAAAGATGAGTCTTTCAGAGGGCGTTGAAAGGAAAGGCAGACACAAGGAAAAGCTTGAGAGACAGGGAAAGTCCAAAGTTATTTTTAACAAGTGCATAATTCTCATGTTCAAAGTAGAAAATAGTCCAATAAAGTAAAGCTTTATTTGCTCAAGCCATTGGCTTTCTAAATCTATACAGCAGCATCTGGGGAGCTATACATCCCGGGTACTCAATGTTTGGTCAGTAGCGATAGCATTTCCCGAGAGTTAGTTAAAAATACAAACTCTTAGACCCCACCCTATCCCAGAAACTGTATGTTAACAAAAATTCAAATGCACTTTAAAATTGGAAAATGATGAATCTGTGTTTTACTCTAAATAGTGCAAGGAAAAACCTTACTCATTAAAATGTATTTTAACATTGTTCTGGTTTGCTTTGTGTTCACAGCAGTCACATTTAATTTATTTGTAAATATCATTATTGCTCTGCTTCAAACCCAGTAATTAACTAGTTTCAGTTATAAAATAAAATTAAAACCTTACATAAAAATATATGATTTCTATTTAAATTTCCCATAAGTCTATACTATTTTATATAAAGCGAGTATAAGGAGGTATTCTTATTGAGTTGTTCTTAATTTGTAAAACACAAAGAGTTTCAATGAATCAGAGACACATACTCATTGGTTCTTAGAGCTGATCAAATTGCAATGTGAAACCTAATTCCTGAAAAAGGTAGAAAACAATAATATATGTATGCTCAAGATAAAGGAAAGCTATTAGCGTAACATTGGCAGAACGGTTCCTTGACCATTAGTTACTTTTCTATGCAAAATTCCTATTTTATTTCTCAGGGTTTCTCTACTATTAAGAAGCTATCGGTGGCAGTTTCCCAGTGGCTTCTCCTTCCAGAAGGTAGAGCTACTACCGGAAAGCCTTGCATCCAGCTGGCCACAGGGCTCCTTCTCAGCAATGGATGATGAAGGAAAGTCGACTACTTTATCCTTGCAGGTCAGAATGGTTAAGAAGCTGTGTAGCTTCTCCACCTTTTCCTTCCTCTTCCAGCAGCTAGAAGCAGGACTCCCAAGATGTGGAGCCTGGCAGAGTCACAAAATGAAAAAGTTGGATCTTCATTACACAGAGGAAGTTTCCTGACAACAGGGAACACCAAGAATACAGCATAAGTGAACTGAAGCATTGGGGTTTATATGTTACTAGGTCTAGTAGTACCTATGTAATGATACTGTTTCCTAGGTACCATAGCCACATGTTTAATCCAGTGCCATACAACAGAACTTTCTGTGATGACAGAAATGTTTCTGCACCGTCCAGTACGGCAGCCACAAATGACATGTGGTGATCTAAGGGATGAAATATTTACTGATTTAACTAGAACTAATTTAAATCTAAATTTCAGTAACCGTGTGTAGCTGATAATGACCAAGACAGGAAGGTCAGTTCTCATCTTTAGTAATCACATTGCAACTTTCAACAGGACACAAAATTGATAGCCTGTGGTCCTGACTCTTAAAAAGTTTGACAGAAGTAAGTGTACATTTTGGTTAATTAAATTTGCCTTTCTGAAAAGAAGGAGGATAGTTATCAACTACATCTGTTATTTCTAAAACACGTTTTATTGTTCCTTCAGAAGCACATGTTATTGTTGATCACCATAGTGGAATAGGGTAGCGGGTTATTCAGACAAATCTAGAAAATTATATTTCCTGCTACCCACAGTCTACTGCTGCCCACAGGATAAATATTACAAACTATACTCTCTTCCTTTTTCCTCATCTCATCAGTAAAACTTCTCAAGCCATCAAGTTATCCAGAGCTACATGGGCATAGATTCTCATGTCCATTAATATAGGTGGAACGTGAATATGAGAAACCACAGAAATGCTTTTAACAAAGTCTTCCTCTAGTTTTTATTGTATTTCCACACTTAGGATTATACAGACAGCTAGGAGTGTCCATATACTTCTGAGGTATAAACTTGGGGCACCCCCAGTCCCTACAAACCTCCCACAATGAATACATTGTTGACAGTGGTGCTTCATGTAACTCTCTCATTCTTCCCCGCTGTTAGCTTGACCACCACTCTGCCTCCCCCCACCCATGCCTCAAGGTCCCCTGAAATAGCATCATTTGTACCTGGCCTGAGTGATAAGACATGAAACAGCTTTTGTGTTCTGGCAAAGACTATTACCAGGGAGAAAACTGGAGTAAAGCAAATCAAAATTTTCTAGACACTATATGAAATATCCATTTTTAAATGGAAATATGTTTTTATTGATTTTTTTTTGGAGGGAGAGAGATAGAAACATCCATGGGAGAGAGAAACATACATCAGCTGCTTCCTGCATGCCCACTACTGGGGATCAAGCCTGCAAACCAGACATGTGTCCTGACTTGGAATTGAACCGGGACCTCTCACTCCACGGGACAATGCTCAATCCACTGAGCCACACCAGCTGGGCTCAGTTTTTAAATTAAAAGAGCTGTGCAAATAAATAAATTCTTTTTATTTTAATGTTTCACAGTTGTTTACTATTTTTTTCTTGGCAACTTCAGTAGATGTGAAAAAATTACTTTAAGAAATTAGTTTTTTATCACTTTATAAAACAAAAGAACAAAAAAAAATCTAACCAAGATACTATCCAAAAAGGAAAAAAAAAAACAGATGAGACCCTTGTCAATTTTTAATCGTCAAGGCAAAGAGCATCACACTAATAAAACTTAATTAAATCATTAAATATTTAAAATGAATTCTAACTCTAGCTTATTGAATGAATTCCCTTTTATGTATATGAAACCCTAATATGAAGTCTATATATAAAGCAAAACCAAATGTAAAATCTAACAATTTAATGTATTCATCTCAAAAATTCCATTTCATTTCTCCTTGCAAAATCTAAATCACCTCTGAACACTACATCACAATTTATATTTCCCTCACATCAGGAAACACACAATAAAATGCTGTTACAAATACATTGCACATAAAGTGGTCATACCTTATAAAATATAACTCATTCATTTTACATGTTTCATTTTATTTCAATAATAATGCATAATAACATAGTCCAATTTACAATGAATGTCAAATTTCTAGTAGAATATATAATGGATATTTATTAACTTCATTTTTTCTATAACTCACAACATCTCTCTCTCTATATATAGCTATATGTGTCTTCAACATCCTTCAGACAAGTATTTCTTAATGCGAGAAACAAGCATTTACCTTGTCAGAAAGACAGAATTAGATACATGATTACTTGCTTTAATAAAATCTCACTTTATCAGTTTATTATGACATGGATTTGAATATACTTATTGGGTAACCACATCTCTTATACAGACATACCTTGTGTTATTGTGCTTTGCTTTACTGTACTTCATAAATACTGCATTTTTTAGAAATTGAAGAAAAGGCCCTCCACCAACAAAACGATTATGATACTCTGAAGGTTCAAAGAATGGTTAACATTTTTTAGCAATCATGTATTTTCTACAATAAAGCATATACATTTTTTATTTTTTTTATCCTCACCAGAGGACATTTTTGCATTTACCTTCAGATAGAGCGGGAGGGAGAGAGGGAGGAAGAGAGAGAGAGAAAAACATCGACATGAGAGAGACACATCAACTGGGTGCCACGCACACGACCCCAACTGGGGCCAACAAACTGCAACTGATTTACGTGCCCTTAGTGTAAACCGAACCCGGGTCTCTCTGGTCCATGGGCCTACGCTCCAACTGCTGAGCCAAACTGGCCAGAGCAGCATATACATTTTTTAGACATAATGCTGTTGCACACTTAGCAAACTACAGTATTGTGCAAACTTACCTTAGAAGCACGGGGAAACCAAAGCAAGTCTTGTGACTGGCTTTATTGTGATCATTTGCTGTATTGCAGAAGTCTGAAACAGTATCTCCAAGGGATAGCTGTGTAATATAATACTACATTTACTGAAAGCTTCACATAATGGTGTTAGGCTACCAAAGCAATAAATACCAGTAAATATCCAAACACATTTAAAAACACAAGTGTGCTCCCTGGGTTGTTTTGCTCTGGCCAAGTGAGAGTGAAGAGGGCCTCAGCTCACTGGTTTGCAGGCACGCTGATATTCGCACGAGGCAGCTGTCCCTGGAGGAGGAATTAGGGCCCTTGCTGGATCCGCACTTTTTTTTTTTTTTTAATCCTCACCCGAGGACATTTTTCCATTTTTTGTACAGGTAGAGTGGGAGGGAGGGAGAGGAAGAGAGAGAGAGAGAGAAACATCGACATGAAAGGGACACATCGAGTGGCTGCCACCCGCACAACCCAACCAGGGCCGGGGACAAACTGCAACCGAGGTACATGCCCTTAGCGGGAACCGAACCCGGGTCTCTCCGGACCGCAGGCCGACGCTCTAACCGCTGAGCCAAACTGGCCAGGGCTGGATCCGCACTTTTGATAAGTGTGGAGAACTTTTCTCCCTTTAAAACTTTCAGACTTCTTTCTAATGACAAAAATGCTTTAACTTTTTTAGTCTAATAACAGAAATGCAATACTCACTCTCTTTGATTTGGCTAGTGTTCTCTTACTATCCAGTTTGCTGCCCAAATCAATAGCTAGAATTGTTTTTTTTCTCCTTCTCCCTGTCAATCATCCATATTTTCCAATTCTACCAAAACATCTTTCAACCCTTCCAGGTCCCCCCCTTTCAGTGCTCCCTTAGTCCAGCCTCCACGACCCTCCATGTTTGCCCTGCAAGCAGCCTCCTCTCTCCCTGGGTTTGTTCTTCTCCAGGTTGCATTACTTTTTTTTTTTTTTCCCCTCAGTTACAACAACCTGCATTCAATATTATTTATTTATTTACTTTGGTTAATCCTCATCCAAGGATATTTTTCAATTGAATTTTAGATAGAGTGGAAGAGAGGGAGAGAGAGAGAAACACTGATGTGAGAGACACATCGATTGGTTGCCTCCCACCCAATACCGACCAGGGCCAGGGATGAAACCTGAAACCCAGGTATTGGGCCCTTGATCGGGAATCAAACCTGTGACCCTTTGGTCTGTGGGTTAACACTCTAACCACTGAGCCAAACCGGCCAGGGCTTCAATATTATTTTGTGTTAGGTTCAGGTATACAATATAGTAGGTAGACAATCATATATTTACTTTGCAAAGTGATCTCCCTGATACTTCAAGTACCCACCTGGCACCATGCATGGTTATTACAATATTTTCTACTATATTTCCTACGCTGTACTTTACATCCTTGTGACTTTTTGTAACTGCCAATTTGTACCTCTTAATCCCTTCACTTCCTCCCTTCTGACAGCTGTCAACCTGCTCTCTGTCTATGAGTCTGTTTTTATTTTGTTAGTTTATTTTGTTCATTAGATTCCACATATGAGTGAAATCATATGGTACTTGTATTTCTCTGACTGGCTTATTTCATTTAACATAATACTCTCCAGGTCCATCCATTCTGTCTCAAAGGGTAAGATTTCCTTCTTCTTTATGGCTGAGTAGTATTCCATTGTGCAAATGTACCACAGCTTTTTTATGCACTCATCTACTGATGGGCACTTGGGCTGCTCAGTGATCTGGGGACACAAGTAGGTATGTTTAGAGGAGAGCAGAGGGCATCCTATAGTTGGATAATTAGTTAAATGGGGGTCACTTACGTAAATGTTTACAACTGCCATTGTTTCAAAACAGACATTGCAGAGAACCTTGATTTGAAAGGTCATAAAGTTCCTTTCAAATCTAAAATCATCTGTGATTCTGTTCCCAGAAAGGAGATCTGGCCCTGAGCAGGTGTGCCTAGGGCCAGTGTGTGGGTTCTTGACTTTGTGCAGGAATGATTTCACAAAACGTGTCCATGTGGTTTTGAGCTAATGCTGATTAAAGCTGGGGACAGTGAAACAAGAAGACCTAGGGTAGGAGAAGCAACAGGAGAGAGCCCAGGCGGGGCTGCTTTGCTCTGTGAGAAGTCAGAGAAAAGGGGGCCTTGGAAGCAGCTTTAGGGGGCCCGGAATGAACTGTCACTGCCCATTGCTCCCTGGTTTCAAGTCTTTGGGGGGCACTTAGAGTCTAGGAGATGCATGCTGTGGGGGAAGAAGAGGAGAAAGAGAAATGCATGCACGTGCTCCCCGGAGGAAGGTGCCGGTCCTTTGTTTTGAGGGTTTTAAACTCTGGGAGTTTAGGGGAGGTAGGTGTTAGGGGAGATCTCAAGAGAATATTCACCAGTTTTTTCAGGTGTGTCCTTTCAGAATCGTGGTCCTCACCGACAGGTCAGTGTCAGGGCAGGGGGTCCTTAGTCACTGAAGCTGCTCCTGGTGTCACCCACCTGGTTTTGCTGCTTTTCTGGGCCTGGAGCTGAAAGACAGCTGAGGCCAGATGTTATCTCTAGGGAGGTGACCTTCTTTATCTGGCTTTAAATTGATCGGTTTGTTCAGCTCTCTGTCTCAGTTTCCCCATTCCACTTGCCTAGGAATTTTCCTAGCTTCTTGCTATCATGTCTCAATCATAAAGAAGGTATTCTGGGAAATTTTTTTCTTCTGGGAAATTTTTTTCTCATGATACATCCTGTTTTCTCAAGATGACTACAGAATCCATTGAGGTAGAAAATATACTTTCTAATTCTTTGTTAATGTAGCAATGTTGCATCAAGAAAAGGTGTTTGCAATATATATTTAAAACTAATAAATTAATTAATGAATAAATTCATGTATTATAGCATGAACAATGCCAAAAAATGCTTCACTATAAAACGATCCTGGCCAGGTGATATTTTCTCACTGAGTCATCCAAAGGCTGGCCTCAGGTATCCCAAATTCATTTTACTTTCTACCAATTAAGATATAATGGAAGTTAGGGGGAACGTGTAAGACTCTGTCCCATTTACAATTAAAGGGAAGCTCACCATTAGGATTAGGCAAAATCAACGCTTGTGATTTCATAAAGGCACCTCTCCACTCCAATCTGTCACCCACCAAAAGCAGTTAGGCAGGAAGGAATATCTTATTGATAAAGCATCTACCTTGGGTTCAAAATAAATTTGCAATCAATGAGGCATTTACAGAGCTATGGCAGAAGGTATGCTCTCTAATTAGGATCTAAATAATGATCAGAAACCTACTGGTGACTTTTCTTGCCATTCCAGCCAAGCTAGCACTTTTTTTTCCCTTGATTTTAGAGAGAGAGGAAGGGAGAGGGAGCGTGAGAGAGAAATGTTGATGAGAGCGAATATCAATCGGCCACCTCCTGCATGCCCCCCACTGGGGATCAGGCCCACAACCTGGGCGTGTGCCCTGACTGGGAATTGAACCGGTGACCTCTTGGTGCCTGGGTCGATGCTCAACCAACTGAGCCACACTGGACGGACTAGCACTTTTGTTTCAAAGGCAGTGGTAAGCAATAAGTGCCGCCCTGGACGCGGTAGCATGCACACTCGTCATTGCATAACCACGGAAGGGTGTACTGAGAAGTTGTCCATAGTGGCTGTCAGAAGGGGGAGATGTGAATAACTTTATTGCTCCAATTTTCCTTTTCTCTGTCAGCTCACACACCCACCATGCCTCCTGCCTCTTCATTGTCAGGTTTCCACAAGTGGCGGACCTGGTTAGAAAACAAAGTTCTGTACAGCAGGTAGCGCTTATCTAATTATTGTTCTGAGTAAAAGCATTTTCCAGAGAACAAATTAAGAAGGTGAAGACCCTCCATGCAGTAGATACACAGTTGAGAGTTTGTGCCAGACAGTCAGGATTCACAACTTTGAAGTTTCACTTTGCTTCACCAAAAAGTAGCTTCCATCTTTGAGAACTGACTTGTGAAACATACAAGAGTCTCCATAACGCCGGGCTGGTGTTGTTCAGTGGTGAGCGTTGACCCATGCACCAAGAGGCTGCTGGTTGGATTCACGGTCAGGGCACATGACCAGGTTGTGGGCCAAATCCCCAGTGTGGGGCATGCAGGAGGTGGCCAATCATTCTCTCTCATCGATGTTTCTCTCTCTCTGTCACCCTCTCATTTACTCTCGCTCTGAAATCAATAAAAGAAAAAAAAGAAAAAATAAGAGTCTCTGTAAAGAGCAGCACATGCAACAGTTCATGTGTTTGGAAACAAAGAGTAACTCATTTCCAGTGTTTTTATTCTCTAAAGAATATTCTTTATAGTTCTAAAATTGCACAAGACCCAAATTAGTAAAAGAAACAAAGGTTACAGTTATTTTTGTTTGAGAGAATCTCAAAAACTATCTCAGAAGTTCAGTATTTCATTGCTAATAGTCAAAGCCACTTCCTCTTTCAAGTGAACGACAACAGCAATTGTCTTCTCCTTTCACGAGTCACTGGAAACATGGCTGTTTCCCAAAGGGTTGGTTCTGCAATCATTGCCTAAGAGCTCCTCCATAGGAGTCGGAGAAATTGGACTCAGCTCCGAGCTCGGGGTGTTTACAAATTAAACACAACCATCACGGGTCCATTTTATAAGCAAACAAAGAAGAGTGGCGTGGTTCAGCCGAATGTTTTTAACTCTCAAACAACAGACAAACCTTCAAATGTGGTCGTTTATTGTTACACAATAGACACCAAAAAGGCTACATCACAGCTCCTGATTTGATTTGGAAATCATGGGAATGTGCGTGGAATGTTAAAAAATGGATGCAGGTAACAGGAAAAATAAAAATAAATTTCACACCCTGGCCAGGGTGGCTCAGTGGGTTGGGCATGTCTCGTGCACTGATTCCTGGTCAGGACACACGCCCGGGTGGCAGGCTTGATTTCCAGTAGGGGGCGTATAAGAGGCAGCTGATCCATGTTTCACTCTCACATTGATGTTTCTCTCTCCCTCTCCCTTATTCTCTCTCTAAAAACCAATTTAAAAAATCTTTAAAAAATAAATAAAATAAATTTCACTAATATGTAATTGTATTGGAAAGCAAAGTTCTCCTCAGCATCTGTGTTTTCAAACTCCCGCCAGGTTTGGGTGTTCGCTGCAGAGCTGAACGGGCACCGGTTAGAAGCAGGGGACTGCAGAGCAGCACATATCAAATATCAATTTCTTCCCCAAATTTAAAACAACGTACATGCTTACTTTCCCACCATGAGCCAGCCACAAAGACTTGTTCCCGTGATTTTAGTTATTCTCATCTCACTAGAAATGCCTGAAAAAATTAGATCTGTAAAGAGGAATGACGGATGTTGCTACATCCCTCATTATCTCTGGTTGCAGGCAATCTGTAATCTTTGTAAATTGCTAACAACTAAAGAGGTGTTTATAAATATCACCAGGAGTCAGTTACACAAAGCCAGGGCCAACATTTGCACTTCTCTTCCCCACCACTGTTTAGACTGGGAATTAACACATTTCACAGATTCACTAACTACACGGGGACCAACATGAACCAGATTCACCTTCCATATCCCAAATGCTTGCCAACAAATGAATGTCTCCTCATTTCTTTATTGATATGAATAAGCGTTTATTCAGCAGCAGCATACCTCTCTCTTCTTGGTATTGCATATGCAAAAGCAAACACTCAACGCTCTGATTTAAAAGCAATCTTCTAGGGAAAACTTTACTTAAGAAAAATTAGAAGATGATAAAAAATTACTTCAAATCTGAACATACATTTCAAGATAAAAATTAGAGGTCGTTGATGATGGTTTTCACAGGAGAGTTATATAACTTTTTCAGAACATGCAGCTATGTCACTGAGCTCCCAATGAGAGTTTCCAAACACTATTTTAAAATATATGTTCTATTATCAAAGAGAACTGAGAACTGTCCGGCCAGTGTGGCTCAGTGGTTGAGCATCGACCCATGTACCAAGAGGTCGCCGGTGCTCGATTCCTGGTCAGGACACATGCCCAGGATGTGGGCCAGATCCCCAGTGGGGGGCATGCAGGCGGCGGCCAACTGATGTTCTCTCTCATCAATGTTTCTCTCTCTCTCTCTCTCTCAAAAAAAAAAAAAAAAATCAATTAAAAAAAAGATTTGAGAATTTTTAATATTTGAAACTGAATCCAAAGCACTGTTCCTAAGGAAGAAAATAGGATATGATATAAATGAACCTGCCTGGCCACACGGGCCCTTCCACTGGGCAGCAGTGAAGTGGAGCTAATACACACGAGTCTGAGACAGGTGCAGGGAGGTGATTTAACCTCTCAGGTTTTCTGTTTTCTTTAAAAAGTTTTATGCATTCAACAAATGTTTATTGAAAGCTTACTCTGAGCCTGATTCTGCATTACAAGATGAAAATACAACGAGACAGGTAAGGTTATTGATTTCATGAAGATTATCTTCTGGAGGAAAAGACAGCTATTTGAACAAGTAATTGCAGTACTGAAGAGCATACTGACAGGGGAGGGACGGGCACTGTGGGAACGTACCACAGGGACACAGGCTAAGGATTAGGCGTCATCGTCCGAGAAACTGACACGTAAGCTAAACATCTAAGGGACCTGTGGGAGAAAGCTGAGGAGATGATAAGAAAAAGCATTCTAGGCAAAGGCAAATAGGAGCGGGCAGGACACTGGAGGACTGTGGTATGCTCGGGGAACCAATGAAGTCCCGTATGGCTGGACTGGAGGGAGAAGGGAGAGTTCGGGGTGAGAGTGAAGCTGTTCCCTAGGGCAGGGGTCAGGTCTAGGAGAGACTCACAGACCATGTCACAAGAATGTGGGCTTCATTCTGAGGACAAGGGGAAGCCATCCAATGGTTTCAGAAGTGGAGGCACAATCAGATTTGTAATTTGAAAACTAAATCCAGCTGCGGAACAGGTAGTGGCGGAGGCAAATGTGGACACAGGGATATAGTTAGGGAACTGTTGACTATCCAGGAGAGGGATGGATCCGCTTGTCAAGAAAGAAGTGGATAAATGTCTGAGAAATTAGAAAAAAAGCAGTTATAATTTACAATTAATTACATATGGAAGGTACAAGGAAAGCAAGACAGAAAAAGATTCTCCAGCTATAAAATAAGGATATGAATTCCTGCCATGTATTGTCGTGTGAATAAAAATGTCCATGTGACAATGTATAGGAAATAACTCCCATGCCTAGGAATGACCCAAACTCAAGGAGGAGGAGGAGGAAGAGGAGAAGGAACAGGAGGAGGAGGAGGAGGAGAAAAGAAAGAGAGAGAGAGAGAGAAGGGGGGCAGGGAGGGAGGGAGGAAGAAAGAAAGAAAACAAAAAAGAAAAGAAAAAGAAAATGGCTCTTTTTACAGTGAAATCAAATATTATCTTTCTCACAAGTGATGTAAGTTGATTTTTCTGGGTCAAATACCAGATCTTTGAACACTTCCATTGTGTGCAGACTGCAGCTCCCCAATGCAGATGGAAATCAGTGTGGCCAGAGTCACACCGTTCTGCCACCATGCAGAAATAGCCTATAGTAAGCCCTCAGTTATGAATTAGCTGCCTTCCATGTTAGCAGGTATTCCTTGGACAGCCAATAAAAATGTTATATGAGCCCTGGCTGGTTTGGCTCAGCGGTTAGAGCGTTGGCCTGTGGTCCAGGGAGACCCAGGTTCGATTCCCGATAAGGACACGTACCTCGGTTGCAGTTTGTCCCTGGCCCTGACTGGGTTGTGCGGGTGGCAACCACTCGATGTGTCCCTTTCAAATTGATGTTTCCCTCTCTGTCTCTCTGTCTCTCTCTCCCCCCCCCTCCCTTCCACTCTATCTGAACAAAAAATGGAAAAATGTCCTTGGGTGAGGATTTAAAAAAAAAAAATGTTATATTGAGAATATACCTCAATTCGTTTGCTAAGAATTTTAATTTATGTTTGTGAAGAGAATGAGGGTCACATTTGTATTCTTTTCCAGGAATTCTGTTTTTACTGCTATGGGCTAAACTCCTCAGAATGAAATCCTTTGAGGCTGAATAAGATCTTGAGGCACTGCACACTCTGAACCCCACAGTGCCCAGGACAGAGTTCTGGGGATCTGTAGAACTGAGGTTAAGACCTAGCACAAGACACATCCAGACTGAGTACACAGTTCTGCTGTTGGCCACACTGACCTCCCTAGAGGTCAGGGTATGGGGAGACAATCCCCAGATGGGATTTGCAAGTCCTATGTAAACAAGAGAAATAGACCATCACTGTCACCAAGGCGGAATGTGGCCCTACTACACTGCATAGCAACCCACATGCGTTTATACTTCATATTTATAAGGACAATTCTAATAAAGAAATAGTAATTGAACAGGCATTTTTTAAATAGGTAGGACCTGTAGATTATTATGTAAAATTATTATTTTCTCCCTGAGTGTTCTATTGTGTGATGCAGTGGGGTCATGTCTTAGTCAGCAATCAAGTCAACGGAGAAAAATTGCATACAGAAAAGGTTCTTGAACATTCTTTAAACCACCCACCAAACAGTATACATGGTTTTGTACATACTTTATCCTCTTGCAATAAACCTCACATGGTCAGCTTTTCTCCCAGCATTGAAACAAAGTGCTGTTTCTTCAGCTGGGATCAGATGAAACTCCAGGCCTGCATTTAGTGGCTATTTTTGAAAACATATATTTTTTGCCTGTTTTCTGCACCCCCCCTCCCCCCGGCTCCACCCAGCATATGTAGTTGTGTGAGTAAAAGCCGTAAGATTCCATTGCATACAAAAGAAAATTACCTTTTTGTCCATTTTCAAAATGGACACTCAGATCAAGTCCCACTCACTGCTGGGAGATACTTTCTAGGACAGTTTCCAAAATGCGTTATCTAATTTAACTAGTAAATTAACTAAACCTTTTCTCCCTGGGTCATTAAAAAACAAACTGGCATTGACCAGATTTTTTGTGTTATTAATGCACTGAAATATTGAATGTGCATAAAAATATTTACAATTTTCCTTTTTTTTCACTCTCATATGTACGTAAATCCCAAATGATCCCATTCAAGTTCTAGCTCTAGATTCCATTCTAGTTCTTTCATATATTCTTATTTAATTTTAGCACTGAAACACAAGTTCAAGGTTATGTATGAGGACAAGTACTTTTTTAAAAAAAAAAAAAGCTGGTCCTTTATTTATTTATTTATTCATTCATTCATTCATTCATTCATTCATTCTCACCCGAGGACATTTTTCCTTTTTTTGTTGTTGTTGTTTTGTTCAGATAGAGTGGGAGGGAGAGAGAGAAAGAGAGAAACATCAATGTGAAAGGGACACATCGAGTGGCTGCCTCCCACACGACCCAACCTAGGGCCGGGGACAAACCACAACCAAGATATGTGCCCTTAGCAGGAACCAAACCCAGGTCTCTCTGGACCACAGGCCGATGCTCTAACCACTTAGCAATACCAGCGAGGACAAGTATTTTCTATTCGTTCCTCCAGATCTACTCTCCACCCTTCTCCACCTTGCTCTCTGCCTCCATGGGGTCAGCTCTATGGATCACCTCCATTGGCCCCTTTCCCTCAGACTTACTGTTGGGATCAGTGAAAGAGAAGCCCGGGGAGGAAAAGAATGGAAGGAAGGACAATGAGGCCAGCAAACGTATTCCCTTGGCTCCCTCCTGTTCAGTTTCCCCCAGAAACAAGTCATGGCTTCTTCAAGGTGTCCTTTCTGTACGAGTCTCTCTGTTCAGGTGCTAGGTATGCCCCTTCCTTTCGTCTTTTGGACTGAAGGTGGTCTCAGCTCAGCTAATACTACCCACTCCCCATACTTTTATAAACAAACAGTCCTTGAAACATTCTAATATCTAGTACACCATTTGCTTTGTGTTTGAATTCTATATATTACCATTTAATTTTACAGATGAAGAAACTCAGTCTGAGAAAAGTTACATGGCAAGCCCAAGATCACACGACTACTCAGCCAGTCCATGAATGCTGCAGTGGGGGTCAACCAGGACACACAGTTGCCTGTAGCAGAAACGTCTCTGAAATGAATCAAACAAAAAGGAGGACGTGTCCACTTAATCATGTAGCTGGGGAGGTCAATAAAAGTGATTTTGAACATGGGTAGATACAGGAGCTTGAACTTTGTCATCAGGAATGTGTCTCTCTTCTCCATCTTGACTTTGTTCTCAGGCAGACTCTTCCCACATAATAGCAGACATCAGTACTAGAAGTTGCAAGATTACTCCTCCCAGAAGTTCTAGCAAAAGCCCATAGATCATGTAGTTAAGCTGACATTATCTACATACCCACCCATAAGCAATCGCAGTGAATTCTGATTGGTCAGATGAAGACAACTGGCCATCCCTGGAGCTGAATAGGGTCAACCCCACCCAAAAAGCATGGACTCAAGTACGGAATAGATGATTACTAAATGAATTTTTTTTTTTTTTTTTTTTTTTAAAGGGAAGCTTTCCCCAGAAGTAGGAGTAAAGAATATCTGCACCAGCAGAACCAACAGATATCTGGTATACAGAAGCAAGAATGAAATAAATTATTCTGAACTCTATTCAATTTGTGTTTACTATGACACATATTTAAATGAAATAATACTCACCTAATCTGAACCTTATTTCACAAAGCAAAAGAAAATCACTGAACTACAAATACCAGTGCCTGACATTAGTATGGCAGTTATAAATTACAGATCATTTTTACATACATTATCTCATTTTATTCATTTCTTCCAGATTAGGAATTCCAAATTCATTGCTTACAACATTTTTCAAGGTCAGAAAAATGTTTGTGAATTTGGAGAATCCAAAGATTATTTCTAAGTGTTTCAATTGTATTCACATGTTGTTAAGAAACTACAGTATAAACATTTGAGAAAAACTCATGGTTGTCAATTTTATTGCGTTAGGAATCACTGTGGAAATTCGGCCAGAGACCCATCAAGATATATTTCTGGGCCAAAGGCCAAAGTTCCTGGGTTGGTCATGTCTACTTTTCTGTAATCTGCATTTTCCCAAGGACCCAGAGGTCACTCTAATACTAAAAATACAATTACCCCACCCCCTTTGAAAACAACTTGACCAAGACTTTTACCATAATATTGCATAAAAGCATGAATATGTGTGTTCATTTACCCAGAAATATGTAGTTAGTATAAAAATCTCAAATGATCAAGAGGTCAAGGCTGGCAAACTCTTGTGATGGTTTTGAAACAAACTGTGGGTTTCCTTTGGTGAAACTTAGTGGTCAGAAAATACATGAAGACAATCCTATAATGAAGTATTTAATAAAGCAGGGAATAGTAACAAACCTTGTCACTAAATTTAGAGCGAAAATTAGAACTAGATTCATAGGTTGGGAGGAAAGACCAAACAGACTAAATGAATTAGTTTTGCCGTTTTTTCAATTTTTAAAAGTGTTTTTATTGATTTTAGAGAGAGAGTGAAAGGGAGAAAGAGAGAGAGATAGAAACATCAATGAGAGAGAAACATTGATAAGCTGCCTTTTGCACACTCTCCACGGGGGATCGAGCCCAAAACCCGGGCATGTTCCCTAACCTGGAATTGAACCAATGACTCCTGGTACATGGGACGATGCTCAACCAAAGAGCCACATCATTTTGGCAGTTTTGCTCATTTTTAATGAGATGAAAACTATTTAACAAAAATAATATATTACAAAGTTTATTGGTATTAATATGTTTTATTTTTTTCTAATCAAGAGGGGGCAAAAAAAATTTATTATATTTTTTTTCAGAGATTTTCTTTGTAAGGACAATAGGCGAATTCTGAAAGTTGACCAAACTCAGCAATTGAGAGTCATGTCATGTGATGCTTTAAAATGTGCCTTTCTAAAAAATGATGGCACCATTGATCAAATCCAGTCGGCACTCATAAGGTCAGTAATCTCCAGGACAGAGTTTATTTGGTGTTGCTAGTTAGAAAAACTGAATTGATACATCTGTCAAATCTCAAAAATATTTTGATAGCACTTGACATGAGAGTTGAGTGAAAATACCTGTTCTCTGGAGGAAATGTCTGAGTGAACTGGTGACGAATAGGATGTGAAGATTAAAAAGGAGTGAAAGGTACCTCTAAAATCTGAGCTTCTATCTGTGTCTTCACTAACCAATGTTTAAAGACCTCTTTTCTTTTCTACCAATTGCAAAATGGTAGGAAAGAAAGAAACCTACATCTGTCTGCCTTTTTTAAACCAATCAATTACTGAGCAGTATAATTAGAAAACATTTTAAGGGATGTAATTTCATTTTGTAAAGAGCTGGGAGGTATACCTTGGTCTATAAGATGCATCTGAGGGAATTATCTAAAAGTGAATTCAAAGGAAACTGATACAAATATTTGATGCGTTTTCAGAGTTTAAGTGGAAGAGGAATGAAGTTCTGGTTACCAAGGTTCAGTCACAGATGAGTCAGGTCCAAAACCAGTTCAGACAAATATCTGAGTAGATTTATCAGAGATTGAGCAGCAAAATAAGAGCTATGGTTATGGAAGGAATAACATGGTCTTGCCTAACCTTTGACATGACATCCAACAGGTTAAGACAAAGTTAAGAAATAGATCAGATCTTAAGATTGAATCCTTGGGCCCCTCTTTTTGAGCACATCCTGAACATGGACCTCCATCATATTGTAGTTCACTATTACCATTTCAAGAAAGAACACAAAGAAAAAGATGATTTTATATGCTCCTTCCATCACAATATGATGAATATTTAGTTTCTAGCAAATCAGCTACTCTACGCATGATACAAGTGTCAAGTATTGATATAATACACTAAATAGTTTATAAGCATAAATGTACATGTAGGACCACATGTTCTAATGTAATCATGAAGCATGTTCAGCATGTACAAAAAAAAAAAACCAAACAGTATTATCTCCCTAAGTTTGTATGACATAAAGATATAAAAATTACTAAAGATAATTATGTAATTAAGGATCTAATTTTACTGTATCTAGGAGAGTGGCAGACAGCCATACAAAGGGTCCTCAATAAATATTGTAACAACAATGGAAATTAGCCAATGGATACAAACCAAAGAATCTAAAGAGTTAATCCACATTGTCTCTGTGTTTCTCATTTTCTGTTCTCCCCTGAAATACTACTCCTACAATAAAGTGTAAATAATTTGCATTCCAAAATCGTGGGATGGAAAAAGGTATGCCACTCTTGTAACCTAAGTGTACAAGATTATCACAGGTGCAGGCAATTAATAAGCAGATTGCCCTACACCCAGAGTCCTTGGGGACCAGTCAAAAAGCAGTAAAGAGACATTTGAGATCTCAGCTCAGTTGCAAATGGAATTAAGCAGAGAAAACTTATGCACCCTGTTCTCATTTTCTCCTTTTTCTTTTGAAATTGAGAACACACATAGGAGTCACTTTGAAGTTGGGGCTGCCTGAATATGATATTATTGATTTCCATAACATGTTTTTGCTCTGCAATGCGGATGTGCATTTTTCAAACATATTAAGCAAGGCTTTGATCTGATTTGTTCCACCAGAGCACTGTATAGAGGCTGAAAACCATTTCTATATATGGTTTGGAGTGCTGAGGGGAAGATTGCTGTAGCTTGAAAGAGGTTGGAAATATCCCATCTGAAAGCTCTTTTCAGTCCTCCTCAGCCTAAACATTTTACTGAGAGGGGTCAAAGGTCACCAACTGTCAAAACAAAACCAAAATTATACAGTGCTCCTGCAAGGAAGCTAAGCAGAGTGGAAATTCAAAGTTCACCAACGGGACTGCTTCATACAGCATGTAACAAACAGTAAAAAATGCCCTTAAAAAGTAACAGTAGGATTCTTTGAAATCCCACTGATTTTTACAAGTTGTCCGATAAGTTTAAAACATCACCTCTTAGGTACTAATGTAGAAACTGAATTGAACTATTCTATAAAAGGGAGTGCAGGGGCGGGTGGGGGGAGTCCAAACTTTGAACTGTCAAAGCCACCGGCCTACACACTCCAAAGCACCAGATGGTTTCATAAACCTGAAGGTTCATAAATCTTCCTTTAAAGTTTCCAATTTCAAAAAGAGGTTGTTTTCTTTGTGGGATTGTGGAGTAGGGAAAATTTTTGCCATTGGGTATCTGACCCACAAAACCCTAATAGCCTTTTAAGTTTTCCTGCTCTTCAGGCTGGAGACAACCAGGGCAGAGACAAAGAGAAGGAGCCAGAGCCGGCTGTCATCTGCCAGCCACCTCACTGAGAGAAGCCCTGAGCTCCGACTTCTCGACCCCGACTGTCACATCACAGCTTCAGAAAGTCCGAAGAGTTTAAACATTCAGAGACTGAGTTCCCTTCTCATCCTTCAGCTGGGAACTTCACAAATACTTTTGATTTTTAGAACTACAACACACAGTTTACAGCTTTTTTTTATTTTTCAGTTTTTTTTTTCTTTTCAATTACTGTTGACATTTAGTATTATATTAGTTTCAGGTGTACAACATGGTGATCAGACATTTATATAACTTACACAGTGATCTCTTCCATGAGCCTACTACCTATCTGACACCATACACAGTGACTATCAGTCGTAGTATTGACTATATTTCCTATGCTGTACTTAACATCCCTGTGACTGTTTTTATAACTGGTAATTTATACTTCTTAATCCCTTCCCCTTTTTCACCCATACCCCCCTGCCCATTTAGCAACCATCACAATGTTCTCTGTATTTATGCATTTGCTTCTGTTTCGTTTGTTCATTTATTTCATTTTTTTATATTACACATATATGTGGAATCACATGTATTTGTATTTTCTCTGTCTGACTTATTTCACTAAGTACCTTCTAGTTCTATTCATGTTGTAGCAGATAGCAAGATTTCTATTTTTTTTTTATGGCTGAGTCATATTCCATTGTGTATATGTATCATCTCTTCTTTATCCATTCATCTATTGATGAACATGTAGGTTGCTTCCATATCTTGGCCATTGTAAATAATACAGCAATAAACATAGGGATGCATTTGTATGTTTAAATTGATGTTTTGGGTTCCCTTTTTTATAATAACACTTTATTTATTGATTTATTTTTTGCTCCTATGTTTTAATGAATTTGTTGGGGTGACACTGATTAATAAAATTATACAGGTTTCAGGTGCACAATTCCACAACACATCGTCTAGTACACTATATATTGTGAGTTCACCACCCCAAATCAAGTCTCTGTCCATCACCATTTATACACCCTATGTCCCCCTCCACCTCCCCCTACCCACACTCCCCATGGCAATCACCACACCGTTGTCCATGTCACAAGTTTTTTCTCTTTTTTTTGTCTTTTTGGCTCAATCCCTCCAACCCCACCCCACGCCAGGCTCCCTATCCTCCCTTACAGCTGTCAGCCTGTTCTCTATCTATGAGTCTATCTCTATTTTTCTTATTTTATTTTCTTCATTAGGTTCCACATATGAGTGAAATCACATGGTACTTTTCTTTCTATGACTGGCTTATTTCACTTAGTATAATGGTCTCTATGTCCATCCATGCTGTCTCAAAGGGTTAGATTTTCTTCTTTTACATGGCTGAGTAGTATTCTATTGTGTAAATGTCCTACAGCTTTTTGATCCACTTATCTACTGGTAGACCCTTGGGCTGCTTCTAAATCTGGGCTATTGTAATAACGCTGAAATAAACATAGGGGTGGTTATATTCTTTTCAATTAGTGTTTCAGTTTTTTTCAAATAACTTCCCAGAAGTGAAATCGCTGGGTTATAAAGCAGTTACATTTTAAAGTTTTTGAGGTAACTCCAACTGCTTTCCACAGTGGCTGCACCAATCCACATTCCTACCAACAGTGTACAAGGGCTCCCCTTTCTCCACCCACATCTTTGCCAACACTTGTTGTTTGTTGATTTGTTGATGATAGCCAGTCTGACATCAATGAAGATAGTAAAGTAGCAGGATACAAAATAAGTATCTAGAAATCAGTTGCATTTGTAATGATCCAGTTCATACTTGCTTCCAAAAAAATAAAATACCTAGGAATAAAGTTAACTAAGGATGTAACCAAGGATGTGGTTTTAATTTACATTTCTCTGATAATTAGTGATGTTGAGCATCTTTTCATATGTCTATTGGCCATCTATATGCACTCTTTGCAGAAGTGCTATTCAGGTTCTTTGACTGTTTCCTAATTATATTGTTTGTTTTTTTGTTGAGTTTTGTAAGTTCTTTATACATTTTGGATATTAACCCCTTATCAGATGTATCATTGACAAATATGTTCTCCCATTCAATGTGTTATCTTTTCATTTTGTTGATTTTTTCCTTTGCTGGCAAAAACTTTTTAGTTTGATGTGTCTTACCTGTTTCACTTGCCCAAGGAGGTATATCAGAAAAATATTACTACAAGAAATGTCCACGATTTTACTGCTCATATTTTCTTCTAGGATTTTTATGGTTTTGAGTCTAACATTTAAGTCTTTAATCCATTTTGAGTTTATTCTTGTGTATGATGTAAGAAGGTGATCTGATTTCTTTCTCTTTTTGACTTATCTGTTCAACCTTCCCAGTGCCATTTATTGAATGGACTATTTTTACCCCATTGCATGTTTTTTCCCCCTTTGTTAAATATTATTTGACTATAAAGGCATAGATTTACTTCTGGGCTCTCTATTCATTTCCATTGCTCTATATGTCTATTTTTATGTCCATGCCATACTGTTTTTATTACTATGGCCTTGTAGTTAAGTTTAATATCTAGTAGCATGATTCTTCCAACTTTGTTATTCTTTCTCAAGATTGCTGCAGCTATCTGAGGGTCTTTTGTGCTTCCATACACATTATTGGAATATTTGTTCTGTGAAATACGTCATTGGTGTCTTGATAGAAATTACATTGAATTTATGCATTGCTTTGGGTAGCATGGACATTTAAATGATGTTAATTCTTCCTATCCATAAACATGATATATGCTTCCAGTTATTTGTAGCTTCTTCACCGTCTTGTCATTTTTTTTAGTACAGGTCTTTTACATCCTTGGTTAACTTTATTCCTAGGTATTTTATTTATTTAGAAGTAATTATGAACTGGATCATTTCCTTAGTTCATTATTGGTTTATAAAAGTGAAACTGATTTCTAGATACTTATTTTGTATTCTGCTACATTACTATCTTCATGGACTCTTTAGGGTTCTCTATATGCTGTATCATGTCATTTGCAAATAATGACAGTTCTTTCTTTCCAATTTGGATTCCTTTTATTTCTTCTTCTTGTCTGATTGCTGTGGCTAAAACTTTTATTACTATGTTGAGTAAGAGTAGTGAAAGCAGACATCCTTGTGTTGTTTCTGATTTTAAGGGAAACACTGTTAGTTTTTGCCCATTGAGTATAATGTTGGCAGTGGATTTGTCATATATAACCTTTATACATTAGGGTATGTTTCCTCAATTCCCACTGTTTTTTTCATAAATGGGTGCTGAATTTTATCAAATGCTTTTTCTACATTTATTTATATAATCATGTGGTTTTTATCCTTCATTTTGTTGATGTGGTATAATACACTTACTGATTTGCAGATATTATACCACACTTTCATCCCCAGAATAAATTGTGGTGTATGATATTTTTTTTAATCTTCATCCAAGGATATGATTTTATTGATTTTAGAGAAAGGAAGGGAGAGAGAGAGAAACAATGACATGAAAGAGAAACATTGATTAGTTGCCTCCTGTTCATCCACAGACCAGGGATCAAATCCATAACTTAGGTATGTGCCCTGACCATAAATTGAACCTTCAACCTTTTAGTGTATGGGAGAACACACCAACCAACTGAGCCATAAGGCAGGGCTATGATTTTTTAATGTATTGATGGATCTTGTTTACTAACATTTTGTTGAGGATTTTAGCTTCTATGTTCATCAGAGATAGTGTCCTATAATATTTTTATTTTGTAATGTCTTTACCTGGTTTGGAATTAGGATAATGGTAGCCTCATAATATAAGCTTGGGAGTCTTTCTTCTTCTTGAATTTTTTGGAATAATTGAGAGGGATAGGTGTTAGTTTTTCTTTGAATGTTTGGTTCACCAGTGAAGCCATCCAGTCCAGAACTTTTGTTTGCTGGAAGAATTTTTAAATTGTTACTTCAGTCTTACTATTTGTAATCTATCTACATAGATTCTCTGATTATCCCTGTTTCAGGTTTGGTAGAATGTCTATTTCTAGGAATGTATCCATTTTGTCCAGATTGTCCAATTGGGTGGCATGTAGTTTTTCTTTTTTTTTTAATCCTCACCCGAGGACATTTTTCCATTTTTCACTCAGAGCGGGAAGGAGAGAGAGGAAGAGAGAGAAACATCGATGTGAAAGGGACACATCGAGTGGCCGCCACCCACACGACCCAACCAGGGCCGGGGACAAACTTCAGCCAAGGTACATGCACTTAGCGGGAACCGAACCCGGGTCTCTGTGGACCGCAGGCTGACGCTCTAACCGCTGAGCCAAACCGGCCAGGGCAGTTTTTCTTAATATTTTCTTACAATTCTGTTTTTCTTTGGTGTCAGTTAGTTAGTGTTCTGGGTTTCCTCAGATAAATACTCAGAAGTGTGATTGCTGGGTTCTTCTTTGTCTCTTCTTATAGCCTTTGTTTCAGAGTCTGTTTTGTCCAATATAAGTATTGCTACCACAGCTTTTTTTTTCTTCCATTTCCACTTGCATGGAATATCTTTTGCCATCTCTTTACTTTCAGTCTGTGTGTGTCCTTTGATCTGAAGTAGGTTTCTTGTAGGCAGCATATGTATGATCTTATTTTCCTATCCATTCAGCACCCTACGTCTTCTGATTGGATAAATTCATCTGTTTACATTTAAAGTAATTATTAATAGCTATCTAGTGATTGCCCCTTTATTATTCATATTTTTATATCTTTTTTTCTTCTTTTTCTTAAAGAAGTTCTTCAATATTTTTGTATTACTGCTTTAGTGGTGATGAACTCCTTTAGCTTTTTCTTCTATGAAAGCTCTTTACCTGTCCTTAGAGTATAAACAATAGCTTTGCTGGATAGAACAATCTTGGATATAGGTTCTTACTTTTCATCATTTTGAATATTTTGTGCCAATTCTGGCCTGAAAACCTTCTGTTGAAAATTCAGATGCCATTCTCATGGAAACTCCCTTGTAGGGAACAAACTGCTTTTCTCTCATGGCTTTTAAGATTCTCTCTTTGCCTTTAAATTTGACAGTTAGATTATGATGTGTCTTGGTGTAGGTCTCTTTGGGTTCATCTTGTTTTGGACTCTACATTTTCTGGACTTTTATGTCTACTTTATTCACCAGGTTAGGAAAGTTTTCTGTCATTATGGCGAAATAGTATCCCATTGTGTAAATGTACCACAGCTTTTAATCTATTCATCTATTGATAGGCACTTGGGATGTTTTTGGGTCTTGGTTATTATAAATAATGCTGCAGTGATAGGAGTTTGTAATATATATATTTTAATCCTCACCTGAGGATATTTTTCTATTTATCTTCAGAATAGCATGGGAGGGAGACAGAGGGAGAGAAAGGGAGAGAGAAGCATCGATGTGAGAAGGACACATCAACTGTTCGCCTCCCACATGACCCCAACCAGGGCCAGGGACGAACTTGCAAGGGCAAGGTATGTGCCCTTGGCCAGAATCAAACACAAGACTCATTGGTCCTCGGGCAGATGCTCTACCACTGAGCAAAACTGGCCAGGGCTGCATACATATTTCTTGAATTAGTGTTTCAGGTTTCTTAAGATATATTCCCAGAAGTGGGATGGTTGGGTCAAAAGACAGTTTCATTTTTAAATGTTTATTTTGTTTTTCTTTATTGATTTCAGAGAGAGAGAGAGAGAAATCGAAGAGAGAGAACATCGTCTAGCCGCCTTCTGCATGCCCCCCACTGAGGATCAGGCCCACAACTGGGTATGTGCCCTGACTGGGAATCCAACCAGTGACCTCTTGGTGCATGGGTTGATGCTCAACCACTGAGCCACACCAGCCGAGCAAGGCAGTTTCATTTTAATTTTTGAGGAAACTTCATACTGTTTTCCATAGTGGCTGCACCAGTCTGCATTCCTCCCAATAATGCATAAGGGTTCCCTTTTCTTCACATCCCCACCAGCACTTGTTTGTTGATTTATTGGTAATAGCCATTCTGACAAGTGTGAGGCGGTATCTTATTGTGGTTTTCATTTGCATCTATCTAATGATTAGCAGCACTGAGCATTTTTTAATATGTCTTCAGCGAACTGTCTATTCAGGTCCATTGCCCATTTATTAGTTGGGTTGTTCGTCCTTATAAAATTTGGATATTAACCCTTATCAGATATAACATTGGCAGATATGTTCTTCCATTCAATGGGCTCCCCTGTAATTTTGTTGATGGTTTCTTTTGCTGTTCAAAGGCTTTTTAGTTTGAAATAGTCCTGTTGTTTATATTTTCCTTTGTTTCCCTTGCCTGAGGAGATATATTAGCAATAATACCACTACAAGAGATGTCTGACATTTTACTGCCTAGGTTTTCTTTTAGAATTTTTATGGTTATACGACTTACATTTAAGCCTTTTATCCATTTTTAGTTTATTCTTGTGTATGGTGTAAGTTGGTGGTCTAGTTTTATATTTTTGCATGTATCTGTCCATTTTTCCCAATACCATTATTTGAACAGACTATGTTTACTCCACTGTATGCTCTTGCCTCTTTTGCCAATATTAATTGACTATAAATGTATGGATTTAGCCCTGCCAGTGTGGGTCAGTGGTTGAGTGTCATGCACCAAGAGGTCACCGGTTCAATTCCTGGTCAGGGCATATGGCCAGGTTGTGGGCCCAATCCCCAGTGGGGGGCATGCAGGAGGTGGCCAATTGATGTTCTCTCTCATCGATGTTTCTCTCTCTCGCTCCTTCTCCCTTCTTCTCTCTCTAAAATCAATAAAAAAAATTTTTTTAACTTCTTTTTAAAGTGTGAGTTTATTTCTGGATTGTCTGGTCTGTTCCACTGTTCCGTATGCCTGTTCTCAAACTATAAGACCATTGTAGTCAAAACAGCTTGGTACTGGCAAGCTGTTTTGACTACAATGGTCTTATAGTTTGATATCAGGTATTGTGATACTTCCAACTTTGTTATTCTTTCTCAAGATTGCTGCAGATATTTGAGGTCTTTTTTGGTTATGTATAAATTTTTGTAATATTTGTTCTATTTCTGTGAAATATGCCATTAGTATTTTAAACAGAATTGCATCTAGTCTATAGATTGCTTTGGATAGTGTGAACATTTTAATAATGTTAATTTTTCCTATTCATCAACATGGTATATGCTTCCACTTCCTTGTATCTTTCTCAATTTCTTTCTTCAATATTCTATAATTTTCCGAGTGTAGGTCTTTTACCTCCTTTGTTACATTTATTCCTAAGGGCCTTATTTTGTTGTTGTTGTTGCAATAATAAATGGGATTGTTCTCTCAATTTCTCTTTCTGATAGTCATTATTTGTGTATAAAATTGCCATCAATTTCTGAATATTAATTTTGCTTCCTGCTACTTTGCTAAATTTATTTATTTGATCAAGTAGTTTCTTGGTGGAGTCTTTAGGGCTTTCTATACATAATATCATGTCATCTGTGAATAATGACAGTTTTACTTCATACTTTCCAATTTGTATGTCTTTTATTTCTTTTTCTTCTTTGATTGTCGTGACTAAAACTTCCAGTACTATGTTCAATAAGAGGAGTGAAAGTGGACTTCCCTGTCTTGTTCATGATCTTAAAGGAAACACTTTTAGTTTTTGCCCATTGAGTATGATGTTAGCTGTGATATGGCCTTCATTGTGTTGAGGTATGATTCCTCTTTTCTCACTTTGCTGAGAGTTTTTTTTTCATAAATGGGTGCTGAATTTTATCAAATTTTTTTCTGCATTTATTGATATGATCATGTAATCTTTATCTTTCATTTTGTTTACATGATGTATCATGTTTATTAATTTGCAGGTATTGCACCATATCTGCATCTTTAGAATAAATCCTACTTGTTCATGATGAAAGTGTGATCTTTTTAATGTATTGCTGGATCTGGTTTGCTACTATTTATTGAGAATTTTAGCATCTATGTTCATCAGAGATATTAGCCTATTCTTTTCTTTCTTTGTAGTTTATGTACCTGGTTTTGAAATGAGGGTAATACTGGCCTCGTAAAACGAGCTTGAGAGTCTTCCCTCCTCTTAAATTTTTTGGAATAGTTTGAGATAGATATGTACTAGTTCTTTGAATGTTTGGTGAAATTCGCCTGAGAAGCCATCTGGTCCCGGATGGCAAAATGCTAGGCGTTTTGTTTTTTGTTTTGTTTTATCCTCACCCAAGGATATGTTTATTGATTTTAGAGATAAAGGAAGGGGGAGAAAGAGAGAGAGAAACATTGATTTGAGAGAGAAACGTCAATAGGTTGCCTCAAATACATACCCTAACCAGGGACCAAACCCACAACCTAAATATGTGCCCTAATTGGGAATCAAACCCACAATTTTGTGGTTTATAGGATGAAGCTCCAACCAACTGATCCATCTAGTCCGGATGAAGCTCCAACCAACTGATCCAACTGCTGAAAGTTTTTTGATTACTGCTTCAATTTCATTCATTGTAATCTGTCTATTCAGGTTTCCTGATTTTTCCTGATTCATATTTAGAAGATTGTATGTTTCTAGGAATTTATTTATTTTGCCATGTTGTCCAATACTTTGGTATATATTTGTTCATAGTATTTTCTTACAATCCTTTATATTTCTGTGATGTCAGTTGTTACTTCTCTTTCATTTCTGATTTTATTTATTTTGGTTCTCTCTTTTTTTCTTGATGAGTCTGGTTAAATGTTTGTCAATCTTGTTTATCTTTTCAAAGAACCAGTTCTTGATTTCATTGATCTTTGGCATGGATTTTTAATCTCTATGTTATTTATTTCCATTCTGATCTTTATTATTTCCTTCCTTATATTTACTCTGTTTTGTTTGTTTCTCTTTTTCACTTCTTTTAGGTGTAGGATTAGATTATTTATTTGATATTTTTCTTGCTTCGTTAAGTAGGCCTGTAATGCTATGAACTTCCCTCTCAAGACTGCTTTCATTAAGTCCCATAGATTTTGGGTTGTTGTGTAGTCATTTTCATTTTTTTCCAGGTAATTTTTTTCTTTATCCTTTGATTTTATTATTAACTCATATATTGTGTAATAACATGCTATTGCCCTCCATGTGTTTGAATGCTTCTCAGTGT
Organism: Molossus molossus; assembly: GCF_014108415.1. Taxonomy (NCBI): domain Eukaryota; kingdom Metazoa; phylum Chordata; class Mammalia; order Chiroptera; family Molossidae; genus Molossus; species Molossus molossus. The sequence goes on from NW_023425347.1 coordinate 19,309,970, forward strand.
TTTGTTGTTGTTGTTGTTAATCCTCACCTGAAGATACTTTTTCCATTGATTTTTATATAGAGTGGGAGTTCAGGAAGGAGGGAGGGAGGGAGAGAGAGAAAGAGAGAGAGAGAGAGAGAGAGAGAGAGAGAGAGAGAGAGAGAGGCAGAGAGAGGCAGAGAGACAGAGAGACAGAGAGAAACATCAACATGAAGGGGTCACATGGATTGGTTGCCTCCCACATGACCCTGACCAGTGCCAGGGATAGAACCTGGAACCCAGGCATGTGCCCTTGACCTGCAATCAAACCTGCAACATTTTGGTTTGCAGACCAATGTTCCAGTCACCAAGTCAAATCAATCAGTTCTTGAGTGGTTTTATTGTAGCTGATTTCTAGTTTCATGCCATTGTGATCGAAGAAGATGCTTGATATAATTTCAATCTTCTTGAACTTGCAGAGACTTATTTTGTGTCCTAACATGTGGTCTACCTTTGAGAATTCTTCATGAGCACTTGAGAAGAATATATATTCTGCTGTTTTGGGGTGTAATGTTCTGTAAATATCAATTAAATCCATCCGATTCAGTGTTTCATTTAAGGTCGCTGTTGCCTTGTTGATTTTTTATCTGGAAATGTATTCATTGATGACAATGGGGTATTAAAATCACCTACTATGACTGTATTGCTGTCAATCTCTCCCTTAATGTCTACCAACATTTTCTTTATATATTTAGGTGCTCCTTTGTTGGATGCATAATGTTTACAAGGGTTATATCCTCTTGTTGGATTGACATTTTCAGTATTATGTAGTAACCTTCTTCATCTCTTTTTATGACTTTTGTTTTTAATTCTATTTTGTCAGATATAAGTATTGTTACCCTTGCTTTTTGTTTGTTTGTTTGTTTGTTTGTTTCCAATTGCATGGAATATTTTCTTCCATCCCTTCACTTTCAGTCTCTGTTATTCTTTTGCTCTAAGGTAGGTCTCTTGTAGACAGCATACATATAGGTTATACTTTCTTATCCATCCAGGTACATTTAATTGATTTACATTTAAGATTATTATTGCTGCCCTGGCCGGTTTGGCTCAGCGGTTAGAGCGTCGGCCTGCGGTCTGGAGAGACCCGGGTTTGGTTCCCGCTAAGGGCACGTACTTCGGTTGCAGTTTGTCCCCGGCCCTGGTTGGTCGTGCGGGTGGCAGCCACTCGATGTGTCCCTTTCACGTCGATGTTTCTCTCTCTCTCTCTCTCCCTCCCACTCTATCTGTACAAAAATTGGAAAAATGTCCTCGGGTGAGGATAAAAAAAAAAAAAAAAGATTATCATTGCTAGGTATCTATTTATTGCCATTTTGTTCTTTATACCTATGTCTCTCTCTCTTTCTATTTTTTATTTTTCTTCTTTTTCTTTTTAAAGCAAGCCTTTTAACACTTCTTGCAATACTGGTTTTACTGGTTTGGTGGTAATAAACTTGCTTATCTTTTTTTGATGTAAGAAGATCTTTATTTCATCTTCAATTTTACTTTTTATTTATTTATTTTTATAATTATTTTTTTAGAGAGAGAGGAAGGGAGAAGAAGAGAGAAATAGAATCAATGTTGAGAAAGAACATCGATTGGCTGCCTCCTGCATGCCCCCCACTAGGGATCAGGCCCTCAACCTGGGCATGTGCCCTGACCAGGAATCCAACTGGCGACCTCTTGGTGCATACGTCAATGCTCAACCACTGAGCCACACCAGCTGGGCTCATCTTCAATTTTAAATGATAGAGTTGCTGGACAGAGTAGTCTTGATTGTAGGCCCCTCCTTTTCATACTTTTGAATATTTCATGCCAATCCCTTCTGACCTGAAGTATTTCAGTTGAGAAATCAGCTGACAGCCTTATGGGACCTCTTTTGTAGGTAACTAATTGCTTTTCTTTTGCTACATTTTAGGTGAATGTTGGTACTTTTGATGTTGTCTCAGAGATCCCTCAAATTTTCCTCAATATTTTTGTATTCTTTTTTCTTTTTGTTGTTCTGATTGTGTGTTTTGTTACTTGGTCTTCCAAATTAATGATTTCGTCCTCTGCTTCATCCAATCTACTAATGATTCTCTCTAACATATTTTACATTTCAGTTATTGTATTCTTAATTTCTGACTTGTTCTTTTATCTTTTCTATCTCTTTTTTTTATGTTTTCTATCTCTCTTTTTTTTTTTTTTTTTTTAAGTTCTCACTGACACATTCTTATAATGAGAGTTTTGTACTCTACATGTGTTAGATCACTTGTCTCCATTTTGTTTAGTTATTTTTCCTGGAGTTTTGTCCTGTTCTTTTATTTGGAACATGTTTTTTTGTCTCCTCATTTTGACTGATTCCCTGTGCTTGTTTCTATGTATTAAGTAGAGCTGCTAAGTCTCCCAGTCTTTGTAGAGTGAACTTATGTAGTTGGTATCCTGTGGAATCCAGTGGCACAGTCTCCCTAGTTACCTGAGCCAGGTGCTTCAGGTGTGCTCCTTGTGTGGGTTGTGTGTGCCCTTCTATTGTAGTTGAGCCTTGATGGCTGTTGACACATCAGTGGGAGAAATGGATCCTCAGGCTGATTGACTATGAAAACTGGCTATGACTATAGCAAAGGATCTGTTATTCAAGGGCTGAGCCTATGGAGCAGGATTTGTTTTAGTGGAGCTCTGGTGCCTGCCAACTCTGCCTTTTGGGTCTGTTGTTTGTGAAGCAGTTTGGGTGGTGCTCTGGTGTAGTCTGAAGCTGGCCACTGGGTGTGTTGAATCTGGGACTTCTTGGGAGGCACTCTGATGCAGGTCAAGTTCAGCCACTTCCTGTGCTGTCCCCAGGGCCACCTGGTATGAGCTGTGAACTGAAGCTGTCTGCCATTAATTTCAGGCTTGGGGCTACTTAGCAAGAGGTATGAGGCATGCTGAGTTCAGATGTCACTTTTTTGTGTTTGCAAACCTTAGAGATATTTTAGGAAAGTCTGCATCATAAGCCAGGACAGGCCATTTGTATGGAAAAGTCACTGGACATGGCTGGGTGGGCCCACAGGCTAAGTGGTGCGGAATCTCAGGGAACACCAGGGCAGGGCTAACTGTGTTAACCAAGTTGATGGAAACACAGATATGGCACCTGCCTGTGCATGCACAGGGAGGGCTCAGAAAGAAACAAAGGATTCTCCCAGCACTTCTATCTGGGACAAAGTTGCCGCTCCAGTCCTCATCCAGAAGCCAGATAATTCTGTTCTTCCCCATATGTCCCTCACACTTTTCAAGCTGCTGTTCCAGCGCTGGAGCTCAGAGCGACTGAGCCTGTTAGCAAGTAAGTCTATGCGCCGGCCCTTTAAGAGGAATGGCTGAGACTCCAGCTGCTCTCTGTCTCACTCAGCCGCAATCCCCTCTGGTTTTTACAATCAGAAGTTACGGGAACTTCTCTTCCTGGCACTGGAATCCTGAGCTGGGGAGCCCAGTGTGGAGCTGGGATCCCTCATTCCTTAGGGGTGACCTCTGAAGCTAAAATATTCCTCCCAGTTTTTAGCCACCTCACATGAGTGTGGGACCAGCTAGTTCCATGTCTCCTTCCCTCCCACCAGTCTCCGCGAGGCTTCTTCTTTATATCATTAGTTGTAGGACTTCTGTTCAGCAAGACATCAAGCCGATCTCATTGATGGTTGTTCTATAGTTTAGTTGCAATTTTGATGTGCTCATGAGAAAGGGAGAGCACAGCATTTACCTACTCTGCTATCGTCACAGGAGGTCTCTTTCAGCGATGTTCATGGGAGAAATAAGAAATGAGAAATGTGTTCTCTGAGGTGTACCTGAATGGAGGTAATTTCAACTTTACCCCCAAACTCTTAATATACAAATGTGTTTCAGCTCTTCCGTTGCTTACCCAGTGGGACATGGAGAAGTCAGGCAGGAAAAAATACAGAAAACTGGAGACAAAGAGGGGAAGACCAAAGAACAATTGATAGTCATAATGTGGGTACAGGCTTGTTTCATTACTAAAGGTCTGTGTGCACACTCAGCATGTGAGACATTTTAGACTAGCTTGGTCATGATGTCATTTAGTATCCATGTAACCAGGTAAGAGTCTGCAAACATTAAGGGGTTTTGATTTTGATATGAAAATTAGCAAATCAGAAAAGAGAAACTGTTCTGGACACATACATCTGCTATATTGCTTGGCAACTGAGATATATATACATTGCATTATTTTATGCTTTCATATTCATCTCCTATTCTGTCTGACCCTAGGTTCTTATTAGCATAAGTTCATCTTCCTCCCAAATTTCTTTCTTTCTGGTCTAAGTGTATGAAGTTTTTTAATTTAATTATCATTATTAATTCATATCCTGAAATATACCAAAGATAAAGTGGAAAGTAAAATATGTGAGAAATGTTAGAGGCTTAAAATAACTTACATTAGCCCTGGGTGGTGTTCTCAGTGGTTAGAGTGTTGGCCTGCATGCTGAAGGGTCATGGGTTTGATTCCTGGTCAAGGGCACATACCTGGGTTGCAGATTTGATCCCCTGGTTGGGGCTCATGTGAAAGGCAGCCAATCAATGTGTCTCTCCCACATTGACGTTTCTCTCTCTCTCTCCTCTCTCCTTCCTTTCCACTCCCTTAAAAAAAAAAAAATCAATGGAGAAAATATTCTCGGGTTACGAAAAAGAATTGATAAGAACAACAAAAGATAGCTTACCTTAAAGAAAATTAGGACCAATATAATTTAACAACCATGGTAAGTATATTAGAGATTATTAGACTAAGAAGGTTTTTAAACTCTGTGGAAAACAAAAAAAAAGAGGAAAAAAACTCTTATGGGGTGACTTCAAGTTTCAAGGTATGTACCATAAGAAATTCCAACAGTCTGGGTTGCGTCCTGGGATGGATGAATCATTAAAAGAGACTATGGTCTGAATTTCCAGGATTTGTGTAAGTTGCAGAATGGTCACCATCTGATGTGGTTCATACTTTGTAAGCAAACAAACAAACAAAAAGAGAGCAAGAGAGAGATTAGGTCACCTCAATCATTTTTTCCAGCTCCGAAATGGTCAAAGTATTATTTTTTTAAAAACTTTATTGATCACATCACAGAGGTGGTAATAACAAAACCAGGCAAGTTTCCCTGTTTGGATTTGTAGCCCCGCCTTTAGAACCTGAGGTGTCCAGGGAAAAAAAATAAGGCAGAATAAAAAACTTTCATCCTTCAATGATAAGTATATTTTATGTGTTTCATTATATTTACTTTTTTTTAAAGAAAATGAAGGGAGATAGTTAAAATTCCCTCCTGATTTCAAAATTTTGTGTTGTGGTATTTTCACTCCTCTTACTCAGATTTTATGCTGAAAAGAAAAGAATTAAGATAATGAGGAGTTTAAATTTGAGATCTTCATGCAGTGGAAAATGGAATTCTAACTTTCAGTCCCATGTAATAGCTTTATTGTGGCACAGTGTATGTGTGTGCACTCCCACACGTGTGCACATGTGTGAGTGGCATACATATATGCGCATACAAATTCTACCATTGCTCAAGCACCCTGAAAATTTTTATATACTTCCTATTCAGTCTTGACAGGAGCAGTCTAGCACAGAATTCCTTTCTTAACATGCGCTCAGCCTTTTTAATGTCCTCAAAAACATAATTGCAAAGTAGGGTAGCATTTCCTCCACAAAGCTGTTTCAAATGATAAGGAACTTTGGCACCTCTGGGGACCAGGCACCCAGTTACATTAATGACCACTTTTATGGAGACTGGCCTGTTGATTAAACCAAAAAGAGACAAAACCTACAAAGATATTAAAAAAACAAAATAGCCCTGCTGGTGTGGCTCAGTGGTTGAGTGTCGACCCATGCACCAAGAGGTCACCAGTTCTGATTCCTGGTCAGGGCACATGCCCAGGTCGTGGGCCTGATTCCCAGTGGGGAGCATGCAGGAGGCGGCCAATCGATGTTCTCTCTCATCAATGTTTCTATCGCTCTCTTCTTCTCCCTTCCTCTCTCTCTAAAATCAATAAAGAAAAATAAAAGAAAAACAAAATACAGGATCCTCTTAAAACTGAAACAGGTTACTGAGGGACTTTTCATCTACCATTACCTCCTTACATATTAACACTTTTGCTTAAATGGTACCTAGCTTAAACCATCCAATAACTTCTTGATTATGCTTCTCTCAAAAGATATTCTCCAAAACAAATTTATTTTTCTTACATAGACAACAACACAAATATATCAAATGTCACAAATAGTGAATAATAGGAAGAGTAAGAGCTATTTTTATTGTGGTATAATTGACAAGTAAAAATGTAAGATATTTAAGAGGAATAACATGATGAATTGATATATGTATATATTGTGAAAAAATTCCCCTTTCCATCCAGTTACTTAACACATTCATCACTTCTCATATATTTTTTATTCTTTGTTTGTTTTTTGGTGACAACATTTAAGTTCATTCTCTTAGAAAATTTCAATTATAAAGTACAATCATATCCATTTAGTCACCATATTATACATTAGATCCTCAGACCATATTCATCTTATAACTAAAAGTTTGTACCCTTTTACCAACATTTCTCCCTATTTTTTTCACCCTAAAACTCCCTGTCCTTCATAATCATATTTCCAGTCTGTATGAGTTTGATTTTCTTTCTTTCTAGATTCCACATATAAATTATATCATGAAATATTTGTCTTTCTTTGTCTGGCTTAATTCACTAAGCCTAATGCCCTCAAGATTCATCCATATTGCCACAGTTGACAGAATTTCCTTCTTTTTTATGGCTGAATAATATTCTATAGTGTGTATGTACTTGTGTGTGTATGTATATAGATATCACATTTTCTTTATCTATTCATGTGTTGACAGACATCTAGGTTGTTTCCATACCTTGGTTATTTGTAAATCATGCTGCAATGAACATGGGAGTACAAATATCTATTTGAGATAATAGTTTTGTTTCCTTTGGATGTATACCCAGATGTGGAATTGCTGGGTCCTATAGCAGTTCTATTTCTAATTGACTGAGGAACCTCCGTAACGGTTTTTCATAATGGCTGCACTAATTCCATTCCCCCAACAGTGCCCAAGGGCTCCCTTTTCTCCACATTCTCGCTCACACTTGTTTCTTGTTTCTTGTGATAATAGCCATATTTGGTAAAGTTGCAGGATACAAAATCAATACACAAATACCAATTGCATGTCCATATACCACCAATAAACTATCAGAAAAAAAATAAAGAAAACAATTCTATTTACAACAGCATAAAAATAATTTTAAAAATTTACGAATAAATTTAACCAAAAAAAGTAAAAAATCTGTACATTCAAAACTGTAAGACATTGTAAAATAAATAATAAAAGACAAATAAAAGGACAGATATTCCATGCTCATGGGTTGAAAAAATTGATAGCTACTATGTCCTTACTACCTAAAGGAAAGTACAGATTTAATGTAATTCCTATCAAAATCTAATGGCATTTTTCACAGAAATAGAAAAAAAAATCCTAAAATTTGTATAGAACCACAAAAGACGTCAGAAAGACAAAGGAATCTTGAAAAGGAAGAGCAAAGCTGGGGACATCACATTTCTTGATTTCTAACTATGTTACTAAGCTACAGTAACAAAACAGTATGCTATTAGCATAAACACAGACACATATATAAACAGAACAGAATAGAGTCCAGAAATAAATGCATGTATATATAGTCAACTAGTTCACAACGAAGAACTCAAGAATGTCTAGTAGAGAAAAGACAGTTTTTATTAAATGGTATTGGGAAAACTGGATAGTCATATGCAAAAGAATGAAATTGGACACCCATTTTATACCCTACACAAAAGTCAATTCAAAAAAGATTAAAAACTTCAACATAAGACCTGAAACCATAAAATTCCTAAAAGGAAATAGAGAGTAATCTCTTTGACACTGGTCTTGGCAGATTTTTTGGATTTGACACCAAAAACAAAGTCAACAAAAGCAAAATAAACAAGTGGGATGACATCAAACTAAAAAGCACAGCAATGAAAACTATCAGCAAAATGATAAGGCAACATGGAATAGGAGAAAATATTTTCAAACCACATATCTGATAAGGAGTTAATATCCAAAATATACAAGGAACACATACAACTAAATAGAGAAACACACACACAAAATAACTCAATTTTTATAACAGACAAGGGAAAAATAGAGTTTTAATAAAATCTGAAGATTAGACTCCAGATAATAGTCATGGCAAGCTTTTTATTTCAGAGCAACAAAGGCCTTCATGTCTCCCTGGCATCGCTGCTTTATTTTATCTCTACCCATCTGTTTGGTTATTGCAGTCCATGGTGTACATCCTTCATTCAGTAGCAATCATCCCACGGTGAGCTATAACATGGGCCCCAGAACAGCACCAATGGGCAATAACTAATATTCATATACTTATTAAGAAAGCTTTATGAAAAGCAAGGTAAGTGCTAGCATTTAACGATCCATTGTTCTCTAAATTCGCTTTCAAAACTGAACCACACTGACCTGAAAAGTGAGCTAGGAGACCTCAATATGGGGTAGAAAATCATTTTTTAAACGGTAGCATTAATGGATTTGGGAAGATAGTTATTATTGTTGTATTTTTATTTCTTTTAATTCTCTGGAATAACAAGTTAACAATATATTATGAAGCTTAATACCAATATAGAGGCACATGGCACTGGAATTATAGTGGGTAGAGAAAGACAAAGACTATGAGAGACAGAAAGTGTAATTTTAGAAAATTAGCCATGGGATTAAAATGAGAAATAGTATAGCCTAGAGACAAAACAAAGTTCTCAAAATTTACTTGAGAACCTGAGAATAAACACCAAAAAAGAAGCAGCTTAAGTTGTATACCACAAACTGTACCAGAAAAAATAAATTAGGTTCATAACATTATGACAAAACTAAAAACCAAAATTTAGACCAGTAAGATAAGCTCAGTAAGGTATGTGTAGTACAAAATGATCTGAAAAGTTGATCATCCAGAGACTCATTAGTCTGATCAAAAGAACAAGGTAAACAAATTGGAAAACCAATACGAAGGCTTGTGCACACCAATGGGACCAGAGGATGCTCATGAGTGAAAGTATCCCAAACGGTTTGGACTTGGTGGACCCAAGAGTGAAAGAAGCTGCAACACCAAGCACAAAGACCGTGAGGCAGGGCTTACATCTACATACTTCTCTGAACTACCCGAATTTTAATGGTTGAACACTATAGCACCTAAAAATGAAAGCAGGCAGGGATTAAATCTTACAGTGACACTGAGTTGACAGAAGTGTTTGCCAGTTTATTTTTCTCATTCAAGTATAAAGGTAATGCATACATATCTAGTGATTATTTAGGCCTTTAGTTGACAATCAGATGACCTTTGGAAATCCTGTTTGGTAACATATGAAATATTTGGTCATAAAATAACATTTTAATGGAACCAAATCATACATTTTCTCATCTCCAAATAAATGACTATGCTAGGATTTAGGATATTCTGCTATAGTTATTGGCATATATAAAATGTAATTTAGATAAGGTCACAAATACTATGTAGGAATTAAATGTGTATTTATATTTATGCATAACAGGCATATGTACATAGAAATATATGTACACAGATTTATGTTGCATGAAATATTATTCCTTCTTGCTTGCCACCATAAGCTCCTAGTATGTTGAGCGATATAGTCACATATTTCCTCAACTCATTCCTCCTTTTTGAGGGCCATTTTTTCCATTTTCATCACCAAAATATAAATAACTATTTTTTTTTAGAAACCATGCCCATTTCCAATTGGCTAAGAATGCTGGAAACCTAGTAACTGCCAATAGCTCACCCTTAATTTAATTACTACTCTTTTTGATAAATTGAAAAGGCAATCATGTTCAGATCTCATTTAGGATGATAAAATCTCTCATTTATCAGTCTTTGCCTGGGCTAAATTCTTGTTCACTTAGTCTTGAATTCTGCTTATTTTCAAAGGTCACTAGCTACATTATACGTCTCCTCTAAAATCAGGTTCTTAATATTTTTTCCCAGTTTCATGGGCCAAAAGTTTATCAAGGTTAATTAAAACTTGATGATGGCATGAAAATTAGAGTAGCTTGGCTATTGCAGATTTTGCAGACATAGTTTTTTTAATTCTTTTCTCAGAAACATTCTTATAATTAGAAATTAAAATATGAATATTTAAAACAAATAAGAGTGTTAAAATATCTTAGATAAAAAGGATGTTTGCTTGTCCTCTGACATCTTTTTTAATAAAAAGAAAACTGTGTAAACATTTTTTAAAATGCTACTGGGAATTATCTCTATTTAACGAGAATAACATTGCATTACATAAAATAGATCATGATTTATCTTATAACCATGGGATTGTTTATTTTGTTTAGTGTCCGATATCAAAAGATTTATGTTTTGTTGGATTTTAAAGGATTTATCACCCTCAAATTTACATGTGTTTGAATCACCTACTATACCTTACCCTTCTGCTGATAACAACTATGAATTATAAGGAAAAAGAGACAGAGAGAGATGGACAGGAGAGAGGAAAAGAGTGAGAATAGAGAAAGGAAGCAAGGAATTAGGAAGGTAGAAAAGAAAGGCAGGCAAGAGGAAGGAAGGAAGGGAGGAAGGAAGGAAGGAAGGAAGGAAGGAAGGAAGGAAGGAAGGAAGGAAGGAAGGAAGGAAGGAAGGGAGGGTGGGAGGGAAGGGAGGAAGGAAGGGAGAAGAAGGCAATCAAGCAGGAAAGGAAAGAAAAAAATAAGCAAAAAAGAATTGAACATATTGGAGAGTAACACAAAATCCGGGGAACTTTTAAAGGACAGTCAATATTCAGAAGAAAGGAATAACAAGGATGATTTTCCAGTCTTGCATGGCTTGTGGCCTGAAAGAATACTGCAGTAATGCTCAACTGGGTGGTTAAAACTCTGTCAGAAACCCCATCGTTATTCTGGGCAACTGTGGCCCCTTGACAGTAAGAGGAGAATCTCAGAAAGGAAAGATTCAGACAAGCGAAGCCCTAAATTCTCTGTATATTTCTGACTGATCTCCATGTGTGTGGTGTGGCCAGCTCCAAGCAGCACAGCTAAGGATTAAATTGCCACCCAAGAGATGTGGTTTGAAATTTGAGCCTTGTTAATTGCCAGCTAAAACGAACAAACAAATAAACAAAAAGCAATGATCTTTAATAGGCTATAACAAAATCCAAACATAATGTATCATTACAATGATAAGAGTATAATACACAATTACTTGACACATGAAAAAAACAGAAAACTGTCACTCATTATCAGAAGAAAGGCAACTAGCCTGGCTGGTGTGACTCAGTGGTTGAGCATTGACCCATGTACCAAGAGGTGGCCAGTTCAATTCCCAGTCAGGGCACATGCCCAGGTTGTGAGCCTAATCTCCAATAAGGGCTTTCAGGAGGCAGCCAATTGATGTTCTCTCTCATCAATATTTCTCTCTCTTCTTCTTCCTTCCTCTCTCTAAAATCAATAAAGAAAAAAAAACTTAAAAATAAAAGACAACTAGCAGAGTTCAATATGGAGATGACTGAAATGTTTAGCAAAATAAGAATTTTAGAATAATTATTATAACAATGATCAATGATTAAAATATAAATATGTTCATAATGAATGAAAAGTCTGGAATCTCAGTAGAGAAACTAAAAATGAACCATATAAAAATTTCAGAAAAGTGCAATATCTTTTTTTTTTTAATTACAGAATGGACATGACAAAGAGTCAGTAGACTTGAAGATAGAACAATAGAACTTATCTAATCTGAAAAAGAAAGAAAACAAAAGAAAATAAACAGAGCCTCCAGGACAATTAAAAAGGCCCAATATACATTTAATTGGTGTCTCAGAAGGAATAGAGAATTTGGGGCAAAATATTTGAATTAATAATAACCAATATGTTATCAAAGTGGTGAAAATAAAAAATTTACAGATATAAGCATCTCAATGAGATCCTAGTAATACAAATTCAAAGAATAGCATGTCTAAGAACATTACATTCAAACTATTTGAAATAAAAAATAGACAGATCCCTGAAAGCAACAAGAAGAAAATAATACATTAAACACAGAGGAACAACGATTACTTAACAGCTGACTTCTCATCTAAAATTGTGGACTCTAGAAGACAATGGAATTATATATTCAAAGTACAAAGAGAAAATATATATATGAACTAAGAATTTTATATTAAGTAAAGTTATCCCTCATAAATAAAATCAAAAGGGGAGACATTTTAGATTTTTTTAATGAGAGAATTTTCATAAACAAATCAGTAATATAAGAAATGCTAAAGTAAGTTTTTCAGTATAATGGAAAATAATGCCAGAGATAAACTTGAACCTCTAGGGAGCAATGGAGAACACTAGAATGTATCTAGAGAAATATATAATACTACGTTCTCTCAGTTTCTATGTTGTACATATAACTGTTTATAGCAAAAGTTATAATGTTATTTTGAGTTGTATAGTATATGTACCATATGGTAACTATAGCATAAAGGATGATGAGGGGAGTAAATGGACCTATCTAACTTAAAGGTTCTACAGTTTATGTGCAGTGAAACATTATTAATGCTAACTAGCCTGTGAAAAGTTATGAGTATATATTGTCATCTGTGGAGCAACTACTAAAATAGTTTTTATTTTTTATTTTTATTTTTTTTATCCTCACCTGAGGACACTTTTCGATATTTTGTTCAGATAGAGTGGGAGGGAGAGAGAGAGAGAGAAACATCGAGGTGAAAGCGACACATAGAGTGGTTGCCACCCACACGACCCAACCAGGACCGGGGACAAACAACTGAAATACCATTGAAATTCATGGTCAAGACAGTGACCGTCACCCCAGTCAAGTCAAAGGAAGTGAATAAATTTAGTTCCAATAGAATAATTATTGGTATTACACTCTTAGTGAAACTCTTTTTGCATTGTGTTTTTTTAATATTTAGTGTTATAGTTGTGTTGTATGGCAGAAGTTACAACACTTCAAAGGTACCTGAAAAGCTTTGATTTACTCACAATAGTAACTAAATAAATTCCTAATTTCAATTTTATTGTTTAAGAGACTTTTTGTCACTATTTCCTATAAAGGCAGGTACACAAATATTTATCATAGTATTGTTCAGAGTGGGAGGAGGAGCAGGTGTCATCTGGAAGAGTGGATAAGTAAAATGCAGGTGCATTCAATGACATATTTAGAGAGTTATAAACAATAGACTAGACGTACACAGAGCGATATGAGTGCATCTTTTAACTATAAATGACTGGAGAAAAACCAAGACAAAGAACAGATTGATATCTCTAAGACCATATCTTTGAGGTAAATTAAAAATGTATATTTACACTACAACACACGTCTTAGTGGGTGGAACACATATAGTAATTCATGTTAGAATAGTTGTTTCTGGGGAAAGGAAGGTAAAGGAAGTGCAGATGAAAGTAAGGAGAGAGAGAGAGAGAGAGAGAGATAAATAAATAAATAATGGGAGTATCTATGCATTAAATAATAATAATAATGTATCATGAAAACATTACATCTGTACCTAACTAAGGCTTACCTTAAAAAGAAAAGAGAGCCTGGCCCTGGTGGCTCAGTGCTTGAGCATCAACCCATGCACCAAGAGGTTGCTGCTTCAATGCCCAGTCAGGGCACTTGCCAAAGTTGTGGGCCCAATCCCCAGTGGGGGACATGCAGGAGGCGGCCAATCAATATTCTCTCTCATCAATGTTTCTCTCTCTCTCTCTCCCTCTCCCTCCCCTGCCCCTCTCTCTAATATCAATAGAGAAAAAAATAAATAAAAAAGAAAAAGAAAAGAAAACTTAAAAAGGAATTGGATTTTTTTGAACATTGTTATTTTCTTTCTCTTCTTCATATTTTTTCTCTGGATAACTGGGATTTATGTCCACACTAGTTTTATAATTTAAAATAATTAATAGGTCTTATGAAAGACTCATGAAACCAAGCTGCAGTAATTCTCAGCAATTAAAATTGAAAGCAGTAAGCAAAATACTTTTAGTGACCAGTGTAGATGAACAGTCAGACTTCCATTACCTATATGTCTGTAAAACCACATATAAAGTGGTTCACAGTCTTTAAGATTTGGGTCTGTAGTGCTGTGTCATGATCTAGGCCAGAGGATGACGAACTGTAGCTTGCAGGTCAACTCCCACTGAACAAACTGTTTTTGTACAGCCCTTGAGCTAATTATATTATTTGCATTTTAAAATGGTTTTATAAGTACCTACATAATATCCTTTATTTTACCTCTTGACTAGCAAAACCTAAAATATTTAGTACCTGGCTGTTCAAGAAAATGTTTGCTGACCCCTGATTTAGACTTTGGACAGTTTTAGAAACAGGTTTTTTGGGGGGATGTGGGTGACCAAAGGAGGACTCTGACACTGTCTGGCAACCCCTGGAGGAGATTATGTGGAAATGTGTTGCTGGCTAAGTAAAATATATGAATTATATGGTAGACATCTAAGGTCATTTGCAGGATGACTTAAGGCATAAACATATTATTAGCACTAGAGTATAATAATTATTGCAGGTTGTATTTTCCAAGATGGACAGCACAGAATTTTCCATCCCACACACTTTTCTTACAATGGCATGTTAACACCCCTCCCATTGATAGATGGAGTCTATTCTGTCCCCTTGAATTTGGGCATGAAGACAATGACGCTATGTAACTTCCAAGGCTTGGATTGGTTGCTCTTGAATCCCAGCTTCCATAATGTGAGGAAGCTCAGAACACAGGAAGGGGCCATGAGTAGGTGTTCTGCTCATGAGTAGGTAGGTGACAGTCAACATCACCTACCAGACATCTGATTGAAGAAGCTTTCAAGATGCCTGTAGCCCAGCCACTACCTGCCTGCCACCTGCATGAAAGACCCTACGCAAGAACCATGAGAGAGAACAGTAAATTGATTGTTGTTGTTCCAAGCCACTAAATTTGGGGATAATTTTGTTTTGTAGCAATAGATCAGAACAATGGTTTATAGTCTCCTTTTTAATATTTTTTTTCTTTATTGATTTTAGAGAAAGAGGAAGAGAGAGAAAGAAAGAGAAACATTGATGAGAGAGAACATCAATTGGCTACCTCCTGCATGTCCCCCACTAGGCATTTGGCCCTCAATCTGAGCATGTGTCCTGACCGGGAATTGAACCAACAATCTCTTGGTCCATGGGTCAATGCTCAACCACTGAGCTACACTGGATGGGCTTAAGAATATTCTTTTTTTTTTTATCCTCACCAAGGACATTTTTTTAAATTTTTTGTTCAGATAGAGTGGGAGGGAGAGAGGAAGAGAGAGAGAGAAAAAAACATCGACGTGAAAGGGACACATTAAGTGGCTGCTTTCTGCACGACTCAACCAGGGCCGGGGACAAACAGCAACCGAGGTACATGCCCTTAGCGGGAACCAAACCCGGGACTCTCTGGACTGCTGACTGACACGCTAAGCACTGAGCCAAACTGGACAGGTCTCAAAGAATATTCTTACTATTACTCAATACATCATCAAGTCAGGCCTGTGCAGAGAGGGCACTTGTTATAAATGAGTTAGTTGGCCTCTCTGATTTCATGAGACCTTGGCAGGATTAGATATAAGTGGAAGTTGCTGGTGGTTATTAGCTTACAGATCTTTATGAGCAGAAGGAAACATGTAAGAATCAGGAATGTACGGAAACCATAACAAATCATATTCATCAAACTTGGTAATAAAGTGACTATTTTGTCATAATCATGTAGGTATAGCCTCAGTAAACTAAAAATTACATCAACAATATAATTCAAAACTCCTTTTCCTTATTCAATTATTTATCCATAAATATATATATATAATTCATTAACAGTGATATACACTTTATCCAAGGAAAAAATACATTTCTTCATTCAAAAATTTGGGGTTTATTTCCACATAATCCTTTCTAAAAGATAAGGCTTAAGATACAAACTTGTTTGTCAGTTCATTTTTTTTTAGATTCCACAATAAGGGAAATCATATGGTATTTTTCTTTTTCTGTCCAACTTATTTCACTTAGCATAATACCCTCTAGTTCAATACATGTTGTCACAAATGGTAAGATTTCCTTCTTTTGCATGGCTGAGCAATATTCAATTGTACATATGTACCAACTCTTCTTTATCCATTCATCTATCAATGGGCACAGATTTGCTTTCGTTATCTTGGCTATTGCAAATAATGCTGCAATGAACATAGAGTCCATAGCATGTATCTTTTCCAATAGTGTTTTGGTTTTCTTTAGATAAATACCCAGAAGTGGAATTGTAGATCATTTGGTAGTTTTATTTTTAATTTTTCGAGGGGCCTCCATAATGTTTTCCATAATTTCTGCATTAATTTGAAATCCCACCAACAGTACACAAGAGTTCTCTTCTCTCTACATCCTTGCCAACACTTGTGGTTTATTGATTTTTTTTTTTTTTTTTCTGATAGCCATTCTGACAGGTGTGAGGTGATACTCATTATGGCTTTAATTTGTATGTCTCTAATGATTGGTGATGTTGAGCATATTCTCATATGTCTATTCTCCTCTTTGGGGCAATGTCTGTTCAGGTCCTCTCCCATTTTTAATAGGATTGCTTGGCTTTTTGGTGTTAAGTTGTATGAGTTTCTTAGATAACTTGGATACCAACCTCTTATTGAATGTATCATTAGTAAATATCTTCTCCCATTCATTAAGTTGTCTTTTTGTTCTGAGGATGGTTGTCTTTGCTGTAGAAGAACTTTTCAGCTTTATGTAGACCCGTTTGTTTTTCCCTTTGTTTCTTTTGCCTGAGGAGACCTATAAAAAATATATTAAGAGCAATATAACAGAATTTACTGCATATGTTTTTGTTTTTTTTTCCAAGGAACTTAATAGTTTCAGGTCTTACATTTAAGTATTGAATCCGTTTTGAATTTACTCTTGTATATGATATAGCAAAAAGGTTTAGTTTTATAAACAAAACAGAAACGAACCCACAGATACAGAAAACAAATGGATGGTTGCCAAAGGGGAGGGGTGGTGGGAGCGGGGTGAAAAAATGAATGTGTGAAGAAATACAAATTAGCAGTTGCAAAGGGGTCATGGGGACACAAAGTACAGCATAGGGAATCTAGTCGATAATATTGTATTAACTATGTATGGTGTTGGGGGGTACTTGAGTTATTGGGGGAATCACTTTATAAGTTACATAAGTGTCTAATGACTGTGCTGTACACCTGAAGCTAACATAATATTGAATATTAACTGTAATTAAACATATATATATATTTGTAATTTAGGGTTGTAATGAAAGTGAAACAATTTCAATATAATTTTTATGAACTGTGCTAAAATGTGTCAGTTGAAAGGAAAATACATCTATAATAAATTATTTCCTACCATTATAAAACAACAGTTTTGGTTTTATGTTTGTGATGATAAATTTCCCTTTGCTTGAAATGACATCGAAGTAAACTACAAGGAAAGACTTTTGAGATTTTTTTTTTTTTTTTGAGAAGGACAAACCCATGACATTTTCACAAAGCCTTTGGTCTCGACCTTGGAAATCTGGCTGCTTAGGATAAAGGCAGAGAAAATGAGCAGGAAAGCTCTAAAGGTGGGCTGCTGGTATTAGATGCAAATATATTCATTAAAATTGGCCAAACAGGAAGGTATATTGCACTTTTAATGACTTTTTTTAAGCACACAAATGTTCTGCAGATGTGTATTTATAATTTAATTAACCTTCGCAGGAAGCAGTGGTTATCAGTGGAAATGGGCCTCGGTGATAAGATGCTATCTGGGAAAGAAAAAAAAGGCAGATGCTCTCTAGACTTCAGTTTTTCACATTTGATTTAATATACATGCTATATAAAAACTCTAAATCCATCAAAAGCTGCCTTATTTCCACTTTTATATCCTTTACCTTTCTGCAGAATCACTCAAATCTCCAGTGATATCATTTTTATAGGATTATCATTTTCCATTGTATTGAGAAAAATACCTCAAATAATGTAAATACTACGTGTAATTTTTTTAAAGATACATTTTCTAAAAACTTCAAAACAGTGATGGGAAATTCAAATATAGTTTCCATGTAATATATTTTTATGATACACAATGAGACTGTAACATTTATTTGAGTGATTCAGAACAGACACACATACACATCTACTATTCCCCAGACACAGCGAGTCAAAGTAGATTATGGATTTATAAAGTCAAAATATTCAAGTAATGCTGTACCCATAAGTGGACAAGTTATAGGATATTCTGATTAGAGCACTTAAAAAAAATGGTTTCATTCTTTTAATCATCATTTCTTTGGTCATCAAGGTATTTGAAAAGTAAAAATTATTAATGATTTCACTAATAGCTGCTTAGAATCTATAATGCCTAGTAAACTATTTGATAGACTGTTCTTAATTATTGAATTTTCTCACGTGTAAACAAAAATTGGAAAGTTCTGAACAAATATAAGATACAGATCTACACATTCAGATACAATGAATACTTGTGGATATTGCTTGAAATAGTACTGGGAAAAAAACCTTCTGTCTTGACATTTGAGATTAAAGGTCTTTTTAGTTGGAATTATGTGAATAATAGTTTATTTTAAAACTTAATTTAGGTAGACAAGAGTTTGGAGAATATAGTTATTTCACATACTTATCTTCCAAAAATGTACTTAAATCATGAATATGTGTTCCTCTATACTTGATGTGATTTTAATGGGAAAGGTTTCTATAAGCCAAACATGAAAACATTTTACAGTTTCATAGCTGTTTTTTATACGTGCATTCATGATTTGCTTTTATCCCAATTCTCTGTTTTCATCTACAATTCAAAGTAAAGTCTACCTCTTCTTCTCAAGTATTAGTAGAAACATAAGGCATATTTATTCTCTTTCTTTCTCTATAAAATCAATACCCCTTCTGGAAGAAATACCTGATTCCTCATCTATTAAGCTAATTTTATAAGGTATGAGTAGAAAATAACCTGTAGAAGAAAGAACATTCAAATGCCATCTCACCTATAAAGGCAATAATAATATTGCTTCTATCAAGTGGTCGACAGATAACCTTTTATTTTTTTATAATCTACAAGAATTCTCTGACTTTCATGCTACTAATGATATAGTGGTGACAGGTGGGAAAGTGAAATGTGGATTTTATGACATATGCAAGACTCGTCTCACTAACATAATTCTTAGACATCAAGATGGCAGATAAACCGAAGACCAATTTGAAAAAATAAAATTGATAGTTGCTCATTCCTTATCTATATAACTCATTTAGAAATAATCTAACAAATCCATTGTTTTTATAACATGATTTAGAATCATACTGAAGTACTTTTTTGACAGTGGCGAAGATTTCTTGGTCTCCTAAATTTTTAAAACATTCTATTTTTCTTTCTTCTCTCTTTGGGAATCCAATTACCTTGGCATTTTCGCCTGAAGTAACATGTTTCTCAATAAGTCTTTGAAGTCACATCTCTGTCTTTTCACCAAGACTTACCATGAGCTGAATAAGAAACTCGGGGGCACAGGTATGAGTAAAGAAGGCATGGAGAAAATTTACCTGGATGGCAGGCAAAAGATCTGAAGTTTCAGATTCAATTCTGTTAATAATTAAATATATTTACTGCATTGTCTTCACCTGTAAAATGAAATGTTTGGTTAGATTTACTCTGTGGTTGCTCTGATCTCAAATACAATGATTTAAACAAATTGGAGATTGTTCAGAAGTTGCCCTTTAGGATGATTAATCTCCCTGATGGATACACAGATTAAAATTGAAATGGACATTGGCAGGAGAAAATGAAAGAGAAGCTATTATAAATATCCAGGTCAAAATGACCTGGAGAGAGGAAGAAAGAAAATGTTATGGAGGTTAAAGAGGCCAAATAATTGCAACATACCAACTGGTTGAGTGTCAGTGAAGGGAGACAAAGAAAAGGAAATAAACACAATTCAGAGGTTAAGTGTGGGCGACTGAGAAGATATAGATTAAGAAAAGCTGAATGTCAAGACTTTCTTGTAATAATTTAGTATACCTTGGTTAAAACTATATAGGTTGAAATATATTGCAGCTTAGTAGTCAGGAAAAGAAAAATAGAGTTGGATCATCGTCATGCATATGACTGGTAAAGTCATGACCCTGAAAATGGCAGCCAGTGGGGAGAATACAAGGTTGGATGTCAAAAAAATGTTGATATAACAAAGAACTCAAAGAGTTATTTAGATTCAGCAATCAAATAATGATTGACTACTAAGCAAAAATAAAACAAACTGAACTAAATATATACTCTTATTGCCATGTGTTCTAATTTTTAGAAAATTGTTACATTTTCATTATGGCCAAGTGTAATGTCATTTATTGTGGATGTTTCATGGATGCTTGAAATACATACACACCTATATTGCACCTTGGTTTTTTTCACCTCACATATGTTTTATGTTTTGGACCCTATTATTAAATGCATAAAGATTGTAAGAAAGAACGATCTCTTATCCTTTGAGATGACATGGAGGGACCTGGAAAGTATTATGCTAAGTGAAATAAGCCAATCAGAGAAAGACAAATACCACATGATCTCACTTTTTTGTGGAATGTGATGAACAAAATAAGCTGATGAACAAAATAGACTCAGAGACATAGAAAGGAGTACGGTTCAGACTGACAAACCTCAGAGGAGGGGAGGATGGATGAGATAAAACAAAGAAGTTATATGAATGTATGCATAACCAATGAACAAAGACAACAATGAGGGGGAGGAGGATCAAGAGGAGGGTGTCAAAGGGGGAAAAAGGAGAAACATCTGTAACAAAAATAAATTGATTAATAAAAAGATAAATTAATTGCCCTTGCCGGTTTGGCCCAGCGGTTAGAGCGTTGGCCTGCAGTCTGGAGAGACCCGGGTTCAGTTCCCACTAAGGGCACGTACCTCGGTTGCAGTTTGTCCCCGGCCCTGGTTGGTCGTGCGGGTGGCAGCCACTTGATGCGTCCCTTTCACGTCGATGTTTCTCTCTTTTTCTCTCTCTCTCTCTTCCCCTCTCTCTCTTCCACTATATCTGAGCAAAAAATAGAAAAATGTCCTCGGGTGAGGATTAAAAAAAAAAAGATAAATTAATTTTTAAAAAAGATTGATAGACTTGTCCCTATTATTGATTATAAACACTATCACAAAACACTGCCTTTTACTTTAACAGTTTTTATTTTAAATTTAAACTCCCCTTTTAGTAATTTTATTACTCCAGCAATTTTAAATAATTTGCTTGATGTGGGTTCTGTTTGTACTTCCATTTTAAGTTTTCTTAGCCACTGCATTTTAGATCAGGGTTTCTCAAGACTGGAGCTGCTGACATTTCAGATGACATATATTTTGAAAGGCTGCACTATGTATTGTAAGATATTTGGTAGCACCTCTGGTCTCTACCCAGTAGATAACATGAGCACTCCCACTTTCAGTTATGACCATCAAAAACGTCTTCAGATGTTGGCAAATGTCCCCTGGGGGTCAGAATTGACCCCTAGCTCCTGATCCTTTGAAAATGACCATTTGAGAGGTATCTTATATTCAGCATCTAATTGGGTTGTACCATTTTTAGAGAAATGGAGTCATTTTTTTTCCCTTTTAATAAGTAAACTTATGCCCTGGCCGGTTTGGCTCAGCGGTTGGAGCGCCGGCCTGCGGTACAGAGAGACCCGGGTTCGGTTCCCGCTAAGGGCACGTACCTCGGTTGCAGTTTGTCCCCGGCCCTGGTTGGGTTGTGCGGGTGGCAGCCACTGGATGTGTCCCTTCGCATTGATGTTTCTCTCTCTCTCTCGTCCTCTCTCTCCCTTCCGCTCTATCTGAACAAAAAAAAGGAAAAATGTCCTCGGGTGAGGATAAAAATAAATAAATAAATAAATAAGTAAATAAGTAAACTTATTACATATTTGATGTTTGATCTTATTCTAGCCTCTAATTTTATATTTTTTGTTTCTTCTCTTTCTTTTGTTTTCTGTCTTTTGTTACACGGAATGACTTGTATGTGTACATGTGTATTTGTGTGATTTTTTCTCCTGAGGTGTTAGAAATTTTATAATATTTTCCTTCTTCCAGTGATTATAGTAACTTTGCATTGTCTGTTGACATCTTCTTTCCTTTTTGAAAAAATCAACTTGACTATACCTACTGATTCTCAGCTACGAATCATGAAAAATTAACATACTTATACTTCCTTCCACCTTTGAAACAGGTTTACTTTTGCAAGAGTTTTTTGTTTACCTTTTGCTTATTTTTTTAGAATTAAAGAGAGTCGAAATTCTGCGATCTCCTTGTCCCAGAAATCCTTATTATCACCCCATACCTTTACTTTTCCCCATAGTTTAAAAGTTTATATATACTTCTATATGTGTACTCTTTTATCTAGAGCTATATACCTATATCTGTATCTATATATTTTGGTCAATAGAGCATTCTATCAAGGAATTGATTCTTATTTATATTTCAACCCCAAATGGTAAAGAGCATTGTTAAATAATTGTCAATTTAGTTACTCCCTAAATATCAAAGTATATGTTACAATAGTAAGACAAATTGCATTTAATGAATAAGAAAAAGAGACAGATGGACATGTCATAGCTAAGATATATTTAACAAATTCTAATAGAAAAAAAAATGTATTGGAGGATGATGGTTGTGTAGACTGGAACTGGAGAATATTATTTCCTGTAAAAAACCTATTTCTCAATCTGAATTCTTTCAATATAATGAAAATTATTAACAGTGGAAGAAGCTCAGTACATGTATGGCCTTATGAGTTGTTAGCATATTGAAATAATTGTCTTGAGATCAGTACAGATTTGCTGCACTGACCTCCCAGGTGCATTGACTCCTATTGACTGGCCCAGCCCTTCCACTAGGATCCTCAGTTTCACCACTGCTGAACAGTTAAAGAGTTAATGTTGTCAGTTCAGGGAAAGTTAGGGATCTGTGTCTGTTCCTATAGCTTTCTGTTCTGTTTGGTCCTTCCTGTGCTAATTATAAGATTAAAATTATCCCTGGAAATTGGCAGTTGGTATGGTTCAGAGTCCACTTTCTATTAGATAATGACTCTATATAGATAGATAGATGATAGGTAAATGAAAGAGAGAGGGAGGGAGAGAGGAAGGGGGGAGGAAGGAAGGAAGGAAGGAAGGAAGGAAGGAAGGAAGGAAGGAAGGAAGGAAGGAAGGAAGTTAGTTAGTTCCTGGAAGTAGATATGCTTCAGATCTATTTCCCGTTAAACAAGGAACACACAAATGTACACACCACACACACATAATATTGAAGTATGAATAATCTTTTACAAAGAAAGTTATTTCCTACACCACTTAGCATTAGCATAGAGCAAAATATCTGATGTTTTTACTTGAAAAAAAATGTAATCTCAAAGAGTGAATCTGTAAAGTCTCTAGACACATCATTCTGAGATCTGGGATGGCGTTCTATCAGGCATTAAAATTTGTCCAAAGGGACAGATGGTTCAGAACAAGCATGTGACAAGAAAGTCATAGGATAAGCCAACACAGAGAACTCATAAAACTCAATCGGAGGATATGAATATCATATCAGTGAAGGAAAAGAAAAGGAATCACAGGGCAAATTTCCAAATGCTTCCACTAAGGCTTTTTTAATGGAGGAGCAAATGCTCTCAAGTCACTGCCAGCAGATTAAGAACTTGGGTTCTGGACTGACTTAGGAAAGCTGATGATGTGCAAAGCCCTAGTCAGAGATAACATTAAACACAGGCATGCAGGGGGCGAAATGTATGTCTTAATATGCACAAAGTTAATGTGAATAGTAGGAAGCAATTAACCCGTTACTTTGCTTATCCTGACAACAATGCAATTTAAGAAATCAAAACTGTGATTGATCCTTTTTTCAATGCTCCTTTGACATTTTCCGGTATTTTATTTGGAAAACAATATATATCCTATCTTGTCTTTAAGTCCAACTTTTGGAAGATGGTTATTTTGAATTTTTAAATTCATAAAGAATACACTTTTCATCATTTGCAAATTTTACTTTATTAAAGGTAATTTGTTACTGAGATAGACAGAAACATCCTTGCGACCTAGTCTGATGATTTTTCAACCTCTTACTACCTTGTGCTCTTTAATATTCTCCATGTATCTTGCAGCAGACACCTTTCACTATGGGAAGCATTTTAAGTATTTTTGCATCAACGAAAGAAGAAAGAACAACATCACTCCAAACTTAAAAATAGAGAAGCAAAAGAAAATTTAAAGCAACTGCAAGCTTCATATCTAATTAGGAATAAAAACCAACTTGATGTTACTTAACGTTAAAAATTAGAGTCATTTAGAAAAGGTGGAAAGATTATTTATTAGTTTTAGATGCTAAAAATATCACAGAGCTTTAAGGGCATTTGAGCTATTTATTTAGCTATTTGACAGTAATTGATCACCAACTCCGAGTTTAATCCTAAACCTTTAGACCAAAAATGGCAAACAAGTGGACGTTTTTAAATAAAAAGAGACAAGTCCAATCTTAGTAAATTTCTTTATTGCTCTAAATTAAGGGCAGGGTTGGGGAAAGATCTACAACAGAGCACATACAGAACTAAGGTGCAAAGTGGGTGACATATATAGCAGACAAAATAGGACAATTATGACTTTTTGCATAGCATATGCTTTTGCATTGTTTGGATATTGCAATATCCCCTTAAGGGGGATGTAGGGCTGTGAAGCAGCAAAGAAATTTCACAGAGAAAACACGTCTCTGTGGAGGTAAATAAATCAATTGGCCTCCAATGAATAAACACAACTCAGGTTTTCTTAGATTACTCTTTTCCCAGCTCTCTACAAAAGCTGCAACACCTTTAAATTTTAAGATTAAGTTGTCAGTTCTTATGACAGATTTCCCTACTCTTAAATTTATAGGGGGTGTAGGGCAGCATTAATTTCTCTACACAGAGCAAGCACTGCTCTCTTACTAATTCAGACTTTCACCCTGGCTGGTTTGGCTCAGTGGTTAGGGTGTTGGCCCGAGGACCAGAGTCTCGGGCTTGATTTGGTCAAGGACACATACCTTGGTTGCGGTTTGTCCCCGCCCTAGTCGGGGTAGTGCAAGAGGCAACCAGTCAATATGTCCCTCTCTCTTCCTCTCTCCCCCTCTCTCTGAAGATAAACAGAAAAATATCCTCGGATGAGGATTAAAAAAATAATAATAATTCAGACTTTCACTGTCCAGAAGAAAAATTGGAAACCTAGGCTGGGTGTGTAGAATCCTGACCCAGCTTTAGATTGTTAGAAACTGTAAATCATCACACCCGGTATGTAGAATTCAAAATCTGATGTTGCTTCAACTAAGGAAATTAGGAAGATAGTTTTTAAGTGATGTTAGCCTTCGTTAAGTTTTCTAAGCCCCCCTAAGAGCACTTAGTCCAATCGTTGCGGAAGTTACTAACGAGGCAGTAGCAACTGTAGAAAAAGCAACTGCCATAGAAAGGGATTATTTTTTAAATTACCTCATCTGTCAATTTACTGTAAGAGACATATGGTAAAATTGAAATTAAAGGTCACAGGCTGCTTTAGATGCAGGGACTTAATTTGGAGAAAGTCGTCAACAACTTAGTTCGTATTCATGATAATCATTTCATTTAGGAAATGTCTAAAAGGCAAATGAAACTTTTGAGCCCATCAATGATTAAATTTTGTCACTTTTGCCCCAGAGTAGCTCAAGGTCAGAGAAATAAAGTGAGCATATGCTAATAACAGTTTACCTACCCCTATCCTTGAGGAACATGGCAATAAGTGCCTAGATTTTTGTTTTACTACATCATATGCTAGGACGTGATTATGCGTGTGTTTGCCCTTGAAACCTGCCAAGTCACTTCCCCAAAACAAACTCCCTCAGGTCAGGAATGATTTCTTGATCATCTTTGATATGGGTACACAGCGATGTTTGTTAACTGAGGGTTCTTTCACAACCCTCCTGATTCCTCTTGAAGCAACAATTCTCCCAGCATCTAGCTTGACTAATGACTTCTGGATTCTTGACATTCAATCTCTCCTAGCCTCCATTTTTTAATCTGTAAACTGGGGGTGATAATATAAATTTACATTTATGGTAAAATCAAAAGAGATAAGCAAATAAAAATGTACATTTCCAAACAAAATGCCAGACATAATATGCCACTTAAAAAAAATGGCAAAATAATGTGTAAAACCAGAAAAAAAGTGAGGGAAATGGAATAACAGTATAACAAGAAACTGAAAATCCTCTTTTCTCAATCTTTATATTTCTCCTGGTATTTCGTGTGTAAGTTTTGAAAACTTGACTTCACCCAGAAAATTTGAATAAAAAAAAGAATACCCTTTGATAATACATGAGACACCTAAGTGAAATAAAATGTTATATTCCAGAAACTGCAGAAAAATAAACGTAAATTTCAAAGTAAATGACTTCTTGAGTTTTACAGGTTCTCTAACCCAAACTAGCTTCCAGGTTTTACCTTCATTATTTTTCTCATTTCCTTTTGGTCTAATTAATCAAAATCCTTCTTAGAATGTTCATTTCTGGTCAGTATGTCTTTCTGAATATGAATAACAAATAAAATGCCACCTGATGTTTGAAATTATGGGGAAATCTCAATGACGGAAGTAGATGACTGTAAAAGGGAAGCAAATATGTAATCAATATATTCATATTCATAAAGGTGTCATAGGCTTATAAAGCCGGTGTCTGGGCAAGAGAAAGCTGTAAGACTACCAGACCTTTTCTGGAGAAGGGTGTTTCCTGACATCATCCCCACATGGACAGCAAAGAGTTGCCGCGGAGAGGTATGTACAACTCACTGAGTTATTGGCTTTATCCACACTCCTTTGGGGATACTAATCTAAAGTGTTAGCTAAGATTCTCTTAGGAAGAGGTTTCAGGCTTACAGACTTTAGAAAATTATTCTAATCGCTGCTCCAAAAAGCAATTGTACAAGGGCACAATAGAACAGACCAGTGGTTCTCAAATGGAGGAACCCTTCTTCGTCCAGAGACAAATCATGAATGTCTGGAGATATTCTTGGTTGTCTTAATGGAGGGTGGGTGTGGGAGTGGAAGAGGTCAGAGATGCTGCTAAATATACTACACGGCACAGGAGAGCCCTAGAACGAGGAATCTTCCAGCTCAAAATGCCAAGCTGAGGAATGCGGGCCTGGAGTAAGACTGAAAGTGTCTTTAGGTCCAATTTATCACAACTGCAGAAGGCAGAGACTAACATTTTATGCTTCCCAGGCCTCTTACGTTATTTGGCCAAGATGAATTAACCTGATAAAATTCGAATTCTGAAGCCATGATGCAGATAATGATAGCAAAATTGTTTCTCATACTTTGTTGTTTGGGTTTAAACCAAATGACATTTCAACAGGAAAGACAAGCTAGTCACAACTAATCACCTTTACTTTCTTGGTTGACATTTGCAAGAAAAAGAAATTAGTACAATCATAAAATTTATATGAAATAACGAACAAAATATTTATCAATTTTATGTTATCTTAGACTGTAAAAATTCTTCACATGATAAATGCACAGATAAATGTAGCCAGAGTTCAAGAATATCTATTCGGTTATGAATTTCCTAGAACCAATATTCCAATTATATCTGTAGATAAAATATCTATGCAGCTACATTTCGTGACTATAATGTACAGAAAATAAACTTTTTGGAAATATGTTTCTAAAAAATTAGAAGTCTATTATATATATCATCTCATAACATTAACATTTTTATTTTGCAGCTACAAGTTATTTAGTAACATTCTATACTAAATATTTTTATATTATTTTAGGTGTTTAGGTTTAGATATTTTTTTCACACAGAAATCTTTAGCACTTGCTTAGTTTTATCTCAGACACTTCCAATTACATTTATTGAAGATTCTTTAAAAATTTAGTTTTCTGACCAATACATTTTAATATCAGGCATTTTTTTTGCAGCATTTTGATGTTAAAAAGCAGTTTTAATATATTGTTTCTTTCCTTTTGAAAGTGTACATTATTGCTATATTAGAGATCCACATCCATCCATCAGTTGAGATCACAAATTGATGACTAAATCATCTCTAATAATTGTTAAGGATTTCTTTTACTTTTTATTTTTTCAAATCTAGTCTTTTTTTAAATTTTTTTTCCTCACCCAAGGACATTTTTTTCATTTTTTGTACAGATAGAGTGGGAGGGAGAGAGAGGAAGAGAGAGAGAGAGAAACATTGACATGAAAGGGACATATGGAGTGGCTGCCACCTGCACGACCCAACCGGGGCCAGGGACAAACAGCAACCGAGGCACGTGTCCTTAGCGGGAACCAAACCCGGGTCTCTCTGGACCACAGGCTAACGCTCTAACCACTGAGCCAAACCGGCAAGGGCTAAAATATTTTTTTATTGATTTTTTTAGATAGAGAGGAAGGGAGAGGGAGAGAGATAGAAACATCGATGAGAGAGAACATCGATTGGCTGCCTCCTGCATGCCCCCCACTGGGGATCAGGCCCACAACCTGGGTACGTGCCCTGACCAGGAATCGAACTGGAACGTCTCAGTCCATAGGATAATGCTCAATCCACTGAGCCACACCCACCAAGCAATTGTCAAGGATTTTTAAAGTGGGTGTTTTATTGATGCAGCAGGAAAAAATTGATTTAAAAACACTTCCCTAGGGCCACTGTTATCGTGCAATCACAGGTCAAGTCCTGCACTTTCCATGTAACGGCAATGGCCTCTGGAAGCACTGAACCGTCACGGCTGCGGGTTCTGGGGCCTGTCACGGAAATGCAGACCGAGAGCACGCAGGAGTGTGATGGTGGGGCCCGAGGAAGTGAAAGGATGACAGTATTGGCCTTCAGCTTCCACTACCTGCTCATACGGGGACTTAGGGAGAATTCCTTAACCTCTCTAAGGCTCTTGGTTTATCAGTATAATTGGATGATAATAATGAAGGCTGAGGCTATCTCAACGGGCTATTGTGAAACAATTTTTTAAATGTTAAGACTTTTGGCAAAGTGTCAAGCAGCTGCATGGGGTTATTAAGGTGAGTTGGCAGATCTAGGTTACAGCATCATTTTTTATGTTAGAATTCTCTTCATATTCAATATTAGCAATCAGTCAGGCATGCATTTATTCTAATCAGTCAAGAAGGGGAAACAGCCCTGGCCGGTTTGGCTCAGCTGTTGGAGCGTCGGCCCATGGACCGGGGAGTCCTGGATCCGATTCCTGCTAAGGGCATGTACCTTGGTTGCAGTTTGTCCACGGCCCCGGTTAGGGTCGTGTGGGTGGCAACCATTCAATGTGTCTCTCTCACATTGATTTTTCTCTTTCTCTCCCTCCTGCTCTATCTGAAGATTGTGCAAAAATGTCCTCGGGCGAGGATAAAAAAGGAAGGGGAAACAAACAGATCAACTGTGCTGTCCTTGCCATTTCTGAGTCCAAAATACAAGTATTAGTCAACAGAGTGTTAAAAAATTACAAACTCCAAGAGAGCCAGGCTGCTGGAAATCTGCAGAAACTCCCAAGACACTAAACGATCTTACGAGAATGACCTGAGCACTCTGGCTCAGAATTAATTTAAGCTCCAAATGTTTGCAAGTTATAGAAGCACCTCAGGGAGCAGTACAAACATGCAGGGACTAACCTACTTCTCCAACTATATACCTCTGCAAATATAATTATATATCTAAATTTACACAGTGGAAAGTGTCTGTTCTTCCCCAGCCCAGCTATTACAGTACCAAATCCTGCTGAGGGCCATGTGGAGAGATAAGGCTGTCCTCCACAGGGTGACTGCTGATAACCTCCGCTGAACAGATCATCTGAGCACAGCTCCTGTTTCTGTTTAAGCAGGGTCACTCCTGCTCCTGCTGCTGCTGGTGTCCAACCTGCTCCTGTTCAGAAACGTGGCCTCCCTGCCCATCTGTCCCAGCAGGACTATCCCCTGCCAAGTGCCCCTCCGAGACCTGTTTGACCGTGCAGTCATCCTGTCAAACTACATCCATAACCTCTCCACGGAAATGTTCAGCGAGTTTGTAAGTACCACACTTCTTGCTTCTTCCCAGAAGGAACCTTCATGTGACAGACTAAGCTGTATCACACTTGAAACAAGAAAGCCAGATAAGCCAAATTTCAAATCATTCATCTTATAGGTCAAAGAAGGCATAAGTAGCCCTGGCCGGTTTGGCTCAGTGGTTAGAGTGTTGGCCTGCAGTCTGGAGAGACCCGGGTTCGGTTCCCTCTAAGGGCTTGTACCTCGGTTGCAGTTTGTCCCCGGCCCTGGTTGGGTTGTACGGGTGGCAACCACTCGATGTGTCCCTTTCACGTCGATGTCTCTCTCTCTCTCTCTCTCTCTCTCTCTCTCTCTCTCTCTCTCCCCCCCCCCTCCCACTCTATCTGAACAAAAAATATCAAAAAAAAAAAAAATGTCCTCGGGTGAGGATTAAAAAAAAAAAAAGAAGGCATAAGTAAATGACATGTGGAACAGGAAGAAAGGGACAGTTTCACGAAATCCCAAAGCTGTGTAAAGAGTGTAATAATTTTTTTTTAATTTCCTTTCATTCACTTTGTTTTCTAAAATTTCCAAAAAATGTTAAGCAACTATATTAGTCAGCTTGGGCTGCTATACACAATTCATATAGACTGGGTAGCTTAAACGATGGAAATTTTCTCACAGTTGTGGGGGTTGTGAGATCAAAGTACCAGAATGAGCAGGTTCTAATAAGAGTTTTCTTCTTCCCAGCTTGCTTTCTTCCTGGCTCCTTACAAGGGGGCAGGGGAGATGGAGGAGGGACAGAGAGAGCAAAGGAGAATAAGAGTGAAAGGAATCTCGTGTCTGTTCTTATAAGGACAATAATCATTCTGATCAGGGCTCCACCCTTATGACCCCATGTAACCTTAATTACCTCCATAAAGACCCTATTTCCAAACATAGTACATTAGAGGTTGGGGCTTCAATGTATGAATTGGGTGGGGGGGGGGGGCAACACAGACACCTGACATAAACACTTTTACGTAGGGCGGAAGAAATGGAAGGATGATGATTTCTTGTCCTTGCATGTAGGGTACATGACTCCCAAGGCATCATTCTTCACCCAGAGCACTGCAAGTATCTAATAAATGAGGATTGCACTGCAATGAATCGGGTGGACTGGACAAAGTTAAACTAAGCTGAATGCATGTTAGAAAAAGAAACAGTGATAATAACTAGCTTTTCTGAAACTAGAAAATGCTACGAATTATTGTCCTAAGATTTCCAGCACATAGGTTTAGAACTACAATAGAAGTATTCTTTTGGAACTGGAAACAGTTATTCTCTTTCTGATTAAGGCACTGTAGAAGTTGTATGTTAACTCTTTTAGGTCAATCAGAGATCAGACAATGGATTAGAACGTCAATAAATCAACGCATCTCTATAAAGAATGTGGCTTAACATTTGTAATAAATGTGCACTTATATAGTTCTTTTTACACATTCATTTTTCTTTCATCCTACATTTTTGACTGGCCATCTTTTGTCTTCCAGAGCTTCCTAGTAATATCTTTAAATTTCCACAGTGCTTGTTAACGATTCGTTTTTCTCTCTCAGTGTGTTAGCTATAGACTTTTGTATTCTTAGTCTCAGTCCATTGCTTAATATTTTCTGTTTTTCTGACTTATCATTTTGTCATGATGAAGATATTGTATTCTGCATCTGCGATGATGATGGTATAGTTGTATGGATTCACAGGTTAGTCAAAGAAGTTATAATCTTATAATGCCTATTAAAGGAGTATACCCATTCAGTCCCACATAATCAAGAGATTAAATGGTTAAATATAGGTACATATACATTTAGTCCAAGTATTAAAAATGATTCTTAATAAACATTTAATATTTCATACTTTTTAAACATTGTTAGTGTTTGCTTTCCAGATAGTTACTCATAGGAAGGATAAAATTAAGAGAGTAGCAAAGAAGGGAAGAGTTTAGAATTTAGAAAAGTTAGATGGAAAAAAAAAATGTGTTTGCAGAGATGATGGAAAGAAAAGGTAGGGGGAAAGGGAACTTTCTCGATTCTTTAGTTTTAATTTTTATGTGGCCCTCATTTAAAAAAAAATTATACATCTATCAAATGTGGTAATATTTTGGTAGTGGGTTCATTGACTCAATGTCCAAATAACCCTAACTGAATTTGTTCTATCGATTTCAGGATAAACAATATGCCCAGGGCAAAGGGTACATCACCAGGGCCTTCAACAGCTGCCACACTGCTTCACTCCCTACCCCTGGAAACAAGGAGCAAGCCCAACGGATCAACGTGAGTCTTTTATCTTAGTTTCTCACCAACACCACTGAGACAGCACACTGGTATTTCCATGCTGTAGATGATGAGAGGCATTATAATAGGTAACCACTTGCCGAGCAAGG
This sequence comes from Molossus molossus, assembly GCF_014108415.1. NCBI lineage: Eukaryota > Metazoa > Chordata > Mammalia > Chiroptera > Molossidae > Molossus > Molossus molossus. The sequence continues at coordinate 19,342,416 of NW_023425347.1, forward strand.
AGGGGGAAGAAAACACAATCAAAAAGAAGTTATGTTATATAGTTGGTGAATTATCGGTAAAATCAAATGCTGACTAAATCTTGTAGCAGGAAAACAAATAACAGATCTATAAATGGGTCATGCAGATATGATGTTAACTAATGCCTAGACCCAGGACTGCATATATTCTACTACATGAAAGTGGTAGCCAAAATGGACTTCCATGTGAAAAATTCATGGAAATGTAAGAAATACAAATGCAGTTTGATTTATGACAGGGGTCTCCTACCAGGACAGCATTTCTCATTTCTGACCACTGCACCTGAGCCGTCGCTTCTGGATTTTTAAGGCTGTCCCTCAGATTATCCTTCTCTGACACCTACTTCCTTCTTCCTTTCTCCATTCTTCACTCACTCCTCTGCCATCTCTTACTTCTTAATAGTAAGTCTCCCCGCAAAACAGGTCCTGTAAAATAATGTTTTTCTTCTCATGACTTTCGCCTCTTTTCTGCTGACAGCAAAGTCTGCATATCAAGCCCCAATCATTTATTGCAATCATTTATTATTATTATTATTATCTCCCTTCTGATTTCCTGCCATAACCACAGTTAACATGATTGAAATGAAGCATCATCACACAGATAGCCCTGTAAATACAATGTGTTCTTTCCTTACAACTTCGTTAATGACACCGGCATTCTCTCTGTCTGCTAAACTCATTAATAATAGTTATAATGAGGATAAAGATACTAATTAACTAACTAAAGGAAGAAGATGAAAAAGGAGGAAGAAGAGGAGTTACAATTTTTTGGTAGCTGCTCCATTGCCAGACACCTTACAAAGTACTTTAGGATCATTCCTTTTTCAATTCTCACATAAAATCCTGTAACACACGGTGCTGTTGCACTTCCTGAGACAAGGAAACCGCGGCTTGGAGAGCTGGTGGAAATTCCCCCCGTTACATGGGTAGTAAACAGTGAGTCTGGGCTTCCTCCAGTTCAAAACCCTCTCTCTACAATGTCCCTAACAAAACGGCACTGCCATCCACTGTACGGCTCGTACCTCTTTCCAGTTCCTTTCTTTCATATCCCAGAACATGTGTCGATTGCAGTGTCTATTCGATTCTCCTCTACTCTTCATTTCCCTTCCACTACCCTTGTAAGTGGACATCAGGAAAGCACACGTTTTAAATCAGAGGTGATCGGATCTCTGGAATTTCATGCCCCATCTTGGTAATAGTTCACTAGCAGGAAAAACGATCTCTGTGGATTCCTTTAGTGCTGTTGTTAAAGCTGCAGAGCATTGAGCCCTTTTATTCTCTGAACATGTGGGTCGGTACAGAGCTCTGCGGGCAGCACGGGAGCAGAAGTTGGTGTGGTGTGAGGAGAGCATGTTTCTGAAGACCGTGTCTTCTTCACGGTCTCTGTTCTAATTTTGTAAAAATAAAACCACAAGTCACAAATCAGTGCACTCGTGAATGATTTCATTTGTTAATGTGAATGAATCTTGAAATGAAAAGATTTGGGCTCTTCGTCATTGACGCTGTGGGATCTACCTTTCCTGACTCGGGAAGTGCACAAAGGGAGTGCCAGCAAAACTCTGGCTTCTCCCGGGGACAAGCCCAGCAGTCCGATGCAAAAGAATTCTCTGTGCGGGCAAATGGTAGCATTTCAGAAGGAAAAAATTTCTTCATGTTATAAATTAGAACGTTCATTAAAAGAAGTAGCTAATTAAATAAGCCAGATTTTTAAAAAACGTTATCCAAGTGTAAGCCACTAGCTTAAATTTTATGTGTTTACAACCTGTACCACTGACCAACAACTTTGCATACGTGTAAGAGATATCTAGGTCAGCCTCTCTGGGCAAACATCACCGGTAACCCACTGCACTGCGATTATTTTCATGGTTGCTTAGCACAAAGACCTTCTGCAGCTGGTCCTCACAGTGCTGCGCTCCTGGAACGACCCTCTGAATCATCTGGCCAACGAAGTGCGTGGTATCCAACAAGCCCCAGTTGCCATCATATCAAGAGCTGTAGAGATCGAGGAACGTAACAAACAACTTCTCGAGGGCATGGAGAAGATCATCGGCCAGGTGAGCAGCCTCCTGACACTTCTCTGTTTTCCTTGTTAAGGAAAGAGTTGACTCTGTGAAGAGGGGTGAGTTTTGAAATACCTCACTTGGTAAGAACAAAATTTAGGCATGCTATCTTCTACACTGCTATTAAATAAAGCAAGAGCCAAGTAATTCATAGTAATAGGTTCTACCCTTAATGGCCTTTGAATTCCACTGTCATATTTGACAGGTACACTTCCCCGCACTGCACACGAATCCATCCAAGCCTAGGCTCTTCTTGGGGACAGGCAGTTAAAATAATGTCACGGGAAAGAACCTGGAGAATAGAATCTGCAAGGTAAATACTTTCCTGAAAGTAGTCTAGGACACCTGTTATTGAAATTCTGCTCATTTTCTTTTTGCTCCCCACACCAGAGCATGAGAGGGAATGGAGGAAAAAGAAAATCAAAATCAGATTGGATGTGGTTTATCCCAACTCCCTTCTGCTAGACATAATGTCAGGGAAGGAAGGAGATAGAAAAGATGAGGCCATGGCATTGATGCTCTCTCAACAACCACTAGATTTCAGTGGGTTAAAAGAAGGGGGTATATCTTTTCTGAAATGTTCTTTATTTTATAATTTATAGAGAGGTATGCCATCCTAAATCTCATTTGGGGGGAGGGGCTTCAAAAATGAAACTCATACATTGCATTTAATCTCCCCAAGTAATTTGTCATATTTATATTGAGGTGATATTTGCAATATATATCTCCATGTAGATGGGATCATTTCAACATGAGTGAGGTAACACCTAAACAGCTTTCTGAAGTTCTCAGAAAGAATGTATCCTCTAAAGAAAAATATGTGATTATAGAAATAATAACAGGAGCAATTTTATGTGTTTCTTACTGTGTACAAAATACATGTTATCATGTGTCATTTAGTCATTTTCATAGGAAAACATATCCAACACAAATACAAAGCACATTTTAACCTTGGAACATAAATAAATGCCTAGATTTTCAAGTGATTTTCAATATTATGGGCTGACTTTCTGAGGTCACTAATTTGTACAATAATACCTCCTTTTTTGTTCTTTTTACCTTATATTGATTTATTCTTGTTTATATCATTGTCCCTGTTTTGTAATAGGGGTCAAGCACCCAGAAAAAAAGCAAACCAACATACATATACACACACTTACTTTAAATTTCAATAGGAATCCAAAGTTTAAAAAAATATTTTCCTGTACAGGAGAAAGTTAGTTTAATGATCAGAACCTATAGTCACTCGACATGTGTCCCTCCTAGCTCTCCAAACCAGCTGACAGCCCAAATTGCCAAGCTGTGACCAGGCCCCTTCTGTCCCCGGGGACACCCAGTCGAGGCTGAGAGAGCACCGAGTAGCATGTGCTCCTCCTTCATATTGCTCAGTGGCCTTTTGCTATCACAGTTGTGCTCCCACCCACCACCCTCCCTCGCAACTGGTGGGCTGCTGCCAATACCCCTTTTCTTATAGGCACTTTCCCCAGAAACTCCCACCCTATAGACCTCAAAAGAAAGCAGTTATTCCTCATAAAACATTGGGGGTTATCTGTCCTGGATGGATTTGGAAGTCCCCTGACCACTTCATCTCAGTCTTAGTCATCAGTAGATCATCTGTGCCTTAAAACATCAAGTATAATTCTCATCGTTTATGTCTCTGGTACGTATACTCCATGGAGAATAGAATCTGTTCAAAGCAGAAAAAAAATCAATGTAATTATTGTGACACCTTAGAGGAAATAAAGTGCACAGTGCGTGTCAGAGACAAGAGTCAGAAAATGACAGCGTCCCTCAAGTGAGAGAACAGAGACCAGCTCCTCCTTGTCCATGTGTCCCATTCATGTCGACATTCAGATAGCAACTTTCCAGTTCTCCATCTAGCTACTCCTGCACAAGTATACTTCATCTGTGATCACATACATGTGGAAAAAAAACTTACACTTAAGTTCTACTTCTATTTTTTTTAATTATAAATAGATTTCTGATACACTGGCTCAATAATCCATGCCACTGTCTGGAGAGTTTTACATTCATGTCTCTTCCACAAATCTTAACTCAACAATTAGAAAGAACAAAGATAAGCAAATACTAATAATACCAATAATATCTTTTTGGTTCTTAGGTCCAACCTGAAGTCAAAGAAAATGAGGTCCACTCTGCCTGGTTCGGACTTCCATCTCTGCAGATGGCAGATGAGGACACTCGCCTTTCTGCTTTTTACAACCTGCTCCATTGCCTGCGCAGGGATTCGAACAAGGTTGACAACTATCTCAAGGTCCTGAAGTGCCGAATGATCTACGATAACAACTGCTAAGCTCACATCTATTCCATCTGTCTCTGAGATGGTTCTTAATGATCCATCCCATAGCAAGCTCCTTTTAGTTTTATAGCATTTTAATGCAGGCTTGGTGTAATGGGTCTTGTCTTAAAAAATAAAAACTGACTTCTTAGAGATATTTAAATCTAAAAAAGCAGTTTGTCAAAATTTCTTGTCTTCATTTAGTAGAAAAATCAAAAGAAAACTCATCACGACCGTTAAGAAGTTCCTATTAAAAATTGTCACAAATAATAGAAGCTAGCATTACAAGTATGACAATGAACAGCTTACTTTAGGATCACAGTAGAGCATTGTGGGTCAAGGTATTATAATCAAAGAATTTGATAATTATTAATCATACTGGTCATAACAACAAGAAAATTGAATTCTCGGGATTCTTTATAAAATCCAGCCATATCCTAGCAGCAAACTTTCACAGTATTATGACAGACTATTTAAGTCCTATGAAACTATAATGCATCCAAGCAGTATGGCATTTACTAAACATTCTCAAATTATTAAGATACTGTCTTAGTCTATTCAGACTAATACCACAGACTGGATCACTTATAAACAACAGAAATTTAGTTCTCACAGTTCCGGAATTTGGAATACAAGTTGGGTGAGGGATCTCTTTAGGGTCAGAGAGTTCTCCTTGTACCCTCATATGGCAGAAGGAGCTAGAGAGTTCTGTGGGTCTCTTTGGTAAGAGCACTAATTCCATTCATGAGGGCCAAACCTCCTAACTTGACCACTTTCCCAAAGCCCCACCTACTAGTACCATCAACTTTTGGCATTAAGGTATCAACATATGAATTCTGGGGTAACACAAACATCCAGACCATGGCAGATACAGACAGGAAGTGGCCTTATCCTCTAATGGCTGTCTTCAATCATGCTCTACTGAATTCCTATCTTCTCAGTACCATCTTGGACACATACCATTTGTTTTCATCACTCTGGGTCTAAACAATCCAGTCCAGACAAGTTTCACCTCCATTCCATATTCAACCCCTTCAGTGTTCTTCTCTCCCCTGTTACGGCTCAGGAACCTCACAGGGAAAGTAGATAGCATCTATTTCTGCAAGCTTTCTCCTCCCTCCCTCTTCCAAATCTCATGTCCTCCAGCTATGCTGGTTGGGACAGAGAATGAAAAAAGATGAAAAAGTTTGACATCACTGACTTCTGTGGTGCTTTCGTAGTCTTCTCGTTGCTGACAGGGACTAACCTTGAATTCCCTCTGAGTGGTGAGCATCTTTCTTGTGATTTTCCAGGACATCCACAGATGGGCACACCCCACTCCATGGTTTCTGTATCAGGGAAATGCTCTGGCTCAATTCTTCTCTCCACCCCACCGTTCTGACATGTGCAGTATTCTCCACAGCCTCTTCTGTTGCTCCCTGGTTCCAAAAGCGCCCTACTGTAGAAAACTGGCTCAAGGTCAGCTATCTACCAGCTGACCCACAGGAAACTCAGGCCTCATAAGCACTCTAAACACTGAGTGCCAATAATACTGGATTGCTTCTGACCCTTTCCCGGGGTCTCTTAACAATTCTTTCCTCCACCTCTTCACACAGACAGAGAATGGGGCAGCGAACTAGATTCATTAGCAGACATCATCCTGAGAAACAAAATGCCATTCTCTGTTTCTTGATCCAAAGAGCCATTATCTCTGTTCATAATTATCTTAGAGCGTTGGCTTTATAAACATTCCCCTCTCGGCCACTGAATCACAGCACCCTCCTCATGTACTTAATCTTCGATGTAATGAGATTGGAGAGGGTGACTGGATTAGGGCAGCTTAGGTTGTTCAACTGCCTCTAGACAACCTGGGATGAGGGCCTATCTCTTGCTTGCTCTCCTTAGAAAGCAACAGTATCACCAGGCTGCTTTGCAGCAGCTTTAGGGGTTTAGCAGGAATTCCTAAATGACAGACAATAGGAAACATTCTATCCAACGTCCTGATAGAGATGAAATAAAAAGGTAGATAGAAAAGGGAATAAAGAAGAAGGCAGAGAAAGAGGGAGGGAAGGAAAAACACGAAGAGGAAAAGTGAGTAAAAGACACAGTTTGTGGAGGATGAGCTGCTATTAAAATATTCTGTTTGGCCCGGCTGGTGTGGCTCAGTGGTTGAGCATCAACCTATGCACCAAGAGGTTGCCAGTTCAATTCCTGACCAGGGCACACACCCATGTTGTGGGCCTGGTCCCCAGTGTGGGGCATGTAGGAGACAGCCAGTTGATGTTCTCTCTCATCAATGTCTCTCTCTCTCCTTCTCCCTCTAAAGTCAATAAAGAAAAATTATTAAAAATAAATAAATAATAAAATACTCTATTTGGTAGAGTAGACCCCAAGAGCAAACATCTCATATTTTTCTCTTACCTCGTTTTCCATTTCTCTTCTTTTTCCAAAATATCCCTTTAAATTAGGGGTAGTCTTTGCCCTTAATAATTGAATTGCAATAGTTCTAGAGACGAGCAGGACTTGGCACCTCTTCAGATCAGAAGTCAAGGCGCTTCTCTTCCGCCAGGCAAAGAAACCTTTCGCCCACATATAGAAACACGGTCTACCAAACCCAGGCTCTTCCCTCATAGCTGGGTTACTTTTGTCTGAGTCCTGCTCCTGCCTCCAGCTGTGATGACCCAAACCTTTGAGAATACAACAGAATACTGTGTCCCAAACCAATCTATCGATCTTGCTCTTGGATCCTGCATGCCTGCAAAATGACAGCTTCTCATATTTCAGCGCCCTTCTTCTGAAAGGCATGAGAGTGTGGAGAAACCTTTATGACCTTCCAAGCCATTTATTGCTGAAAACATCTAACTCTATTGTGTCCCCCACTTAACTTCTTTTTCTTTAATATCTATCTAGATATTTCCAACAGAAAGGATGGCATTTATCAGGATGGCATTTTATTGAAAAATGTCAATAAAAGGACAATGCAGTAGTATGACACATAACTTCAGCACTAGCCCACTTACATCTTCGTGTATTCTTCTCTTACAAGTTGATTTCCAAGCACAAAGTTAAGTCTTCAGATAAACTAATGAGGTGATATTAAAAGGCCTCTGCCTGCTTGACCATGACATATAAACTGCATACTGCAGTTTTCAGATCAGATTGAGCAGAGCCATGGGTATTCTGTAGAGTCAGCAAGGGGTAGCTAGAAAGAGGATATTTGGGGAAAATATAACAATCACTCTGCTGCCAACCAGAGTGAGTCTATTCTTTTCCCTCTTTTACAGATATCCATGTAAGATTACAGTTGAAGAAATAGCCCTGCTGTAGCAAGAATAACAGCAGGGCGTACAAAAAATAAACAAACAAACAAATGGCAAACCCTTGAAATTAACTGATCGTATAGATCAGTAAATGATGTGTCATGGGTACAAGGACTGGAAGAGAGGTAAAAAAAAATTCTGTATCTTATGAAGTTCGTTCTCAAGTTGTAGAGAAAGAGAGTGTTACATATACATGCAAATTACTATACTATGTGGTAGAGAAAAGACAGTGTAATGGATGATGCTAAACAATGTGCTAGAGCAAATTAAAGAGCAGCTGGAGACACATGGACATGACAGCAAAGGGGTTTTTTGGAGTGACATGACTGTGATGGCTTTATAGTGGAGTTTTGAAGGGCTGGTGGGATATTGATAGGCAAAAATAGGAAAACAGTATATCTGTCCATTCGTTTAGAATCATTTTATGACATAAATATCTCCTACACCCTGATCAAAATGAGATGTTAATACAGATAGCATTAAAAGGTATTATTAAACAATCAAGTTTAACCAAAACACAAGAGTTTTTTGTTTTTGTTTTTTTAACAGACATGTAATACCCCTCATGATTATGCTCCCAGGATGGTCTGTAAACCTTACCGTTAGGGTAATAAAGGGGAAACCCCTGTTAAAAAGTGTTAATGCATTGTGGAGGACCACTTAGGCCGATTCGGAGAGGTTATACTTATTCTACAAGGCAAAAGGAAACCAGGAAATTTTAGGGCAAGAGCTCACTGTGTCCAGAATTGGAAAGTAGAGTATGAATCCAGTTTGGAGGGTTGTGGATGTGTGAGACTAGTAGAGAAAGAGACGCGGTCCAGAAATTAACCGGAATATCACGGTGACTCTCTAAGAGAAAAGCAAAAGGACTGCCTAGAGGAAAAAAAGAAGCAAAAGATGTGAGAGATCTCAGAATAGCAACAGAACCCACTACACAGAGGAAATGAGGCAGATATAGTCAGAAAACTATCCAAGAACACGAGGCTAGACAAGTAAATAACTGATGGAAGCGACAGAGAGAAGATAAATTAACGTCTTGTCCAAATGCATTTGAACTTTATCTTCCTGTATTTCATTGACTTAGCACCAGAAATCATAAAAAATGTTAAGTTACTTCAGCAAATTTCACAGAGATGAGTACATTTATTCACTTTCTCTAAGAGTTTCTAATTCCTTTCTCCCAAACACTCCCGTTTACCATTCTTTCATTGTCTTACTCTCAGCAGATGGCCAGTTAATCACTAATCCAATAAAGAATTAAAAGTGTTCTCTCCTAAAATAATATCCATATTGAAGGACTCTTGAAAGAAAAGCTTTCTAATCCCTTAAAAATAAAATTCTAACAGTGGAGTGACTCTTCCCCAGAAGCGTCTTCCCCAAATGCCCAGTAAGTATCCATATAAGACTCTGCTACTTAGAAATCTGTGGCAAAAATTATAACCTATTTGGATAGTAAATATTGACAAGGCAAATGAAGCAACAAAAGACTTAAAAAGTAATGCATGTGCAAGTAGAAAAGATAACATGTTTTAAAAACAGACCCGAACTTGCAAGCCACACCAGCGTGCGTGGAGCCAGGTCAGGTTGATCAGGGGTGGCTTCTTCCGCGAAGACTCTCTCTGACTGGCACTGAGAAATCTTTTTCAACGAAACTGTTTAAACATAAGTCTTTGATTCTGAGCCACTTATTCCACTAAGTCAGAAAACGAATATACCTACCGCATATTTGAAATTTGCGAAGAGAGTAGATCTTAAAAGTTCTCATCACGAGAAAAACATAACTGTGTGTGGTCACAAATGTTAACTAGACGTATTGTGGTAATTATTTTGCATTATATACAAAATATCGAATCATTATGCTGTGTACCTGAAACTAATATACTGTTATCTATCAATTAGAGCTCAATAAAAACAAATAATGTAAGTTAAAAAATAAATTTTTAAAATTGTAAAGGAATATACTTAAATTTTGGATAAAGGAAGCATATCGACTAATACTTTTTAGGGTTTTGTTTTGTTTGTTAAGTTCATTCTAGTTAGCATAGGTTCTAGACCCATTTCCAAATGCAGTTTATGTTGATGCTAAAAAAGAACAGAAGAGTGACCTAATCTTGTAACATTGACTGCAGAAGACTTTAGCTACAATAGCTGATGATAATAATAATAATTATTATTATTATAATTATAATAAAACAACTAAATCTTAGAATGTGTACGATAGCCCAGTACTCTACTCTTGGTTATTAAACAAATATTTAGTTAACTTGCAGTTCAACTAGTGCCAGTGTTGTGGTATCTCATTCACATCAATGAGCAAAGCAGGCGGACACTTGCCCTCATGAAACTTACATTCTAAAGCTGGGGGAAGACAGATAACCCACAACAAACATGAATACAAGTCCATCACATACAGGTTTCCCTGCCATCTGAAAGTAGTGTGTTCCTAAGATAGCTTTCATAAGCTACACTGGCATAGAGTGAAGAAGCAATTACCACTACTTTATATGGAAATTATTTTGAGCATTCTCAATCCAAAATTCAACGCAGGCACAACATCTTTATTTCATTCACCATGATCACAATGCTTAGTTATGTCAAGTTTTACACTCGGTTTAACACCCTTAACAGCTTTCATAGGCTTTTCTGATTCCTTAGAACACCTCCTGCTAACGGATGCACAGAATAAATAAATCAAGACAAAGCAGAGATGCTCATAGACAGTTCAAAGCCAGGGCAGCTTGATGCTGAGATGCTGAGTATAGTCCCGGAGGCAGGAGCCTGGCAGGGCCGCTCTTGCTGCTCGAGGTGTGCCCAGCCTCTGTAAGTTCTGGTGCAAAACAAACACCGAACGTTATTTCCTCTCTTCACCTTTTTTCATCAAAGCAGAAGTCCTCTTCAGATTCCTTTGTTAGCAAAAACAGGTACTAACGTAGGGTCGGTCTTTCCTAAAAGCAAAGTGACATTAACCCAAACTTTCAGAGGGCAAGGATACTGGTAATATGTAGGTGATCTGTGCTATGGAAAAAGGAAAGTGAAGCAGAGTAAGAAGCTCAGGGCATAAAGGTGGAAAAACGGGAGGGATTTTTGAAGACAGATTAGAACCCATTGAGAGCAACAACGCCTGACTGTCCTCTGGTAAATCATGCAAACATGTACTCCTTTCATTCCAGGTTCAAACTTTGTCCTGTCGGGCCAAATTTCTTTCTTCTGTACTTCAAAAATGTTTCTTTCTCTGAGGCTCCAAGACAGATAGATGTATGTTCTTCAACCTCATGCAAACATAAATATTCTGAACGTTCGGCCTCTCTGCATTTAAATGGAAAAATTTTATAAATTATTTTGGGGTAAACTCTCCAAATTAAGTAACTTTTTTTGCAGCAAATTGTGACAATCTTCCATTTCCTGAAATGTTAGTCTTCAAACTATTCTGACTTTATAGCACCCTACCAGTGCCCCAAATTATGTAATTTTAAAATGTTATCTATGGCCCAGCCAGTATGGCTCAGTGGTTGAGCATCCACCCTTGCACCAAGAGGTCATGGGTTCAGTATCTGGTCAGGGCACATGCCCAAGTTGTGGGCCCAGTGTGGGGCACATAAGAGGTGACCAATCAATGTTCTCTCTTATCAATGTTTCTATTTCTCTCTCTCTCCCTCTCCCTTCCTCTTTCTCTAGAAATCAATATAGAAAAAATAATTTTTTAATTGAAATGTTATATAAGTATTGCTATGCTAATATGTATGGCATTTAAAATATAAATTAAAGGGCAATGAGATAAAAATAAATAGAAATAGAAATGTTGATATTTCTTTCCCAAGGGATGAGGGCACTCATATTTAAGGCCAATGGACTAATGGATTCGGTGTGTGCACACATAATTATTCCACAGTTGTTACTATCATAAAATAATTTATTTTACATGCAATTTAAATCCAAGCTCTCAAAATGCCACAAGGGGCAGGGAATAAAATTATATGTGAATATCTCCTTTCATATGCATACATAAAATTTTGTAATCTCAATTAAATAATCACCATTAGCCATTTTATTTCATCAATTCATCTACTTCTAAATACCAATCCAAATTTTACAATAGATTTTGTCTTCAAGGGTTTAAAACTCCAGGCACGCCAGAAGCAGAGTAATGGCCTATAGTATGATTATCATTATATATCCATATCTATTTGTATAGAGAATTCATGAAGAAATACAAAAGACAAAATTGGATGAAACAAAAAATGTACTCAGAGATGGATGTGCACATTGTGTACTGTATCCTCCAGTCCTTGCCTAGGTTCTTGGAACTACGGCACATTGACATATCATGAAGCCAATTATGCCAAAGGCTAATTGATAGAAATAAGAGGTATGTCCCTCATTAATGTAATTATGAAAAGACACGCAGGAAATGTTATTCGAGGACCTGCTGTGCTTTCTCTGCTTCCCATGGCTTCCAGAGAAAGGGCTCCTCATTCCCATGCCCGTCTGCCTCCTGGGAGTCTTTCCTCCACAACCTCCTTCGTTACAATGTCTTCCCTGGGTATAAAACAGACCGGGGCTCAAGGTCCAGACAAGACGGTATGGATCTGTTTGTGCCCACACCTCATCCCGGAAATAACAAGAGGCCACTAAAAGAGATTTCTGATGACTGATAGATAAGAAGAAGATGGACCAGTTTCAGACATAAAGACAGGAGAAGAGACACAGCAGTACCCAACAGAGGAAGGAGACCCAGGCCCAGCATTTTCTGACCACCAACCTACCATCAGGAAGGCTTCCTGTGTAGGGCCATTCCCTCCTGGAAGGATCCTGAAGGAATACCAGGCGAGCTGGGCTGAATCAGTAAGGAGGATGAATGGGGAGAAGTATGTTCCTATCAGAGACTCACGGCCCTCACGTAGCATGAGCAGGAGACACCACACAGAGGCCTGGTTCTAGAAGCCTATTTTTCCACATAGGCCTGCGATTCCCCTCTAGAGGGTGCCTGTAAGGGGGTCCCACCACAACAGCTCAGCCAGGAAACCCTCTCTGCCCCAACCCCTAGGGTGAAGGAAATTCCTGTCACAACAAGTGTCTGGTCAAGGAAGCCTCCCTAAGCGTGAAACTCCCTTCCACAATGGGGACAGGAGCATGGTTGGGTAGAACAGCAGAAGGGACTCAATCACACAGGCAGCAGGGCATGGAATGTCTCTGTCCCCAAGAACCTAAAACTCACCTGGCCAGTGTGGATCAGTGGCTGAGCATTGACCCATGCACCAAGAGGTCATCTGTTCAATTCCCGGTCAGGGAACATGCCCAGGTTGTGAGCCCGATCCCCAGTGGGGGGCATGCAGGAGGCAGCCAATCGATGTTCTCTCTCATCAACGTTTCTATATCTCTCTCCTTCTCCTTTCCCATCTCTAAAATCAATAAAGAAAAAAAAAAAAAAGGACCTAAAACTCTTCTTCTCTACCTGGCAGGGGTAGGAGGGGCACTGGGCCAGCTGGGGCCTCTGGTCAGGGATCATGCCACAAGTTCTGGCCCAAAAAGCCTCTTTTTCCTTAAAGGGCCAGGCTTCCCTCTGTCACCTAGAGACACCAGAGGTATAGCCTGAGGGAACACCTTTTGTTTCCTCAGGCAGTACCAGTGGGAACCCAGCAGCATCAGTCAAACAGACTTATCTTTTTGAACATTACTCTTTTTTTTTTAAGTCCATGATCAGTTGACTTTATTTTTTTTATTAAATGTATTGAGGTGACATGGGTAAGATCACAAAGGTTTCAAGTGTATGTTTCTATGATACATGATCTGAATATTGCACTGTTTGCCTACCACCCAATGTCAAATTATATTCCATCACAATATATTAGGCTCCCTTCACCACCACCACCCTTTTCCCCCTCCTCTCTGGCAACCACCACATCAATGTTTGTGATCATGAGTTTCAGTTTTATACCCCACATATGAGTGAAATCATACGGTTCTCAGCTTTTTCTCCCTGATTTATTTTACTTAGCATAATATTCTCAAGGTCCATCAATGTTGTTGCAAATGGCAGTATTTCATCTTTTCTTATGGCTAAGTAGTATTCCATTGTGTATATATATGATCTTCCATATCAAATCCTCTATTGCAGGAACTGACAGTGGAACCAAAGCCCACAAACTAAGTCAGGAACTGCATGCAAATCTGAACAGTGTGACATTCTAAAACAAGATTTAAATAGGATCCCAGAGTCTACAAACATAAAACAACATGTCCATGCAACAACTGAAAATGATGGTTATACCAAGAACCAAGAAAATGAAAACTTGAATGAGAAAAAACAACCAACCAATGCCAACACTGAAATTGATCAGATGTATTTATCTGAAAAGGGTTTTAAAGCAGCCATTATAAAAACACTTCTAGATAAATTACAAATTATCTTGTATAATTTAAACCTGTGTAAATTAAATAACACATTTCTGAATGATCCATAGGTCAAAAAGAAAATTTCAAGGTAGGAGGAGATTCCAAAATGGCGGTGGAGTGAATGGATATTACAGAGATGATCTCCCAAGATCAAACTGGAATTACAACTAAAATAAAGACAAATCGTTGGTAAAAAGCAACAAAGAAGCAGCTTGAGAGGACCATATAACCAGGGACATTGAATCGAGCCTGGTAGGTCTGCGGAGGCATGAGAAGGAGACTGGGAGCCCACAGTCAGCAGCGGTCTTAGCTGTGAGTAGCACCCTCAGGGTTAAAATCCCAAGCCAGCTCCACAGCACAGAGGGCCGGGACAGAGCAATAAATTAGCTACAACCACTCACCTTGGGCTCCAGCAGAGGGAGAGCAGACTGGATTGCAACAGTGTGGGGGCAGTCGGGATTTGGAGGGCACTCAGAGTTTTTGCTGCCTTACAGCCACACAAGACGGTGGCTTTCTTGCTCCTTCCTGGAATTCTGAGGAGAAGCTACAGCCCCTCCCTGGGAGATTCAACCCCACCCAGCTGGGCCAAATAAATGCAAATTGAGGCTCAATAACAACCAGCATCTGCCCCACCCAGGGGAAAATCTCTTACGCTGAACACCTGAGGGAGTTTTCCATTCAACTGAGAACCCAAGGCTCATCAAGTAACAAAGATTAATAGCGTCCAGGCAAAAAGCTATAGGATAACTGAACCTTTTCTGGGCTTGCAAATCTACACAGGAAAGTAAGACTTGACGGTAGTCTTTAATGTGGGTCCTACCATGCTCATCCAAACCCAGTAGAGGGAGCCACAAACAGCAGAACACCAACACACATAGGGAAAATTTGGCAGGCTTCAACACCCACTGAGATAGCCAAAATAGTAAAAAAAAAAGGAAAGAAAAGAAACAAATCCCAAATGAGAGAACAAGAGACCTCTACCAAAGATGAGATAAATGAAATGCAGTTAAGCAAGTTATCAGAGGTAGAGTTCAGAGCCATGATCTTGAGGAAGCTCAACAGCATGAGAAAGGACATCAACACCATGAGTAAAGATATAGAAACATTGAAAATCAACCAATTGGAAATAGAAAACCACCAAGAAGAAATGAAGAATGACATAGCAGACATAAAGAATACATTGCAGGAATTAAACAGCAGAGTAGAGGAAGCTGAGGACAAAATCAGTGAATTAGAAGACAGAGTAGAAAAAATCAACCAATCAGAAAACCAAAAGAAAAAAACAATTAAAAAACAGGAAGACAGCTTAAGAGAACTGTGGGAAAACTGAAAACGTAATAATATTCACATTGTAGGGGTCCCCGAAGAAAAATAAAATGAGCAAGGGTTAGAAAATATATTTGAAGGAGTAGTGACAGAAAACTTCCCTAATATGGAGACGAAAGAAAGCATTCAAGTTCAAGAAGCAAAGAGAGCCCCAAGTAAGAAGAACCCAAACAGGCCCACACCAAGACACATAGTAATTAAAATGT
This sequence comes from Molossus molossus, assembly GCF_014108415.1. NCBI lineage: Eukaryota > Metazoa > Chordata > Mammalia > Chiroptera > Molossidae > Molossus > Molossus molossus. The sequence goes on from NW_023425347.1 coordinate 19,358,017, forward strand.
CAAAAATTAAAGACAAAGAGAGAATCCTAAAGGCAGCAAGAGATAAGCAACAGGTTACCTACAAAAGAACCCTCATAAGGCTCTCAGCTGACTTCTCAAAAGAAACACTACAGGCCAGAAGGGAGTGGCATGAAGTAATCAAATCCTGAAAAACAAGGATCTGAACCCCAGACTACTCTATCCAGTGAGGCTATAATTCAAAATAGAAGGTCAGCTCTGAGAAATGCTCATCACTAATCATCAGAGAGATGCAAATTAAAACAACAATGAGGTATCACCTCACACCTGTCAGAATGGCCACCATCAACAAATCATTAAACAACAAGTGTTGGCGAGGGTGTGGAAAAAAGGAGACTATAGTACACTGCTGGTGGGAATGCAGACTGCTGTAGCCACTATGGAAAACAATATGGTGTTACCTCAAAAAATTAAAAATTGAACTTCCATTTGACCCAGTAATCCCACTTCTAGGAATATACCCTTAGAAGCCTGAAACACCAATCAGAAAGAATATATGTACCCCCATGTTTGTAGCAGCAGTATTTACAATAGCTAAGATCTGGAAACAGCCCAAGTGGCCATCAGTAGATGAATGGATAAAAAAGCAGTGGTACATATACACAATGGAGTACTATGCAACTGTAAGAAAGAAAGACCTCTTATCCTTTGAGACTACATGGAGGGACCTGGAAAGTATTATCCTAAGCGAAACAAGCCAAACAGAGAAAGACAAGTATCATATGATCTCACTTATTTGTGGAATATAATGAACATAACAGTCTGCCGAATGGGGTACTCCCAGAGACGTGGAAGTGGGGTACAGACTGACAATCCCCAGAAAAGGGAGTGGTAGGGAAGAGATAAACCACAGAACTTATATGCATGTATGCATGAACAATGGGCATGGACAACAAAGCTGGGGACAGGGCGGGGAGGGAGGGGAAGGGGGGAATCAGTGGGGGGAAAAGGAGAAACATCTGTAACAAAAATAAATTAATTAATAAAAAAAATAGAAGGTCAAATAAACAGCTTCCCAGACAAAAAAAAAAAAGCTAAGGGACTAACGGAATACATTAGCACCAAACCAGCACTGCAAGAAATGTTAAAAGGACTGCTGTAATTAGTAGAAGAAATAGAAAGAAAAACAAAACCATACTAAAGAAAAATGGCAATAAATAAGTACATATCAATAATCACCTTGAATGTAAATGGACTGAAGATTCTGATAAAAAGACACAGAGTAGCTGATTCGATAAGAAAGCATGACTCACATATATGTTGTTTACAAGAGATCCACCTCACAACAAAAGATTCACATAGGTTGAAAGTGTATGGATAGAAAACGCTCTTCCAAGCAAAAAAAAGGGAAAAAAAAAAAAAAAGCTGGTGTAGAAATACTCATATCTGATAAAATAGATTTCAAAATGAAGGCCATAACTAGATACAAAGAAGGCCATTACATAATAGTGAAAGGATCTATCCAACAGGAAGATATAACCTTGGTAAACATATATGCACCCATTATAGGAGCACCAAAATATATTAAAAATCTTCTGGAGGACTTCCAAGGAGAAATCTACAGCAATACAATCATAGCAGGGGACTTCAACAACCCACTGACATCACTGGATAGATCCTCTAGACAAAAAATTAACAAGAAAACAGAGACTCTGAATGCAGCACTGGATCAAATGGATTTAATAAATATCTACAGAGAATTATACCCCAAAACTACAGAATTCACATTCTTCTCAAGTGCACATGGGACATGCTCAAAGATAGACCACATGTTAGGACACAAACAAAGTTTCTACAAGTTCAAAAAGATTGAAATCATATCAAGAGTCTTCTCAGATCACAATGACATGAAACTAGAAATCAACTGCAACAAGAACATGCAAAGACATTTCAACACATGGAGGCTAAATAGCATGTTATTAAACAATGAATGGGGTACCAAGGAAATCAAGGAAGAAATTAAAAACTTCCTGAAAACCAATGAAAATGAAGACACAACAACACAAAATCTATGGGATGCAGCAAAATCAGTTCTGAGAGGGAAGTTCATAGCACTACAGGCCTACCTAAAGAAACAAGAAAAATTTCTAACTGACTATCTAACCTCACAACCTAAAGAACTAGAGAGCAAACAAAAAGAAAACCCCAGAGCAAGTAGAAGGAAGGAAATACTAAAGATCAGAGAATAAATAAACAACATAGAAACCAAAAAACAATTCAAAAGATCAATGAAAAAGAGCTGGTTTTTTTAAAAGATAAACAAGATTGATGAACTCTTAGCTAGACTCACCAAGAAACAAAGAGAGAGAGAACCCAAATACACAAAATCAGAAATGAAAGAGGAGAAGTAACAACTGACACCACAGAAATACAAAGGATCATTAACAAATACTATGAACAATTATATGGCAACAAATTAGACAATTTAAGCAAAATGGACAAATTTCTAGAAACACATAGTCTCCCAAAACTGAACCAGGAAGAGATAGAAAACTTGAACAGACCAATTACAACTAAGGAAATTGAAGATGTAATCAAGACTCTCCCAGCAAACAAAAGCCCAGGCCCAGACGGCTTCATGGGGAAGTTTTACCGAACATTCAAAGAAGAACTAACACCCATTTTCCTCAAACTATTCCAAAATATTCAAGAAGTCGGAAGACTTTCAAACTCGTTTTACGAGGCCAGCATAATTCTAATTCCAAAACCAGAAAGAGACATTACATAGAAAGAAAACTACAGGCCTATATCCCTGATGAATATAGATGCCAAAATCCTGAACAAAATACTGCAAATCGGATCCAGAAATGCATCAAAAAAATTATTCACCATGACCAAGTGGGATTCATCCCAGGGATGCAAGGATGGTACAATATTCGCAAATCAATAAATGTGATACACCACATAAACAAAATAAAAGATAAAAACCACATGATCATATCAATAGACACTAAAAAATACATGGAACTCAATTTAAAAAATGAAAGCACAACATACCAAAATATGGAATATGTAGCTAAAGCAGTACTGAGAGAGAAATTGATAGCACTAAGTGGTTACATAAGAAACAAGAAATGGTCTAAAATGAATCATAAAATTTCATAGTTTAAGAAACTATAAAAATATAGGTAAGTAAACCCAACACAAGCAGAAGGAAGGAAATAATATAAATAGGAAAACAATAAAACTGTTAATGAAACAAAAATCTTTGGTTCTGTGAAAAAAATCAATAAAATGGGTAAACTTCTAGTAAGCCTAACAACATAAAAAGAAGATACAAATCACCCATATGAAGAATGAATAGGGGTATCACAGATCCTATAGTTATTTTTTTAAAGTTAACAAGAGAATACTGCAAATAATTTTAAATTTAGGAAGTTGACAACTTAGAAGTAAAGAGCAATTGCTCAAAATTCACCAATTACCACAACTCAGCCAAAATTTAGATCATCTCAGTAGACTTAACACCTTTAATGGCATTGAAATTATAATATAAAAGCTGCTGAAAAACAAATCTTCCATCCCAGATGGCTGTAATAAAAAATTCTACCAAAAATTTACAGAAAAATTAACATAAATTTTTATTATTACAGTAATACAGTGACAGATACCCAAGTCTAGGTCAAATCGGAAATTGACTTTTCCCATTAAAGTTAATCATGCCAATAGTCATTCTAAATGTCTATCAATAATACAAAGAATTACTTTTTTATAAGATGAAGAAAACATTTCTATAGCATAAAATATGGATAGACTCAATATTCTCTATTTGCCCCTCCAGAATTTGATCCTTTACTATTTATTATCTGATGGGCCTTTGAAGGCTGACCTGACCAGATGGTATCCTGGCTCCCATGGCCTCCGGCTTCTACTTAAGTTTCACCAGTGGTAGACACTAGCAAGGAATTGAAGAGCCAGTGGAGAAAGAGATTAATGTCCAGGTTTCCCCACTGAATCCCAGAATTCTGGTCAGACATCCTCTCCTACAGTACAGCTACAGCTACAGCTACTAAAAATTTCTACAGATTCTAATGTCCACAGTCTCTCTTCGTCCCTGTAGGCCTTGAGGTGTTAATGTCTTTCTTCCCTTTTCTGTCCCCCAAAATTTTGCCATTCCTTTTAGGTTACCCTTAACTCTAACTACAGCTTCCAACTGTCCTCAGGCTCATTAAGCATTCCTGGTTTTCCTCATTTGAGTATACCATCTTGTTTTCTGACAGTGATAGAGGTGGATACAGCGTTGCTACATGAAAATGGTCCCTCTGGGTCAATCACTAATGTGCCTATAGTAGATGGGTGACATCTTTTTTCCTGACTCCATAATCATAAATATAGAAACATCTGCAGGTACCGTATGATCATGTAAAAATAACTGTAAAACCCTGGCCAGTTTGGCTCAGCAATTGGAACGTCGGCCTGCAGACCAGAGAGTCCTGGGTTCGGTTCCCGCTAGAGTCACGTACAAAAAACAAAAAAACTATAAAAAAGTCAGTTATTCAGATACTTTTTGTTAACTTTTTATAAAAATTTGTAGATATTTCAGCCAATACTCTTGGCATAAAACGTTTGTTTTTTTTTTTAATCTAGATAATTACCCAGTGGGAGTTGTTAGCTATTAGAAGAGAAAGGAATCTTGGATTCAAATAGACAACCCTCCCATTTTTTAGATCTATAAATAAATCCAAGAATAGTTAAGTCACTTATCTAAACTCATAAAACTAGATGGAAAAAAATAGAAACAGAAGCTAAGTTTCCTAATTTCAATCCAATGTACATATAATAAACATGCCATCCCTTCCAAAACTCTCCTTTTGAAGTTTATACAGGTTTCAACATGTACTGCTGGAAATCTTTCCCACATAAATTCATGTGTCTTACAACTTTAAACATGCTCTAAGCACATGTAGAGGTAAAGCCACAATGAACAAATAAATGGCATACCCTAAGTAGCCAGAAAACAAGAATTCAATTCTCAATATCATCCAAGGTCATATTTTTGCCATGGCTACTGGGGACCAGAAAACAGCATATTTCAAAAATTATAAAAACAAAAATAGTTTGGCTAACTTCTAAAACTCTCATTAATTTTATTTCTATTTTGTATCAGTTACATTCCTGTGATTTAATCACTAAGTAAATTCTTCTGCATGACCATTACGTTCTCATAGATCCCTGAATGTCTGTGTTTCTGACAATCGGTCTCTTCATAGGTTATACAATTACTGTACCAGCAAAGCTCCTTCAGGCAGGCTCATATGTCATCGACGAACTCGGCCAAATATCACATACCATATGTCAATATTTCTGATCATATGTCCTAAATATATTTCCAAACAATTTTTATTTGGAAGCTCAAGTGACTATCAGACAACATTTCGGAAATATCTCCTTTTCTCTGGGCTTTATGCCTGTGTTTATAGATATCCCTCCATAACTGAACATACAGGGGGAAATGTACTTTTTATGGCAGTAATTCTTTTTCTCTGTCGCCCACCCCCCATTTATTCAGCTGGGAAAAGGAAATGAAAACATATGAGCAATGGACTTGAACATAATATAAACTACCTCTATATTTGGCAGGCAGCAGACCTATGTACTTTCTTTGCAGTGGTGTGGGACAAACTTAACTGCTTCCGTTTGTTTTTGCTTAGGCTAGGATTTCATGTAGTATATTTCTCTAAAGTAACAGCAAAGTACACAAAGACAATTTAGAGAATAAAGCAGATGCTAAAAGCAGGGTGAACCCAAACTAATTGGATAATATTGCCATAATTTTTCAGCCTCTGTTTACAGCAATAAGCTTGCCTGAATGAAATCTCATAGATTTTCAAATCCCACCATCTCAAAGCGAGAAGCAAGAATGATCCATAAACAGCTAAGACCAGTCAGCCATAGCTCTGACCGAGCAGAGCGTGCTGTTAGGCAGCAAAGGGAGGTAACTGAGAAAATAATTTTTTGGATGCCAAAAACAGGTATGTGAACAAAAGTTAAAAAAATAAAATCATACCTACAGTTTAGAATGCCTGCTTGGCATCCTGAAAATTAAAAAATAAATAAAAATCTCCTGGGGGGCTATAAAAGAGGGTGCTATGCAGAGACATCGGTTCAGAAAGGAAGACAGGAGGGTGGGAATGGAAAATCTCATCAGCTTTGAAGGATGGCCTTGGTCCAATACTGAGCTGAGAGAAGGAGGAAAATACACATCCTCTATTTACTCCTTCCAAATCAAATTGGTCCAGAATTCAGGGGAACACCATGAGTTTGACCTTTCAGCTTTAAGAACAGGGAAATAAACTTCCATGAACCAACATTTAAACCTAGCTAACCCCAGGCCTAGCACGTCTTCTATGGCAAATGAGTTCAAAATGGTTTAAAATGAACTTTTGGAACAAAACCTTCCCTAGGTAAGAGATTTCCTGCAAAGAGGTAAACATACAAAATAGTACCCCAGGAACTAACTTTCATATGTCTGGAAAACCAATTATGTTGTAGAAAAAGACGTTAAAATTTTAGATTACTCTGAACCACCAAATAATATATATTTTGGGTAAAATAATTTTAGTCTTACATAGTGAGTTTAGCAAAGTCTGTATGCCATCTATTAACTTAACCACTACTGTTCAATAACACTGTGTACATAATTGCATTTGAATTTATGTAACACGGTAATTTGTTTATTGGTTGGTAGTGAGGCTAGGGAACTAAGGCTTGAAAAATAAATTGTTTAAATGAGTTCATTATTTAAAGAGTGATTAGTTCTTCCAATTTTATTGATAACATTCTTATCTATCATTATGACATTCATATCAGTGATTGCCTAATTATCCAATTTTAAAATATTTTGGGGAAGAGTGAAATTACCTTTTTAAGTTATTTATTCCTTTAATTATGTGTTTATATTCTGCTTCCCCTGACTAGAATATAAATCCCAATAGGGTAGGCACTTCATATTGTTCACCACTGTATCTCCAGTACCTACAATAATATAGGGCATAGAAGAGTTGTTGAGAAATGACTGAATGAATGAGTGAATGAATGATATAATAAGTTACATAATAAAATGAAATTCCTATATCCATCTTATTAAAAAAATGTAAATGCTAAAGCTACTAATGGGATATTTGAATCTGTGGTTAATCTTAGTTAAAATAGAATAATTTAAAAATTCTAATTACTTCCATATTTTTTTTTAAATATTGATATTTTTTAAATATTGATTTTTTTAGAGACAGGAAGGGAGAGAGAGAGAAAGAAACATTGATGTGAGTGAGATACATTGATCGGCTGCCTCCAACACACTCCTATTGGGGATCGAGCCCACAACCCAGGCATGTGCTCTGACTGGGCATCAAACCCAGACCTCTCAGTCCATGGAATGATGCTCAATCCACTGAGCCACACCGGCCAGGCAACTTTCACATATCTTTCAGTTAGTAGTAAATCATTAGCTTATATACCCACTACCAACATGGTAACCAGCTTAGTCTCTACAAAAAATTTTAGGTGCAATAGTACTATTCTAAATATAATCCTATAAGGTAAATGGTAAGGAAAATCATCTGAAGCCACTAAAGGCCAACACTATCTAATAGTAGAAAGCTCTTGGTTTGCGAGTCAAAAGACCAAAGTTCTAGTCTAAATATTTACTTACTGTCTGTGGGAACTTGTTTAGGCCATATGACCTCTCAGAGCTAAACCCTCATCTATAAAATGTCAGAATTGAATATCATTTCCAAGACCTATTTTAGCTTTAAAATTTTATCAAGGCAATAAATTGTTAGCTAGGGAGGAATTGTAGCATGAATATATACATGGTAATAGCAGGTAACACGTGTAGTTCTTACTAAGTGCAGACGTCCTTCCAAGCACATGACATCAATCCACACAGAACATTTTCGCAAACAAGATTATGAGGTAGCTTTCATCCTCTTCATTTTAAAAAAAGAAACTGAGGCCAAGACATGTTAAGTGACTTTCTCAAGGTCGCAACAGATAGACATGCACAGCTAAAGCCCACAAGTGGTCTGCCCTCTGCCTTGTCATCCTGGCTTACCTCTTCTGACATCTCTGCACTCAAACCAGGCTGGACTTCTCTTCGACCCTGAGCGCACAGAGTCTCATCGAAGATCCTTTGTACTCATTCTTTCCTTTGCTTGGAGGATTCCTTCCCCAGATCTTTGCATAAGTAGTTCTCTCTTTTATTTTTGTGTCTCATATCAAAGATCATTGGCCTCCCCTGATTTCTCTAATCAAAGCCATCACTACACACAGACACTTCTTTTGCTTCATAGAATCCATAGCCATCTGAAATGATCTCATTTAGTTGTTAATTCATTTATGTGTTAATTATCTGCCTTCCCTGACCAGGACATAACATTCTACTAGATTAGGAATTTTAAATTTTTATCACTGTATCTTCAGTACCTACAATAGCACAGCAGACAGAATAGTTACTGACTGCGGGAATAAATGGATGCATGAATGAATGATAACCTAAGGGATTTTCCTATATTCATGTTAGTTTTTCAAAAATTTGAATGCTAAAGCTACTCACAAAATATATTGAATGTCTGCTATGCCATTTAAGCAGAAGTATTTTCAGACAAAGAAGAAATTTGTTTGCTGACAATATTTAGTACCAGCACATCTCGGAATTTTTGCTTTGCTGTCACCTCCTAGCAAAACAATTATGTAAACATTTCCCTCTTTTTCTTTTTAATTAAATGAGTGTTTTTAATTCAGAGAAGAGTTCAGATCTTTTACTAAATCACCCAAGAAACTGAGTGACAATATGAGTCATCAAAAACATTAAACTCGCAGAATCTAATAATTCCCAGAAGCTTTAAATTTTATGCTAAAATGTGCGTGCTTGAAGAGTGTAGCACAGGTGATGTGCAGAAACCGAAGCACCAGCAACCATGCTTTGTGTCTTCCCTGGGAAAGTGGTAACATTTTAATCAGTACAGAAAAAGCCTGTAGTGGGAACAGTGGACACATCTTGAGTGTGGTCTGAGTGCCTTTGGAAGCAGCTTGAAGAACACAGGGGGTCCTAGACTTGGAGGACATACAATGAAAGGTCAAAATCTTCACTGTCCTCAAAACTCTCATGCTCTCTTGCATGAATTATTTATGGTAGCTTTCAAAATCCACACAATATTCTAAGAAGAGGTGTGGTTAAAACTAAGAGGATAACAAAGGAAATCAAGGGTAAATGACAATAGAATACATAAGCTGAGGCCAGGACTGAAGTGAATACCCAACATGTCTATGGATCTGGATCCTTGTGAAAGAAGGTCACATATCGACCCTACATTTTCTGGCCCCTCAGTGCACGGAGTGCCTTGGGGGACAGAGTCAGGAAGAACAGGATTCTGATTGACCCAATCAGGTACATTATTCACAGCATGGATGAGGGGGGGGGGTAATGTGGCCCAGAACAGGCATTACTGCTTCTGAAATCGAAGAAAATCCTCCCCCATGGCTCCTCATTAGGATGGGCTGGGTGGTGGAAAAACCCAACAGCATTCTTATACTAAATGCAGCAACATGTATCATAACACTGCTTCTCACAAAATTACTCACTGTAGGCTGGGCCATTGCACTAAAAAGGCAATTCAATAAAAGCAATTACATGAGGGGCCAACAGCAATAAGCAGTCAATTAATGCGGTTCTCATCCAGACTACATAGCCTTCCAGGGCTGAGTGTGTGAGTATGTGTGTGTGGGGGGGAACATGCTATTGTTCAAGTGAGCTTTTCACAGAATTGGAGCAGCAGTGACCTTCAGGAGGTATTCCTTAATAGTCTCCTGGAGCGGAGCTGTTCTGTGTTCTGCCTTAGCTTGGAACAATGTGCCCTCATTGGGATGGACGAACATCCTCTTAGGAAAGGTGAAGTGACTGCCCAATAGGACATATGGGAAATAGAAGTCCTCTGAGTCCCTGAGGGAAGAGGCAAGAAGGTCCTCTGGTTGGAATTTTGTATATATAGAGGAAGGGACCCACAGGTTTCCACAGTTCTTCAGCAAAAGGTATATGACTGAAAAAAATTTAGTGTGAAAATTGCACATGCAGGCAAACCAATCATGTGTGCACTTTGGCCTTTTTGAAAAAAGTCTCAGAAAAGCACCTTTGGATGGTTAATCTTAGTTAGTAGGCCATTCTCCATACAGAGAGAATGGGGTACAAAATAAGTACCTAGAGAAGTAAATGAGTTAACCTGCTGCATAAGATCATACGGTATAAGCCAGTTGTATGTTATGGATAGTTTGCCCAAAACGATGACTTTTGTTTTGGTGTGGTACATATCACATTATAATAAATAATTATTTCATTTAAAAAAATTTTTTTTTCCTTTTATTGATTTGAGAGAGAGAGGAAGGGAGAGAGAGAGAGAGATAAAAACATTGATGAGAGAGAACATTGATTGGCTTCCTCCTCATGCCCCCCACTGGGGATTTGGCCCACAACCTGGGCATGTGCCCTGACAGGGAATCGAACCAGCAACCTCTTAGTGCATGGGTCGATGCTCAACCACTGAGCCACACCAGCCAGACAATAATTATTTAATATTTAATGTATAATTTTTTATTAATTTATTTTTGTTTACCAGATGGCCTTCCTTTTCCCTCCATCGACACCCTCCCCCTCCACGCACAATCCCCTCCACCTTCACCGCACCGTTTTCTGTGTCCATTGGTTATGCACAGAAGTTATTTGGTTTATCTCTTCCTGCTGCCCACTCCCCTCCTCCTCTTCTTTTTTTTTTTTTTCCATTTTTTTTGTTCAGATAGAGCGGGAGGGAGAGAGAGGAAGAGAGAGAGAGAGAAACATCGATGTGAAGGGACACATCGAGTGGTTGCCACCCGCACGACCAACCAGGGCCGGGGACAAACTGCAACCAAGGTACATGCCCTTAGCGGGAACCGAACCCGGGTTTCTCTGTACCCCAGGCAGACACTTCAACCGCTGAGCCAAACCGGCCAGGGCAGCCCCTTCTCTTCTTCCATGTCTCTGGATCGATTTTGTTCATCAGCTTATTTTGTTCATTATATTTCACAAATAAGTGAGCTCATGTGATACTTGTCTTTGACTGGCTCATTTCACTTAGCATTATACGGACCCTCTACACTCTTCATCTGTTGGAATATCACAAATGACATTGTTCTTTACATTATTCTCTTAGTGAGAAACCTGGCAAAAAAATTCCTTCTGAGATTAGTAGAAAATGATTGTACCTCTTGAACAATTGGTCTATTTTTAAACATATAAACTCTGTGTATTATGGAATTGTCCAGGTTACAATTTTTGTTAATATTTGGAAAACTCAGTGCTAACTTTTTGGACTATTTGTAGCAAGTGTACAGGTTTTTATAATATGCACTTACTATTCTTATCACTTTTTAATCTTTCTAGGTTTAAATCATTTTTTAATTTAATTTACTTTGAGTGATGTTATTTTGTCCTGGTATGTGTTAAGTCTGTTTTACATCTACAATAGTGGAATAGACTTACCTACAGCCTGTGTTCTCTTCATGTACAATATGGAATTGAGTGGCCTGCTTTATTTCTTTAAAATTGGCCCTGGCCAGTTTGGCTCAGTGGTTGAGCGTCGGCCCACAGACCAGAGAGTCCCGGGTTTGGTTCCGGCTAGGGGCACATATCACCAAAAAATTAAAATTAAAAAATTAAATAAAATAAAATTGGTGTACATTTTTAATCAGACTACTAATATAATCCAATCACTCTAAGATTTGAAAAAAGAGAAAATAAGTACATGTAGACTTATGCTTTTATTATTTTGGAATAGAACTGAAAGTGAGATATTCTAAGAAATAAAATTAAATCGATTCCTCTTAAGTTGCTTGATTTCTTTGGGGGGTAGGAGAGGGTATTTGTTGTTTTTTGGTTGTTTTATCTAACACTTTCAGAGAAAAGTCCAATTGTGAAATAAAACGATATTCAAAATTATTAGTACAAATATAAATATGTATATTATGGGACTTTTAAAATCATTTGTTATAAAATTTGGGTCTTTTGTGGAAGTATTTATTCTTAATATCTTAATTTTTTGCCCTTTGTCAAACAAAATTCATTTTCTTTGACTACCATATCCCAAAATGCCCCTCAATAGATTTCTCATAATATTACTATATGTTTTAGCAGCCATTAAACATAGCAGAATAAATTTAACTGGAATATGTGTATGGTAATATTTTTATAAGATTTACAATATTTGGTAACTCACAGTGCATCCATTTACTCATAGTTTGAATAGGAATAGTTTGAATAGGAATATTTAAATAAACTTAATAGAAATAGTTTAAATAAAAGTATTGCCTTAAATTTTCATCCCCAAATGTCCAATGTAGCGATATATTTAACATGTTTACAGTAACATCAGTTTTCTCTTTCAACATGTTTTTATACCAAATATTTGGAAACATGTAATGCTTTTGTCTACTAACATGTACTCTCATTATCATTTTAAGATTTTATTTCTTGCTTCCAGCAAATATTTAGTATAAAATTCTCTTTGTTATCAAATACAATTTCCTTATATGTAGAATGCTAGAGGTGACTATGTAGGTATTTTCATTTCAGAAAATGAAAGAAGAAAGTGTTTTGTGTGGAACTGCCCTTTAAATTAAAAAACAAAAAGCCAAAAAAAAAAAAAAAGCAAGGAGCAGTTGAGGTCCCACAAGGTAGAGACAGAGCAGAGGGCATGTATGGAATTAGCAGTTTTACTTATTGAACGGTGTTGTTTAACTTATTGAATGATCCAGGGTATGGACCTATTGCAAAACAGACATTATCCAAACATCCTGGAAAGTGACAAAAAAGAAAAAGGGGACTGATATAATCAAAAGGAAATTGTGGAAGAAAATGAACCCTTTTGACAAATATGCTTTAACTTCTACGAAACAAGCATTGACCTTTGTAATGCAAAGCCTTCTAATGGCTAGGAGTGGGCATAGGAATATTTTCATTTCAAGTTTTAGGCAGCAAACTAAACCATTCTTTGCTCTTCCATGATGACAATAATAGTCAGGGTGTGATTTTAAGAGAATGAGAATAATGCCACAATTATATAAAAGTCAGTCTCCTTGCCATAGAGTCACATTGCATTTGAACACAAAAAATCCAATTTGTGCCCTTTCACACAGACATTTTCTTTGTTTTTCTGTTTAGTTTTTGTTTGTTTCTTTGAAGTCCTATCCTTATAAAAGAACAATATGGTTTAAAAAAAAAATCAAGACTTTACTGGGTAATCCTAAAATAATTTGAACTCATGAAGTAAATTTGGTCTTTATGACCCCAGTGATCTAAAAAAAAATGAACCCCATGCAAATGCATTAATCAGGTCTCAGAAAGTGAAGGTATGAATTGACATATAAAGGAAGGGACACCTTAAGTATCGTGTGAGATCAAGACACTCTGAATATATAGCTTAAATGCCCTTTATAAATAAAAAGCATTACTACATTTTATTGTAATCATTGACAGCAAAATCAACAAGTGGTGTTAAAATAATAAAGTGCCCCAATGCCATTAATATAACTTTGGATATAAATAGTACTTGAATTTCCCTATCACTAAAAAAACCATGCCTTTACTTAGCATTTGAATTATTTACTTGAAAATACTTAGATACAGTCACATATTTTATAGACCTTCAGCAAAAAGCTATGCAACAACACAAGAACTACTTCTAAAATTAAACACAGGATAAAAGATAAACATGCATATTGAAAAGAACAAGTTTTCTTTATTTTTAATTAATTAATTTTTTATTTTATTTTGTATTCATCTTTTCATTTTTTTAATTCATTTTTGTTGATGGTTCTCCTTTTTCCCCCAATGACACCCTCCTGCTGCCCCTGCTCCCCACCCCAGCATAGTTGTCTATGTCCATTGGTTACACACACATGCATATAAGTTCTGTGGTCTATCTCTTCCCTCCCCCCCCTTCTGAGGTTTGTCAGTCTCTGCTCCACCTTTGTCTCCCCGTCCATTCTGTTCATCAGTTTGTTTTGTTTATTATATTCCACAAGTAAGTGAGATCATGTGATATTTGTCTTCTCTGACTGGCTTATTTTGCTTAGCAGCTATAAGGAGGAGAGCTATAAGGAGGAGAGTATTTTTAATTTATTTAATTTTATTTATTTATTTAATTTAATTTGTATTGAATTTATTGGGGTGACAGTGATTAATAAAATTATATACGTTTCAAGTGTAGAGCTCTGTAATACATCATCTGTATTTTGGTACTGCGTGTTCGCCACCTAAAATCAAGTCTCCTTCGGTCACTATTTATCCTCCCTTTACCCTCTTCTACCTCCGCCAGCCTTCCTTTCCCTCTAGTAATCACCTCTTTGTCTATGAGGTTTTATAATTTTTTGTGAGTGTTTTTGTTTTTTTCCTTACTCCCTTCACCTTTCTCACCCAGCCTCCACAACCAGGTTCTCTTCAGACAGCTGTCAGTCTGTTCTCTGTATCTACAAGTCTGTTTCTATTTGTTTGTGAGTTTATTTTGTTCATTAGATTCCATATATAAGTAAAATCATATGGTATCTGTCTTTCTTTGACTGGCTTATTTTACTTAGCATGATACTCTCCAGGTTCATCCATGCTGTTGCAAAAGGTAAGATTTCTTTCTTTTTTACTGCCGCATAATAAATATACCACAGGTTTTTATTCACTCATCTACTGATAAGAACTTGGGCTGCTTCCAGATCTTGGTTATTATAAATAATGCTGCAATGAACATAGGAGTGCATATATTCTTTCAAATTAGTGTTTCAGGTTTCTTTGGATATATCCCCAGAAGTAAAATTGCTGGGTCATAAGGCAGTTCTATTTTTAATTGTTTGAGGTAACGCCATACTGTTTTCTACAATGGCTGCACCAGTCTGCACTCCCACCAACAATACATGAAGGTACCCTTTTCTCCACAAGAATTTTCTTTCCAGTGAGAGCAAAATTGAAAAATCTAACAAACTCCAGTTTTCCCCCTAACAAAATCTCATTGTTCCAATTATTTCCCTAGTTCCAACTCTCTAATTTATAATCTAAAAAAAAAAAAAAAATTCTTAATTGTGTTAGTTATTTCTCATTTTCTTTGTCTCTAGGAGATTCAAGAAGAAAAGTCTAGAGACAGAAAAATGTTAGTTGCAATAATGTTGTCCACCGAGAAATAATAGTTTAGACCTAGAAAGTAGTTGCTTCCCAAGGAAGGAGGAAAAGAGCAGATGTTCCAGAAATGGGCACTAAAGACCATGCACATTAGGAAAAGTGGGAAATAATAGTAGTGAGATAGCCCGGACAGTGTGGCTTAATGATTTAGTATCAACCCATGCACCAAGAAGTCACCAATTTGATTCTTGGTCAGGGCATATGCCCAGGTTTTGGGCCTGATCCCCAATTGAAGGGCATGAAGAGGCGGCCAACTGATGTTCTCTCTCATCAATGTTTCTATCTCTCTCCCTCTCTCCCTTCCTCTCTCTCTAAAGTCAATAAACAAAAAGAAAAAAAAAATTTTTTTAAATAGTAGAGAGATAAAGGGCAGTCCAGGCAATAGAAAGACAACCCAGAATCAATACCACAGAAACCAAGTGTTTCAAGAAGCAGTATATGGTCGACAACAATACAATCTACGGAGATGTTATGCAGAATGAACACTGAGTGAAGGCCATCAGATATGGTTGACAGCATGTACTAATAACAGTCTAGAACAGTCTCAGTGAAGATATACAGAATAAATTGATATAGTAGGATAAAAAGTAGACATATAGACATAAGCTGTTGACCATTCTAAAACTGTGGTAGTAAAAGAAATGAAAATGTTAGAGCAGTAGCTACATCGGATAAAAACATATCATTGTGCAATATTAATCTCATCCCCCCTCAGTTTTGGGAACATTTACCTTTGCCCTAGATTTATTGGCTACTTACTTACTTATTTGATTGACTTTGTCATTTAATTACCATTCTAATATAATATGTTGTGTTACTTAAAATTACGCAGATTTATTCATCTAGATACAGCATAAAGTCCAAAAATAGTGGGGCATTTTAACAAAGAACAGTTGAGCTACTTTCATTTAAAGGCAATTAAACTATTATTATCACATAGTAAAAGCCTAGAACAGGTACATACTACTTAAATATTCACAATAATTATATGATGCTTTATAAAATATTATGCTTTGCATTCTATTTTTAAAATTCAACTCCAGTTACCTATAATTCTATTGAATTATAATAAATTCAAAGTGCAATTGAAAACATTACTCTACAAATAAAATCCAAGCACTATTAAAACTGTACTTAAAAGGCATTGTGCAGCATAGTAAATAACATCTCTTTATACTACACTTAGAAATACGAGTAATAAGAAATAGTCCTAAAATATCTCAACGGCCCCGCCTACATGTTGTTATATAACCTCATGATTCTGATTTTTCCATGTAGAAATTTTAATTTCAAAAGAATAAAAAATTTAGCCCTGGCCAGTTTGGCTCAGCGGTTAGAGTGTCGGCCTGCGGTCCAGAGAGACCCGGGTTCGGTTCCCGCTAAGGGCACGTACTTCGGTTGCAGTTTGTCCCCGGCCCTGGTTGGTCGTGCGGGTGGCAGCCACTCGATGTGTCCTTTCACGTCGATGTTTCTCTCTCTCTCTCCCTTCCTCTCTCTCCCTCCCACTCTATCTGTACAAAAAATGGAAAAATATCCTCGGGTGAGGATAAAAAAATAAAATAAAATAAATAAAAAAAATAAAAATTTAGATGAGTGGCCACTTAATGACTTTTTAAAAAATGAAGAGACACATGATTGCTGTAAGTATTCGCTGATATACACTATATGACAAATACATTTTTTTCTATATTTGACTATTATGGAAGAGTGGGGAGAGCAACATGATGAGTAGGTACAAGAAGTCATTGAAAAAAAGGTAAACTATCAGTTATTACAAGGCAAGGTAAATTATACTTGCCCATGACATTTTTTGATAATTATGACCATCTTCTTCCTAGACAATAGGAAGAGGATGATAATCAAGAGCAAGTATTCCCAGTGTCCTCCCCAGACTCCACAGCCCCATCTCTTCAGCTCCTGTGTCCTCTCCAAGTAGGAACTGGATTGTTCTTTCTTGAATTCATTCTGAATCATTATTTAATTCTTTTTCTATCCCGTTTTTCAAAGAGCTGTTTGTCTTGGGAATGAGCAATCTGTTGAAAAAAATGAAAATAAAGAGAAGAAAAGTGATCTATTCAAAATATGAATATACACATGAAGAATAAAAGGAAACTAGAGCTATCAGAAAATTATAATTTTTGCCACGTAAATAAATAAAATATGCTAAACGCATAGTTATGATTTCACTTATGCTGTGTTGAATAATTCTTAAGGCATATTACACAAGAGAATTGCTCACCTTAATCTTGAACCTAAAATATGTCTAGGGCCATCAGTTTCAATGTTAGCTTTGAAATAAAAATTTTAAAAAAACCCGAAAACACAATTATCGAAGGCTACACAAATCACACTCTAAAAACATTGTCCACAATTTCCCTGTACAATTTTCATGTGTTTTTTGTGGGGGTTTTTTTGTTCATTTTGCTTGTTTGTTTGTTTGTTTGTTTTGTACGTGCCCCTAGCAGGAACCGAACCCAGGACTCTCTGGTCTGCAGGCCGACGCTCCAGCTGCTGAGCCAAACCAGCCAGGGCTTTCATGTGTTTTTATATGTCCATAAAATAGGTACTGAAAATATGTCTTCAATTTTCTTTTACTTTTTCATAATAAAGACAGTTATTTAAGCATATAAGTAAATACAAATTCACCAGATATTTGTATAAGGTTTTAAATACCATATTGTATAATACTATAAATGTATAAACTAGGAAAAAGCTTTGTCCTCTGATAAAACATAGTCTTCACCAGTACTGACCACGTAAAGAAATATATGGAAAATGCTGACCAGAGGTTCTCATCGTGCAGTGAGGCTAGATTAATATGAAGTAAGTTTAAATTGTAGTCAGTACAATTTTGAGAAGATGTAAAGAAGTAAACCAGAAAAAATGTATAATGGGTGTTAATGGATGTAGCTTGTTCTATAGAGAAAAAAAAAAAAACTGCCATTAATCATCACAACCATCACTGCCTATCATCTCTATCATTGTAATTATCGTCATCACCAATATTTTCAAAATCCCTACATAGTCTCAGATTAAAAAACCATATCTTATTATTTCAGATATTAAGTTGGGTATAACAGTAAACATTTACTTGGAATGAAAAATAAATAAATTGCAACAGATTTCAAGGTCTAAAAGCTGAAAAACACCACAAACATTATAAACTCAAGAAAAATAAAAATTGTTATTAATGACCTGACAGACCCACCTCTACAATAGGTTTTACCTGCCTTTTTGGCTTCAGCTTCTTTGATTATGTCTTTTATGAAGATATGAAATAGCTAATTTAGTCTCTCCTCACTCGTGGTTAGTTAAAACGTGTTTTCTTTTTATTGTTGACAGTGTAAAAATGGTTCTTTTAGCTTCTTGACACATTATTAGTAGTTTAATTTAAAGTTTTGTTGATAACTTGGGAAAACCTCTAGGAAGTCTTTGTACACGTGAGGTAGAATTTAGAATAGTTCTCTGCAGACAAGTCGTGGATCTCTCCCTTTCTCTCTCACAGGCCCATGCTCAGTACCACAGGATATGTTCCTATACCCTGACCTTCCTATCAAGATTCTGGTGAGAGCAGTAGGCAGTGGAAATATTCCCAAAGCCTTTCCTAAGCCAGGATGACCAGCAGTGACTTAACTGCACATGAAAATGACTGCGGATCCCATAAACGGATCCCAGTGGACCCAAACTAAGCATATCTGTAGCTCAAGTTCTCTTTATGTGATCCCAAAAGTACCCTGTGATATGAAGAAAGATTTAGGGGTAATGAATACAATGATTATCTCGATTTATATTATGTGTGTATACATATGTTCCAGACATCTTAAGTTGTATTCTTTAAATATGTGCAGCTTATTATATGCAGATTACACATTTGTTTTCACAGTAATGTATTAGTCAGTATCTAATCAGAGTACAGAAGACAGATAGTTTGAACTGAGAAGGTTTATATAAAAATAATTAACTATTAATTTTGTGAGCTCTTCTCCCTGTAGCCCAGATGCGTCATTGTGTTCTGTATGAATACACCCCATGATATAACTAACAGTCTTTTTTTATTTTTTTCTCTATTGATTTTTTTAGAGAGAGAGGAGGGGAGAGGGAGAGAGAGAAACATTAATGAGAGAGAACATCAATTGGCCACCTCCTGCATGCCCCCCACTGGGGATAGGGCCCACAACCTGGGCATGTGCCCTGACCAGGAATCAAACCGGCAACCTCTTGGTGCACGGGTCAAAGCTCAACCACTGAGCCACACCGGCAAGGATCTAACAAAGTCTTTTATAAATAAACTTTGCATTAATAATTAATTTTTATAGTTAATGCAAAGTTTATTTATAAAAGGTAATGAAGGGTGATGGTAAAGATGCAAAGAAAAATCTAAAGAGAAACGTACGTGTGAGGGCGAGCTCTCAAGTAGAAACAAATTTGGAAGGGGTGCAGTCCTCAAGGCTGGATGAAGACATGTAGGAGACGTTGATCTTGCAGTCCACCAAACGGCAGAGAAGTCTGCTGGAGTGCCTAAGCCACAGCTGGTCCATGGTGTTGGGCAAGCAGGAAAAAGTAAATAAGTAAATTAAAAACCTCTCCTGCTTGCATGTGAAACAATGTTGCTGACTGAGAGCGCAGGAGTCAAGGGCTCTGGAGCACACTCATTGGTGGGACGCTGTGCAGCCAGGGGTAGGCAGTGTCGCAATCAGGAGGATTGTGGGAAAGAACATTATGGGGTGCCCACGGGGCAAGGCTGGTGGGATATTGTGCAGAGGAGGTTGGAGGGTTGGGAGTCCGTTGACCAACAGGGCAGAGCAACCCCGTGGCATATGATCTCCATGTCAGCAGGGCCACAGGGAGCGCAGTGGCCAGGGCTGTGAGCTCTACGAGGAGCCGAGGCTCTCGGCGTGTTGCCGGGTCAGTGCGCTGCTGACAGCCATGCAGCAGGGCAAAGAAGTGCCAACAGTGCAGCAAACTGGAACTATGAAATCTGAAACCGTGAAGTTCTGAAATGTTACCAGATCTGTAAGCTAACAAGGTAGCCCAATACGGATATATGTGTCTATGTGTATGCATACACATGTGTGTGTATACCTACACATGTGGCGTGTGTGTGCGTGCATAAAACCTCTTGTTCACCAACAGAGCAGCTTGTGTCCACTCCTGATGACTCAGTTCTCCCACGGGGTGATGCAGTGGAGCGTCTCTTTCCACATCACATCACTGTTTCCACATGTGAAAATTATTCCAAAAGAACACGCTGCGTGGTGTGGTGGCGCAAGTGTACCCTGTGCAAAAAACTGAGCTCTGCGGGACGGGAAAGGAACTCCAAAATTATGCAGCTCGAAGCTTCCACAGGCTTGCGGGCACCTCTGCCACCTCCCCTTGAGAGAGACCTTTGCCCTGGATATAAAGGGGCCCTCTGTGGGGATTTTCTCCACTCCCCGCTATATCACCACTCTGGGACGTAAACAAGTATAAACAAATGGCCCAGGGGAGTAAAATCTGCAAGGCTCTCCAGATATCTCTATCTGTACAGTTCTATTCAATCATTCTTTCACCCAGGTGCCATTGCTCTTTGCTCGAAAGCCCTGACAGCAAAGATGTGAAATATACATGGAGCAGTGACTCCCAGCAGGCACCACAAGCAGAGTCCCTCCCGCATGACGCGCTCCAGTGCCCCCTGACTAAGCGCGTAGCAGCGTGCGGACCAGGAGGACGGCTTCCAATTCCGTTACCCAGAGCAGAGACAGAAGCGGATTTTGAGAGGCAATAAATGGATAATTAAAATAGTTAATAAAGGAATATTATAAACTTTATGCCTATAAATCTGACAACTAGATGAAAGGGACAGATTCCTTAGAAGACACAAACGGCTAAAGCTCACTCGAGAGGAAATACATCATCTGTACAGCACTGTAACTATTAAGAAATTGAATTTTTAATTTAAAATCTTCCCATAAAGAAAATTCCATGTGTAGATGGCTTTATTAATCAGTTCTATGAAACATTTAAGGAAGAAATAAAACAAATTCTATGCAAAATCTTCTAGAAACTTTGGGGGATGATGTTACGGGTGTTACTCGGTTTTGGGGAGGGCTTATGTATATACATAGATCTAAACTTACCAAATTGTACAGTTAAAATATGCAGTTTTCTTCATACCGATATGCTTCAATAAAGCTGTTTTAAAATCTAATACATTTATCTATGCTCATCAATACTTAAGTTTTTTAATACGTATATTCATATACAAGTGCATGTTAGATATACTTGACAGATACTTGTGTTCATAAAACAGAACAGCTATTATCACCATTTGCTAGTTCTCATCACACATTTACACTAGCATTTTGAAAAAGATGAAGTATTTCCACATGTGGAAATAGTGTTCCAAGCAAAAAGACACAGTTTGGTGGAAATAAAGAAAGGGTTTGTGTGCCTGGGCCTACTTCCTATGCGGCTTGGTTTCATTTAGCGGAGAGAATGATAGCAGGGCTGACTGACCACCAAAGAATTCCTATCATCACCACAGATGCCCAAACAGTTGTTCTTGTTGAGGATCAGCCAGGACCTTGACCCAAGTTTCAGAACTGTAAGCTCCCATAATTTGAGCTGTGCTACAAGAACATGAAACAGTAGAATAAATCAAACTTTCAACTGTAAGGCATTTTAGAGAGCATCTAATCAAACTGTTTATATTCGAAGGGAAGAAACCAAGGGCAAGAGAGATTAAATGACTTACTCAAATCTGGTAATGGCAGAGTGAAATCTAGAGTTCCAGGTTTCCTGTGACCAAATGTGTGCCTGTTTTGTACTATCCCAGCACCACCCTCTGAGTATGTTTCCCCCCCAAATACACATTAATCATATACGTTTATAATAGCATCTTCTTTCCTTTTGCTTTAAGTACTTTTTTGTTTAACGATAATGAAAAATATTCCTGCAATCTTTTCTTTTGTCTAACCCATCTGCAGACTCCAGATTTGACCTTTTGGGAAATTAGCTAGCTCATTTATACACACTCAGGACAATGTCCCTGATTTTGCTCCTTTCTCCTCATACCTCATTTTTCATTATCCATGGTGAAGACAATAGTCTCTGTCCTTCACCTGCAATAATTGTTTTGAAATGCTTTAAAACAACAGTAGCAGGTTAAGAGTAGATTCTGTGGCAATAGACTCTTTAAATACAAGAAAAATATGCGAGCTCTCAGGGACCTCCTAATCATATTACTGCAATCCAAGTAGAATTAAATCAGTTTAATTTTATATTTAATTTTTTTTCTCTCTGCTTTCAAAATGAACCTTTCATGTTCACTAAAGAAACTAGAAAACAGAGAAAAGCTGTAAAAAGATAAATCATCCATAAACTTGTCAACATGATATAGCTACAATTAATAACTGGCATTTTTATATTTTACAAATGGACAGATGCACATACAATGAAAGATATTCAATGAACTAAAGAGCTATATAAATAGCTATAAAGATAGCATCATATCATATATATATATTTTGTATCTTTTTTCAATTAACATGTTATAATTCTTTTTCCATCTCAAAAATTATTTGTAGTAATACCATTCTTAAGAAATGCATATTATTCAACCATATTGCTATACTATTATTTAATCCTTCCCCCATTGCTGGACATATATGGAGTTTTTAAGCTTTCTACTATAGACAAGGTAAGACAAATTATACGCATGTCAATCTTTGTTAGCATTTTTTATTTTTTTCATAGGACATATTCCTGGAAAGGCAACACTAAGTTTAAAAGTTTAAAATTTACCAATAATAGATGCTCATATAAGCTAATTCACGCTTACATAAAGTTCTTTTAAAAACATGTGTGCCAAAGGCACTTGGGAAGCAAGAATAGAATACATATAAAATATATTTTTCTATGCATAAGCAGCTAGCCAGAATAGCAGCTATCTAATTTTAAAGATTTTGCTTTATTTCCCTTTATAGTAATAGTGGAATAATATTTGCACACAAATTCCCAGTATCTGGACATTATGGTGGATTTGAAACTGAAAAGCTGTCATTGCCTAAAAGACTAGTTCCTAGAAGATCTATTTAAGATAAATTTTTAATAAAGGCATAAGCACATGGTGTCACCATGGTGATAAAAGGAAGCTGGGAATACCGACTGATGGAATATAGGCTGAATAAAAAAAATAGGTTGGTAATGGAGCAGAAGAGGTTCAGCAGAAGAAAAGATCAGAAGCAAAAGCAAAGGGTTTTTCTAATGAAGGAAGAATTAAAAATCACAGGGGTATTAGTTTCTGATTAAATGTGTAAATGGCACATTTCATTTTCTTTCCCAGTTTATGTCTACTCATCAAACCCTTGAACAAGCTAATCAGTCCATAGTATATATTCACAGCAATCAGTGGGCAAATCTCAAAAACAAGAGAGACAAAACCATCCTTTCAGAGAATGCTTCTTACAATGCTTTTTACCGCGTGTGGCTTTGTTGCTGCTGATGCTAATTCCGTCGGGGCAAAAGGATGGAAATGGGTGAGTCTGATTCTTCACCTCGAGCTGTTGGCCACAATCAGACATTCTCAAGGTATAATGAGACTACCGCTTAAGAAGATAGAACAAAAGAGGGCTTTAAAGAAAAGTAATGATTCTTCTCCCCTGCTCATTCCTGGGGCTAGGAATCTGTGTAGAGATTGTTTAGGTATAATTAGCTTGGAGAAAATGTTCCTTATTGTTTTTTTCTCTCTATCAAAGGAAAGGCAGAATAGTAGGATGGAAAGAACATGGGCCTGAGTGCTGGGTTTCTCACTTTTTACAAATGTATGATCAGAACCAAGGTATTTAATTTCTCTGAATCTTAGCTTCCTCATTTGTCAAGTGAGGTTAATGCCTCAGAAAGTTGTAAGGATTAATGTGCCTGATAAAGCACTTACTACCTAATAAATACCTGAATATTTTATTTATTATTATTAGTGCTTTTTTTTAGAGTACTTAGGACGATACTAAGATATTACTAAAGAATCATTCATTTATATTCATATGGTACAAAGTGGGCCAAAACCTAAAATATGGTGATCATTATTGGGGGAGAAAAAAACTTTAAATTAGTCAAAGCCCTTTTATTTTCCTTAAATATTTCAATTAACCTTGTTTTACCTACATTGGCCAATATATACAAGAAATTGCAGTTTGAAAATTCTGCCACAAATGCATTTCAAACATAGAGATTGTCCCATCTTAGCCAGATTCCTATTCAAAATGATGGACTAAACCAGCACTTCCCACATATTAATGTTCATATGAAGTCACTGGGGATTTTTTAAGAGCCCATTCAGAAGATCAGGAGATTCTGCACTTCTAGCAGGCTCACAGGTGATACCAATGTGCTGGCCTACAGCACACTTTGAGGCAAGGGACTAAACCAGTGGCTCTCCAATAGGTGGCAATTTTGTACCCCAGAGGACATTTGTCAATGTCTGGAGACATTTTCGATGATCACAACTATAGGGAGATGCTGCTGGCATCTCATGGGTCGAAGTCAGCAATGCTGCTCAACATCCTACAGTGCAGAGAACAGCCCCAACCACAAGGAATTATTGGGCTCCAAACGTCAGTCATGCTCACAATATCAACAGTGTGCCAAGGTTGAAAAACCATGGACTAAACAAATCTAAGAATCTTTTCCACTTAATGTAAACACAGAGTAATGAGGAATAAAATACACAGTGTTTTATTCATACCTAAATTCAGGAGTCAGAAATATGGGGGGATGGAATATTTTTGAATAGATTTTTCATAACAAAATAATGAACCTCATTGGAAGCCAGAGAGCCCACAATGAGTCACCCCAACATGGTATCCTCCTCTGGGGTTGTCATTGTGTTCTAGAATGTGGATTGATGGTGTTGAGGCCACAGATTCTGTGTATAATGGGCAAGGATTATGAGGTCCAAAAAGCTGTCTGCCCTGGAGATAACCGAACATGGTTCCTTCTGATTATAGCTGTGGGACCTGCAGTGACAAAGGCTAAACACAATCCCATGAAGGGGGCGCTATAATTTAGGCACAAGCACATTGTTTTAAATTCCCCTTTTTTAAACTGGCATTCTCTTCTACTAGCATTTGATGAGTTATTATCTGGCAATCTAAGTTTTGATTAATAGGATGAAATCTATCAACATGATTATCGATAGAGACTTTTTTCTCAATTTTCTTCAAGGTTCATCAAGGCACTTCTGTTATTAAGTTGCATTGACGATTCCACAAAGATATTCTCATGAGCAAAAATGTTATCAACACCAGGTATATGCAGAATTAAATGGACAATCATTCATGTAACAAAATAATTTATCTTAGCACAAAAGAAAGCTAACAGAGGTTGGAGTTTAAATAGGAGAAATCAACATTACTGAGAAGGTTTATAATTTCTAACTGGTATGTCCAAAACTTCTCAGAATGAAAAGTTAGCTAGTTTTCTAAATGCACAACTAATATCAGTGGAAACCTGAATGGCACTTTACAATGGAAAAGATTTATCTGCTATCATGGGACAAGCAGGGCATCCACATATGGCAGCCTAAAAATTGGATGACAAGCTCCCTGTCTCAGTTTCCCATCAGAAATACAATGTACATTCCTTGTGTTTGATGCTTGATGAAGTCAGAGGGGGAAAAAATGAACTACTTCACATACATCGTAGTAGATAGTGGACACTGTCAACTATCAACATTTTGGAGAAAGCTGTACTTCTAAAATTTTTTTACTTAAGATCAATATATCTTTAAAATAGTCTCAAACAAAAAGAACATCAATGAAATTCAGAAATCAGAAAACTAGTGTGTGTGTGTGTGTGTGTTTGTATTTAATCCACAGTTTGAAGATTCTATCTATATATAGATTAACTTCAATAAGGAAATGTTATCTTCTTTATATACTCTAACCTTTGTCCAATTTCCAAGCCAGTTAATCAGTATTATTAAGCACATATTATATTGCATAATAGTACCAGGTCTGTAACCAAATGTTGTAATGAGAAAAGACCTGAATTCCTTTTAAATGACCCAGAATGAAAGTCCTAGGAGTGAATCATCTATGATGATTTTTTAAAATCTACTGAGAGAAAGGGAGTGAAAAGACCTCAGGGAAGCTGTGTCATCTTCACTTTGCCTTGTGTTTTGTAATAGGAACAGAGAAATAGTTTCATTTTAAAATATTTTATGAGCTTACCCCCATTGGTTAATACTTGTGAGCAGTCTCTG
Organism: Molossus molossus; assembly: GCF_014108415.1. Lineage (NCBI taxonomy): Eukaryota > Metazoa > Chordata > Mammalia > Chiroptera > Molossidae > Molossus > Molossus molossus. The sequence goes on from NW_023425347.1 coordinate 19,384,467, forward strand.
AAATGTAGCCAAACCTCACAACACAGGAAGTGAAGAGTAGAAATCTCTACACTATTAAAAGTAAATGTGCCTCTCTTGTCACACATAGTACTGTTTTATCTTCAAAGAACTGCTCAACTTCAGATCCAATCCCAGTTTTTGGATTGGTAGGAACCTCCCAATAGGGGCAGAAACACTTCTTTAAAGAGGGAGATTCTCTCAGCTCCCCATTAAATCTGTCTTTACATCTACCCATCCATACGTAGCTCTCCTATAATGAACCCAAGAGACTTCAGAATTAGGCTAAGGCTATCTACAAATTCTAAATGAATTCCTTAAGTGGTTTTGGTAGGAGAATGTGGGCCTTTTAAAAGGAAGAATTATAGAGAAGCAGCCTCACCATATTTACAAGCTGGGAGCAAACGCAGGGTTAGAGTTGTGTGTCAACACCAACCATTGTTCCTATTAGGGTACAATTTTCACGATATTTTTCAAGAATGTAAAATAAGGTTAGTTGGAACATGCATTCTAATCCCTTTCAGTGCTTATCACTCTCCAAACATTCAATAGCCACCCTTAAGACCATTACCTCTGGGACAACATTTGAGTAGGCCCCTGCAATCTAACAAGAGACCCCAGAGAAAGGCTGTGGTTTAAAAGCCTGGTTAAAGATTAACACAAACAGTAATAAGAAGGTTCTTAGGAAAGAATCAGGACAGCTGCAGCTGCATCCCAGCTACCTGCTGAGGGTTGCTAAGCAACTTGGGCTTCTACTGCCCCAAGGGTGTTTTACTTTACAATTAGGATTTTTGAAGGGGAAGAAGGGGAAGGGGGAGGGGTGGTTTCCAGTGAAACTGATGGAGAGCCATATATGTACTTACATGTTGTTGTGTTCTTTTTTTCAAATAGGAAAATGGTGTCACTCAGTCCTTTCAAAGGTAGAACACTCACTAAAAAGCAGGTTTTTTTGTATGTAACTGACAAAAATCTAGCAATAACATGGAGTTTTTAAAGTGACATTTTGACTCTAAGGGAGGAATTATTTGCAATTTGTTTTGAACAGAAGCTTAGTTCATGTCAGATGTGAACCTCCAGACAATCATTAGTTTAAACTGCCTGCTATGTGTTTAAAAATTTCAGTCAATTTAGAGCTGATCTGAATTGCAAATGTGATGGTAATAAGCCATTAGGGAACTGCATATCTTTTTTTTTTTATTATGCACTTACAACCCTCGGCTTTAAGGAGCTCCAACTACATTGAAATATGAAAATATCATTTTAATCATGTGCATTGTCGACAAACACAGAAATTCTGAGGACTCAGAAGCAGGAAAGTGGCATTCAGAGGCAAAGAACAAGAAGCTGTGACAAGAATGAAGAAACACATGTAACCTTTACTTTAAATTATATACAGTAGTAAGATTTTCCAAAAACAAATATCTCGTTTTGTTTGTAAGGCAACATGAATCTCCAAACCCGACATCTGGATAAAATTTATTTTCTTTGGATTTTGGAATTAGACAAAGTTAGCCCAAACCCTTTTATGAGGTCACTTGGGAAATCAAGAGAACTGCTTTTATGGTCAGATTCCAGCTAGCAATACAAATAACAAGTTTTGAAGGGTGCTTATCAATAAATACTCTTCTTTAAACAGTCTAGTTCAGTTTTCTAAAATACTGTGTGTTTCAGTAATCTCAAAACCATCAGTGTCAAAGGTATTTTCTTCTCTCAAAGGTGCTTCAGTTCAGAAGCTTAGACATCAGCACACAAATTAGATGATGCAAAAATGTCAGCCAATCCTTAGCTTTACCCATGGGCAGCTATAAGTTGCATTAAACAGAGAATGGAATTGGAAGAAAGAAGTGAGCTCCCCAAATTTTCAGTGGATAAGATACATTTTCTTGATTTCTAGATGCTTCTCTCTTAAACTATTTGATCTTAAAGCTAAGCAGACCTTTGCAAAGGAAGGGCTGATGACGGACCAACTGGCCATGTCAAGTCACGTAGCATATTTCTGTTAGCATCTATACAACACCCATCTCTTCCATCTTTAAATTCACCAAAGTTTAGCACTTGGCTTTTTTTCAGTTGTGTTAATAGGACCACAGAAATTTTATCTCAGCCACTTGCCAGAATCTATGGGAAATATGGAAACTTATGAGTAATGCATTCATGACATGTTTTCTCTGAACAAATTAAATATTTGCTAAGAGAAAGATAAAGTGTAACATCATTGGCAAATATAGCACAAAATGATAAAATTTGAGTCCCAGGAGGAAAATCTTAGTTAGAATTTAACTCCAGGGGGCCTTCGTCACCCACAAGGTCAGGGCTTTGGCCAAAACCAATGTTTGTTTATATCCTCGAGAATGAAAGATAAGGACATAAACTCTGTGATGTCAGTTGTACTGGGGAAAAGGGAACCTCCCAAGTGTCAGGCCATGTCTATACTCCAAAAAAATAAAACAATAAAATAATTTTTAAAAATAAAAAATATCTAAAAAATAATGGCCCTTCTTTTACACATTGCATTGCTGCACTTGATTTTAAAGTATGCCTCTCCAGGCCATCATTATAATAGGGAGAGGCTCCAGCTATGTCTAAGCCAGAAATGTGAAAAAGAAATGCAGCAAATCATGCATATGAATAAAGAAGGTGAACCCAAGTAAGAGAAAGGGCTTTTCCTGTGCTTCAGACATCTTTCCTTTCTTTATTCAGTCATTCATTCACTCAACAAATATTTACTGAGCCTCCTCTGGGTATATGAAATTGTGCTAGGCGCTGTAGTAATACAAGGATGAATTAGGGGATGGATCCTGTACCTTGGAAATTACTAAGAGAAACAAAAATTTTCTATAATAAAATATGGAGGTGAAAAGTGTCCAAAGAAGCATAGATGAGGTGCCTGGTAGACCAATTTATTGGCAGTGGTAAGAACTGTGACTATGAAACCAGAGTTTCAAGGCCCAGTTGTTCTCCAGGTTTGAGAGACATTGAGCAACGTGTACAACCTCCCTATGTCTTAGTTTATCCATTTGAAAAATAAGAATTGCTCAACAAATTTTATATTTCCCTAGTCAGCTTTTTGTCTTCTCCACAAAGCTGTTCTAAATCTTCTCAACTCTCTTGGAACTTCTAACTTACCACCCTTCCCCTCCCTTGCTGTAGATGACCTCAGTTCCCATCATGTAGAAATAATGGAATTCATCAGCTGGGAACCCACTCAAGTTCCTGACACCAGCCTACACACCTAACAACATCCAAACCCATAACACTCCCTCTTTTCTTCCCATAGAGTTAGGTTCCCATATATGCTGAAAGACCAGAGCATCTGTCTCTGCTTTAGAACCATCAACTTACTGCCTCTCTCTCTCAGAAACTTTACTGATTATTCCCCTGCTCCTGCCCTGAAACTTCAAATGCTCCTCTTTGCTGCCTAATACTTGTCAGGATGTAAAATTATACAAGTCTCCAGCTCTCTCTCAGGGACAGAAGTGCTATCAGACACCATTATTCCTTTGCTGAACACTCCCTCAACCCAGCCAGCAGGTGCAAGTGGACACCAAATCTGAGCTCTCCATTAACTTAGCTAACATTGTTCACCCAGACCTACTGATTATCTGAGAATCAACCAACTCATGCACCTGGCCAGAATCTCTTCCAGAGGCTTTTCAACACAAATGGCATGTCTCAGCTCATGCTGTGGAATTTCCTAAAATCTCTCAATGGTTCAAAATTCCCCAAACAAGCAATACCTGGCCTTGGCATGCCCTGTACCTCTTGCTAAGCAGTCCCAAGCTTGGCAGTAATGGTAGCTGGCCTCCGTTCACAGCTTAGATTCTCCCAAGATCTTCCAAGCCCATCACAGTGGCAACCAACTGAAGATCACTTTGTAGTTTTTACCATGTTGCCCCGGGTTAGGCACAAGCAGTGGTTGACATTGGCCTGCACCAGAGCCCCTCCAAAGAGGCCCCAGATCCAATATGCCCAGTGGCCTGCTTCAGATTATGCTAGAGCATGACCCAATCTGCTTGACAATCAGCACATTCAAAGGACAGACTTGGCAAGTGCCAGAGCCCTACTAAAGTGAATCACACTCTGTGGAGTCAGCCCCCATACAACAGCTCATAGGCTATAATCATGGCCATTCTCAGCCAGTCAGCCTGATGAGTCAATCCCACCCACTGACTTCCCAACACTAATCAAGGCTTAACTACAACAGGAGGGCACACATAATACACACAAATGAAAGAACAGAACAAGACTCCAGAAAAAGACTAAAAATGGAGACAAGCAATCTGTCAGTTGCAGAGTTCAAAACACTAGTTATAGGATGCTCAGTGTGAACTTAAACAAAAAGATAGAAAACATAAAAATGGAGATATAAAATATAACCATTCAGAAATGAAAAATGCAATAACTAAAATAAAGACTACATCAGAAGGAATAAACAACAGATTAGATGAAGCAGAGGATCATGTCAGCAATCTGGAAGACAAAAGTTGAAAACACCCAATAAGAACAGAAAAAAAATGCATTTGAAAATGAGGAAAGTTTAAAGAATTTCTGGGACTACATTTAGTGTGTTAACATTTTAAGCTTAAGGGTATCAGAAGGCAGAGAGAGAGAGAACAAGGGGTGAAAATCTATTTGAAGAAATAATGATGGAAAACTTTGTTAACCTGGCAAAGGAAGTAGACACACAAATACAGGAAGCACAGAGAGTCCTAAACAAGATGAACCCAGGAGAACCACATCAAGACACATCATAATTAAAATGCCAAAGATTAAAGACAAAGAGAGAACCTTAAAAGTAGCAAGAGAAAAGCAATTAGTTATGTACAAGGAGCTCCCATAAGGCTGTCTTCTGATTTGTTAACAGAAACTTTGCATGCTAGAAGGGATTGGCACAACATATTCAAAGTGATGGAAATCAAGGACCTACAAACAAGATTACTCTTCCATCAAGGCCATTTAGAATTAAAGGAGAAATAAAGAGATTCCCAGACAAGAAAAAACTAAAGACATTTATCACCACCAAACCAGTATTATAAGAAACATTAAAGGAACTGGTTTGAAGGAGAAAAGATAAAAAATATGAATAAGAAAATATGGGGAGTGGGTTCTAACTGACAAAGCAAACACATAGCAAAAGCAGGAGATCAACCAAATGTAATGCTAGTACAAATGTTAAAAGGCAAAAGTAGGAAGATCATGTGTAATTATAACAATAAATTAAGGGATACACACAAACACACACACAAGAGAAGTAAAAAAATAATTACAAAAACATAAACATGAAAGAGGTTAAGTAAAAATGGTAGTGGTTTTGGAATGTGTTTAAACTTAAGCAATCATCAACTTAAAATACACTGTTATAAACATAGCTCAGTATATAGGAAGCACATGGTGCCCACAAACCAAAAATCCACAAAAGATATTCAAGAAAGAAAGAGAAGAGAATCCAAACATAACACAATAGAAAGTTTTTAACATTCAAGAGAAGAGAACAAGAGAATAAAAAAGAAACAGAAAAGAGTTACAAAAACAATCAGAAAACAATTAATAAAATGGCAATAATTACATATCTATCAATATTTACTTTATGTAAAGGGACTAAATGCTCCAATCAAAAGACAAAGGGTGGCTGAAGAGTTTAAAAAAAAAACAAAACCCAAACACACTGCCTACAAGAGATCCACTTCAGATCGAAAGACACACAGATTGAAAAATAAAAGAATGGAAAAACATTTATCATGCAAATAGAAGCAAAAAGGAAAAAGCTCGGGTAGTAATACCTGCATCAGACAAAAGAGACTTTAGTTTTTTTTTTCTTTTTTTTTTTAATCCTCATCCGAGGACATTTTTCCATTTTTTGTACAGACAGAGTGGGAGGGAGAGAGAGGAAGAGAGAGAGAGGGAAACATCGATGTGAAAGGGACACATCAAGTGGCTGCCACCCGCACGACCAACCAGGGCCGGGGACAAACTGCAACCGAGGTACATGCCCTTAGCGGGAACCGAACCTGGGCCTCTCCGGACCGCAGGCGGACGCTCTAACCGCTGAGCCAAACCGGTCAGGGCGACAAAAGAGACTTTAAAACAAGCCCTGTAGCAAGATACAAAGAAGGGCATTTTATAATAATAAAGGAATCAATCCAACAGGAGGACATAACTCTTATAAACATCTACAAGATAAACAAAATTGATAAACCTTTAGAAAGACTCATCAAAAGAGAGAAAGAAAGAGGGGGAGGAGATACATAAAATCAGAAGGAAAAAAAAAAGGAAAAGTGACAACTGATATCACAGAAATACAAAGATTATAAGGAAATACTGCAAACGATTATATACTAACAAATGGGACAGACATAAATAAATATCTAGAAATATACATTTTTCTGTGGCTGAAACAGGAAGAAACAGAAAAGCTGAATAAACTATAACTACTAGCAAAATCAAATCAGTAAAAAAAAAAAAAAAACTAACAAACAAAACCTTTGGACCAGATACTGCCTCAAAATATTAGAGGAGGACATGCTCCCAAACTCATTTTACAAGGCTAGCATTTCCCTGATATACCAAAACCAGACAGAAATACTACAAAGAAAGAAAATTATAGACCAATATCCTTGATAAATATAGATGCAAAAAAAAATCATAAACAAAATATTAGCAGATTGAATTCAGCAATACATTCAAAAGATCATACACCATGATCAATCAGGATTTATTTCTGGGATGCAAATATTGTACCCAATATTCACAAATCAATTATGATAACATACTATGTAAACAAAATGTAGGATAGAAAGTATGTAATATCAATAGATTTTTTTAAAGCATTTTGAAAAAATCTAGCATTCATTTATGATAAAAACTCTCAGTAGAGTAGGGTTAGAGGGAACATACCTCAACATAATAAAGGCCATATATGACAAACCCACAGCGAACATCATACTCAATGGTGAAAAGCTGAAAGCTTTTTCTTTACAATCAGGAGCAAGAAAAAGATGTCCAGTTTCACCACTTCTATTTAACATAGTATTAGAAGACCTAGCCACAGCAATCAGACAAGAAAAAGAAACAAAAGTCATCCAGGTTGGAAAGGAAGAATGTAACTGTCATTTGCAGGTGACATGAAACTATATAGAGAGAAATCTAAAATATCCACCAGAGATTCCAAAATGGCGGCAGAGTGAACGGAAGCTACACAGATCGTCTCCCAGGACCAAACTGGAATTACAACTAAAACACAGACAAATCGACGGGAAAAAGCAACAGAAAAGCAGCTTGCGAGGACCATATAACCAGGGACACTGACTCAATCCTGGTAGGCTTGTGAAGGCACGAGAGTGGGGCTGGGAGCCCACAGACAGCAGCAGCCTTAGCTGTGAGCAGTGCCCTTGGGTTATAGTCCCAAGCGGCTCCACAGTGCAGAGCCGGGACAGAGGCTAAAAAAGCCACAGCCACTCACCTTGGGCTCTGGCAGAGGGAGGGCAGACTGGACTGGAACTGTGTGGGGACACTTGGGATTTGAAGGGCACTCAGAGCTTTTGCTGAGTTGCTGCCACTCAGAACTGTGGCCATTTTGCTCCTCCCAAGGCTCTGGGGAGAGGCAGCAGCCCCTCCCTCGAAGATCCAACCCCACCCTGTGGGCAATTGAAATGCTAATTGAGGCTCATTAACAACCAGCATCTGCCCCATCCTCCTGAAATCCCTTTATGCTGAGCACCTGAGGGAGTTTTTCAATCAACTGACAACCCAAAACTCTTCAAGTAACCTAGACTGCTAGCCTCCAGGCAAAAAGCTAGAGGATAACAGTACCTTTCCTGGGCTAGCAACTTTAACCAGGAAAATAAGACTTGACAGTGGTGTTTAACGTGGGTCCTCCTTCGCTCACCTAAACCCAGGAAAGGGAGCCACAAACAGCAGAACACGAACACCCATAGGGAAAACTTGACAGGCTCCAAAGCCCACAGTGATAGCCAAAATGGTGAAACACAGAAACAGAAGCCAAATGAAAGAGCAAGAGACCTCCACCGAAGATGAGATCAATGTGGAGCAGTTAGGCAAGTTAACAGAGCTAGAATTCAGAGCCATGATCTTGAGGAAGCTCAACAGCATGAGTAAGGACATAGAGATGCTGAAAATAAACCAATTGGAAATTAAAAACCACCAAGAAGAGATAAAAAATGACATATCAGAAATGAAAAACACATTAGAAGGTCTAAAAAGCAGAGTAGAGGAAGCTGAGGACCGGATCAGTGAATTGGAAGACAGAGTAGAAAAAAATCAACCAATTAGAAAACCAAAAGGAAAAAAACTATTAAAAAACAGGAAGACAGCTTAAAACAACTGTGGGACAAATGGAAACGTAATAATATTCGCATCATAGGAATCCCCGAAGAAGAAAAAAATGAGCAAGGGTTAGAAAATATATTCACAGAAATAGTGACAGAAAACTTCCCTAATTTGGTGAAGAATGAAGGCATTCAAGTTCAAGAAGTACAGAGAGCCCCAAGTAAGAAGAACCCAAACAGGCCCACACCAAGACACATAGTAATTAAAATGCCAAAATTAAAGACAAAGAGAGAATCCTAAAGGCAGTAAGAGATAAGCAACAAGTTACATACAAAGGAACCCCCATAAGGCTCTCAGCTGACTTCTCAACAGAAACACTACAGGCCAGAAGGGAATGGCATGAGGTAATCAAGGTCATGAAAACAAGGATCTGAATCCAAGACTACTCTACCCAGCAAGGCTATCATTCAAAATAGAAGGTCAAATAAAGAGCTTCCCAGACAAAAAAAAAGGCTAAGGGAATACATTAGCACCAAACCACCACTGCAAGAAATGTTAAAAGGACTACTGTAATTAGTAGAAGAAATAGGAAGAAAAATAGAACCACACTAAACAAAAATGGCAATAAACAAGTACATATCAATAATCACCTTGAATGTAAATGAACTGAATGCTCCCATAAAGAGACACAGAGTAGCTGATTGGATAAGAAAGCATGACTCACATATATGTTGTTTACAAGAGACCCACCTCACAACAAAAGACACATAGGTTGAAAGTGAAGGGATGGAAAAAAATTTTCCAAGCAAAAAAAAGCTGGGGTAGCAATACTCATATCTGATAAAATAGATTTCAAAATGAAGTCCATAACTAGATACAAAGAAGGCCACTACATAATATTGAAAGGATATATGCAACAGGAAGATATAACCTTGATAAACATATATGCACACAATATAGGAACACCAAAATATATTAAAAATCTTCTGGAGGACTTCCAAGGAGAAATCAATACCAATACAATGATAGCAGGGAACTTCAATACCCCATTGACACCACTGGATAAGATCCTCTAGACAAAAAATTAGCAAGAAAACAGAGACTCTGAATGAAGCACTAGACCAAATGGATTTAATAGATATCTACAGAGAATTACACCCCAAAACTACAGAATTCACATTCTTCTCAAGTGCACATGGGACCTTCTCAAAGATAGACCACATGATAGGACACAAACTAAATCTCTACAAGTTCAAGAAGATTGAAATCATATCAAGCATCTTCTCAGATCACAATGGCATGAAACTAGAAATCAACTGCAACAAGAACATGCAAAGACATTTGAACACATGGAGCCTAAACAGCATGTTATTAAACAATGAATGGTTACCAAGGAAATCAAGGAAGAAATTAAAAATTTCCTGGAAACCAATGAAAATGAACAGACAACAACACAAAATCTATGGGATGCAGCAAAAGCAGTTCTGAGAGGGAAGTTCATAGCACTACAGGCCTACCTCAAGAAAGAAGAAAAATTTCTAATTGACTGTCTAACCTCACAACTTAAAGAATTAGAAAGCAAACAAAAAGAAAACCCCAGAGCAAGTAGAAGGAAGGAAATAGTAAAGATTAGAGCTGAAATAAATGACATAGAGACCAAAAAAAAAAACAATTCAAAGGATCAATGAAACAAAGAGCTGATTTAAAGAAAGATCTTTATCCTTTGAGACGACATGGAGGGATCTGGAAAGTATTATCCTAAGTGAAATAAGCCATGCAGAAAAAGACAAATACCACATGATCTCACTTATATACAGAATATAATAAACATAACAGTCTGAGGAATACAGTAGACCCAGAAACATGGAAGTAGGGCACAGACTGACATCCCTCAGAAGAGGGGGTGGGAGGGTGGGAAAAGATAAACCACAGAACTTATATGCATGTGTGCATGACCAATAGACATGGACAACAAATCCAGGGATGGGGCCAGGGGGATGGGGAGGGGGTGACAATGGGGTACAAAAGGAGAAACATCTGACACAAAAAATATAAATGCAAATTTAAAAAAAAAAAAAAGGAGAAATATCTGTAACAAAAATATATTAATAAAAATTTAAAAATAAATAAATAAAATATCCACCAAAAACTATTAGAACTAATAAATGAATTCAATAAAGTAGGAGCATACAAAATTATTATTCAGAAATCAATTGCATTTTTATACATCACCAAGTATCAGAAAGAGAAATTAAGAAGATATCATTTACAATTGCATCAAAAAGAATAAAATACCTAGGCATAAATTTAACCAAGGAGGTAAAAGATCTGTACTCAGAACACTATAAGTAATTATAGAAAGAAATTTAAAAAGATACAAAAAAAATGGAAGGATACACAGTGCTCATCAATCGGAAGGGCTAAGCATTTTTTATGAGTTTCTTCACATAATCCTCACAACAACCTTTAGAGATACTACTGTCATCACCATTTTAACTACAGCTTTTAGTAGTTAAATGATTTGTTCAAGGCTACACAAACAAGCAGTAGAAGCCTCTGGATGCAAACCGAGGTCCCCTACCTCTAGACCTAACAATATTCACCAATATTTTCTACCACTTCATGAACTGGACTCTTTGGTTTTATCTAATGTCACCTTGTTACACTGAGCAAACCAAAACATTTAGTCACTCAAATTTGCTAAAATTGGTCTATTGCTCTGGACAAGTAGTAGGACATTTAGAATTATGTATCAGTGCCTGTCTTTCAAAGAGCATAGTTTTTGTGGATTATGATGATTCAGATCCACAATGTTTTTGGTTATGAGTGGTTATAATTATCACTTATGTAGAATATACTATATTTTAGGTATCCTTTTGTGCTTTGCGTACTTGCTATCATACAACTTTCCTATATGGTAGTAATCTTATTTTCATGTATAAGATAAAGGTACTAAGGCTTTGTAAAGTTAAGTAACTGAATAACATAACTAGTAAAAGTGAGAGTTGAATCTCAATCTGTTGAAATCCAAATAATTTTCCAATGAGTCCTGCTGTTCTCAATTGTCTAACGTTCAGTGGACACATAAGCAACTTAGTTTCCTATTCTTAAATTTGGCCTGGGTCTCAACTATCCTTTCGTTCATCAACACAGTCTTGTCCTTTTATATGAAATATGTACATTTTGAAAAATCACCTTTCAAAGAAAATATTTTTATCAATTAGGTTACCAGGATAATCATTAACTCTCAGTTTTAACTTTTTTTAAACCTTTAATATTATTATATAATTGCATTAAGAAGACTCATCAGAAAGACAGAGGAAGAAATTGAGCATAATTCGGAGGGGCAATAAGTTTCCTTATAACTTAAATTTCTAACTATAGCCTAATAGGTCCTGCCTTAGAAGTTCAGCCTCTCAAAAATTACTTTTCACATAACATACTCATGACAGCACTTATTATTAATGATCATCTATGAGTTATGAAGGATAAACTCATATGAATGGAATCTGAACGTCAAACAACAGTCTCTCAGAAGCAATTGAACCTCATCCAACTGTAGCATAACTTTGGGAATGAGCTAAGGAGTAATGCTGAAGAAAATGCTTTGGTTGAGCTAGTGATTTAACCTCTAAGAAGTGCCACCAGAAATGTAAAAGGAGAAGAGAAGAAAAAAACAGTCACCGCATTAAGAAGTCTCCATGATCAATCTCACAATAGGTCAGCTGTACGTGTACCCAGAACCTTAAATCAGATGAATTCTGAAGTCTTGGAAGCAGAGAAATTTCTTCATCTAACATTTCCTGGCTCCTTGGTTTTGGCAAACTAAGTCAGGGTTGTGAGGGGTCAAATGCATTGAACTCCTGTCAAACTTTCCAGGGTGGGTAAAAGTCAGTAATTTTAATCTTAATCCTGAGGCCACAGTGTGTTCAAGTTGGAAATCTACTCCATATGTTCATGGTATTATTTCACAGAAGTCCTTAAAAGGTTTCTTTATGAGAACTCTGAGGTTTGCAAATCTCCTTGGCCTCTTAGGTTTGGTTGTTTTAACCATTAAAATTATAAATAATATTGTTAGTAATTTAAAAACAGAGCAGTGACTTTTCTGAGAATCTAGGATATGCCAGGTACTTCTACATGCATTATGTCGAATTCTCACAGCCAGCAGCCGACTGGATGGCACTGTCCCCATTTTTCAGATCTTACGACACAGATGAATGCATGACTTCCTCCAATGTGTCCAGCTGGAATATGACCTCAGGACTATATCTGACTCCAAAACTCATATCCTTCTACGATATCACACTGTTTCTAAGTCGGTTTCTTTTTAGATCTATGGAATGAGATGACAGGTATTCTGTTCAAAATATGCCCTTGTATAGAAGCAAATGAAGCCTAGGAACATATTTTCCATTCCCTAGGCAGCATCCCAGCAGACCCTGCCAGGGGAAGTGATTTCATAATGTGTTCTTTATGTGGGTCTTTTAAAACTGTAAACTAGCCCTGGCTGTTTGTGCTCTGTGGTTAGAGCATCAGCCCTCAGACCAATGAGTTCCGGGTTCGATTCCAGTCAAGGGCATGTACCTTGGTTGCAGTTTGTCCCTGGCCGTGGTCTAGGTCATGTGGAAGGCAACAAGTTGATGTGTCTCTCTCACTTTGTTGTTTCTCTTTCTCTCTCTCTTTTTCTCCCTCTTTCTCTCTCCCTCCCACTCTATCTGAAGATAAATAGAAAAAAATATATATATATCCTCGGGTAAGGATTAAAATTTTTTTTAAATAATAAAGAAATAGATAAAAGTGTAAATTAGTTATTTTGAAAAAGTCAAGCAACTTGAATTCTTGCCCATAAGGGTTTTTGTTGTTGTTGTTTTGTGTTTTTGTGTTTTTTTTTAATGCCCATTACTTAGCCCTTTCTCTTTTAACTAACCTTGTCAAACTGTTTTTGCAAATATTCAGAATGTCGCCACCCGATTTGACCTTACTAGGATGTAAGTTCTGAACTGTTTTCTACAGAACTAGAAAAAGCTTGCCTTGACAACATCTGAAATTCTTAAAGTTAAAATGAAAGATGATGCTAAGTGATCAAAAAGGCAAGAGAAAGTCACCAGAGCTAAGATGACTTACTCCACCCAACGCTCCAGCTTCATGGTTGTGTTCTCAAGTTTCTCTGTTATCTTAAAAAATGCACATTTTACTTACTCTTGGAAGATACTAACAAGGTCAGCTTTAAACCTTTTTATAATAAAATGCAATATTACCAATAAATTTTTAAAGTAGAAGAATTAAAAATATGAAAATAAAAACACTAAAAGAAGCAAAAAATTATGTTGTTTCTCTTTTGTACTAAATACCCTGCCAGGTGTTCTCATATAGCATCTCTTTCTCAATATAACTTAATGAAGTGAGTTTTACTCTCATTTTATAGATGTAGCATCTGAGGCCATAACAAGGTCAAATATCTTGCCCAAGGTCATACAAGAAGTGAATGGAAAACCTACAATTAGAATTAAGCTCTAACTCCAAAACCTATTTCTATTAAACTGCCACCTTTAATTTAAAATACATGTGGAAGTAGTTACTTAACTATATTTCCATCTCCTAATAACTGTTGTGGGGAATCCTTGTAGAGTAATTCATACAGAGTAGAACTTGCCAAGTAAACACATTTTTAATGATGATGACCAAAGCATACTCATGCAGTCATTTAAACAGGTGAAGTGGTCATTATATTTCTTTCCTATTTAAACAAGTTTTCATTTACTTAAGAAATATAACATGTCAGGTTGCATGTTAGAAAGAGATAAGACATGCCTCTGAGCCAACATCCAAGGGGTGAAGGCAGAGACCCAACGAATGTGAGGGAAAAGACAGCGATACAAATGTATTTTATCTCAAAGAAGCATATGCCTGAGGTCCTTTCATTGAAAGCATTAAAGTTCAAGAAATAAACTACAGAGTTCCCTTATTTTGCTCATCAACATGAAATGATTTGTCTTACTAGCCTCATACCCAAAATAGAAAATGTTAATAAAATAATTGTACAAATATCTATCCCAAAGAAATTACTAAAATACTATCTGTGTAATTGTCATGATGCCATTAATATTGAAATTAGTAATATCACAAGTCACTTAAATCAGTAATCATTTAAGTAAAATACACTGACTTTTTCATGATTTTGCATTTTTCCTTCTGAAAGAAAGAAGTATTGACTAGAAAAAAAAAAATAGCACATAAGCAGAACTGACCACAGTAAGGAAACAGGAGGCTCCTCAGTCTTTGTCTCTAAGACTCACACTCCTGGTGCTGTTCCCTCTTTTGCCCACTTGGAAGCTCCAGCTCCACCATTCCTTGGCTGTTTCTTTCCCCCAAAGACACCACTTGTCTGGCTTGATGTGAAAACCTGCCCAAAACTATTGTCACAGGGAAATGGCACACGGGGGAAGGCCCTGTTGCCTCTTGATTCTCTCATTCCCTGTGCGATTTCCAGGAAGCTTTCAGGTCCTCTACGGACAGAGTCTCTTACCCAGGACTCCCATCCCTACCTCTCCGAAACTAAGAGCAGGTGAGCTTGAGCTGATCTTCCCTCAGCAAAAACCCAAGGCTCTTTTTCAGTGAGTGGGTCCTCTTCTTCTTGTCCACCCTACACCTGGGGAGATTTTTTTATTTCTCTTACTCAAAGCTCCCTCTTCTTCCACCAGAGCTTTGGCCCCTTCTAGGAGAGCTCTCCTGTTCAACTGGATTTTGGTCACTCCACTCACCGTGATGTATAGCAGATGGGCTCGGTTGTCCTGGCTCCTCCCAGCAGAGTGTGTTGCAAGAAGCAATACTTTAAAGCCTGATAGTGAGCAATACTTCAGACGATCACAAGAAAACCCCTATCATTTGACTTAATGAGGATGTTTTCAAAGTGGCACTGCTGTAACTGCCTGGAAAACTTTGGACTAATGCCTGTGGCATGTCACAGCCCAGTACTTACACAACCACCCTTCTCTTCACTTGACTTAGGTCTGAGATTTGAGTGTCAAGCTCTATCCATTGACATCCCACAGAACATGCTAAATTCCTTTAAGTGGATTTAATTGGAAAAATTCCTTCAAACAAATTTAATTTGAAACAAAGCCAAATCATGTTTGTTTTTCCAAATATGCTTTTAATATCATGTGTCAACTTAGAGCATGAAAAACCTACCGCACATCCAAGTTGATGACTGAAAAAAAAAAAATGTTGAAAAACTTTGTATCATTCTAGCAATCTATTTATAGTGTTTCTCAGCATTGGATGTGTATCAGAATCATCTGTGGAACTTCATAAAATTGTAGGTGCTTTGGCACCATGTGACCCATGCCCCTTCCCAATAGATCAGGCTGCTATTCAAGATTTTTTCCCATGATTTTGATACAACAATATTGTGAGGCTAATTTCGAGGTTCTTGTAAGAATGTAGATCATTTAAAAAGAACCTTGATCATATTTGTGCTTTGAATAATTGAAAAAGATATTATCTTAAAGAAATGTTAAAGTAGCTGTGAAATACATCCTTATTCCAACCAGAGTGTGCCCTTCCCACTAGAGCCTCATGCAAGAATTCCAGATAGTAAATAGGTAAATAGAATAAACATCCAGGTAAATATTAAGAAGATTGTTAGTAGAATCTGCCCTCACCCTAAATCTTTTTGTGATAATCTCATTAAACAATTTGCCTTTTTGATAAGAGTGTTGTTACCCTATAGGTTATTGCCTGAATGATGCTGGACTCTCAAGTTGCAAGAACCAGAGATATGCTCAAACTATCTCAAATGATGGCTATATTCTGTAAGGTTAAATGGGAAAGGAAGGAAACTCCAAAAACTATCTATGCAATGCACAGCAAAAATTGGAAACAAAATGTTATTCATAATTGTTTTTAAGGGCAGAATAAATTGTGCCTTGACAACAATTCTAGAATTCATCTCCCTAGGAAAGGATAGAATTGTGGTCCAGTCAGAAATACAAAAATCACTCTAGGTATTTCAAGTAGAAGGAATTTAACAGAGGAATTGATTTCACAAACAATGAAAGAGGTCAAAAGCCCAAGAGGGGACAGTGAAGCCCATTAAAAACAGCAATAACCTGCCATTACTCTGATTGCTGGTGAGACAAAGGGAGAACACGGTGTTAGTGGAATCTACAAAGCATGGCCATGTGGAGAAAAATGGAACCATGGGGGCCTGCCTGGTGGTCTGGGACTATTAAAGGAGGTGCTATCAGGTAGAGCTGGAATCATGAAGGCAATACAGCCTCTCTTGAGACATCAACTCAGAGGGAAAGTAGGGAAAATACGCTGGCTTTTTCTTCCTTGTTGCAGTCAGATCTCCTCCTAGTGTCTTCGGTTGACTTAGCATAATCAGAAGTCAGTGATGCAGATCAATGTAGGGAAAGTATAGGGAATGGATCTGAGGGCAAAGAGGCAGATTTCAGCACAAAGCATCTGTGACCCCCAGCTCAATCACCGCACCATTCCTGTGATTCGGCATCTCTCTGTCTCCCCTTTACCTTCTATTTGTTACTTCTGTCTCTTTGTATGTTATAACTTCAGCCCCACCAAAAGAAAAGGTATTTGGGGTTATGAAAGCAATGTTATTAGGGCGAGTTCTCACAGCAGGCCAGCCTCTTCATGACTCTTTCAGATTCGGCCACTGATCTAATCAGGTATGGATTTATTGGTAAAATTATTTGGTACAAAGCAAGATAACTACTACAAAAGGAAACATCTGCTGCTAATTTTCTCAGGAGAGGGACATATTATACCTAGAAAGCACTTTGAGTTTCTTCAGAAGGGGTATTATGGGCTGAATTTTTCCCCCTAGTGTTCTTTTGTTGAAGTTCTAACCCCCATTACCTCAGAATGTGACTGTATTTGGAGACA
The DNA here is from genome assembly GCF_014108415.1 of Molossus molossus. Taxonomy (NCBI): domain Eukaryota; kingdom Metazoa; phylum Chordata; class Mammalia; order Chiroptera; family Molossidae; genus Molossus; species Molossus molossus. The sequence goes on from NW_023425347.1 coordinate 19,401,657, forward strand.
GTGTCTTTAAGAGGTAATTAACTTAAAATGAGGTCATTAGTGTGGGCCCTAAGCTAATATGTCTGGTTTCCTTATAAGAAGAGGAAAATTAGACATAGATACATACAAAGGGAAGGCCATGTCCTGACACAGGGAGTAAGTGGATGGCCATCTACAAGCCAAGGAGAGGGACTTCCGAAGAAACCAACCCTGCTAATACCTTGATCTTGAACCTCTAGTCTTCAGAATTATATGAAAATAAATTTCTCTTTTGTAAGTCACACAATCTGTGGTACTTTGTTATGGCAGCCCTAGCAAACTAATACATTTAGTGTATTGGGTTGAATTATATGTATGGATCAGCTATGTTCTGATGGTCAATTGTGTGGTCAATATACTCAATGATAATTGTTTCAGTCACTAGTTCTGTTTAACACAGATCTTTGTAATAATTAGCTAAGGCTCCTGGAACAAATACCACAGATGGTGTGGCATAAAAAAACAGAAATTTATTTCCTCACAGTTCTGGAGACTAGAATTTCAAGATCAAGGTGTCAGCAGGGTTGGTTTCTCCTGAGGCCTCTCTCCTTGGCTTGTTCAGGGCTTCATTCTTGCTGTGTCCTTCCATGGTCCTTTCTCTGTATGGGTGTACCTGATATACTTTCCTCTTCTTAAGAGGATACAGTCGTATTCAGTCAAAGCCCACCCTTATGATCTCATTTAATCTTAATTACCTGTTTAAAAGCCCTTTTTACAAGTAGCACACCGGGGGTTAGGGCTTCAACTCCTGAGTTTTGCAGGGACACGATTTAGTTCCTAACACTCTTCAAGCATATTTAATTATTTTTACTTATAGCTGTAACAACTGAAAACCTTTGTATCTGTGAAGTAAAAATCTGGTCTGGAGACTTAGCTGGGACACTTCTCCTCAGTGCCTTTGAGTTGGTCATGAACATTCAGATTATTGGTCTTTACTTCTCTAAAACCCAAGCCCTTATCTCAACATGTTATTGTGGAAAATAATTAGATTGTTGGCGCATGTATTTAATGGATGGTAACATGTTATTATCAATATCCTCATTACTATCAGTGTACCTTCCAGTTCTTACCTGTGTCAGAACCACATCTGTCTGGAAAGTCATCTTTCAGACTAGCCCCAGGTCTTGCCTGCTCTTTCCCCATAGACGCTTAGTGGGATTACATTTCCCTTCGTGCCTCGGTTTTGCTGGCCCTCACTTTCTACATTATTTCTAGATCATGGTCGTTCATGGTTTGCTCTTTTATAATATGGGGATAATAATATTATGTATCTCACAGGGGTGTGTGAGGATTAAATGAGTCAAAAGCTGTGAAACACTCAAAACGGTGTCTGACATATTAACCACAATATAATTTATCACTATTATTAACATCAGTATCATTATCATTAGAATTATAAGTAATTATTCTTTTATATATGAGATGCTCTTGCTGCCCTGTCTGATACCCTTTTATCAGGCTGGTGCACCCACTGACCAGAGGTAGTTGCTGGCTGCTCAAGTTTCATACCAGCAACCTTCTCCAGATGATTGCCCTTGGCTGATGGGAATCCACCGCACTGAAGATGTCTGATGTGTTATGCCACTATTCCTTGGAGGCAACCCAGAGCCAGTGACTAACTAATGTAAAGGATAAAACAGCCCTTCTCTGTGTAGGCTGAACTTGTTGCATGATTTGCTCACCTGGATTGTGCAGTGAGAATAATTAGAAGCTACACATTTTATGTGTCCTCTGTCCTATCCTGTTTCCCTCACTCTCTTGTAGGGTTCTCCTGAGAGCATTCCCCCAATCACTCACTTGCACAAGAATTCCCATGTCAAACTCAAATCTAGGTAAACAAACCTTAGAAATTCACCTAAGTAGACAGTGGTTTTTAGACTTTGATTATGCCTTAATATTTTATTTTCTCTGCTATAATATCTAACTTAATACCTGTCTCATATTGGGTGTTTAAACAAATATTTTCTGGTTAATTGTCTGAAATATCTACACTTAAAATATCTATAGGAGCAAAGACTACTAATTTCGGTTTTAAACAAGTGGAGACCAAGACTGTAGATGCAAAATACAGAAACTGTACAATGGAAATATCTGTTCATCTGTCTTAACAACTGATATTCATCACAGTTAGTTGAGAGGAGTGATTGGTATTGAATGTGAGCACTGCCAAAATGATACGATCAACTATGTCATTTGGAAACTGTATATACACCCAGAGAGAATGTGAGAAATATGTCACTGAATTCTGTCATATGCTTTGTGGATGGATAGTGTCATCCCAGTGACAGCACATCCTGCAGAAAAGGCCTCTGAGGACGTCAGAGGACAGGTCTTTATCTCTTCAGTTCTCGTGAGATGTCAGAAGCAAGTTTCAATTAAATGCAATAAAAGAATGAGAGCATCTTGCACTACTGTGAACGATCAGAATTTTCTACTTTATTTCACATTATTATGTTTCATATCATAATAAAAGAAAAACTGAATATGACCCAAAGATACAGAGAGCCATATGCATCTACAATAGAATCAGCCTCGCCCTTCCTGTCACATCTTTATTGTTATGATCACATGAAGTTACATATGAAAGCACTTTGTAAGCAGCAATGCACTATATGATCATGTGCTACTAAATGATTATTATTGATCATGTTAAAGAAACACATTCCCCATAGGTACACTTAGATGTTTCAGGATTGGTCAGGATTCAGTCAGTGCTAAGTGGTAGAATTCTAACTTAAACTAGCTTGAGTAAACAAGGATTCAATCATTGGGTAGGTAGAGTCCACACAGCTCCTGGCACAAGGTGGAGGTGTAGTGGTTAAACACGCAGTAATGATAAGGATGGTACACCAATAGAAGGGAAGGTACTAGCTGGTATGATGTAGCAGATGTTTGAGAGATTCTGGGACTTTGCAACTAAAATGACAATATTATCCAATGGCTATTACTCAGTGGTACTGATATTCTAAGATTGTGGTTCTCAACTTTACCATGAATCAAAATGACCTGAAGATTTGGTAAAACACAAATTTCTGGGTATACCTCAACTTTTTTTATTAAGGTGATTTGAGGTGGGGTCAGATAATTTATGTGTTTCATAAGTTCCAAGGTGATGCTGATGATGCTGATCCCAGGATCTCCTTTGAAAACCCCTCTTCTAGAAAAAATTATAGAAAAGGTGTAGGTGATTAACCGACAATGAAAACCAACAGTAAAAGCCAGAGGGCCTCTGTGATCCCTCACAAGGGATTTCCTATACAGGAGAAAAAGAAAAAAAAAAACAACTGGACTGGATTCTGGCTGAATAGAAAGACCAAACTCCAGAGAAGGAAAATACTCAATCAAAGCAGGCTGGTAAATAACGATCAGGACCCAGCTGGGACAATGGGAACTTTTCATGTGAGATGAGATCATCTGGGTAAAGAACTATAAAAGTTTTAACCTCAAAATGCTGTGCAACTTTGGAGCCTGCAGAGGTAACCCCTACACCTTTGTTAAGGGCTAGCATTCCCCTCTTCATTGAAGACAATGCAGAGACCTCTCCCCTGCAAAATAATATATGCTCTTCTCAATATACAACCCATGGGCATTGATTGCTATAAATATACAGTATGCCAAACCCCCTCTCAGTGTCTCCTTCTGAAGAACCCAACTATGATGGTGGGCCTCTAGCTGGTGATAACTAGAACTGGAAGTTCCAAAGCATTAAGAATCTTCCTTTCCAAAATTTCTGTCTCTATCTGCCTATCAGTTTAATTTTCACCCACTGAAGATGAATTTATTTCAACCCTGTGTGTAAATGGCATGGCCATGGACACATCAGACTCACATGATAGCAATTCTGTGGCCCAAGAGTCTAAGAGGATTCTCTTCTGGTGCAATTTGAAAAAATCCAGGGAAAGGCTCTCACTGGTGTGTCTGTGTCATGTGCTCACACCATAAAGAACACCATTATGGCATCCTGGGTCAAGTCCTCATTCTTGGGGTCAGGGAGCCAAGGACTTTTACCAAAAGAAGGGAGAAATGGTGCATGATGGGTAAGAACAAAAGAATGCCATTTTTGCCCAGCTGGTGTGGCTCAGTGTTTGAACATCGACCCCTGCGCAAAGAGGTTACCAGTTTGATTCCTGGTCAGGGTACATGCCCGGGTTCTGGGCCCAATCTTCAGTGAGGGGCATGGGGAAGGCAGCTAATCGATGTTCTCTCTCATTGATGTTTCTTCCTCTCTCCCCGCTCCCTTCCTCTCTCTCTAAAATCAATAAAGAAAAAAATTGGAAAAAAAAAAATGCCATTTTTTAGTGGGATGGATACTAATTCCTACCAGAATCCTTACATATGTCCTCAGTTATTTTGATAGCCTAAAAAGATGTAGGGGTAAAGAAAAGAAAACAATGGCTACTTATTCCACCACAGATTTTTATATCTGACTAGCCCTGAAATTAAAAGTCAGTGATTACCTTGGTTGCAACAGACAAACCTAAACTCAAACTAACTTAAGCAAACCTGGAATTTATTGGAAGGCTCATGTAACGTTAGGAAATAGAGTGATTTAGCTGACCATAGACTTGGACACCACCAAGGCAGTCTGTCTCATCTCTTGCCTTGGCTTTGCACTGTGCCATGTCATACTCTTAGACCAAGTTTCTCCATGTAGCAGAGAACAACAGAATGTGAAGCCACCTGCTTCCTCTTTTCCAACTTCACCACAAGTGAGGAAAGGCCTCCCCCATACTCCCATCTCTAGTTTTAACAAATATAGGGAAAAAATTGATCCATTTTAGTCACATGTCTGACTCTGAGAACAATCATTCATGATCAGAAGAAAAGTCTCTTAGGGGTTGGAGCAGCTTGATTTCATAATCATTATGAAAGAGGAGAGGAAGTATTTAAGAACATGGAAGAACCAAGAGAAGTATATGGCTGTGGAGGGAGAAGGAGCATTTTGCAAAAGAGGGAATGCATATCCTAATAAAACCAGAAAAAAAAAAAATGACTCCAGAGAACATGAAAGTGTAAGTCACATGCACAAGCCTGAAAAGTTTATGCCGTAACACAAAAAGAGGAAAGCATAAGTTCCTATTCAATCTCATCCACCTTTGTAAGGATAGAGAAAAATAATAGGTCATAGAATGTGAATACCTAAAAGGACCCTTACAAACCAATAAGTTAAATCCAATTCTTTTTAGACAAGGCAGCTAAATCCCAGATAGAAGTGATTCATTAAAAGCCACTATTTGGTGGCAAGTTCCATGATCTCTGATTTAGTGTTCTTCCCATTGTGTTGCAGGAGCCCAATCCAAATTTGGTTAGTACAAGTACCTCTAAGACTATGGATTATTATTGACCATATTCTCTGATTTTCAGGGCTGTTATAATTGTAAATAATTTTCTCTACTCACACAATTTTTCAATGGGAAGCCAATAAATAAAGTTAAAATATCATTGCAGAGTAGGAGCCAATGCAAATTTTTCTAAATGTATATTCAGGAGTCCAAGTTTTAAACCTAATGTACCTGTACCTGACCCTAATTAAATACTGGGTCATATTTTTACCTTTTGTCTGCATTCCTTTAGAGCTGTGGGGAAATTTTGGCTAAAAAAAGGGGTTGGGGGTGAGAATAATATCTATGTTTGGACAGAGAAATAAAAAGGCATTTAACACATAAAGTACTACCAGTCAAGTTAACTTGATCCTAGTCTCTAATGAAAGAAATGAAACAAGTTCACCTAAATTGAATCTTAATGTATTTGTAATTAATTATGAGCATAATCAGTCTCTCATCTCTCAGAGTACTCAAATGCCTTGAGAACTCCAATAACATTACTGAAATATTTTAGAGACTCACTTTTGTATGGTAAAAGTTATTTTCCCATACTTCAATTTATAGAATGAAAAGCAAAAATAAAATCCAACAGTACTCTGTGTCTTTTACATTGAGTTTTTTTTTTTATAACTGCATCTCCTCTAGTGCTTGAGTATCAAGTCTAGGGTAGAGAGATATTTGGGAGTAGTAAGTATAGATATTATTTAAAACCATGGAATCAAAAGAGACAGACTAGGGACTCAAAACAGATAAAAGAAAATAAAAGGAATAAAAACTGAGCCCCATGACACGGGGTCCTGAAAATGAGAAGTGAGAGAAGCTGAGAAGGAAAAGACAGTGAGGTAGAAGGAACCCCAAAAAAAGTGATATCTTATAATCCAAGTGAAGAAAATAGTTCAATGTGGACAAAGTAATAAACTATGTCAACTGGTGAAGACGAAAATGAGAATTATTTTTTGACTTGGTGATATAGAAGCTGAAGACCTTGATAAGAACTAATTCACTGAGGTGGTATGTATAAATCTTTAACTGGAGGGAATTCAGGAGAAACTGGGAGCAGAGGATGTGTAGACAATTCATCATGCGAGTTGAGCTATGCAGGGAGCAGATAAATGGTGAGACCGTTTCAGGAATGCATATAGTTATGTGCAGTTCTTCTGTCTTCTTTCTTAGTTAGGAGCTAGCAGAGCATGTTTTAATGTTGATGGGATGACTTCGTAGAAAGGCAAAATTTATAATGCAGGAGAAAAGAAAGATGACTGCAGCATGAATAACCTTGAATAGGCATAGAGAACAGGATCCAGGGCACAGATAATGGGATTGTCCTCAGGTAGGAGCAAGGACAGTTCATCTGAAGTGGTCGGAGGGGCTAGCAGAACAGATGGGTTAAAGATGCAAGCAGGTGGGTAGATTTGGTAGTAAAAATATTTGGAAGTGATTTTCAGATTGCTCATATTTTCTCAATAAAGTAAGAAACAAAGTCATCAGCTGAGAAGGAGAAGAGAGAAAATGTGGTGGGAAATTGGAGAGAGAGAAGATAAGAAATAAGAGAAGATAGTGTGGGAGTGAAAGAATTTGGAAAGTGTAGTAGGAACAATTAGATAACAATTAGAATCCAATCAGTATTTCATGTTTCCCTCCAGCTATATCCACTCAATTGTTCACACAAAATGAGTGTGTTTCAAGAAAGTTACATTTAACCTTGGTTGAGGTTCTGCCAAGAAGGGAGAGAGGGCAAAGTAGTTAGAGGTGTGTGCACAGAAGTTAATGGTCACAGTGGTAGACTATAAGTAAGTTTGAAATATAAGGGATGGGGTTTGGAGAGTAAGGTACTTAAGATTTAGTTTATGCAAAGAGTGCACTTATTGGTGACAAGCTCCATAAAAAAGTAAGGAAATGAGTTGCTGAGGTAAAATTAAAGTTAAGACCATTGGGGGAAAGAGGTCAAGGAATTTAGAGTCCAGGGTATTGAAAGGATCAACTACATGTTAGGTCGAGTAATGTTATACTGCAGTAATAACCGCAAAGTCCCAGTGGTAACAAACTCCCACATTTCGAGTGCATGTAAAGTTGTATCTGAGGTACTCTCCATCAGGTGACTTAGAAAGTCAAAGAGCTCTTTATTTGTGGCTCTGCATCTCCACATGTGGCGTCTGTCATCACTGAAAGGTCTTTTTCCTTTTCTGCTAAAAGAGGTGCAAGAAAATAGAGATGGTGCATTGGCTCTTACATGCCTCAGCTCAGAAATGATACTCGTCAGTTCCACTGACCACTTCATCAGCTAGAACTGGTCATACAGCCCCAGTACCTGCACAGAGCATAAGGTAACACATTGAATATTTAATGAGCTCTTTTGGCTGTCACAGTGTAGCTATTTCATTAGTGAGGATTACCAAGGAAGTAACATTTGAGGGAGAGGTGGTGAGCCAGGTGCTAAATTCTTTAAATAATGAACGGAATTGACCCAGAAAGCTGTAGATGTCAATGACCAAAGTAGAAGAATCAGCAGGTACTAGAGACTGTTTGCATGAATGGCCAAGGAGCTGAGGGATCATGTGCTAGAAATTACCATCCTGCTATACTAAACTCTCTGAAATCTGTGTACATGATGTCAAATACACAGATATGAAATGAAATATTCAGTCATCTAGATCTTTCCTAAGGCAGTAAATTTTAAGCTATACAGGAATGGACTGTTGATGAATCTGATTAATATAGAGCCAACCACATTTCCTATGTGAATTATCAGGTTTTAAAGAATGGAAATATGGAAACAATAAAATTTTACTGAACATAATTTATTCTTTCCTTGATGATTTAGAAGGCACCTTTCACTCCTGTAGTGACTTAGGAACATGCCTATGAACATCAATTATAATTGCACTGCAGATGTACAAGGCTATAACTCACACGAGCTCTCTGCACACTGGGAACACACGTCGGGCAGCAGGAAGAGTAATGACAGCAGGGAATGGAAGGGTCTAGAGCTGGGGAAACTAACCAGGTGGCATAACTTGCCCCCAAGGGTAAAACCAGCAGTTGAAATAATAAAGTTCAAGGTGGTGAGGGGCCTTGGGTTTCAGTCAGAACGGATACATCCAGGAGGTACTGTCCAGGTGCTAGGAACATAAAACCACAAATCTCAGTACTAACCATGCAGGCAGATCATATGTCTTCAATCTAGTAGGTTAATTGGTTAGAAGCAGATGTGGATTATCCAACTATTGGGATTTCCAAGACATGGCCCATCAACTTGGGGCTAGGACTTTCAAAGACAAGCTGCTAATTATTGTAATGTCAAGGACAGGGCTCTGGTTCCCCCAAACAATTGAAAGGCAAACCAGGAGGCTAGCAAGTTAAGTACAGGCTGAAGGGGCAGGGGAAGGGCCTCAACTTAATGAGCATTCCAGATATCAGGTTTAAGAGAGCATGTTGATTTCAGAACAGTCACTTGGGGGAGAATAGGATCCTACCATACTTTTTTTAAAAGCCAGGAAAAGACATGGAAGAAACTTAAATACATATTGTTAAGAAGACAATCTGAAAAGGCTACATACTGTATGATTCCTACTATATGACATTTTGGAAAAGGAAAAAAAAAATTAGTGGTTGCCAAGGGTTAGAGGAAGGAGAGATGAATAGGCAGAACACAGAGGATTTTTAGGGCAGTGAAACTATTGTATATGATACTATAATGATGGATATATGTCATTATACATATGTTCAAGCCCAAAGAATATAAAACACCAAGAGTGAAGCATAATGCAAACCATTGCCTTAGGGTGATCAAGGTATGTCAATGCAAGTTCATCAGTTGTAACAAATGTACAACTCTGGTGGGAAATGTAAATAATGCACGAGGCTGTGCATGTGTTGAAGGGCAAAGGGTATGTGAGAAATCTCTGTACCTTTTTCTCAAATTTTCTGTGAATCTAAAACTGTTGTTAAAAAGTCTAAAAAAAGGCTTAGTCAAGAGATTATCTTCTTGAGAAGGAGAAACAAATTGGAGAGTGCAAAAACTGACTTGCAGAAATAAGAGGTAAAGGATAATTTTTATTTACTCTATTAGAATGCAAGACAGGAATGCTCTATCTAGGTGCTGCAGAATGACATATCCATCTCATCTATTTCCCAAGGTCTGTACTTATGCTCCCTTATTTAGAAGCTAGGTCAATGTCAAGATAAAAAAGGGGATTATTTTTGTCATGCAATTCAATTCACTTAAAGAGTCAAAGAATATTTTTAATTTAATAAAGGATTTACTTAAATTCTTATTGTCTGGTAGGTATTTTGTCTCCCTTAATCTTATTCTCTATCCTTATGAATATAAATCCCCTATTTTTTCCACAATGGAGAACCAGATGAAACTAAACCTGGACCAAAGAACAAGTCCCAGCATGGGATGTGGTAGAGAAAAGGAGGAAGGGTAAAGAGTTTAAAAGACAAAGGAGTCTTTGGAAAAAGTGTGAGGAGAAGGAGACAGAGAAGAGGAGAGAGAGAAAAACAGAGGGAGAGTAGGTAGGTATATAGATGACAGATGATTGATAGATAGATAAATAGATAGATGATAGATAGATAGATAGATAGATAGATAGATAGATAGATAGATAGATAGATGATAGATAGATAATCACCTGGGATAGGCTTCCAGATAGACCAATGGGGGTAACTGTGTAGAAAGCCCCGGAATCAATAACTAAGGCCCACCTACTCAGAATGAGCTGGGTGCCCTGAGCAATGTAGAAAGTAGTCTCAGATAGCCAACCAAGACAGAACAATGACCGAAAGAGAAGTCCTGGCATGCAGGGGAAATCAAGGACTTTCAAAGACATGTACTAGAGTTGGGTGGATTGTGTCAGTGGTGTCAAAGTGTGAATTATATTCAGTGGCCCTTTTTCTCATTAAAAAAAGAAGAAGCTATTTAGAGTTATTTGTGTTTTAAACTTTTTTGTTTACTAGAGTAAAAAATGAAACATAATTTGCTTTAAATTTAACTTACAAATTTTCTAATCTATTTATACATTTGGTAAATGTTATATAAAATAGAGTAACTTTTGGAGGGAATTTTGATTAGTCTTTGATAAACCCAAGTTACACAAACTAAATTCCCCTTAAAACAATCAGTCTCATTTAAAAAGGTAGATAATTAAGTTCCCTTTAAAAATTTAAACTTATAAATTAAAATCACCCACTTCATATGACTGATTGGGCAAATTCATAATTTCAACAAGCAATATTTTAAACAAATCTTTTAAGTTTAAATAAATTAACTTTACGAATATAGCAAATTTCAATTTTTCCTAAGCATTCCAATACTGATTGCAAATTTACTGTTATGCATTTCAATAAGAACAAACATTAAATTACAGGAACCAATTGCATGTATGAAATTGAAATCAAAACTCTAAACACTTAGATCTTTGGTAGTCTTCTTATTCAAAGTGTGGTCAGAGGAACAGAAGCATGGGTATCACAAAGAGTTTATTAGAAAGGCAGAATCTCAGGCCCTACCTAGAACAACTAAATCAGATTCTAGAGCCCTAGTAGACTAAGAGGGAGCAGGAGAGGATATTTACAATAATGTTATATTTAATTTATTTTCTTTTATTTTTTACATTTTCATCTACTCCCCTATACTTCCTCCACCTACACCTTCCCTTCTCTCTGCAATTACCATACTGTTGTCCGTATCCATGAGTCTCTCTCTTTTTTATTTTCTTTTTTGGTAAATCCCTCCATCCCCTAGACCCCACCCGCAGAGGTATCAGCTGCTTTCTATCTACAAGTCTATCTTTATTTTGTTTAGTAGTTCAGTTTGTTCATTAAATTATTCCATTTTTGGAAATTTATCCAAAGAAACCCAAAACACGAATTCAAAAGAATATGTTCCCATATGTTTATCGCAGCATTATTTACAATAGCCAATATGTGGAAGCAGCCCAAGTACCCATCAGTAGGTCAGTGGATAAAAAAGCTGTGGTGCATTTATACAATGGAATACTACTCTGCTATAAAAAGGAAGAAAATTTTACCCTTTGTGACAGCTGGGATGGACCTGGAGAACATTATGCTAAGTGAAATAAGCCAGTCAGAGAAAGATAAGTACCATATGATTTCATTCATATTTACAATTATTTTTGAGCTGGTCATGTGATCCATCTGTTCTTCCTTCCCTCCCTTTCTAGTAGCATATAGCAATCCAGAAAGAAAATTATTCCATCAATCTCATATTAAAGTTCTGTAATTCAATGCAGCAGAAATATTGCTATATAGTTGTGTGTGTGTGTTTTTTTAAAGAGGTATTAGTAAAAGGTAGGATCAATTCCAGGACCCATACTGGGCATGAAAGAAAAATAAATAATAAGAAAATGGATCCTTCATTGGATGGAAGTTGCTGCCTGAATCAGCTGAAGAGAATATAAACTGGTAGGACTTTCACTATGAGCTGGATACCAAAGTCTTTTAGAAAGTGGGATGGGCAGTGGTGCAAACTGGTATAGCTACATTTCTTGAGCAGAAAATAGAAGAAGGAGGAAGAAGGAAAGGGGAAGGAGGAGGAGGAGAAAGAGGAGAAGCACCTGTGAACATAACATAAATAAATACCTGGCTGAAGTAAGCAGGGCCTGCCTTACCCTGAGCCTAGCTAGGCCACCATGTGGCAGTCAGCTGGAAAGAGGAACAAGATCAGGTAGATGAAAAACACTCTTACAAGCAACCAGTCTGCTGACACAACAGTGCCGTTGGAAAGCAAAGCCCTGTCACTACCTCTCCATCAATAATGCAGCCATGCAACCCTGTCTCCACACTTACAGTACGCTGGAGAGACAAAGTTTCTGCTATGTCTTGAGAAGGAAGAGGCAGGTGACCATCAGAACAGACTATATCGGATGCATCACTGTATCTGGGCAAAGTAAAGAATTGGGGGCAGGGGGGTCTGAATAAACAGAGCAGTATTCCCTGGGGCGGGCCACACTACACTGCTTCCACGGAGGCATCCTTATTCTCAGCTTGGTTTTAAGGTGAGGGCAGCTATGGTAAAGGAAGCTGCACTGGAAAGTGAGGTGCTACCGCAGGCACTGGAAAGCCAGAAGGGTTTTAGGAAAGTGGGACTAATCCAATGGTCAGAGGGGACTGTGTTCTTCCAGACGGAAGGCGTCCAAGAACTTCGAGGGGGGAGTCAAATGCTTATCATTAGAAGCATCATAGTCTACTTCTTGTAACCGTTAGTGTAGTTTAGGACAAAGGTTACAAATGCAAAAACACAATTTATATCTGGTGGTATTGGACAAACCAAACCAAAGCACACCAGAATTCTGTTCATTCTCTGTTTGTTCAAATGTGCTGCTGAAATGCATGCCGCACCCAACTGCTCTAGGTTTGGGCCCAGAGAGAAGCCCTTACAAGTAAAACCCACCTCTCCCTGGCACTCTTCAGCTCCTGGAGCTGGAGCTTCATCAGAGCCTCATTGGCACGCCTCTGCTTTCGTAGCCGACTACAATTCCCAGAAGTCTAGTGGCTCAAAGTTACCCTGAAGGTTTTGATTTAACTGCTAGATTACAATAATTTTGTGTAGGAATTAATTCAAAAGGAATATTTTTTTCATTCAAGGTCTAGAGCCATATTATAGAGTAGATGTCCCTACAATGTCCACTAACCAAGCCTAATGTCTGCTTTTCCCTTTGTGCCAGACTGAATAGATTTATAAGAATCTGTTGGAAGCCAAGGTTATGTCTACAGTAGACAAATTTGTTATAATTTTAGCAATCACAGTGCTTTTGAAAGTCACTGTGATTACAAAGTAATAATTTAAAGAATGGAGAAATGAATTATTTTTCATTTGACAGAAAGATATCTGGAATATGGTGAGGATTTGGGGCAATTAATGAATCATTTTCTACATAATGCTTTATGTGAATAGTTTAAAGCAAACATATGGGTTGACTTAAAGAGTCAGTTTTTTTCCTGGAGCTTACTACTCCTGGGCAATGGGTCCTCTGTATGTTTTCAGGCTACAGATTTAAATAATAATTGATTTATCATTAAGACTATATTGCAATGGGCTATGACATATTTAACAAAATTTTGATGACTTAAAAATTTTCATCCAGCAAAGATTGTTTTGTTCTAAGGCCACTCGTGTGCTGTGCCAATGGACCTCTAACTTGAGCAGTTGCACTACTCAGAGAAGAATGATTGCTCCCTTTTAATTTATGGTTTAGAGAATGTTGTAGAGATCAAGCTGAAAAATTAATTTCAGATTGGTCCCAGAGGGGTTGCTTCGCCTGGTTCTGTTAATTCACTTTGGGAGGAGCCCTATTAAAGTTGATGAAAATGGCAGAGATGCACTAGCCCATTTCTAATCGAGATTCTGTTTGAAACAGACCTCATCCTTCTAATTAGAGTTGTTAGAATCCATTTGATTTTATTAGTAATAATTAACATTTATGGTACTCCAGTTTACAAAGTACTTTCTCATGATCAATTTTAAATTATCATAATAATCTAATGAAGTAGGGCATTAGGTTCTTATTTCCACTATCACAAATTACAACAAATTTCTTGGCTTAAAAAATGCAAATTTATTATACTACATTTTTTTGAGGTCAGTAATTCAAAACAGGTGTCATGAGGCTAAAATCAAGCTTGGGCAGGACTTTACTCCTTCTGGAGAATCTGATTTCTTGCCCTTTCTAGCTTCTAGGGGCTGCCTGTGTTCCTTGGCTCATGGCGCCTTCCACCTTCACCTTCAGTGAGCAATGTACAGTGCAGTCCTCATGCCATATCCCTCTGACTCTGTTTCTTTCATCACATCCCCTGCCTCCCTCTTTCACTCGTGAGGATCCTTGTGATTGCACGGCTTGTATCCCCAGATAATCCAGGATAATCTCCCTCACCTTAGATTCTTAATTTAGTCCTATGGCATTTTTATTGATCTTGGGGTGACATGTTGAGAATTGCTTAGACAATTTTACCTCAAGACTTATTATCAATAATACCCACCATATTTTCCAGTTAACCATTTAACTAATAGTAAAGAGGATAAATTCTGATGGTGACAGCTTCGATAAAGTATATATCTACAGTTTCTCTTAAAAATAGAACATAGTTTTGAGTTCCCACAGCACAATAGGAACTGCTTGAATTTTAGCATTTTTACATAATCTGACATAACCACATTGATCAGCAAGGAAGGCAAATAAAATAATTCATACACCTAAAACATGCATTACGTTACATTACACCTACAACATACCCAAGCATCAAAGAATCACCTCTGTGGGATTTGGAGAACAAAGGGAACCACCAGAAAAATGGTGAAACACTATAGCTACTATAACTACTGCATGAATAATCAAGTCCGGTGTCTCTGACCCAGGTGACTCATGTCTTCTGTCAACCTCCACAAAGCTGGCAGGTTATCTTCTATACTTACAAGGAGGGCAGAATGCCAGACGTTTCACTGTATCGGGCAGTTTTAAGGAACAAAGGTAACAGTAAAATGTTGACTAAATCTAAATAAGCATTAAGTATAAATAATATTAATAACAAGGACTAATTTATAAGAGGTACAACTGCACTTCACTTTATTGTGTTTGACAGATGGTGCACTGTTTTCAAATTGAAGGCAAAACCCTCCAACAGAAAAAAGATGACGACTCACCTTATTGTGCTACTCACTTTATTTCAGTGGTCTAAACCTGAACCCACAATATCTTTGAGGTATGCCTGTATTTAAAAACCATGGAGAGTAGATAAAACATAGAAATTACCAAAAGGAGATAGGGTAGTTTAGAGTTGAAATGCCCTAAGATGCTTATATAGACCAAATTTATAGTAAATTTATGTATTGTTATGCATGTGTATCAAAAACTTAAGAAACCCACTAAAATAAATGAAATAGAATTCATGACATCTAAGTCAGTAGAAGGAAAAATAGAAAATATAACATCAATTTTCCAAGTGGCTGAAATTAATGTCAGAAGAGAAAAGAAGCAAAAACTAAAAGTGGTCAATAGAAAACACAAAATAAGATGGCAGAAGAAAGGTCAACTGTAGCAGTAATCACAATGAATATAAGGAATAAAACTTGCTACTTGAAAGATAGGTATTTTCACACTAGACTTAAATCCCCCTCTACTCTGCAATGACACATACACAAAAACTGACAAACAAAGAATGGGAAAAAATTACCAGGAAGTTCTAATTGAATACAGTTTGCATGGTGATTTGATATGGAACAAGGCATTTAACATTTAATAAGTACATCAACAAATATTCAGCATTTGAGTAAATGAAGGTTTCCCTGAATTAAGGTGCCACGACACTACGCATTGTTTTAAGATTGTTCATCACAAATACAGCTATGTCAAACCGTTAATGCAGCTAATGGGGTATTGACCTTAACTCAAGCCCTTTTAGTGTAGCAATATGTTAACATCTGTTTCCTGGTTATTAGAAATTGCCCTAAAATATCTCCTTTATTCAGAAAAATTATCACTATAGACATTTTTCAAAATCTGAGTCTCCTTTCTGGGAAGATTCTGAATAAATCTGGGCCTAAGTGGCATTGTCTCATACTTCTTGTTAAAGATAAATGCTAGATGATAGATAGATAGATAGATAGATAGATAGATAGATAGATAGATAGATAGATAATGGATGGATGGATGATAGATAGATAATGGATGGATGGATGATAGATAGGTAGATTGACAGACAGACGGACGAACGGACAAACGGATGGATGGATGGATAGATAGATAGATAGATAGATAGATAGATAGATAGATAGATAGATAGAAATTTTAAAATACCTTATTAAAAGACTAGAAAGAATGATTCCATTCACCCCAATGGTCCCTTGCTCGACTTTGTTCTTCACATGTCAAATTGAAGAATCTCAAACCCCAGTACCACCCCGACACTACTGAATTAACTGTTGCTGGGATTTATTTTGCTCATTTTATACTGGCTCAGTGTTCTAGCTCAGAGGGGCAACCCTCCCCACACGTTAATCAGTAACTTATGCATCACACTGTTAAATATCGGAAGCAACCTCAATTCCTCAATTAGACAGACCCATTTAAAAGGTTCCCTACACCAGTCCTTCCATGTGTGGAGCCCCCTGACTAAGAGCATCAGCATTATCTGGGAACTTGTTAGAAAAGCACGTTCTGGGGCCCCACCCCACATTTTCTGAATCAGAAACTCGGAGTGAGTCCTAGCAAGATGCTTTAACAAGACTTTCAGGTAAGTTTGATTACTTAAGGACTCTGATTCTCTGAACAAGTTCAAGATTAGCTTCCAAACCCAACAACAAAATACACAAATAAGTTAAATCAAATGACAGAAAGTAGTTCTGGATTCTTTGGGCTTTATTTTTCTTACTTAAATACCTACAAGACTGAGATAAATATGGCACTCGAATCATTCCAGTTTCTAGGAAATACGAGGATAACTTCCATTTTTCTAACATGACTGGCCCATTTACAACATGTTATCGCCCATCACTACAGTCATGTTGTAATGTCCTGATCTACTTGTTACACAGAACAAGACACATAAATAGACTTTTAAACAAAAAATTCTCTAACCTCTATGATCACTAGGTAAAAAGCTAAGAAATGATGAGAGAGGACTTTAACATTCATTCCCAAGTTTAGGGTTTTTAAATAAGGTCTTCTAATAGTTTCATGAGTAAAAGAACAGCTAAGCTGACATTTTAAAGTAAAATAGAAGTTAAAATATTTGTTGTGTGTGTTATTTAAAGGAAATGCTGGTAAGTTGGTTTGTCTAAGGCTCACATCAGCTTTGGGATTTGACAAATACCAGTATTAAACATAAACAAACAGGTATTTGTCTTGAGCCATGGAGTTAAACCTAAACAATTAATGTTCTTTATGAGCACATAAATTTACCAAAGCAACCCAGAGGAAACCATCACTCATCTTTAATCCTTTTTATAATCTTTGAGATGGTAGAGGATACTTGCAGCCATGATTCCATAAAACTATTAGTGACAAACACTGATTCCTCAGTGAAAACAGCAGAATATAGCCATGTGTTAATATAAAACTTCAGGCCAGAGGTAGAGGCAGGAGCTAGATTTTCTGAAACATCAAGTATTCTTTTATGTTCCAAGCTATTTTAGCTGACTAAAAAGTAACAACGCTTGCAAATTCAGCACAAATGTTCACATATGTTATATTGTCATCAGTTCTTGTTCACTACTTACGAGTTTGACAGTTCAAGAGAAGAGTAACCAAGATGGTTAAAATCTATAACCCCTGTCATATAAGGACTTCTTGAAGAAACGATTTATTTTTAGAATATAAAAGATAAAACTTTGAAGGTGTTTCTACTACATGAAGGAAGATTATTTTCTACATATTTAGCTCCGTAACATGAAAGTAGGACCAACAGGGAAAAAAAGTATTGGGGGAAAACTGATTAAAGAAAGACCCATTAAAATTGTTTCCTAGTAATTTGAGCTAGCCTAAATTAAAATAAAGTACTCTGTGAAGTGGTAACTCACCATTCCCGCAATGTCTGAACAGAGGAGGGATGGTGATGTTCCCCGACATTCTGCATTACATGAAAAAGAAAATACATTATAGTGGATAAGAGCAGGAATCTGTGACCTTGGGCAAATTATCTCACTATTCTGTCCTTTAATACTCTCATCTATACATTGGAAGAGAAATAGTTACATCTCAGGGCTTTTGTTAGTTTTCAATAGATAAGGCAAGGGAAAGATTTACCACTGTACCTGGTACACAGTAAGTGCTTAATAAATACAAAATATACATATAACTAATAACATAGTAATAACGAATCTAATAATAAATATCATAATAACGCAAATGCTCTGCAAAAAGAAAGCTTTGTGACACGCTTCTTATTTTAACCAGAAATTCTAATTTTCTATTTTGTCTGTTTGGCAGGAAATATTATATATTATATCTCTATGGGCCTCTCGGTGCATTAGTAAGTCATTCTACCAAATTGATCAAGATTTGTAGACACAACTGGACTTGGTGTCTTTGGTATATTATTGCCATCAGTTATTTGTTTAATTATAGAAATGTAACCCATCCCGATCCATTGCCATGTGACTTGCAGCACTATGTAAGTGGAGTATATGTCTCCATACCATTGCCAGCCTTGGCCACGTGACCTGCTTTGGAGAGAACATAATGTGAGCCCCAAGCAAGCTGGAGCTTAAAGACACACTGGTTGTTTCTGGAAGGCCTGTTGTTAGTTCCCTCTACCAGAGGACATGTAGAAAGAACATATATTATGGAGCTGAAATGCAGAGAGAAAATGTAGTAGACAGGTTGTTTCTTCCATGTGCATCTCAGACCGTGAGGACATGTGGAGCGGAGCTGCAGTTGCCGATTTGCCAGCTGCCAAAATGTAATGAGAGCAAGAAACAAATGTTTGTTATTGTAAATTAATGGGATTTTATGATTGTTGCTACTGAAGCAAATCTGAAAAACGAAGAAATTTGAACCAGGATAAAGAAATTGGTACCAGAAGTAGGGTGATGATTCAACAATACATAAAATACGAGGCCCTGGCCTTGGAGACAGGGAGTAGGGGGTGAGGAAAATGTTGTTTGAGGCTGAGAAAAATGGTGGCCTGTGTCACGCAGTGGTGTGATATGGATTTAAAATGTCCTCTGTGATGGCATGGAAGTCAGCTAACGTACCTGTAAACGTGTGGCATTAGGCAAATAGATTGCAAAGCAAGGGTTTTGCAAGGATGCCGGGTTGCTATCATTAGCTGCCTTTGACAGAGTGCTATAAGGGGAAATGAAGCTCAGTGGGTTTGGGATGGATGTATATAGAGAGAACCCAGAAATCCAGTTCTAGCAGAGTTGAAAGATGCAGTTATCTTTTCATGTACAACCAGTAAAAGAAAATATTGAACCCGACCAGTATGGCTCAGTGGTTGAGCGTCGACCCATGCACCAAGAGGCCGCCAGTGCCATTCCCAGGCAGGGCACATGCCCAGGTTGTGGGCCTGATCCCTAGTGAGGGGCATGCAGGAGGCGGCCAATCAATGTTCTCTCTCGTTGATGTTTATATCTCTCTCTCCCTCTCCTTTCCTCTCTCTCTCTCTAAAACCAATAAATGAAAAAAAGAAAATATTGAGAAATGTTTGAGCAACAAAACTGAGACTAGATCTCAAGGTAAAGACTGAATCTTGAATGTGGTCATCACCTCCTCCTTACTTAAACATTGTAAATGTTATAAGACTGCCAAGAGACAATCTTTTAGTTGGGAAAAAATGCTCAGAATACAGAGAGTATGTGTTGGGATCACCCAGATAACCAATAAACTCAAAATAAAACTATAGAGAGGGAGTCTCAGATAGAATTGTGGATATAGCTATTGGCACATGGAATAGTTTGGAAGCCAATAAAAGTTTGACAGATTGTATTGGCAAAGGTGGCACCAACCAGGATTAACAAAGACCATGGCAACTCAAAACTTAAAATAATTTTTGTGGCCCCCAATTCTTCCTATTAGAAATTATGCTGAGCCCTGGCTAGTTTGGATCGGCAGTTAGAGCATGGGCCTGTGGACCAAAGAGTCTCTGGTTTGATTCCGGTCAAGGACACCGTACCTAGGTTGCATTTTGGTCCCTAGCCCTGGTCATGATCGTGCAGGAGGCAACCAATTGATGTGTCTCTCTCATGTTGATGTTTTTCTCTCTCTCTCTCCCTCCCACTCCATCTGAAGATAAATGGAAAAAATATCTTTGGGTGAGGATTTTTTAATATTTTATTTTTTTTATTTTATTTTTTGCACAGATAGAGTGGGAGGGAGAGAGAGAAAGAGAGAGAGAGAGGAGAACATCGATGTGAAGGGACACATCAAGTGGCTGCCACCCGCACGACCAATCAGGGCCGGGGACAAACTGCAAACATCGAGTGGCTGCCACCCGCACGACCAACCAGGGCCGGGGACAAACTGCAACCGAGGTACATGCCCTTAGCGGGAACCGAGCCCGGGTCTCTCGGGACCGCAGGCGGATGCTCTAACCGCTGAGCCAAACCGGCCAGGGCAGGGTGAGGATTTTTTTTAAAAAAGACAGAAATTATGCTAATAAATCTGCTCAGTACCCAAGCAGAACATATTCCACAAAGCTCTCTTCAGATATGGCCAAAGACAGTGGAAAAAAAGAAAGGTCACCTCAGAAGTTGAAGTCAAGAGCTATAGAAAACCATGAACCAAGAGCTCTCAGAACTGAGGTGTATTAAGGAACTTTTTTAGCATTTTATTAGGTTGTGTCTTAGGTTTGATTTGCTTATATATTTTTCCACAATGGTTTTCTAAGCCTTTTTGAATTTGTGGCTTGATGTGTTTTATTCATTTTGTCTAATTCTCAAACATCTCTTCTAATTTTTAAAATCATTTCCTTTCTCCTCCCCTGCTGAGATTTTTATTACTTGTGTATTAGAATAATTTACTATTTTTCCATGTATCTCTTCTTTTGCATCCTTTTACTCTCTTCAAGTCTTAGTATTAATGTGTTCTTCTGACTTACTTTCAGGAAAAAAAAAAAAAAAGAATAGAAATAGACCTATAATTTTCATCTCTTTAGCTATGTCTAATCTGTTGTTAAACCCATATACCCATATCTTGATTTCAGTTATTTTATTTTTTAAATATTTTTTCATACACTATTATTCTTCAGTCCATAATTTCTTGACTATTTTAATCAGAGATATTTTTAAGTTCATATCTGATATCTGCAATAATTATATGACATGTGTTTATTGTTCTTCTTTTCATTTTTGTTTAATTTATCTAGTCCTCTGGTGTGTCTGGTTATTTTTCATTATATGCCAGGCACTGTTTGTGTGTGTGTGTGTGTGTGTGTGTGTGTGTGTATGTGTGTGTGTGTGTGTGTATATATCTATCTATATATATATATTTAACTAGAAAAATAATCATTTATTCTATTTACCTAAGATAATTTTATTGTATGCCCATGGTTCTGAAAAACTAATAAATTCCTACTATTACTCTAAAAAATGTCACAGTTTAAAAATTATATATTAAGCCCTGGCTGGTTTGGCTCAGTTGTTAGAGCGTTTGCCCATAGAATTATGGGTTCAATTCCCAGTCAAAGGCACGTACCTGGTTGCAGGTTCAATCCATGGCCCCAGTTGGGGTCGTGCAGGAGGCAGCCGGTTGATGTGCTTCTGTCACATTGATGCCCCACCCCCCATCTCCCTCCTCTCCATCCTATCTGAAAACCAATGGGAAAATATCCTCAGGTGAGGATTAAAAAACAAAACAAAATTATACATTAAAATATGAATTGTGTGGGTTCACCCTGGCTATAACATGATTTAAGCCATAAAAAAAAGTGGGTGAGGGCGTACAGCAGTGAAGACACTTCAGCAACCCCAAAGGCCAGTCGACGCTCGGAGGAGTGAAACAGCACGTGGGAGAGGCTCTGAGGCTTGCGCAGCACCGCTGGGCGTGGAACAAGAGCGATGAGGAAAAACGGGTCTGAAGACATCGCAAGCGATGGAGCATGAGAGACCCTACAAGTAGATGATATTTCTGTAAGCAATGGAAAGCCATTGACAGGCAAAGATATAGCCGTAGGAGATTTTGGAGGAAATGGTAGTAACCCATAGGAGAGATGATATTGACATGAATAAAGGCACAGAGAATTTTAAAAAAGGGAGAGAGAGAGAGAAGGAATCATTCAAGGAACATAGGAAGTAAAATCAAATAACATTTAGTGCCTGAGTATGAGGAGGTACAGGGACAAGGATGACTCCTATATATACTCAATCTCACTGGGGAGACTATGTGAACACACATTTCCAAGAAATTTTACTAAGAAGAAGAAAAAATGGCGGCGGTGTGAATGGAGCTACACAGACCATCTCCCAGGACCAAACTGGATTTACAAAGAAAATAAAGACAAATCATCAGGAAAGGGCAACGGAAAGGCAGCCTGGAGGACCACATAACCAGGGACACTGACTCAATCCTGGTAGGCTTGCGAGGACGCGAGAGGGGGCCAGGAGCCCACGGTCCGCAGCGGCCCGGGCTGGGACGAGCGGACTCAGCTGGGACCAGGGGACTCGGCTGGAATCTGCTGCCGCCTTGGCTGCGTCCGCGACCGCAGCGGAGTCCTGCGAACTCGGCTGAGTGCTACACCCTCGGCTGGTGCCGCAGACTCGGCTGCCCTTAGCTGGGAGCAGTACCCTTGGGTTAAAAGTCTCAGGCGGCTCCATGACGCAAAGTCTGGACAGAGGCTAAATTGGCAGCAGCCACTCACCTTGGGCTCCGGCAAAGGCAGACTGGACTGGAACTGTGTGGGAACACTCAGGATTTGGAGGGTGCTCAGAGCATTTGCTGAGTGCAGCCACGCAGGACTGTGGTCATCTTACTCCTTCCCAGAGCCCTGGGGAGAGGCAGCAGCTCCTCCCTCAGAGATTCAACCCCACCTGGTGGCCATTGAAATGCTAATTGAGGCCCATTAACAACCAGCATCTGCCCCACCCTCGGGAAATTTTCTTACACTGACCACCTGAGGGAGTTTTTCAGGCAACTCAGACACCAAGGTTCTTCAGGTGAGCTCTACTAACAGTCTCCAGGCAAAAAAGCTAGAGGAAAGTTAAGACTTGAAAGTGGTGGTTAAAGTGGGTCCTCCCTGCCTCATCCAAACCCAGGAGAGGGAGTCACAAATAGCAGAACACCAACACCCACAGGGAAAATTCAGCAGACTCCAAAGCCCACTGTGATAGCCAAAATGGTGAAAAACAGAAACAAAAGCCAAATGAAAGAACAAGAGACCTCTACCGAAGATGAGATAAATGAGGTGCAGTTAAGCAAGTTAACAGAACTAGAATTCAGAGCCATGATCTTGAGGAAACTGAAAAGCATGTGTAAGGACATGAGCACCATGAGTAAAGACATAGAAATGTTGAAAATCAACCAGTTGGAAATTAAAAACGACATATCAGAAATGAAAAACACAAAGCAGAGTAGAGGAAGCTGAGGACCAGATCAGTGAATTAGAAGACAGGGTAGAAAAAAATCAACCAATCAGAAAACCAAAAGGAAAAAACTATTAAAAAACAGAAAGACAGCTTAAGAGAACTGTGGGACAACTGGAAACGTAATAATATTCTCATCATAGGAGTCTCCGAAGAAGAAGAAAATGAGCAAGGGTTAGAGAATATATTCACAGAAATAGTGACAGAAAACTTCCCTAATTTGGTGAAGGAAGAAGGCATTCAAGTTCAAGAAGCACAGAGAGCCCCAAGTAAGAAGAACCCGAACAGGCCCACACCAAGACACATAGTAATCAAGCTTCCAAAAATTAAAGACAAAGAGAGAATCCTAAAAGCAGCAAAAGATAAACAACAAAGAAAGAAAACCCCGTAAGGCTCTCAGCTGACTTCTCACAAGAAACACTACAGGCCAGAAGGGAATGGCATGAAATAATCAAGGTCATGAAAAACAAGGATCTGAATCCAAGACTACTCTACCCAGCAAGGCTATCATTCAAAATAGAAGGTCAAATAAACAGCTTCCCAGACCAAAAAAAGGCTAAGGGAATATATTAGCACCAAACCAGCACTGCAAGAAATGTTAAAAGGACTGCTGTAATTAGCAGTAGAAATGGGAAGAAAATTAGAACCACACTAAACAAAAATGGCAATAAATAAGTACATATCAATAATCACCTTAAATGTAAATGCATTGAATGCTCCCATAAAAAGACACAGAGTAGCTGATTGGAAAAGAAAGCATGACTCATCTATATGTTGTTTACAAAAGACCCACCTCACAACAAAAGCCTCACATAGATTGAAAGTGAAGGGATAGAAAAAAATCATCCAAGCAAATGAAAAGGAAAAAAAAGCTGGGGTTGCAATACTCATATCTGATAAAATAGATTTCGAAATGAAGGCCATAACTAGAGACAAAGAAGGCCACTACATGATATTGAAAGGATCTATCCAACAGGAAGATATAACCTTGGTCAACATATATGCACCCAATATAGGAGCACCAAAATATATTACAAATCTTCTGGAGGACTTCCAAGGAGAAATCAATACCAATACAATCATAGCAGGGGACTTCAACACCCCGCTGAAACCACTGGATAGATCCTCTAGACAAAAAATTAACAAGAAAACAGAGACTCTGAATGAAGCACTAGACCAAATGGATTTAATAGATACCTACAGAGAATTACACCCCAAAACTACAGAATTCACATTCTTTTCAGGTGCACATGGGACATTCTCAAAGATAGACCACATATTAGGGCACAAACTAAGTCTATACAAGTTCAAGAAGACTGAAACCATATCAAGCATCTTCTCAGATCACAATGGCATGAAACTAGAAATCAATTGCAAGAAGAACATACAAAGACATTTGAACACATGGAAGCTAAATAGCATGTTATTAAACAATGAATGGGTCACCAAGGAGATCAAGGAAGAAATCAAAAACTTCCTGGAAACCAATGAAAATGAATACACAACAACACAAAATCTATGTGATGCAGCAAAAGCAGTTCTAAGAGGAAATTTCATAGCACTACAGGCTTACCTCAAAAAAGAAGAAAAATCTCTAATAGACTATCTAACCTCACAACTTAAAGAACTAGAGAGCAAACAAAAAGAAAACCCCAGAGCAAGTAGAAGGAAGGAAATAGTAACGATCAGAGCAGAAATAAATAACATAGAGACCAAAAAAACAATTCAAAGGATCAATGAAAGAAAGAGCTGGTTTTTCGAAAAAATAAACAAGATTGATGGACCCTAAGCTAGACTCACCAAGAAACAAACAGAGAGAACCCAAATACACAAACTCAGAAATGAAAGAGGAAAAGTAACAACTGACACCACAGAAATACAAAAGATCGTTAACAACTACTATGAACAATTATATGGCAACAAATTTGACAATCTAAGCAAAATGGACAAATTTCTAGAAACACATAGTCTCCCAAAACGAGACCAGGAAGAGATAGAAAACTTGAACAGACCAATAACAACTAAGGAAATTGAAGAGGTAATCAAGACTCTCCCAGCAAACGAAAGCCCAGGCCCGGATGGCTTCATGCGGGAGTTTTACCGAACATTCAAAGAAGAACTAATACCCATTCTCTTCAAACTATTTCAAAAAATTCAAGAAGAAGGAAGACTTCCAAACTTGTTTTATGAAGCCAGCATAATTCTAATTCCAAAACCAAAAAAAAGACACTACAAAGAAAGAAAATTACAGGCCAATATCCCTGATGAACATAGATGCCAAAATCCTGAACAAAATACTAGCAAATCGGATCCAGCAATACACCAAAAAAATTATCCACCATGACCAAGTGGGATTCAACCCAGGGATGCAAGGCTGGTACAATATTCACAAATCAATAAACGTGATACACCACATAAATAAAATGAAGAATAAAAACCACATGATCATATCAATAGATGCTGAAAAAGCCTTCGACAAAACCCAGCATCCATTTCTGATAAAAACGCTCAGCAATGTGGGAATAGAGGGATCATATCTAGACATAATAAAGGCCATATATGAAAGACCTACAGCCAACATCATATTCAATGGGCAAAACTAAAAGCATTTTCCTTAAGAACAGGAACAAGGCAAGGATGCCCACTTTCGCCACTCTTATTTAACATAGTACTGGAAGTCTTAGCCACAGCAATCAGACAGGAAGAAAAAATAAAAGGGATCCAAATTGGAAAGGATGACATTATTTGCAGATGACATGATACTATACGTAGAAAACCCTAAAGACTCCATCAAAAATTTACTAGACTTAATGAATGAATTTGGCAAAGTAACAGGATACAAAATTAACATCAAGAAATCGATGGCATTCTTATACACCAAGGATGAACTCACAGAAATAGAAACTAAGAAAAATCCCATTTGGTAAATCCCATTTACCATTGTGGCATAAAAATTAAGATACCTAGGAATAAACTCAACAAAAGAAATAAAGGACATATTTGCAGAAAACTACAGGTCATTGAAAAAAGAAATAGAGGAAGATATAAAAAAGTGGAAGCACATACCCTGTTCTTGGATTGGAAGAATTAACATCATTAAAATGTCAATATTACCCAAAGCAATCTATAGATTCAATGCAATCCCCATCAAAATACCAATGACATACTTCACAGAATTAGAACAAGTACTTCAAAAGTTCATATGGAACCAAAAAAAGACCTCGAATAGCCACAGCAATCTTGAAAAAGAAGAACAAAGTTGGAGGGATCACATTACCAGATTTCAGGTTATACTACAAAGCCACCATAATGAAACAGCCTGGTACTGGCACAAGAACAGGCATATAGACCAGTGGAACAGAACAGAGAACCCAGAAATGGACCCAAGGCAATATGCTCAATTAATATTTGACAAAGGTGGCAAGAGCATACAGTGGAGTAAGGACAGCCTCTTTAATAAATGGTGCGGGGAAAACTGGACAGCTACATGCAGAAAAATGAATCTAGACCATCAACTTACGCCCTACACAAGAATAAACTCAAAATGGATAAAAGACTTAATTGTGACTCATGAATCCATAAAAATCCTGGAAGAAACTGTAGGCAACAAAATTTCAGACATCATACGCAGCAGAATTTTCACTGACACATCACCTAAGGCAATAGAAACAAAGGAGAAAATGAACACATGGGACTACATCAAACTCAAAAACTTCTGCACAGCGAAAGATACAATTATCAAAACGAAAAGTCTACCCACTGTATGGGAGAGCATAATTGCCAATGATATATCAGATAAGGGGTTAATTTCCAATATATAGAGAGTGCTCATACAACTCCACAAAAGGAAGACAAAGAACCCAATTAAAAAATGGGCAGAGGAACTAAATAGACACCTCTCCAAAAGGACATACAAATGGCTAAGAGACATATGAAGAAATGCTCATCATCACTAATCATCAGAGAGATGCAAATTAAAACAACAATGAGGTATCACCTCACACCTGTCAGAATGGCCACCATCAACAAATCATCAAACAACAAGTGTTGGCGAGGGTGTGGAGAAAAGGGGACTCTCGTACACTGCTGGTGGGAATGCAGACTGGTGCAGCCACTATGGAAAACAATATGGTATTACCTCAAAAAATTAAAAATTGAACTTCCATTTGACCCAGTGATCCCACTTCTAGGAATATACCCTAAGAAGCCTGAAACACCACTCAGAAAGAATATATGTACCCCCATGTTTGTAGCAGCACTATTTACAATAGCTAAGATCTGAAGACAGCCCACGTGTCCATCAGTAAATGAATGGGTAAAAAAGTGGTGGTACATATACACAATGGAGTACTATGCAGTTGTAAGAAAGAAAGATCTCTTATCCTTTGAGACGACCTGGAGGGACCTGGAAAGTATCATCCTAAGTGAAACAAGCCAAACAGAGAAGGACAAGTATCATATGATCTCACTTATTTGTGGAATGTAATGAACATAACAGTCTGAGGAATGGGGTAGTCCCAGAGACGTGGAAGTGGGGTACAGACTGACAATCCCCAGAAAAGGGGGTGGTGGGGGAGAGATAAACCACAGAACTTATATGCATGTATGCATGAATAGTGGACATGGACAACAAACTGGGGACAGGGCAGGGAGGGGGGGGGGGAATCGGTGGGTGAAAAAGGAGAAACATCTGTAACAAAAATTAATAAAAAAGAAAAGAAAAAGATTTAAAAAATTTTACAAAAAAGAAATTTTACTAAAAATTGTATTCAATGTATGCTTTTGGCTGTGAACTATCTATCCTAATATTGTGAAAATAAGAAAAACCCAAGGGAGAGTGTGAGAGAGGGTCACAAAACAAAAGATAAACAATGTTGTTCGTAACAGTAGCAGAATGGCTCAAATATTTCAGAACCACGCCTACTGTTACGGAGAAATTAACACCCTCAAAATCTGGGGCAGATTTCTTTTTCTGGAAGGAGACTGTATTAGTCAGCTCAGGCTACCATAACAAAATGCCACAGAGTGGTATGTGAGGGGTATATGAACATGCATTTCTCCCTGTTCTGGGAGTGGGAAGTCCAAGATCAAGGTGCCAGCTGATTTGATTCCTGGTAAAACTCTTTTTCTGGCTCCTTCTCACTTTCTTTCTCACCTTGTCCTCTGTTGGGTGGGGTGGGGGGACTGAGAGAGTGTCTTTCACTCTTTCTCTTCTTATAAGGCCACAGCCTCATTAGGTTAGGGCCCCATTGTAGGAAGTCACTTAATCTTACCTCCTCAAGACCTTAGCTTCAGATACCGTCACATGGGGGTGTCAGTGCTCCAACATATAACTTTTAGGGACACAGAACATTACAGCACTTTTTTTTTTTCTTTATTGACTTTTAGGGAGAGGGAGAGGAAGATAGAAACATCAATGAGAGAGAACATCGATTAGCCACCTCCTGCATGTCCCCCACTGAGTATTTGACCCACAACCTGGGCATGTGCCCTGATTGGGAATCGAACCGGTGACCTCTTGGTGCATGGGTCGACGCTCAACCACTGAGCCACACCGGCCGGGCCATTACAGCACTTTAATGATCCTTCCAGTGTTGTTTCAGGTTTGTGTTTGGTTCAGCCAGTGAGAGGTGTTGATAATCTATTCAAGAACCCAGAAGATATGAATCAACGAAACCTTCATTACTGCCTTCTGAAAAGGCAGCTGAAAAACACAGATGTTCATGCTTTAGTAGCTAAGAAGGTGGGGGAAAAATAGCAAAAAGAAAATTAAAAACTTAAGTCAATATAATCATACTAACAGCAGGGAATGGCATCATCTCTGACGCCTGCTGTTACTGGATGAACGCTTGTGTGTCAGGAGGGATGGCTGAGTGACTGTCCTGGGCGTCATCCTACAAGTGTGGGCGGCAGAATTGGCCCTGGCCACACACCTGCCCGACTATGGGTCCACTGTGGAGAGAGGCCCGAAGCC
This sequence comes from Molossus molossus, assembly GCF_014108415.1. Lineage (NCBI taxonomy): Eukaryota > Metazoa > Chordata > Mammalia > Chiroptera > Molossidae > Molossus > Molossus molossus. Next base: position 19,431,007 of record NW_023425347.1, read on the forward strand.
CCACTCTTGCTCTCATTCATATCGTTCTACTCACTTTTCACGTTTTATAAAGGAATATTTTAAACACAACAAAATTCACCCATTTTAAGTGTATAATTCAGTGAATTTTAATATATTTACAGAACTGTATAGCCACCCCCAATCTAATTTTAGAGCATTTCAATCACCCTAACAAGAAACATTATGCCATTTATAGTCACTCCCCACACCCTCCCCTGGCCCTAGTTAACCATTTATTCTCCTTTGTCTCTATAGCTATTTATTTTTAAGATGACATTTTTAAGATGTCTATAGCTGTCTTCCACTTAAGGTATTTCTCTATTTATTTAGCCTTAAGCCACCCAAGGAAATAAATGGCTGATTTAAATCTAACACTGTGGCCTTGAATATGGGAGCCTCTTTTTGCCAGTAGGGATCTCTCAGGTGGTTGGTGACAGAGGAAGAAATCAAGGGGGTGAGCCATTGTTTAGGGTTTCATTCTGCTAAGACTCAGATATAATGCTGAGGGGGTGAGCACCCCACAGAGACCCTGATTGCAAGGTCAGTCCTGTGATTCTGTTTATAAAGACCAAGAAGAGGGGGGTGTGTTAGCCAAAATAAACATCAGTGCACAGGGAGAAAGTGTCACGGGGAAGCGAGTCTGGGAGTTCTGCCTCTGTGGTGTGAAACACAGCCTTGTTTTCCGGTCTCACCATCATAAACCCGTGTGTTTCTGTAAGCACGTTCCTTTTTTTTTTTTTCCCCCTTTATTGATTTTAGAGAGAGAGGAAGGGAGAGGGAGAGAGAGATAGAAACATCGATGAGAGAGAACATCGACTGGCTGCCTCCTGCATGCCCCCCACTGGGGATCGGACCCACAACCTGGGCAAGTGTCCTGACGGAAAATCGAACCGGCAACCTCTTGGTAACCAGTGAGCCACACCAGCCTTACTGTAAGCAAGTTCTTGATAGTTCAACTTATTTGGGTTGAGCATAGCTCAGTGCCTGCTTCACTGTGTAATTTTCCTATGTGTTGAATTTTCAAAACCTTATCGAGTTTTTTCTACTATTACCCAAAAGTAATACTTATTAAACACTAACAATACATTAGCTATGAGGTGAAAGTGGAGAAGTAATAGGCACAGCCTCCACCATCCGAGGCAAAAGATAAGACATTCAAATCAATAAACCTCAATAAGGGGCACTTGGGAAAATGTAGAGTGGAAAAATACCAAGTCTTGAGAGGAGCATGCGTATTCTTAAAAAGAATGCTCATCATGTAATTCCCAAGATCTGTTTTAAATCACAATACATTTTGAAATTCTAAGGAGTAGATAAGAAAAGATGAGATTTTTATATTTATCAAACACAGACACAAGTTTAAAAATTCATTACTTGACTAACCGGCAGCATAAAATCCATGCTCTGGGTCACAAGCAGTAATTATAAAAGCTTGGAGGAAAGTTGACTTCCGGGTACTTCCGGAGGGCTTCCTGGAGGAGTTGGTATATGAACTGGGCAACTGAAGCTCATATTGTGTTGGACAGATGAGCACCCAGCACATACTGGGAAGCTGGGGGTCTGTTTGGGAAGCAGATGGACACAGAACACTCAGCTTAAATCGGCCCGTCCACATAGGCAAAGCTGTTTAACCCAGATGGCAGGGCAGCCCTATGACACAGCACCGAGAATGGGAACTGGTCAAGGCTTAGTGAGTTTGCATTCGGGAGACAACGTGGAAGAGCAGAGGAGAAAGACAGAGGCGTAAGAATCACACTAAGGTTTCCAGACCCCATAAACAAGAGAAGTGATGCCATTTGCAGAAATAAAAACATAGGCTAATAAGCCAGTTTGGAAGATAATGGGGCAAAAAGCCCAAGGACTGACACTGATGCAGAGGCAAAGCTAGCACACAGCTCGCTGTCTGCAAACCGTGGCTCCTCCATTCCACCTGCGGGAATGTGAAGTGGTCAGTGCTGATGCTGCCTCAGGCCGGTCGTCCCCATCCACTCGCTTCGGGGTGAATCGCAGCCCCTCACGGAGCCCACGAAGTCAGGCTGTGGGCTCACTCCCAGCCTTCATTCCCCTCAGCCAGGCAGGAGCTGCTCACCTGGAAGTTGGTCCAAACTGTTTTGGATTCACCCATCACAAAATCCCCTTTACATGGCCTATGTTTTTTCTATTGTGTATGTCCCTTAAAGGACTATACATCCTTGTCACAAAATAAGAATTAAGAGAAACACCAGCTCTCTTGTGGAAAGAACACGGGTTTAGTTTGGGCACAGCAGGGTTGGACTGCCAGGGCCACTGTGGACTAGCTTTCACCTCTGACCCTGTTGTCTCACCTGGAAATGGAAGTAGTACAATGTTCCTGTGAGAATTAGACTTTTAAAAAATATATTTGCCCTGGCCGGTTTGTGCTCAGTGGTTAGAGCATCAGCCCGCAGACCATAGAGTACCGGGTTCCATTCCGGTCAAGGGCACATGCCTCAGTTGCAGTTTGTCCCCGGCCCTGGTTGGGTCCTGCAGGAGGCAACCAGTCGATGTGTCTCTCTCACATCAATGTTTCTCTCTCCCTCTTTCTCTCTCTCTCTCTCTCTCTCTCTCTCCCCCTCCCTCCCTCTCTCCCCCTCCCTCCCTCCTGCTCTACCTGAAGATAAATAATATATATATTCATCCTCAGGTGAAGATTAATATATATATTTAAAATATCTAACTTAGTTCTTAGAGCATAGTATTTATTTCCTTCTACTTACAGCATGAGGCATGATTCTGAAAGATGAAGCCATCAATTTAAGATTGGGTGAAGAAACTAAGATCAGCAAAACCACTAAGATGAATGTAGAAACCTAGAATAGAAGGTCCCTATATGTTAATGGCACCAACTGTATTTGTTACTAATTTGGGCACTTTGTGGAGTGTTATTTGTTATTTATGTGTATGTTTCATCATGTTCTGCAAAATAAAGCCTTGAAAGGCAGATCAGTTGGGGTCTTTGGTTCTCAAACACGGCACATGTAAAATCCTAGTACTAGAACATACTGTATTCGTTTGCTAGAGCTGTTATAAGAAGTATCACAGCTCTGGCTAGGGTGGCTCAGTTGGTTGGAGTGTATTCCCATGCACCAAAAGGTGGTGGGATCAATTCCTAGTAGAGCACATACCCAGCTTGTGGGTTCAACCGCTAGGGGCGTATGTGAGAAGTGAACAGTCCATGTTTCTTTCTCACTTCAAAGTTTCTCTCTCTCTCTCAATCAATTATTTTTAAATGTATCACAGACACAGTGGCTTAAACAACAGAAATTTATTTTCTCATGGTCCTAGAGGCTGGAAGTCCAAGATCAAGATGTCAGCTGGGTTGGTTTCCTCTGAGGCCCTGTCTTTGGCTTGTTGGTGGTTACCTTCTCTCTCTGTCTTCACATGACCTTGTCTTGTAATGACACCACCCTCATGACAACATTTAACTTGATTATCTCTTTAAAGGTACAAATTTCCAGTTGTAAAATAAATAAGTGATGGGGATATAATGTACAGCATGGTGACTATAGTTAATACTTCATTGCATATTTGAAATCTGCTAAATAGATCTTAAAAGTTCTCATTCCCCCGAAAAAATTGTGTAACTATGTATGGTGTTATATTACTTAACATACTGTGATAATCATTTTACAATATATACAAATATGGAATCATCATATGGTTTAATTATACCTGAAACGAATATAATAGTCTATATCAATTACACCTCAAATTTAAAAAAAGAGAAAGAGAGAAACCCTGTCTCCTAAACAGTCACATTCCGCAGTAATGCGGGGATTTAGACATCAACATATGAATTTTAGGGAGACACAATTCAGCCTATAACAGGAGTCTTACCATAAAATAGCTTTTTTCACTGGTTTGCAAGAAACTGGTATAAATACCATTTCCTTTGCCACTCAAAACAACCCAGAATGGCAGATGCGATAGGCATCATATCTCAATTTAACACGGAATAGTCAAGCCAAGACCCCAAGCCAGGCCTTTTGAATCTAAATATAGCAATCTAGTCATCTGGTCGCACTGCCTCTCGCAAGTTAAAAGAAGTCACTAGTGACCAGTTAACTGTGTGTTGGGCAGGGAACCAATCACAGTAAGTTTCTTTGCATCTCTAAGCTTCAATGGCTCTTGTTTCTCCTTTATACCACTTGGGCACGCAGCACAGTGCCAGACACACAGTAGCTGTTCCGTGTGTTTTGGATTTAATTGAAGCTAATTACGCTTCACCACTCAGACTATACACACTATTGAGTGCCCCTTAAAATACTATCAAAACTACCTGTCTCCAGCCTCTTAACTCTAGAGGTCTCACGGCGCTTTGCTTGTGAATCTTTAAAACAGGAATGTGAAGTAGGAGGGTGAAATGTAATATACTATCCTTTTAATGGGTGCTCATTACCAAATAACGACATTCTCTCTCTCCCTCTTTCCTTCTCTCTCTGTCAAAACTTTAACTATAAAGAGCAATTCAATTTTATGGAGAGAGGTCAAGTGTTCTCATTTTCCCACCCCCACATTTTAAGGCCATCATTTATAATGGCTAAGTAATTTCTATTAGACCAACTTGTGAAAATAAAAAGTGCTGTGTAATACAAATACTAATCCTTTGGTACTAGAGATTCTGTATGGATTCTCTATACAAGTGGACACTTTATAATATGTACCTAAAACATTAAATTAAAAAAAACAACAACAGCTCTTACTGCACAGTTTTATATCAGAAATATAAATGGAGTCAAACAGTTCAGCCTAGCTGAGGTTAAAAATGTGAGCATGTTCAGCTTTGAGAAAAATCCAAAGCAAGGAATGTTTATTTGCCAAAGAGCATTACATTTAATCTCTTAACTCTCCCCTGTACTGGGGTTCTCGGAACCCCGGGATATTCTCCAGTAACCTGAATTCCCTGTATTTTCAAGGTCCAGATCTTTATCTTTTCGTACACCCCAAGCTCACCCAATGTGGTATGCAGTTAATTCAAAATAAAACTGGAATATAGCTCTTGAGAATCAACCTACTTCTTTATTATATACTTTTAAATGAGTCGTAAAGAAGGCAATTATTAAATACGAAATTTCAGAATTAATTAGTGACAGAGTCAGAAGTTGAACATGAGAGTTCTACTTGCTAGTCAATAACCGTTACGTAGTGCCTTTCCATGGGGGCCCAGCGATCAGTTGGTAGTAAACTGATACAAGGAAGTCCACTTATTTGCAATTGACTCTGGACCTTAAAAATGAGTTGATGCTATCACCAAAAAAATGAGTCTAGCAATTGCGTTCGCAGCCGCTGTCGCTCTCTGACGCTGCACTGCCTCCAGCTCCCGAGCTCCAGCCGAAGGAGAAGGGGGTAAGTAAAGAGGTCTCATGGCTCATACAAAGCAGACTGCCGGCAAAGCCACCCGTGGTAAAGCACCGAGGAAACAACTGGCTACCAAAGCGGCTCGCAAGAGTGCGCCCTCTACTGGAGGGGTGAAGAAACCTCATCGTTACAGGCCTGGTACTGTGGCACTTCGTGAAATTAGACGTTATCAGAAGTCCACTGAACTTCCGATTTGCAAACTTTCCTTCCAGCGTCTGGTGCGAGAAATTGCTCAGGACTTCAACACAGATCTGCTCTATTGGTGCTTTGCAGGAGGCAAGCGAAGTCTATCTGGTTGGCCTTTTTGAAGACACCAACCTGTGTGCTATCCACAGCAAACGTGTAACAATTATGCCAAAAGACATCCAGCTAGCACGCGGCATATGTAGAGAACGTGCTTAAGAATCCGCTATGATGGGAACCATTTCATTCTTTAAAAGAAAAAATTCTCTTCTTTCTGTTATTGGTAGTTCTGAACATTGAATTTTTTTTCCCCATGGGGTCAAAAGGTACCTAAGTATATGATTGCAAGTTGAAAATAGGGGGCAGAAATCAGGTATTGGCAGTTTTTCCATTTTCATTTGTGTGTGAATTTTTTTAATATGAATGCGGAGACATAAGGCATTAATGCAAGTCAAAATGTTTCGGTGAACAAGTTTCAGCAGCTCAACTTTATAACAATATAAATAAACCTGTTACATTTTTCTGGACAATACCAGCATTTGGATTTTTTAAAAACAAGTAAATTTCTTATTGATGGCAAATAAATGGTGTTTGTAGTGTTTTTATCATATAGTAGATTCCATCCATTCACTATACTTTTCTAACTGAGTTGTCCTACATGCAAGTACATGCTTTTAATGTTGTCTGTCTTCTGTGCTGTTCCTGTAATTTTGCTATTAAAATACATTATATATAAAAAAAATTTAAAAAAAAAGAGTCTAATATTTGGATAGATATTGTAGTGGGCAAGGAAGACAACCAACGGGATTTTTAAAACCTCTCCAATCATGATTCTACCTATATTGATTCCTCTTCTGCCATTTGAAAAGCCAACAGGGTTCTCACTATTAGGCAATTCTCACTATTCGTTTTCATTTACTTCCGGTTTTCACATTTGCCTTGTTTACAGATACTCTATTGGACTTGAAGTTAAACCCTCAGGCAATATAATTGTAAAAGCAACGTTAATAAATATTAAATGGAGACAAGTAAAACCAATTTATACTTTTTTCACTATGAAGTATTAGTCTTGCAATGGCATATATAAAGTTTGGTCATTTTTTTTTTTTTTTGCTTTTGTTTTTTAATAGGCTGCTTTTCACATTCATAACATTCTTTTAGTACAAATATATGTGAGGCCTCATTTTTCTCTTGGTCTGTCGAGACCATTCCTTGTCTTTCTTTATTAAGTCACAGTTTGTCATGGCACAATTTTTCCTTGTTAAAATATTTATTTTTTTCTCAGGTTACTGAAGATAGTTGAATATTTATGCCTTAAATTAAAATACCAGAGTATACTTGAAGTGATGTAAAATGCCTAGAGTAGAGCTCTAAGTTTTCAAATTTATTTTTTTCAATATTATGCAAAAATGAACAACACTGTCTACCACTGATCGACTCTACATTAAAACAAGAATGTTTTCATCATAACAAATACATATTGCCCTCCCCAAAAGGCTGGTAATTAAGATAATGTAAATAAATACAGTAGCCCTCCAGACCCTGCACAAACACAAGAGTTCAGAATCTGAAATGTAGTCCCCTTTCACGGTGCTATAAGATTACACAATTAGAAAATGCCACTGTCCTTTCTCTAGTTACATAATTAGACATTCAGCAAGGTCATGAACATATGAATGACTCCATTACTATTGCAGCAAATGACAGAGGCCATCAATAAGCAAGTGATAAAAAGCAAAGGGCTTGTTTGAGAAACTAGAACCAACACCAATGAGAGAGAGAGGAGGGAAGAAGAGAAAGCTGGTTCCATATAATATGTTTTAACTTTATTTTTATAATTTCATTACTTGAGGCTTTTGAAACCTATACCTTGAGACTTTTAAACCCAAATAGATAGGCATTGCCGAAACAGCCATTAGAGGTGAAAGCCGACCAGGAATCATTTTTCTCGTTTCAAAATGTTTGAGTGATTGAATCACAGAGGTCTTCTTTGAATTCTCCCATTCTATGATTATTACATCCCTTTTCTACTGTTTCATCCTGCACCTCCCTTTTGTCACCCTCCATACTGACCCCCATGTGGACAGTATATGCTTTGGGAGAATCTTCACTTCTGATCTGGGAAGACGGGAGGATGCTCACACACACACAAGGCACAAAATAGAGACTATTTTCAACCGCAGCGTGTGTGGCCTAGTGGGTAATTTTGAATCCAGCTCTTCTTAATTGAGAAAAAATGGCCTTGGAGACTTCTCACTTTGGACAGGATTTTAACTATGGAGGGAAGCATGAGCCTCAGCAGAAGAGAGAAGGGAATTCCGGGGCATTAAACTGTGCACTCAGTCGCATCAGGAACAGAGCCAAAGAGTCATCAGAGAACGAACAGTGGCATTCAAAAAGGAGCCTCGAGGATCATCCAGTCTGTGACCATCCTTGTAAAGATGAAACACAAAACATCCAAGAAGTCTGTTGTCTCTGTTCTGAGACCAGAAGCACACGTTTCCTGGAGCAGGGTTCAGCAAACGTTTTCTGTAAAGGAGCAGCTACTAAATATCTCTATCACAACTGATCGGCTCAGCCCATGTGGCCCCAAAGCAGCCATAGACGATATGTAAACTAATGGCTGTGGCTGCAGTCCTAAAAAACTTGCAAAAACAGACTGCAGACCAGACTCAGCCCACTGGCCACACTAGACCAACCCCTGCACTGCAGAACATTACCCTACATCTCCGCTCAGGCTTCCACTTACCACCACAGAAAACTAAAATAATTCTCCCACTATATCCAAAGCAGCCTTTCATGTTTCTCTAGGATGGTTTGAGGTGACCCTTAAAAAAAGGAGACAGTGCCCGGCCGGTGTGCCTCAGTGGTTGAGTATCAGCCCATGCACCAAGAGGTCCCGGTTTAATTCCTTGTTAGAGCACATGCCCAGGCTGTGGGCCTGATCCCCAGTGGGAGACATGCAGGAGGTGGCCGATCCATGTTCTCTCTCATCAATGTTTCTATCTTTCTCTCCTTCTCCCTCCCTCTCTCTGTCTAATATCAATAAAAAATTTTTTTTAAAGGGACAGCTATTTGCAAGCAGTCATCTTTGCAACCATATGCAAAGAGGCTGCCTAGGAATAAAGACAAGATAGATGTAATATGAGCCAGTACCAGCATTTTCCCATTTCTGAGCCATGAACCATATCATGGGTTCTCAGGTATGTGTATCACCTACCTTTAGCTGGGTTTCTGTTACTTGCAACCAAAAATCTTAAACCATCAGCTGAATGAATTTTCACTTATCTGGGGTTTACCACATAGAGCACCATCATTTCTACCTTTTGATTGAACTATTTGACTATCATTCATTCTTCACAAATTTGTTATATACCTCTCTGTGGGCTTACGCAGAAATTATTTAACGCACTTACGTGTTATTTAAAGAGCAATCAGTATTATAAAGAGATAAGAGAATGATGCCTTGCATTTGTGTAGAACCTTGAAGTGTAAACTACATTTTTATTATAGCATTGTTTCTTACTACAATTGTGTGAGGTGGAAATGTATGTTAGTATTGTCTCTATTTTATAGAAAAAAAGAGAGAATTTAACTGTGTAACTCCCTCAACATTTCTCATAGTCAATGAGTAAGGCTAGAACCTACACCTTAAGACTCTCTCTCTGGCGTTCCCTTAACTAACTGCCATCTCCGGGGCTGCGGAATAAAGCGCTTCCATCAGCATCTTCACTGTGTCTTCCTATCTGGCAGATTGCCAGCTTGGACTTTCTCTCTGCTTCTGTCATCTCCTTCCACATACCAACTTTCTCATCACCAGAGTTATACCAATAACTAACTGTTTCTTATACGAGGTTGCTCTAGAAAATCAAAGAATCAAGCATGTTGAGGATTATGTGTTAAAAAAGTCAATTCCACACTCCGTGGTAACTCGAGAGCATACGGGATAGTTTTAGGACAATGATTTTTGTGGCCATATGGAAACACTTTTTATACATACTTCTTGGTTGAGGTTGTGCTGGGTTAGGATGAAGTTGCTAAAACAACAGCCTATGGATGTCATTGCAACACGAGGGAGGACACCCACACCATATGACTTCCCTGAATACAAACGATGACATGCTTTGAGCTCTACACGTCTGGAAAACAGGAGTAAAGATCTACATAGAAATTCTAATTCAACACTGAGATTTATTTTTTTCCCTTGAAAATGGAATGAAGGATCAGCTCCTCATAAAAGGATCTTGGCACACTTACCATTGTCTCTTCCAACTCTGTAGTTCAGCGAGTTGCTCCCAAGACACCAATGTTAGGACAATTCAAGTTCCCTTTCTCATATCCATTCCTCTTCTTTGAGTGCTATAAGAAGACTGAATTTTTTCAGTTTCATGAAAACAATTTAATTTTACCATTCCTGGGTCCCAAGTGTTGAGTTACCTGGCAAAGTGCTTTTTGTTTCTCTGTTGGCTAAAAATAATGTAATTTAAATTTATCTCTCAATTGAACTTGATTAGACCTGAGGGAAACTGTTTTCTGCACATGAATTCAGAATGTTCCTGTTCTGGAATTCCAGGTTAGTGAGTAGATAAATGCCATACATATTTTCATGTGATTCTTCAGTCATTGTTCTTCTCCTTCTCCTTCTTCTCCTCCTCCTTCTTTTTCTTCTGCATCACCATCATCATCTTCACAGTTAAAATGAATGAATGTTTACTATGTTCCAGGTATTTCCTAAGCAATTTATATGTTGAGGTGTTAACTACTACCTAATTTTCAGATCCTATTCGAGTTTCATCCATTGTCAAAATAATGGGTCTGGTTCGGAATCACACATTGCAACAACTTGTCTTCTAGACGGCGTCAGTCTGGAACTTGACTTCCGAACTTGACTTCCTTGGCTTTCATACCTTAGATGTATTTTTATTTTATTTTTTGCGTTTTTATTTTAACCTCACCTGAGGACATTTTTGCATTTATCTTCAGATAGAGCAGGAGGGAGAGAGGGAGGAAGAGAGAGAGAGAGAGACAAGCATCAATGTGAGAGAGACACATCAACTGATTGCCACCCACATGACCCCAACTGGGGCCAGGGACAAACCGTTACTGAGGTACGTGCCCTTAGTGGGAATCGAACCTGGGATTCTCTGGTCCACGGGCCGACACTCTAACCACTGAGCCAAACTGGCCAGGGCAGCTTAAACGTATTTTTAAAAATTTATATTTATTGTTGAAAGTATTACAAATGTTCCCATTTTTCCCTCCATTGACCTTCTCCTCCCCACTCCTGTACCCCTACCTTCACTTTCCTTCCACCATCGTCTGTGTCCATTGGCAATGCATATATGCATGGAAGTTCTTTGGTTCATCTCTTCCTGCCCAACCTTCCCACTGAGGTTCATCAGTCTGTTCCCTACATCCATGTCTCTGGATCTATTTTGTTTACCAGTTTATTTTGCTCATTAGATTCCACATATAAGTGAGATCATGTGATACTTATCTTTCTCTGACTGGCTATTTCACTTAGCATAATACTCTCCAGGTCCCCAATCATGACTTATGCATCACTGATGATGTTCACTTTGAACACTTGCCTAAGGTGGTGTTTGCCAGATTTTCCACTCAAAAGTTACCCATTTTCTTTTTTGTCATTAGTAAGTATATTTTGTGGGGAGATATTTGAAAGTATCTAAGTAGCCCATTCATCACATTTTCAATTTACAGGCATACCTCGTTTTATTGAACTTTGCTTCATTGCATTTCACAGATGTCACATTTTTTAAAAAATATATTTTTATTGATTTCAGAGAGGGGAAGAGAGCGGGAGAGAAACACTGATGAGAGAGAAACCAATTCACTGCATCTTGCACGCCCCCTACTGGGGATCAAGCCCGTAGCCCAGGCACATGAGCCACACTGGTCAGGCCACAGAAGTCATATTTTTTTACAAATGAAAGCCAAGGCCTTCCACTAGGAAAAGGTTTTGACTCACATGATTGCAATACTCGCTTTATTTCAGTGGTCTGGATCTGAACTCCCAGTAGCTCCAAGGTGCAGGTACTCACTGATTTACTGTCATCACTATGAACTTATGGTATTTAATAGGTTCTAATACATTACTATCTTTATGTTCATGCAAAAATTATCCCCAGTTCAGCCTATGGGAGCCTCCTCAGGATGACTTCTGTGTCCTTGTACATGTCCCCGTCTTTCTCTGAGCACTTCCATACTTTCTGGCACAAGATGTTCCAGGCTCATATTTTACCTTCTGTATCCAGACTTTGATATTAGCCATTTTCCCATGTGAAGACTGATAATTAGTTGCCAAGATATGCAGGCTAAGGGTGATTGTTATTATTGTACTGTCTTGTTCCCAGACCCCTTTGGTGGACAGAGCTAGGAAATACACACAAACATACACGCTTTTACATATCCATGTACAACTTACCATACCTATCTATATATATTTATACATTTTGTTCAATTGCAGTTGACATTCAGTATTACTTTATATTAGTTTCAGGTATACCGCATAGTGGTTAGACATTTGTATAATTTACAAAAAGTTCCCCTCAATAAGTTCAGTACCCACCTGGCTCCACACATAGTTATTACAATATTATTGACTGTATTTCCTCAGCTGTACATACATTCCCGTCACTATTTCTTAACTACGAGTTGTACTTCTTAATGCCTTCACCTTTGCATTCACCCCCACCCCACTCCCATCTGGCAGCCATCAGTTTGTTCTCTGTACCTATGAGTTGTTTTGGTTTTGTGGTTTAGATTCCATATATAAATAAAATTATATGGTATGTATCTTTCTCTGTCTGATTATTTCACTCAGCATAATACTCTCTAGGTTTATCTATGCAAATGGTAAGATTTCTTTTTTTTGTTTTTGTTCAGATAGAGTGGGAAGGAGAGAGAGGAGAGAGAGTGAGAGAAACATCAATGCAAAAGGGACACATCAAGCGGTCGCCACCCGCACGACCCAACCAGAGCCAGGGACAAACTGCAACCGAGGTACGTGCCCTTAGCAGGAACCGAACCCGGGTCTCTCTGGACCACAGGCTGACGCTCTAACCGCTGAGCCAAACCGGCCAGGGCTCTTTTCTTTTTATGGCCGAATAATACTACATTGTATACATGTACCACCTCTTTTTTATCCAAGTGTCTGCTGATGGACACTTAGATTGCTTTCACATCTTGGCTATGGTAAATGCTGCTGCCGTGACCACAGGAACACAATTTGTTTGACTAAATACTCCAAAGTGGAACTGCTGTTCTTATATAGTTCTAGAAAAAGATCTACATAAGGTAGTACTATATATATATTTTTTTTTCTTTTTCTTTTTTTGAGGAAACTTTATACTGTTTTCAATAGTGGCTGTACTAATTTGCAGTCTCACTAACAGTGCATGAGGGTTCTCTTTTCTCCTTGCCAGCCCTTGTTGTTTGTTGATTTATTGATTATACCCATTCTGACAGGTGTGAGATGATACCTCATTGCGATTTTAATTTACATTTCTCTGATGATTAGCCACATTGAGTATTTTTTCATGTCTATTGGCCATCTGTATGTCCTCTTTGGAGAAATGTCTATTTAGGTCTTCTGCTTCTTTTTTCATTGCATTGCTGTTGTTTTGATGTTAAGTTGTAAAGTTTTATAAATTTTGGATATTAACTCTTTATTGAATGTATCATTGGCAAATAATATTTTCCCAATTCATACGTTGTCTTTTTGTTTTGTTGATGGTTTCCTTTGCTATGCAATAATTTTTTAGTTAGATATAGTCCCATTTGTTTATTTTTTCTTTTGTTTCCCTTGCCCAAGGAGAACTAACCAGGAAAAAAAAAAATTACTAAGAGCAGTGTAGGTATTTATCGCCTATGCTTTCTTCTAGGAATTATGTGGTTTGGGGTCTTACATTTAAGTCTTTTATCCATTTTGAGTTTATTCTTGTATGTGGTGTAAGAAGGTGGTCTAGTTTTATTTTTTTGCATATATCTGTCTGTATTTAATAATCATAAGTTCACATCAGTGCTTTCAATTCCAATATTTTCTTCTTTTATATATTTTTAAATTCTCCGACAATGAGCAATTTAGTTTCCATTACCCTCAAAACATTAGCCCATTCATCAGCCTATCATAAGTAACAATCCATCATGTCCCTCTCCCCACCCCCTGCTTTCCTACCCTGCATGGATTGTGATAACCACATAGGCACCCTCCACCAGGACATCCTTTCCACTCCTGTTCTCTGACCGCACCACGTGACCACTCCCTGACATGTGGTAGTGGGTTGAACAGTGGCCCACCCAAAGATATGTCAGCTCAAAAGTCAGGATATGACCTTATTTCGAATAAGGGTCTTTGGAGATGTAACTCAGGTAAGGATCTCAAGATGAGGTCATCCTGGATTAAGGAGGGCCTTTAATCCACTCAGAAGTATCCTTATAAATGAAAAGGAGAGACAGAGCCCTGGCCTGTTTGGTTCAGTGGTTGGAGCGTAGGCCTGTGGTCCAGAGAGACCGGGGTTCGATTTCCGCTAAGGGCACATGCTTCGGTTGCGGTTTGTCCCCGGCCCTGGTTGGGTTGTGTGGGTGGTAGCCACTCGATGTGTCCCTTTCACGTCAATGTTTCTCTCTCTCTCTCTCTCTCTCTCTCTCTCTCTCTCCCCCTCCCACTCTATCTGAACAAAAAATGGAAAAATGTCCTCAGGTGACGATAAAACAAAAAAGGAGAGACAGAGACACACAAGGGAGAGATTCACATGTAGACAAGAGGCAGAGACTGGAGTGATGATCTATACGCCAAGGAATGCTAAGAAATGCCAACAGCCACCAGAAGCTATGAGAGCTTTGGTACCACAAGTTCAGGCTTAGGCGTCTATAGCTGGGGTCTACATTTCAACCCACTACACATGTGGATAACATTTTCACCCTGCTGGGAAACCAAAACCTCACAACAGACTGTCCTATACATGGACAGTCTCTTCCCCCTGAAGAGGCTCTCACACCCTTGCCAGGCTGCCTACCCACTGTCTTGGGCCTGACACCCCGCCCTGACCACACGCTCCCCTCTCCTTGCTGCTGCAGACTCCTACCTCATTCTGCCCACATTGCGGCTTAGGAATGAATGTTTTATCAGAAAGACGACGAAGAAGAATTCTACTGACACCTCACTGCAATGTAAATTAATTCTGATGATGAATAATGACTACTGCTTACCTTTTTTACTTCTTATAAGACAAATAGTATACAGTTTCTAAGATAAAATGGAAGGTATCAAAATGATCCCTACTTCCTAATGTGAGGAAAATACATGTAATGTTCTTGGCAGAAAAAGATTTAAAAAAATATTTATGTCTTATGTTCGTGTAATCACTCTTCATTTGATCTAAGAAAATATGACATTTAGAAACAATAAATGTACTCATAAGTCCCATGTACTGAATTGAGCACAGTTTTGAGAGATAAATCATTTCATCAAGGAAAAAAAAGCCAACATGGCTGAAGATATTCCCTCTCCTTCTTTTAAGATTCTGGAATTTTTTTTTAAACTTCAAAAGAAACTTCAATATATAATGGGGACATGCCAACAGGATAAAACCCAAGGCTAGTGTAAAACAATAAATAAAGCATAACTGTCATGGGCGAGTTTAGGTTTATGTTATGCGCTAACAATGAAGTCTTTAATTAAAACACCTTACAAGTCCAGGGGGATTCAGAGACCATTCTGAAAGCCCAGAAACGAGGGAGAAAATGGAAAATAGAGCTGGCTTCATTCTCATGGGTTCCAACAGAACATATTTGGAACACTGAGTTTTAGCTGAAACAGAGAGAGGGGATAAAAAGACTTCAAAGCTATTTCCGAAAGTTAAAAAGTTCTATCTGTTTTTCTTCCAATCTGTTGTGATTGGCATTTCTGTGGATTAGTCAGCATCCAATGCGAGAGTAGAGCAAAGGTTATTGGTCCCTCCTGTTATGTAAAGCTGAACTACATCGAAAATTGTATTGCACATCCGCTATCTTCAATTTCCCCAGATTGTTGAACAATTCAGTGCTTCTGTGACGTTAAAGATGGGCCAGGAACCCGAGGCCACACTCTTCAGCTCTAGATCGAACATTTATGCACTGACAGCCTTTGACAATTTGGCTTGTTCTTTGAAAGCTATTAGACTGCACAGTCATCAGGATGCACACACACACACACACACACACACGCATGCACAAGTCTTTGTGAGGCAGAATTTATAAAAATGTAATTTCCATTATTCCCTGGCAAGTTTTAATTATAATTAGTAAAGATTAATATTAATGAAAACTGTTTACAAAGGATGCAAGAGGGATATAATTCGTTGGGGAATAACTCAATGCCACACACTTTGTTCTACTATGTTGCAGAGAAAGTATCTGAGGTGTGAAATCATGCCTCACTGGTCTATTTGGGCCAACCGCTTGCCACTTGCCGGTTTTATAGTGCTAAAGAAAATGTAAAACTCCAATAGTCAATATAATGATTTCTCAAGTGGATTTATTTTCGCTCATCAAAAACAAAAGACAAAATGAAAAGAAAGCATTTTTCAGTGTTTGAATTACATTTAATACCATGGGAGATATAATGGTCCTGGAGTCTTAAAGTCTTGCCTGCATCGTTGGACAGTACTAGGTTTAGCCGGTAGAACCAATTACAGTGAAAACCTGTGCATTTGGTGCTCCATCAACCAGAAGCCCCTCTTTGCTAGCAAGTCTAAGCTTTACCAATATGGTAAAAATGTTTATTCATGATTATGGCTGGTTGTAAGATCCTACTGTATTCTCAAACAAAGGTTACATTTTGTCAGGCAATTTCATTGTGGATTTCTTATACTCCAGGGTCTGGAGCTTTGAAAACTGGATTTAGTATATGTATTTCAAACATAAGCTGTCATATCATAGTATAAATTATTTTAAATTTTGTTTAATTTATTACATAATATATATGGATTACTGAATCACACAATAAAGTTTATATGCTTAATATATGATTCCTCATCTTTTCAGCTTTTCTGTTGTTTCTTTCTTTGTCTTTGATGATGAATAAAAGCCTCTCCGCTTTATTGTGGTCTCATATTTCCAACAGTCTCATGAGCACCTCTTCTTGGATGTCCCACTATTTCCTCATGTAAAATTGCAGTATATTTTGCATACACACACACACACACACACACACACACACATATATATGAATGTACACATAATACACCAACATACCATCTATTTATATAGCAGCTAATTATATCCCAGGTGTTATTCTATTCTATGAGTGACATATATGTGTGTATTGCCTCATGTTATAGTAACATGTAACATGCACTTCAAAAGGCATTATTTTAAAGTGAAGCATACAACTCTGTGACTTGCCAAAAGTCACATAGCTAAGTGAGAGAGCCAAGACTCAAACAGCATCCCCAATGCTCTTCTTTCCCTTACACCACATGACTCATCATCCTCATCAATCTTCCAATTCTAGACCAGAAGGCAACTTTGTCTTCTTCATTCATACATTGAAGTTATAACCCATCCATCACCTTTTTTTTCCCTTGGTTTAATTTCTACCCCTACTCCTTATCCCTTTTCCTCGTTATTTCACGGGGTTAGTTTATTGCAAGAGCTTTCTAATCTTGCTAGTCTCTTTGCCTCTTAACCCTATTCTGCATATCAATACTGGATACATCTTAAAACACAATTCCCCATGTTACTCCTCAGTACCCTGTTTATCTAGGGTACTAGAGAATTTCTCAAAGATTTATTTCTCAAACATTTTTCCTTTTTCTAGGGAAATACATTTCACATTATGGCCTAATATACATATTTGTGTGCCTCACCACATGAGGGATCCTCATTATTCACAGGTTCCACATTTGCAAATGCATCTACTTGCTAAAGTTGATTTCTAACCCCCAAATCAATACTCACAGCACTTTTATAGTCATTCTCAGAATGTAGAGTGATGACAACTTTTAGTCTCTCGAACCGTATCTGCCCAGTTGAGGTTGAACAAGACAGTGTCCTGCGTTCTTGTTTCAGCTCTCATTCTGTGACAAGCAGTCTTTTCATCGTCTACTTAATGCCACATTTTCTGCATTTTAATGTGTTTTTTGGTGGTTTTGCTGTTTAAAATGCCCAGAAGCATAGCGATGAAGTGCTAACTACTCTTCTTAGCCTAAGGCTGTGATGTGTCTAATGAAGAAAATACATATGTTATATAAACTTTGTTCAGACATGAGTCACATGCTGTTGCCCATGAGTTCAATGTTAATGAATCCACAATATATATACAATAAGCTGTCTTTAAACAGAGACACACATAAACAAGATTGTGCATTGACCAGCTGATGAATATCTTATAACCAGAGACTCTTAGGAACCTCACCCTGTACTTCCCTTAGGAGCAATAATTCTGTATTTACTAATTCATTGTCTACACCAACGGTATGTGATATAATTTGCACAAAAAACAACACAGATTGTGTATAACTAAAACCAATGTTCCACAAAGACCCTTTAACAGTGAGTCACTTTGATATTTTCCATTCTACTCTATTTTATCCACTTCGTTAACACAAATGTGTTGGTCGTGACCCAAGACATTAATTTCACAATTTACTAAAGATCAAGATCCAAAGTTTAAAGTTCACTTTAGTAGATCTAGGACCTACTACTATATGACAAAACAATTTTGAATTGGCTTTTAATACCCTTCATAATCCTGTTTCATTAAAACAGCCTCCTCTATTAGACTCTGGCTGCTGTGTTTTCTCTCTACTGCCTTCAGGTGGCTGCTTTTTGTGTTATATCCAGAATTTAGAGTTGTCCTCTGGCAGGGGTGTCAGTCCATAGGAGCCTGCTTAGTCATTCCATAAAGCAAAAGTTGCCTTTCCTTTTCTTCGATGCTTGTTTTCATTTTCAAGAGGTCGTGGCCTTGAGAGTTAATATTAGTTGGTTGGTGAAAGTATTTTCCTTTTCATCAGCAAACAACACGTCCCCTTAGTGTCTTCAAAGAGTATTTAGTTCTTTTCTGTTATTTTCATGCTTATTCATAAACAAATAGTTTTCGTAGAGGGTTGAAGGTTCTGGATAGGTCTTGTTCATTTAATTCTGTGGTTTAAGAAACAAGTTGTCAAGAGAGGTTAGGGACCTAAAAGATATTGTGCTTCTGTAATGTCATTGAAAAGTAATAGTAGTTTTGAGAAAGTATATTTCCCAGGTAATATGAAGCAGTCACTGGCTCTAACTCAGGAGATGGGGTTCAGTGCCTCCAGAGTGCTCATCAAGTCTGCACCTCTGTTTTCTCATCACTAAAAATGTCCATTTCAACTCTAAGACTGCAGTGAGCTTTCAATCATATAGGAAAACCTTCTAAGCTTTCAATCACATAGGAAACTCTTCTAGGCGATGGCAAGTCTGAGTATTCCAATGTTAAGTAGGAAGTCGTACTCTCCCAGTTGAAAGCAATATTGAAATACACTGAACAACACTGAACAACATTAACATAATCAGTGTTCTATTTACTCTCTCTCAAAACAAACCCAGTACTCCTTTCAAAGAACCCTGCAGCTTGTTCATGATGATGGTGGTTATCCCACAAGTTTACAATTGTTATTGCTCAAACATTTTGTTATTACTGGCAAAGTTATAATAACCCCTTTATGATCCTTCAGGGTATCTATTCCATCTTTTTTATTCCAAATTCTATAATTTCCCTATTATCATGAATCCTATGGGTAATTATGCCTTTTGGCATTGTAAAAACTTTAGACTGAACCTATTTGAAGCCAGCCAGCTGCATGGAAGAAAAAGGGGGCGGGGGGGGGGGTGTCTTTTAAAAGCCAAGACATCTGGCACTGTGGAGATTAGAGGAGCCTTGGAAATTCATTTTAATCAGTAAATTGATAGTGAACTGGTAGCTGACCACACCCATCTCTAGGTCACTCATGAACATTCCATATAAGCTCACTGGCATTAAAATATGAATGTGGGACACAGCTAGCAGCTTCCACAAGAAAGCCTACACCCCCAACGGTGTGAGGTTCTCTCCAGGACTTTCCAGGGATCTCGTGTTCTTGTGCTCCCCAGCACACCCTTGGTGGTCCCCATCTACTCTGGTGGTCATTCTGCGGCATAAAGGGTCATTCTCCATATAAAAGTAGGCAAGCTATAGAATAGATGAGCACTGTCTGAAAGAAATATAAAACAAACCACATATAAGTTTTAAGTTTTCTAGAAGCCACTTCTAGAAAAAAATTAAAGAGGAAATTAATTTTAATAACACAGTTTAACCCAATATATTCAAAATATTATTAAAAACGGATTCAATCTTAAAATTAATGAAATATATATTGTACCTTCCTCTTATTGTACTACATTTTTAAAACCTAGTGTGTATTTTATCCTCATGGAACTCCTAAATTCCTTCTAGCCACATTTCAGGTACTCAGTAGATATACACACTAGTGGCTACCACAACATATGTTTGCTATATAGTCATTCTTTGTTTTTGTCTAATATTGTCCATCTATAAACATAGGTTCAAGATCACCATATTTACCATCACATTCTAGAAATTAAAAACGAATACAGCTCGGGTAAAATATCCTTTAATGTGGCCAGGGCAATAGTTCCTTATGATCCAGCTATAACTGTGTTACATCTTTACTTAGAAACAAACGTCCTTTCATTCATGACAGAGACCATTAACCATGATTGACTAAAAGAGGTACTTCAGTCACAGTTCCAAAAATATAAGATCATTTTTGGGGGGACTGTTAGAGGGCAAGAACTAAAGAAAACCTCAAACAAGTATCAAAATTCGATCCTCTCACTGTGCAAAGCTGGTCCCTCCAGAAAGGGGAATGGTTCAGCCAAGCTCTTACAGCTAGCTAGGTTGGTAATCCCCATTATAGTTTGTAACATTTTGTTCCAATCAGCTGAATGCCGCTACACTCAAGCCTACTGGATATGTATTTCTACTGCATAGTATCATATCAGCATCTCCCCATACTTTTTCTGTATGAGTTCTTAGTAATATAATACTTAGACACGAACAAGCAGAATGACTTCTAAAATGTAAGAATTGCAGACTAGCTCTGAGCCGGAGGCAGGAGGCCCAAGTACAGCAGGGCTGCCGTTCATACACAACTCTGGAGTCAAGGCGGGGAAATGAGCTGCGGTAAAAATGAGCTGGGTGACCTTAAGCAAATCTCTTAACCTCTTCATGACCCAGGCTCCTTATCTGCAAAATGACTGGCAGTGGGAGGATTAGATTATTTTTAAGGTTTCTTCCAGTTCTAAGACACTTATTCTACTTCCTGCCAGACAAGTGATTATAGAATAATAACCTTTTTTAGTCTTCTACTTAGGGAAAAAAAAATGCTGCCACCTGTTCTCCTTATGGGTACTTTTTACAATTGGTCAAATGATACTAAATATTTTATAAAGAAAAAACTAAATTTCAAGCAATCACTACCATATAAGTTTACCTCTAAGAGCAAGCCTCCTATAACAGTATCAGATAAACACTAGCATGATTAAAATTACACTTTTCTTCAAAAGATGCTACTTAAATAAAAGGGGGAAATGAATCATTTGTAATAAGGTCATATGGATAAAATTTTGTTTTTACATTTTGAATCGAAAGTTAATTGTTTACATTAGGCATTTTGGTTTAAAACATGGCAATACAGCCCCACTATTTTCAAGGTGATATATAGGTATCACTTTCTCAGAGCCACGCAATAGTGAGCTAAATTGACATACTACCTGTCTCTATGGATTATATAGTCCATTGTATAGATCGAAAGAAATTTAACCTAATGCTCCTTCAAGGAGCATTACAATATACAATACAGCCACGCCAACCTTCTATATTAAAAAATGTATCTGAGAAAAAAGAATCCCTCAAAAGATATAGAGTTAATCTGTGTTTACCTTTGTACCTGTACATGTGATAAAGAAGGCAGGAGTATATTGGTTCTACACAGAATCCTAGACATACAGACTCCTGAAAATATCCAGTGTGTCATGTAAGCTAAAGTAATTCCTCAAAACTCCAACGGTTTCCGAGTCACAAAGACTGTAAGTGTATATTTCTTTGCATAAGAGCACACGCTCCCAGAATGAAGCCCAGCCCCCACTTCTGACTCCTAGCGATTAGCCACGCAGAGAACTAGTAAGAAGAAGGATGCCATTGTTCAAACTCCTTTTACTGGTTCCCACTCGAATAGACGCTAAGCAACTAACGTCCTGCTATAAGACTCTTTCTTTCTATATGTATATATTTTGACTTTAAAAAAAACCAAAAAACCCTGGGGCTTCCTTAATTCTTTAATTAAGAGCCTTCAAATTCTAGTAAAGATTCATGATTGCCACCCATCACTCTTGCTGCTACCGTATTTTCTGTTAGAACAACGCAAAATGCAAAATCCTACAGAATATTTTCCCAATAAGAAAACGTAAAGAGAGTCGCTTAATACAATTGCAAAACTTACAGATACTGTTATGCCTTTGATTCTGAAAATACAGCAAATTTAACGTACTGGAGGTCATTCTTGAACGCCAATGTTGGCATTTCTCACTGTTATGACTATAAACACAAACCAAAGTTCATTTGCGGCATGAACTTCAATGACTATGGTCCTGGGAAAAGAGGAAGGAAAAGCATCTCTACAACAGAACAAGGGAAAGCACGTAAAGCCATAGTAGCTAGAAAAGGAAAACACGTAGTAAATTCAATGTCGTCCGCCCCATATCTATTGAGCCTCTTTTGTAAAACTGATGTCTACCCCTGATAACAAGAAGGGTAGGTAGAAGTTAACGTTGTTGTATTGAGTTTGAAAAGAAAACATGGGGGAGAGATTGCTTCTATAAGGCACTAGACAAATGCCAATTTTTATGTACTGGCTTCTTTCAAAATATTCAATCACACCTAATAATTGGCAGGAAACACAAAAAGGCTTTTACTTCCATGCTGTGCATTCATTCCCCCCAGGGCACATGGCCATTTGTGACCACTAGCAACGGCAAGGGAGAAACCCCAGGGAGACCAGATTCGTTCAATTATATCTCCACCCCCAACCCACCTCTGCACCTCTCTATTATTAATATACTGCAGCGTTTGGGGTTACAAAAGGGTCCTTATAAGCATCAAAGTAACATTTTTTTCTGGGTGGATAGAGAATTAAAGGATTTTTTTTTTTTTTTTTTAGTAAAGAAAAATATAAAGACAAGACAAAATATTAAATTCAATTTCTGTTTCCTGACCACTTTTCATTTCGTAAGCTTCTCAACGGTGTTAGAACTAAGAACGTGTCTCACTCCTGGGATAAGATACATGTATTATGAAAACGCCACAAAAGAGGAAGGATCATTCTTTTGGATAAAAGGCTTACTTTGTAACAATTCCTACTTTTTGCCACTTAAAATCATAGTTTCTCTCCTTCAGGATGCCTAAATAAAAAAGTATCATTAGTTGGTTGTGATCTTCCAAAGAAGTTATAATAATGTATGTATATTCTTATTGACAAATTCCAAAACTGTAGGGATGGAATCCTTCAATTTCAGGTGATGTTCTGTGATGACCAAGACAGATTAATGCATGGATTTCACCATTAATGTGTACTTAACAGTACAGCAGAATTCCAAGTTATAATTTAATATGAGTTATTAGACTCTACAGAATGGATAAGCCTCTGACAGTCCTTTGCTCCCCAAATATTTACTAAGCACATAGCATGCTCCTCTCACACTACTAGTTGCTGAATTATCACACGGAGGACAGACACAGCTCTCCCTTATGGTCTTAAAGTCTAATGGGAGAGATCAGAGAAGTGAAAAGCGAGAATAATGGTTTATTAAACATTTTCTTTAGAGACTTCAGGGGCACTCACACAGGAGATAACCTAGGCCACATTTGGGGTCCAGAAATGGTTTCAAAGGCAACAGAATTCCTGAAGAGAAGTCAGGAAGCGAGAGAGAAGTTAGCCAAACGATGATGAGCAACAAATGCTCTTCAAAAAAATCATTTGACTCAAAGTCAGCTTTAAAATGAAGAATGCGCCCGACCAGTGTGGCTCAGTGGTTGAGCATCGACCCACGCACCAAAAGGTCTCCAGTTCGACTCCCAGTCAGGGCCCAGGCCCAGGTTGTGGGCCCGATCCCCAGTGGGGAGCATGCAGGTGGGGGCCAATCGATCTTCTCTGTCATCGATGTTTCTATCTCTCTCTCCCTCTCCCTTCCTCTCCTTCTAAAATCAATAAAGAAAAATATTTTTTTTTAAAAAAAAAAGAAAAGGAATGAGGAACGCTTGTGGACATATGTTGCTTCTAAGCTACTTGATCACGATAAATTTTCTGCAGAAGACTTTAGCATAATTTTCAGAAGAGAAAATTGTAGCTTTAGGGTAGAATAGCATTCATTGTGTGGACCATCAGCCTTTTGGTCTTACTCTAAACAGAAAAACAAAAACAAAAACACTGTGCCTCTTAGACATTCCTAGAAGAAAATATGCTAAAACACACCCAACCAATTAAAAAGCTGGGAGCGGAAACAGCGGGCTTACAATTCCTTGACGTATTTTGGACACCTCTAGACTTTTTCTGAGATTCCGTGTCTGCTTTGCTCTTGGCTTCAGGACGTCAAATATCTGAAGATAAATAAACATCCAAAATAAACAAATAGGTGACTCCCTACTTTAAGGAGAGTTACCCATAATAATGCCACCAAGATCTCAAAGCCTAATGCCAGATCATACACCTCTCTCTCTGCAGAATAACTCCCAAAATTGCAAACAAGAGCAGTATAGATGCTTAGTATCAGCAGTCAAAATTTTTTTATTTGATTAATTTATTTTTATTACAGATGTTTCTCCTTTTTCCCCATTGACACCCTCCTCCCGTGACTCTAGCCCACCCCCACCCCCACCCCCTGCCAAGCATTGTTGTCTATGTCCATCAGTTATGCTTATACGTATAAGTTCTTTGGTTTATCTCTTTCCTACCTGTCCCTCCACCCCTCCTCTGAAGTTTGTCTGTCTGAACCCTACTTCTATGTCTCTGGGTCTATTTTGTTCATCACCTTATTTTGTTCATTATACTCCACAAATAAGTGAGATCATGTGATACTTGCCTTTCTCTGGATGGCTTATTTCGCTTAGCATAATACTCTCCAGGTCCTTCCATGTCAAAGGACAGCAGTCAAATTTTATTGAACATTGACAAAGTGCTACAAAGGTTTATGTTTAGGATCTCATTTCACCTTCACAAAACTTCTGCGAGGTAGGCACCATCATTATCCTTATTTTATGAATAAGGTAGTTCAGGTTCAGGGAAGTTAATTAAGGTGCCCCAGGTCACAGCTGGTAGGAGCCTGGAATGAGATATAAACACGGGCTTGCCTAATATCCAGGCCACTGTATGAACTTGTTTACTGCCTCCAACACCACCGACCAAGGCCAACAGGCACGGCCACATAACAGGAGAAAGGAGAGACTCCAGAGGAACAGGAGAACGTTGAGAAGGGACTGTACACAACTTCTAATAGTTCATTACCATCTAATGGAGAAGGGATTTGGGAAGTAGGAAAAAAGGAAAGATCTGACTTAGGTTGTTGAAATCACACAGTAAATAAATTGATTAAAAGAATCTGCAAACAACGCAGCAGCAATGCATCCATTTTGCACTTTTTGAATATTGTGTCAGCTCTTTGAACAGAGGTCTGCTTCCTCCCTATCCCTAGGTAACCAGCATTCAGAGGATAATTTTGAAAAGTAAAAGATTCCATTCTTCTTTCTATATATTGAACAATACGACAGCACTATATTCTAAGAAAGAGTAACAACCCTTGCTTCCATCTTTGAATTTTAAAATAAACTGTTTCAGCTCTGTCATCCCCAAGGGAATACAATTTGATGAATTAGCATTGAATTTTCATCTCAAATAATATTATTTGCCCCTTTGTCTTAGTTTTGATTGAATTGTTTAAAATCCTCCTCCATTTTTAATACATTGATCTTCTCCAGTATATATGTCTTTCCTTTATAATCACACCCACAAAATACCATAGGTAATGATTATACCATGGGTCAGAAACTATAGCCCAAAATTAGCCCATTGCCTGACTTTGTAAATAAAGTTGTATTGGAACACAGCCCCATTCATTCATTCATTTACATACTGTCTATGTCTGCTTTTTCACGGTACCCACTAAGCTGAGTAGTTGCAACAGAGACACTATAGACCAGACCCTAAAGCCTAAAGAATTTACTGTCTGGCTCTTTAAAAAAGTCTGCAGAGAGAGGAAAGACTTCATTATTTTTCTCTTTGAATGTGGCTTCACTCCTTTTTTCATTCATTAATCAACTCATGTTTGTGAAGCAACTTCAATGCACCTGGCATATAGATGAACAGGTTACAGACCCGTAGAGGAACAGAGTAACAAAAGACCATGTAGTGACTGCTCTGAGAAAGTAGGAGCTTGGAGAAGAGGAAGCTTGGGCGGCACCATCCTAAGGGAAGCAGACAAATTTATTTTTGTTGTTGTTGTTTTTAATCCTCAGCCGAGGATATTTTTCCATTGATTTTTTTCATAGAGTGTGAGGGAGGGAGGGAGAAAGAGAGAGAGAAAAACATCGATATGAGAGAGACACATTGACTAGTTGCCTCCCACACGACCCCCACTGGGGCCAGGGATCAAACCTGCAACCAAAGTACGTGCCCTTGACTGGAAATCGAACCCGTAACTCCTCCATCCACGGGTTGACACTCTAACCACTGAGCCGAACCAGCCAGGGCAAGGCAGACAAATTTAAATTCAGTTTGTTACAGAGGTGATCAAAGGGGTGAAAAGCAAAAATATGGTTTGTTTAGGTCTTTGCTAGGAAACACAAGAGTCACAATTAAAGGAGTGGAATGAGATTAATGGCAAGGAGGAGGAAATGAAACAAAACTAAACAGAAACATTTGGAGTGACTCATACAGTGCTAGGTAGGGCACAGCTTGGGCACTTCAAGGTATTTGAAACACTAATAATGGTTTAAATAATGACATCAAAAATCTGCTCTTATGACTTGACCAAAGAAACACTCTGGCTTATTTTTAGCTGTTCAATATTATAAAAGTGTTGAGATGGTTCAGAAGAGATGTAGCTTGTTTGTGAGATTGGAGAGCACCTCTTCTCCAAGAATCTCCGTTACTACCACCAGCTCTGTCCCAAGTTATACAAATCACGTAATATTAGGTATTGGACAGAACTCAGTAAGCGAAACTCTTTAACCCAAGGTCTAACTATGTTTGGTACGCCAAAGCAACCAACTGCTATTTTCCCCCTTTTTTGTTGTTGTTGATCCGACAACACTACCCAAACTCATTGGCCCATTTTAAACCTTTTAACTAGGGAAGCCAGCCTCATGTGTGAGTAGAAAATAAATACCTAGTAAATAAATGATTGATGCAATTATTCAGGGAGATTGCTCCTTGAGCTTTTTGGTCAGTGATAGTGGATGAAATTAATACTATGGATATACACTGTCAAAGTGAATACTTAGAAGTTAAGCTTAAATATAGCTAAGGCAGCATAAATGACATTTTAAAATATGTTTATTTTCTTTTTAATTTTGACTCACCTAGCATTTACCTCTCTAATAATGGATGATAGCCATAACAATGAAAACTGCTTACTACTGAAACAACCAAATAGGATTTACACTGAAGAAATTCAGTGTAATCATTTTATTATTAATCAAACAATAAACATTTGCTCTGACCAGGTACCTGGACACAGGCTATACTTAACATATAAAGTAGACATCTGTTCTTTAACAAATGTTAATGAATTTATGCTAACATTTTCCCCTACTTAAGTGATTTTAAAGTGACATTTATTTTTATAACTTTGAACTGAAATATTTAAATGATAGTCCATTGACCTAAGCAAAGTAAGAAGCATAGATTAAGAGTGAAATTTTTCACTTACTAAAATAATAAATGAAATTGCTTCATTTTGGAAGGAGCAGCACACCAAGGTGATCTTTTATTCAACAAATGAAAATTGACATTTTATTCAGTTAGGATTGTTATTATGGCTGGAAACTTATACAATTAAATATTATTTTAGGGATTCTCAAAGGTAGTAAGGATAGGAAGTATCAATTACAACATCAGAAAATACACTCTTTTAGCTTCATAGGCTACATTTATATGCTGAAACATAAACACTGCTGGGCTATTAAAAAAATATTGATGGATTTCTTGGCTCTGACACTATTAGAACATTTTTTTGTTTTGTTTTGCTTTGTTTTGACTATAGTCCCTGGTGTAAGTGGAAAGTACTTTTTGGAAACATATATATCTAAATAGTTCTGAATGTTTCTAAAAACCTAAAGGAAAAGAAAAATTTACATCAAAATCTTCTCTTATCTATTTTCATGTGGCCAAGAAATCCAATGTGACAAGTTTAAAAGGATCTACATTTATTCTTCTCCTTCAGGTCACCAAGCTTCTTATTTACATGTGCTATCACAGCATATTCTTACAAAAATTAGTTTCAAATCAAAAGACAGAGTGATTCTTTCAGCAGTAACAGGTAACAGAGAGATCCTGTGGTTTAAGCACATAGGAAGAGAGAGTAAAATCAAAATATTCTTGACTCTACAGTGCTTTTATTTTTCTCCTGATGGACTTTCAGACTGCTTGAAAGATCTACTAAAAATCTGCCTGTAGAAAAGATCCTTCAAAATCACAAGTAGTGATTTACTGGAGAACACAGGAGTAGGGGGAAAATGGGCCATCTTATCAAACGGATTCTGTGAGCTCTCTACAAGCAGTATATATGTCAGCAACAGGGAAACACAATCTCCAGATAAATTCTGCAGATCTCCTTTCTTCTGGAGAAAAGCCTGAGTCTTTCTGTACATTCTGAAGCAAAGAGGGTAGGGTGGGAGCAGTTATGTCCTTGAGATAAACATCAGGCTAGCTTTTGAAAAATGAGCCAAGTCTAAACTTATAATTTTTAAAAAGAATATATATATATATATATATATATATATATATATAATTTTCCCCAGTCTAAATCTGGAATCCTTACTATCTTATTTTAAACAAGCCAAAGTGTGCAAGCTTCAATCTGTTTGGATAGAAAAGAATTTATATAAATGTTTTGTTCAAGCCCAAAAGGGAAGGAGAGTTTAAATATACAATGTATGAAAGATGCATGCCCAACTTCAAACAGCTTAGTGTGCAGAAGAGGAAAAATAATCTAACCTTCTTAGTCATTCCCAGTAGTCTTTAGCTTTAAATATCTTGCAATTTGCAACATCGTTACAATGACCCCCACAGAAAGAGATTAACTAAAATTTTATAACTGTCCTGTTCTCCTCCCCCTCGGACCTTTTGGGGGGTGGAGAGAGAGAACAAGAAGGTCAAAGAACAAATGGAAACAAAACCTGTATTTTGCACCCTTTCTCTGCGTTTGAGAAAGAAAAACGAGGTAGATAAATCTGTATAATACTAAACCAAATCTCTTTAATTCCAGTCAGCTTTTATCATTCAGTCACTGAGCCTGTGTGTGGAAAAATTCATGCTAATTCCCCCTAGCAACAGCCTCAGCCTATCAGAGACTTTATGCACCATGCAGCTGCCAGCCAGAGAGAATAACTCTAAGTAGGTCAGGCCTGTATTTCTAAAAATGCTACGGTCTAATAACCCCACTGTCCCGTCTGTCTGCCCTGCCCCATAATAACCTCAATTGCTTGGTGACACAATGACATACTACCCTGTAGGAGTGCAATCACATCATGCTACATTATTCTGCTGCGAGCATGACTGCTGGGTGAAGGACCCTCGGAGGGGCAGCATTAATCAGGCAGCCATTCATGTCCACCCGCACTTCACTCCAGAAATGGGGACTGCATTAATGACCAGCTGTTTGAACTAACACAAACAAAATAATGTCTTCCACCCTGTTGGGTGCACAGAATACCCTATTCTGATCTGGCAGGTTCCGCTTCTTGACTAAATCGAAGATGTAAATTAAACGGGCTCAGACAATGTCAGCTTTGGCAACCTCCGCGTAAGTATATTTAAATTATATTACGTGTGATTCAAAAAGCTATTGATTTAATATACACAGCTTTCCCTGCCCACAATTTTCCCTAATCCACATTAAAAGGGAAAGTGCATACATGGGTAATGCAATACATAGACACGTATTACCCAGGAAGCCAAATGCACGGAGCTGAACTAAAATTGACTTCTTTCGGGCAGAGAAACAAAGCAGGTCAGGAGTAATTGTGCAGCGCGAACACAAATACAAATACAAAATGAATGCTGTGCAGGAACACTGAAAACAAATAAGAGTAAACATTCTAGCCTACCAACCAATCAGCTCCTCCCACCCTCTCTTTGTGGGGGCTGCAGTCGCACCGAATCTCTAAGCACAAGAGACAGGGAGGGAGGAGGACGTGGCCTTCAGATCGCAAGCACGGTGGTGCCCTGACTTCCCACGGGGTGGCTAACACACTGCTGTTTGGCTTCAAGACAACCAAGGCTATTTCAAGGTTTAAACTTGGGCTAGGAACAGAAATCAAAACCCCTCAGCCATTTTTTGAATGCTAAGATGGGAGTTTTAGAATTTAGTGGACCACGTTTCTCTGAATGTCATTTTTTCACTCCTCTCCACAAAGACAAATAAAAATTAAGTGTGGATGGAGAGACAGGACATTGGCAGTGCTGTTGGGGCTATTTGGAGAAATAGCTTGTATTGATGGGGCTTGCAGTGATGTTGTCTTGCACGAGTAATCTGCATTTTTAAGGGTTCAGAGTTTCATTTCATGAACATACCCCGCCCCCCACGCAAATTGAAAATTCAGCCTTCAATTATGCAGAATTCAGCAAGTCTTCTATGTGTAATCCATCAGTATTTGATTTACAAACACAGAAAATTCCTTAATCCGCTTGCCCTTGTTTGAACCGGTTTGATAACTTAGTTATGACTATCTTCTTCACTTTGTGGCACACATCACATAGTTATTCTTGGAGAGATGCAGTCACTGACGCAACCATGAACCGCTAATTACAAGCTGCTGACATTCTGCTTGTCTATGCAGCTTTGAAGTTCTAAGTCTGTTTTTCTCCCTTATGAGCTTGCAAAGTTTCATTCTCTTTCCCTCAATGTTCCCCCACTCCCGCTCCCCTACCCCACCCCACCCCACACACCATTATTTCTTCCATCTTTTCCATTGCAAGCCTTTCTGGATCCACTCTGGGACTATCTGGAGAGAGCCGTAAGAGCGATCAGATTCTCCAGCTTGCTTGCTTTCCGCTCCCTCCCTACTCCCCTGCACACAGATCTACAGCTTGGAAGTACAGTAATAAGATCCCCACCCTTCCCCTCCCGCAGGAATGCATCAACAGCTGGCCAAACATAATCCAACACACAGAGCTGCCTTTGTAGAAATAGTAACAAACAGTGGAAGGGCCAGACAGGCGTCCCAGCAGAGCCCCATGACAACTGCGAACGCGCCTCGTGTCCAGGTCTGAGCTGCCTCCGCGGAGCTGCGGTTGGAGCACCACTGCTCACTCGTCTGAATCACAAACCCACCTCGGTGCCTCCTCCAACCTCAGCAGAAGCTGTTCCGAGGGAGCGAGTCTCTCCGTACAGCAAGTTGGGCGACGCTTTCTCTTTATGGCCACATTCTGCCACATGGATCACGCCCTTCGAAATGCCACACTGCAAAATCCCAAACTCCCAAACCTCATAAACAGCACCCACACTTCTACCTAACGATCTAGCTGCCAGCCGGCAGGACCACCTCTCTTCCTTAGAAAAGGATTTCTTTTTTTAATTATAGTCTGATCCTGGAGTTCTAAAAGATGTAAATATAACACCGCATTCATCTCTATTGCACATTTAGCATCTGAAGCCTATGGTAGCCAGCTGGTCTCAAAGTCATCTGGGATATATTTATTTTGATTAAATCGATCAGATTTCTATTTACAGGATAGAATTTTTCACCATACCGAATACAGCTGTGTTTACCGGGATTTGTAGAAGAAGGAAACAAAACCCCACAATCAGTCCTAGCAAAGCACGGAGCACTCAGAACGTCAAGGAGTTAAAGCTAAGGGGCTTGCTTTCACATTAGGGGAAGGAAAAAAAAAAAAAAAAACTGCATGCAGCTGCTTTGGCCATGCGCTCTAGCAAGTCAGGAAATGGGTGTTGAGCTGAAGCTGAAAATACAAGCTGCAATCAAGCCCAATCCAGCAAAGTGACAGACTTCCTGTGTAAAATGGTCAGAAATCTCTCTCTTTTTTTTCCCGTCTTTACACGCATGCACATGCATTTAAATCCATGCTGCAAGGCTGCTGTTTTCTCTGGGGACACAGGTACAGTTGCCTGGCCCATCAGTTTCTCCCTTGACAGCGCCGGGGACATCCAGACTACAATTTACAGGTCCTCCATGCATGCACTGGGTTATAAATTATGCCATCCTCCCTAGAATGAGATGCAGAGCCAGCGGCTGACAATCCAACGGCATTCGGCATCTCCTCTTGCTTTTCATCCACACCTCACTCTGCCTTTCTCCAACTCTGCCTTGTCGGGCAGATGTATCAGATACCTGCTTTCTCCATCTTCAGCTCCACTCTCAGGTACAATGTCACCACATCTGGACATGGGTTCCCCCCCAGACTAAACCCTGTGCGCAGCCGGAGCCGGATGCCCACGACAGGGCTGCTCTCCCGTTGCCCTGTGGTGGAGCGGTGGGCACTGGATGGATAGTATTCCTAACTCGCCCTTCCCCGGTCCTTGGCGTCCTTCCTATTCGTCCCACCCCGGCTCTTCTGCTGCTTCACCCTGTCCTCCGCGTCCCCTCCTCCAGCTGCGAGGGCCCCTGGCCAGAGCTGCAGGAGAAGGTCCTTCTTGGCACTGCGCAGACCAGGAGTCCGGTGCGGGCGCACCTGGCGTGGCGAGGCGAGATGCAGCAGGTGCAGCTCAGGTAACCGGGGAGGCTGGTGTACCAACAGCGATATAGCCCTGGAGCTGGGAGCAAAGATGGTCTGGCTTCAAGATTAAAAAAAAAAAAAAGAAAGAAAGAAAGAAAGACAAAAAAAAAAACCCCAAAACAGCGCAGCTCGGTGCCTGCCTGGGTGGAAAAAAAAAAATCGAACACAAACCATAAAAAAGCAAGAGTTAAAATCAAATTTAAAAAAATACATAGATCAGAATACTTCATGCGACTTTTATTTCTAATGTTTCTCGGTTTATTGGCCTCCCTACCCCCCTCCAAAACCTCTTCTGTCCCCGAACGCCACTGTCCATGAGTACCGAGTCACAAAGGCTCTTGCTCCAAAGTGCTGCAGAACCAGCATCACATGAGAAACCACATGACAAGTGGAGTCGGCTGCTGATGTGGTCAACTAGTTCGCGGAGGCAGGGGGGAGCAGGAAGGAGACAAATCTCAAATGAGACATACCCCTCTCACGCTGCCAGGAAGAAATTTCCTTAAAAGAACAATGAGAAGAACGCATCTCTGAAGAAATGTTTGTGAATGCACATCTACTGTTATTTGTGCACACTTACATAGACTAAAGGGACCGTGCATCCTTAAAGACATTTTTCAGGATGCTGTACCGCAGACACTAGCTGGATGGCAGCAATATTATTTCTAGATTGTATTAGTCAAAGCTGATTCCACTTAAGTGGATTCCTGAAAAGCACACACCATGTCTTCATAGCATGATCAGGCTTGGAAAACCAATTCTATTATCTCTCCCTACAATCTGTATCTGAACCTGCATTCTGAATAATTTATTTTTAGACTAATAAGATGCTTGCCAAGACCGCTCCTTTCTTCCGTGAGTGGTGCAGGCAATATTCAGCCAAGTGGGAAAAGCGTGTCCCTTTGTAGGGAGAAGAGATGGTTTTTGTCATTTTCAAAAAATGCAATTTCTTATTTAAAGGCGTACAAACACATAACAATAAAGGTCTCCTGCAAGTAATCATTAAAAACAAGTGAAATGTTTCTGCTTCATTGAATTGACATGCCTCTTATTTGCAGTCTGGCATCTCTTGCTGGCAAATGGTGGTGATATTTTTCTAACACTGCTCATGGTTGCTGCTAGAGCCCTTAAGCCACATAGATATTGCTACTTCTCAGCAGAGTGAGAGCAAACAACGGCTTTCTGGAGCACGTCTCTGCAGTCATGTACATTTTCCTGCTTACATGAAGGCACGTAGGAGAGAGATGGCCTCGGGTTCTTGTAGATTTCATCCCTCATTCTGGAATGAAAGAAGTGCCTATTTGGGATCGTCTGCCTCAAATGGGAGAGGTATACCATTGTAGAAAAATTCATCATGGCAGCTCACTAGAAACAAATGAGTCATTCAGCATAGGTGAGAATGGTCTACAATCTGCCTTTTTTGAATGTACAGATGTCAAGGTATGTGGCCGTGAATTTGGTCACGATGCACATAGCCTCCGATTGTGTGCGTGTGTCAGAGACTACTAGACATGGGGATCCCGTGGTGAGCCAGACAGGCACGGTCTGCGCCGCCGCGCAGTCTGGTAACTGCACACATTTTTTTTCTTCGAAGACAATCTTTTCTCCATTTGGACATTCAAAATTATCCAGAAAGAAACCCAGAAGTCACTTCTTCACTCTTGCCTCGCCATCCTCCTCTGTTGAACTTCCACGTCCCATGGATTCTTTTCTGACAAACTACCCTTGAATTTAAGATTTCCTCTCCACTCCCCATTTCTAGAATCTAAGCTCAGAAACTGACGTCTACACACTCGACAATCATCTGTCTGGTCTTCCTCTTTTTGTTCCAGTCCATTTGGCAGCCTGCTCTGAAATTAATTCTACTAAAACCACCATATTCATGGTGTCCAGAGCCCCTGTCTGGCTGCTCTCAGATGATCCTGTGTCCAATACCAAGGATGGCTCCTTATTTCTTCATATTCATATGCTACTAGTAAAGACTCCTATTATCTGATGCACCTTAACAATTTAAACAAATAGTCTCTTCCTGACCCTCCAAGTACACTATCCATTGAATCAGAAATAATAATAATAATTTTGGCTCACTCTGGTTAATAACTAGACATAAAACACGAGGGAAACAAAGATATTCTCTACCCCCAGGCAGTGTATAATCTATGAAGCCTGTGCCACTTTTTCTATTGGCACTATTTACTATCTTGAATTGCTAGCTATCTCTTCAAGTTTTAGTTTCTACAAAAATACTAAATAGGTCTAAATACGGCTGCTAAGTGAGCATCGGATAAGTTGTGCTGTTGAAGAGCTAAAAGGGAAAGATTACTTCTACCGAATTGTAAGGGAAGGTCCCCAACGAACCCTGGGATTTGCAAATTCGCAGATAGTCACAAATGTCTGGTCAGGGCAGAGGCTGGGAGGTGGGTCATGACAATAATACCAACGGCGATAGAGAAACACTGGCATGTATCATGTGCTGGGTCTCTTCTAAGCAGGTACATCACTAAACCCACTGATTCCTAACAATCTTATGAGGGAAGAATTAACTTAACTATTTTCATTATATAGAGCAGAAGCACAAAAGAAAGGTTAAGTAAGTTGCCCAAAACTGCACAGCAAGTAGGTGTAAAGCAGTTCTGGCCCGTGAGCACATCTTCTGAACCACCGTGCGGTACCACCTCGCAGCTGGAAAACCAGCTGAAGGACACCAGAGAGGGGAGACTCCTGAACTATGCCCCAAGGTGTTTGAAGAGATCAATTTGGTTCATGTAGGGCATTCATTTTGTAGAAGTGGGACCAGATTGAGGAGAGCCATAGCATAAGGCAAAAGAATTTACCTTTATCACGAGCCATGGAAAACCCCATTCTAAGCTCATGAGTCCAGTAGCCGTGGCTGAGATGGATAGGGGAGAAAGGAGATGCTGCCTGAACTCTGTTTCAGAAGAAACATCGAGATGGATTCTGGAGGCTTTGTAGAGAAAGAAATGACATTTCTAAGGCATTCTTGGGGAGTGGGGAGAAGGATGAGAGCAAGGTGGACTGCACTTTTATTAAACCTGGATAAAGAAAGCAGTTCCTTGAGTTTGAATTATGTCATTATCTCTGTTTGCTCAGAAGCTAGCACAACACGATACATTTTTTTAAAATGATGAATGAGTAAATAAAAGTAATGGAGGCAACAATGGGAAAATTAAATGCAATGCCACATATATAATAAAAAAAAAACTCTACACAGAAGTTGGTATTTCATAGGACATTCCAGGGAAAAGGCCCATCATGAAATTGCATACATAGAAATAGAGTTCATTTTCTCTTTCCACCTTTGGCCCACTCTGTTGATGACTCTTGCTTTCTCCCACCACACACCTGCGATGCTATTCTTCAGGCCTGTTTAAATCAGGTGGTGCCTGCTGCCCCCTGCTCCGGCCACCTCAGCCTGTGCCCACCATCTGCAGACCGACCTCATCCAGGTCTAGCCCCTAATCCAAACGCTGCACTTTCCAAGGCAATAAAGTAAGGGTGCTAACATACTTTCCTTTTCGTTTTTTTACATGTAGCAAAGGGAGAAACCACAGCCTTCTCTCACAATCTTAGCTAACCAGAATGCTAAATTAACAAATGTACCTCATTTCTTAGGCAGTTAATGAAGGTTAATATGACATATTGCCTCTGGTTCTGGAAGTAAAAAGGGGTCTTATTGCCTCATATTATAGCTGGGGAAAAAAAGTGTTAATAATCTTTCTCATCAGCAATAAAGAATTGGGCTTTTAATACCCAGATATATTTTAGTAAAAGGCTAGTACATCATCTCTAAGTGGAGTTCAAGAGCAATGTTAGATAACTAGGGCATTTCAAGAGGCTGCTTACACTGAAGACCAAAAAAGAAAAGAAAGGAAGAAAAGAAAAAAAAAAATACAGCCAAAATCATATTTATTCCTACTTTCTTGAAGAAAAAAAATATATATGTAAGTTTATATTGGAGATATTTTTATTTCTACTGCTTTAGATCAATTCTAACAAGTATTCTTTAAATATTAAGAAGAATGCTTGGATCTCACAAATAGGTGATTTTGAGTAAACAGGTAATAATATGTGAGCAAGGTCATTGTTTTATTCAGTGACAGACAAATACGTTATGTGAACCTGCTAATATAAGACAGTGTGTGAAACATTATAATGAGAGGGGGATATGATGAATAAGGCACTGTCTAGGCCCTTGATGAGTTTACAATACCCTTACCCAGGAAGACACATCCTTTCCTTTGATAAAGAGTGTGTATTGCTTTTGATGAGAGTAAAGAATAGTAGAGGTTAGTTTAAAGAAAAAAAAAAAAGATATGCCTTCTGGAAAGGAAATCAACCCCCCTAGGCCACTTTGAGGTCTTACCATAAAAGAGCTAGCTTGGATGGATGATATAAATATTCAATGAGTGTGACTCTTAAGTCCCTTAGTGAATACAAATGCTATGCTTTATCTTTGCAATCTCGGAAAATATTAATGATGTGATGATAGTGTAGGGAAAGGCAGGGTCTGTAGGCTTACTTAGCAGGTAACTAGAGGACTTAAAATTTCATGCCGTGTTTTCCAACTTCCCCCAAATGGATACTGAATTAAGATGAGCTCTTCACAAAGCGGACTGACAAACTGACTAATTGCTGGCTGCTGGCAGAGTACTGATTTCCCCTCTTTCTGTTACGCAGTATCATTACTCTGGTCCATTTCACAGGAGCCAAATGACAATTTTAAGGTGGAAGGACTGTGTTTGTTCACCTGTGAGTGGTTTGACCTTAGACTTTGCAGAGCACTGTCAGGAAGTCAGTTTTTCCATGCTCTTTACAGTAAACAAAGACAGTGTGGCTGGTCTCCAAATGTTACAGAAGGTCAGGGACCAAACCGCAGCAAAGACAAAGACCGCTTCCAGAAATTCAAACACAAAATAGACGTGAGCGCCATCAACATTCCAGAGTGTCTCCTGTCCATTCTCAGTGTTTGGTTCAAACAATGTGACACATACCCAGCATCAGTGCATAATAGAAACAGAATCATAAAACCCCAGGTGCTGAAAAGCTCCTTAAAGGTCATCTGGTCCAATAGCAAATCTGAACTGTGAATGCTGCCCTTTAAAAGGTCTTCTTCATGCAGCTGTCCAGGATCTGAAGGACACCTCTAGTGACTAAAAGTGCAGTGCCCTGGGAGGGAGACAGGCCACGCCACCTTTTGAATGCAATAGCTTGGTTATTTAAAAGCCCCGAGCCAAAGGTCTGATTCCATGGTAGTGGAAGCCTTAATGTAGCTTCTTTTTTGGCCCTCAATTTAGAGCTTTGAGAGCTCAAGTTGAGTGTCTTCAACATGTTGGTCCATCAGTTATTAGAGAGAACTGATCACCACCCACTCAGATTTTCCTTCTCTATGTGAAATATTTGCATTTGTTTAGCCACTCCTCTGTGACTTCTACTCTATTAAACATCTCATGTCCCAGCCTATGAATACACTCCAGTTTGCCAGTAGCTCTGTGCTGATGCGTCACACGAAACAGAACATGTGGTCCCACAGTGTGGCCAGATTGCCTTCCTCATTCAAAGAGCCCAGATCTCAATGAATGCAGCGTAACCTGCCTTTGCTTTCCTGGGGGCACATCACACTGGTGACTCACTGAGCTCACCTGTGCCTCTGTTCACAAATGTTCCACCTAAATCACATTGTTGCTGTGACTTGGTACAATCATTGGACCATTTCTGTCTTGCTGTTGTTTTCGGTTACCAAATATGATTGGATATAATAATATTAAAAACATAAATAAAAAGGAAAGTAATAAACTATCCTTAAAGGAAACATGAATGCACAGTTGACCTTTGAACAAGGTGGGATTTAGGGGCACTGGCCCCTTAAGCAGTCAAAAACTCTCATATAACTTTTTTTTAATCCTCACTCAAGGATATGTTTATTGATTTTTTTTTTTGAGAGAGAGAAAGAGGAAGGAGGGAAAGTGGGGGGGGGGGAGAGAGACAGAGAGAGATTACCTCCCTTACTTACCCTGACTGGGAATCAGACCCGCAAACATTTTGTTACATGGGACGACATTCCAACCAACTGAGCCATCTGTCCAGTCTCATATAACTTTTGACTCCCCAGAAACTTCACTACGTTCAGCCCTCATTTCCACAGATTTTGTATCTGTAGATTCAACCAACTGCAAATCAAAAACAGTATTTTCGATCTGTGGTTGGGAATCCTTGGATGTGGTGGGCTGACTATATTAATAGCCTACTGTTAACTGGAAGCCTTCTCAATAACATAAATAGTTGATTAACACATATTTTGTCTGTTATATGTATTATACATTGTATTCTTAAAGTAAGCTAAAAAATGTATTAAAATCATAAGAAAGGGAAAACACACTTACTGTATTTGCTGAAAAAAATTCACGTACAATTGGATCTATGTACAGTTCAAAACCCTGTTGTTATGGGGTCAACTGTATTTGTAAAACCACATCTCTCTTTATGGAAGACATAACACCCATGAGGGCATGAGTTCTTAGAAGGAAATGAGTACACTTCTGTTTTTCACTGTATCACAAAAACACTGCATAGAATGACATACCTCTGATTCCATTTAAAATGGCCTGGCCTAGTAGGAAGACTACTGGACTAGAAGTCAAAAGCTCTGGGTTACAGGACTCATTTTGCCATTAACTATCTGTTCATTTGCTATATGATTGTAGATGAGCAGTTTATCTTTTTTTAAGCCCTAGTTTCTTCAGCTGCAGAGTGAGAACCTCAATAATTTGCATCCCTGAGCTGCATAGCATTTGAACAATTTATGGTTATGTGGAATTTTAATTTAATTTCTAAAATTGATTCTTTAATATAAGGGCATAAATAAAATATTAACCCTTGGCTAAATTTTCCTAAAGACTTTCATTGAAAAGAGATAAGTTACATTAAATTGTCTCAAAGCAAGTGAATGGCATATTCATGGATCAAAAAGTTCATATGTACAGAGTTGTTTTTAAAAGAATGTGCCAATTAGGTAAATGAGGTAAGTCCCACTGGGGGCTCTGGAATCTTTACCCTCTGATGAAATAACAATTTTGAATAGGTGAACCAATTACTGAGATTCTTCGAGTAAGAAATGAAATAAATGTCATAATGTGATATCATCGCTTTCCCATAATCCAAATGTCTTCTTAAAATGTCTTTAATTAACTATACAGAGAAAACCTTTAGGTTGAAAAGATCTAGTTTCTTTCACATTTTTAACTGGAGCCATGACAACAGAGTTACTTGATGTCAATCAGCAGTGCTCACAATGGGAATACTATTCACATTCTTAGGTAGAAGGGAGGGATGATGGCGTACGGTCATAACAGAACACAAGCTCATCTTGAGATCGTGCACCAGAGTAAAATTAACTCTGTGATGAGATTCTAAGACACAGCCAACCCTCCTAACATTAACCTGACAGAGCACAATAATTGATCTTTTCTCTAAGTATGTTATTAGACTATGCTTTTTTTTTCTCTTAGATCAAAAGCACTAAAAATAAAAATGGGAACAGTAGGCTTGATTTCTCAAAATCAGAGCCCAGGTTTAACCCAGCCTTTCTCTGTGGATGTCCCTGTCCTGTGTGGCCTCAGCATCATTCTCTGTTAAAACAAGGAAGCCTCCTCATGTCCAGGCTGTAATACTCTCTGTCAGAAGCTTTTTGGGCTTTTTAAAATCTTCTATTTTCAACATGTAAACTGTCATAACTGTTTATGATCCCGGAGATCCACAAGTGATATTGTCTTCTAGTTTATCTCATTTTTGGGAGCCTCGTTGTGGAGCCTCTGGTGTGGAAATATTGTTTTAGTCTCAAGTCATTGTCTGGGAGTCAGACAGAGTTCTCAAGCTAAAAATTTGGGATTCTGCGCAAGCAGCCACGGCTACTCAAAGCGTGTATAATTCAGACACCAACAGCGTTGGGGAGAACTGATGCTTTGGGGTATTTGCAAAATATATGTAGGTAGCAAATTGTTGCATAATTAAGTGCCTAATTGTATTTGATATGAAGGAAAGTTGTCAACACTAGCTTTTGTCACCAATATAATAGACACTCTAAAGCACAATTAGCACAAATGACCACATCGCCATTCAAGTAGTGAGGCCGACTTTTAGAGGAAACTTTAAAATAATCCAAATGCCAGGTTTAAAATGCCAAACGAACACAGAGAGATCCCTAGCTGCTAAAGCCCTGAAGCTTTCTGGGGCAACAGAAGAGGCGAACTGAAGTCTCAGTGGAACGCGGCCCCCTGCCTTTGATGGCCTTCTCTACAGGTCCCAACATCAGGGCTCCAGAGCTGCGGTGTCCGTCAGTTCTCCTCCTCGACGCCGTCTGTCTGAACGCGAGGACGCAGGCTGGGAAGAGGAGCGCAGGAGCAAGAGACACGCAGTGGGTTTGTTTCCCTCCCTTTGCCTGGATGCATGGTGTGTGCAGAATTCATTCTGTAACGTCAACACCTCAAATTTCACAAAAATTCTGGAACATGATAGAGATCCTGTGTGATTTTTTAAAGAGAACTGTGGGTCAGTGATGGAATTTTACTTTATGAAAATAGTTCCGCCCTGGCTGGTTTGGCTCAGCGGGTAGAGCGTCAGCCTGCGTCCAGAGAGACCCGGGTTCGGTTCCTGCTAAGGGCACGTGCCTCGGTTGCGGTTTGTCCCCGGCCCTGGTTGGTCATGTGGGTGGCAGCCACTCGATGTGTCCTTTTCACATCGATGTTTCTCTCTCTCTCTCTCTTTCGCTCTCTCCCTCCCACTTTATCTGAACAAAAAATGGAAAAATGTCCTCGGGTGAGGATAAAAAAAAAAATAGTTCCATTTACATTAAATGCTGGATCTTTATACTTCCCTCTCAACTCCCATATACACACACATTTAATATTTTGGGTAGATATTGTGTATATATTGTATTAAGGTTAAAAGTTATATGCCCTGGCTGGTTTGGCTCAGCGGTTAGAGTGTCGGCCTGCGGTCCAGAGAGAGCCGGGTTCGGTTCCCACTAAGGGCACGTACCTCAGTTGCAGTTTGTCCCCAGCCCCAGTTGGGGTTATGTGGGTGGCAGCCAGTTGTGTGTGTCTCTCTCACATCGATGTTTCTCTCTCTCTCTTCCTCCTGCTCTATCTGAAGATAAATGCAAAAATGTTCTCGGATGAGGATGAAAAAAAAAAAAGAGAGAGATACCCTTGGCAAAAGAACTGACCTTTTCCTTCCTGGTGGGCGAGCACACTCAGACAATCAATTACAATGACAAAACTGCACGCTCTGAGCTAAGTGTTCACATGCCTAAACTTATAAAAAAATAAATAAATAAATAATAAAAAAAGAGTTATAATAAAAAAATGTTTAAGTTTTAAAAAGGTTATATAATTTATGTAATTGTACACATACATGAAATTATCAACAAAGATTATTGATCTAAATTTAATAGCATGGGCTCTAACTTTTCATACACTACATTCAAAAGACAAGGATTTGTTATTGCTGAGAGCATTCAAAAGAGTTTTCTTTTTGCAGAATCTAAACGAAAACTGTAAATAACTATTCAAAAATGTTGATCTATTGCCATAAGTATAGTACCTCCTAGTATGGGTATACTAAAAAGATAAGGACACTCTTATTACTCCAAAGTTACTGAGGCTGTAACAAGTCATTTCTGGCAGTAAAATGACTGGATATAGTAAATGTTCTGAAACCTCAGGAAAAGAATAATTCTAGTAACACTGAACACTTAATTATGACTTACCACAAGCGAGGCAACACTTTGAGCACTCCTCATTTAATCCTTACAAGGAAATCTATGTGTTAGATGCTGTTCCTATCCCGATTTCACAGATGAGGAAACTGAGGCAACAGAAATGTTAAATAACATGATCAAAACCCCACAGGTAGCAGATGGGGGAGCCAGGCTGTAAATTCAGCTGTTGGGCTCCCGAGTTCTTGCACCAGAGTCTGTTACTCAGCCTTTCATTTCTTCCTTCTTTCCCTCCTCTCCCACCAGACCCCAATACAGATCCTTAGAAGCTCTCCCTCTTGGGTCCATCCAGCTCCTCACATTATTATGAAAACAACAGACAGCACAATGAAAGGAAGAAAATAAAACATTTCTGCCCGGCCAGCTGGTGTGGCTCAGCGGATTGAGCACTGTCCCGTGGACTGAGAGGTCCCGGTTCAATTCCCAGTCAGGGAACATGCCCCTGTTACAGACTCGATCCCCACTGGGGGGCGTGCAGCAGGCAGCCGATTGATGTTTCTCTTTCACATCGATGTTTTTATCTACCTCTCTCTTCCTCTCGCTCTCAAAAAATCAATAAAAACTTTTTAAAAGAAAATATAATATTTCTAGTGACATGTTTACACAAGTGAGAACCATTCAAATCACACCCTATAGAGCTTTAAAGAAAATTAAAGCAGGGCACAACCACTGAAAAGTTTGCTCATACAACAGAGACAGTTACTAAAAAACAAACAAACATGTAAACGTATAAATCAACATGTGGGGCTTACACATGGCTGGGAGCAGTGGGCACCCCGCCAGATGGGGCGAGATAAGGAGAAGGTGAGGCAGATCAACTCAATCAAATCACTGTACTGATGAAGCTGAGTGAACATTAAGCATCCATGATATAGACTCAGGCTTTCTAAAGGAAGTTCAGAAATATCTCATGTTTAAAATTCTGCAAACCCTCTATTATTATTTTCATTGTACAGATGAGGAAGCTGAGCCCCACAGAGATTAAGTAAATTCCTCAAGATCAAAAAGCTAACAAACATGTGAGGCAAGATTCACACCTTGCTCTGTTTCACTCTAAAGCTTGTGCTTTTGAGACTGTAGGCATAATACGATAGGTCAAGTTCAAAGTATCATCTAAATGAAAAAAGATCTATAGGGAGGTGTGGGTAAATAGGGTCACAGCCCAGTCATCTGGCTCATCAAGAATGGCACTGGAAAGCGCATAGTGATCACAGGATCACAGAGCAGAGGCTGCTGGCTCTTTAGTAATGGGCATCAGTCCTGTGCCCGCTGAAGATAAATGCCATCTCTGATGGGAATCAGAGCTGCCTGGATCGTCTCAGAGCCAAACAAATAAAATTAGCTGCTGCCAAGCCTTTCGGGAATTAATCAGAGTGTAAGTAAACACATAAACTTATAAGCCCAGATGAAGTCTGAAAACAAGGGAACTTGGAGTATCTAGGAGAAATGGCCAAGATCTAAATGAGAAGCCAAAGAAATGGGCCAACTATAGGATACGGCCACACCTGTGATGGACTGTAAGTATGATGGGCCCACAGATAAAAAGATGACTTCTAGACAATAAGAAATGTTGATGAGATGGAAGAACCACCTGTTTTATGTAAAGCTCCAAATAACCAGATCACAGTGGACAGCCACTCAAATAATGCCTTCATAAAACAGAGTGTTATTGAGAATAACTCAATTCACAGGGAGCTTAAGGCGGCCAGTACTAGATAGCCTGTCAGGGAAAATAGACTGATAATTACAGAAAAGAATCATATCCTCAGAACAACAAAAATTAATCAAACTAAGTTTGTAAAGTCTATCTTACAGACACATTG
The DNA here is from genome assembly GCF_014108415.1 of Molossus molossus. NCBI lineage: Eukaryota > Metazoa > Chordata > Mammalia > Chiroptera > Molossidae > Molossus > Molossus molossus. Next base: position 19,475,217 of record NW_023425347.1, read on the forward strand.
TCTGGACTGGTGCTCTCAAAAATACCAGTTTTTTTATTTTATTTTATGCCAATTTATTTAGCTAATGTAATGGTTTTGTTATGTTACTTCTAAACTGCATATATTCTGTGACTCATAACATTTTAGAACCTTTCTAATTTCTGAAAAAGTCTTAAGAAGTTCATAATCACAGAAAATAGAATCATTTCCCCCAAATTAAACAATGATGTAGTGGTCTGCTGTAGCAAAATCAACCTATGGCAATCACATTTAAAAATCTGAGTAACTCCAATCAACTTGAAGTAATTATTGATCACACACAAATGATAAACAAATTTTATTGGATAGCATTGAAATTAAATTGAGAGACATCATACAAAATTTTTAATATTTGTAAAATTTTCAAATCTTTTTTTTAATGTTTTTTTTTTCTTTTATTGATTTTCAGAGAGAGGAAATGAGAGGGAGAGAGAGATAGAAACATCAATGAGAGAGAACATCATTTGGCTGCCACCTGCATGCCCCCCCCACTGAGGATTGGGCCCACAACCTAGAACATGTGTCCTGACCAGGAATCAAACCAGCAACCTCTTGGTGCCTGGGTCAACGCTCAACCACTGAGCCACACTGGCTGGACTCAAATCATTTTTGGATATACAGAAAAATTGAAGATATTACAGAGAGTTCCCAGTACCCCCTCTTGTTGACATCTTACAGTTGTCACGATAAATAATTGATGTAATATTAGCTAAAGTTCATCCTTTACTTAGATTTCCTAAATTTTTACCTAATGTCCTTTTTCTGTTCCAGAATCCCATCCGTGACACCCCATTAAATTTTATGTGTCATGTGTTTTTCGGTGCGTCCTGGCTGTGAGTTTCTCAGGCTTCCCTCGTGTTTGATGACCTTGACAGTTTGAGGAGGACTGCTCAAATATTGCGTAGAGCGCCCTTCAATTTTAGTTGGCCTGAAATTTTTCTTATGGTTTGACTGGGGATATGGGTTTGTGGGAAGAAAACCACAGACATGAAGTGCCATTCCATTGTCATCACGCCGATGGTCGCACCGCATCCGCATGCTTTTACTGCTGACGTGAACCTTGATCACCGGACCTGGGTAGTGCGCGACACATTTCGCCACTGCAAAGTCACTCATCCTCCCCACCCTTCCCATTCTCCACACTGTACTCTTTGAAAGTAAGTCACTACCTGCAGTCCAAACTAAGGAGTGGGAAGTTACGTCCAAACTACATGTGGACAGAACATTTAAATTATTTGGAATTTTTCTGGGCACAATGGTAATTTCTCACCCATTTATTTAATCATTTTTTTATATTAAAATAGATTCATGAATATTTATGTTAGAATTTGGGCCGTAATCCAATACTACCGCAATAAAGACATTTTGAAAAGAGATTTATTCAAACGCATCGGCCAGAATGGGCCTGCACCTTTTGTCTCCTGGCCAAGCACAGAGATTATGGGTGGAGCAAAGCGCTTGGATGTCATGTACACCTGCAACACTAAGATGCTGAAGAGCATCAGGAAGACATTTTCCAGAGACAATTACAGAGAAAATGTGGACATACCTCCTTGTTCCAGGGGACTTGCCCCTTTATTTCTGATATAGCCACAATGAAACTCAATATGCTCTCAGTGGCTCCAAAGTTAAGCATGACTGCATTACTGAAATTCTTAAGGCGGATGCTGGGTCAATACCTCACTCTATTAGAAACAGCTTTGATGATGTAAGTGGGTATCATATAATCAGATATACTAATGACATAGATTTCGAGTATAATTTTGAAAAACATTTGCCCTTGTAAAATTGTTTACAGAATAGCATAATGCTTGGAAGTAAGGAAATAAAACTGGGAGTTATGGGAATATGCTATATACTTTACTACACATCATTCATTAGCATAAAGTGCACGAAAGCATAAAATGCACGACAAGACTCCATAATAAAGAAAAAGGACATGAAAGCAGTGTGACAGAAAGATACAGAACATAGTGCTGACTGGCTAGAAATAAAGACAATAAAAAGATTGTTTCATTTGTTCAACAAATACTTATGTAGCACCTGTTACTGGTCACCAACCGTGATAAAATCTGGGTCTATTATACTGAGTAAAAGCAGTTACAGATTTTTCTCTCATGTAGTCTATTGGGAAGATAGACAATAAAATAATAGCATTATTGAAACTTGTGCAGAAAAGGAATAACTCAGTAGACCCGGGTGCTCAATTCTGCATGTTCACAAATCTTCAGGAATGGCCTTCGCTTAGCACTTGGGAAATGACCTTGTGAGTCCTTGGAGTATCCCATCAGAGAAAAGTGTCTTTTTATACCTTGGGCCTTGGGCCACACCAGGCAGTTCATGCTAACGGTGGGATTTATGGAAAACACCTATTTTTGTATGCCTGCGGCTTTGGACCACACTGTATTCTTTGACATCTGGAGGGCTGGAGACCAAGCAGCTAAGGTGCTGCATGCCTTCATGACTGACCCCCAGTGAAAAACCCCGGACATCAAGGCCCAAGTTACCTTCCCTGGGTGACAACACTTCTCATATGTTGTCACACATCACTGTGGAGAGAATTAAGAGCTGCATGTGTGACTCCACCATGAGGACAACTGGAAACTTACGCCTGGTCTCTCTCGGACTCCACCTATTCACCTTTCCCTTTGCTGATTTCAACTGCCATGCTTTTACTGTAATAAACTGCAACAGTAAGTGTAACAGCTTTCTTGACTCCTGGTAAATCACTGGGCCTGAGGATGATGCTGGAGACTCTAACATTAAACTATAATAAAAATTTGAGGCACTTACTCTGAAAGAGAAGGATATTATTACCTGAAGGGCATTACCTGAGGAAGACCAGGAGGTGAGGGAAGGCTTTCCCAAAGAAGTGATGTTTGAGCTGTGATCCAATGGATGCATAAGAATTGATTAGTAAGTGGGGCAGGAAAGGGGAGCAATGTCCAGATGGGGAAGTATAGACACAAACGCCTCTGGTGGGGAGAGCAGAGTGTGTGAGCAGCTGCCGCACATGGAGAACCAAGAGGTGGGATGGAAGGCGGGCTGGAGAGTCCTGAGAAGCTGGTAGACCATGTGAAGGACTTTGATCATGATACTAAAAGTAATGGGAAGCCATGGAAATGTTTGAAGCAAAGGTGAGATCATCGTGTTGGCCTTTTGAAATGAGAACTCTGGCAATAAGGTGAAGGATTTACTGCAGGTGATGAGTGAACACAGGATAGCCTCTATTGTACTCAAGATGAAAGATGATGGTATCTCTAGCTGGGGTGGTGACAGTGGGACTGTGGACAAATGGAAGCTTTTAATAGAAATGTAATGGGTCAAGTTGACAAAGCTTGGTGATAAAGTGAAAATGAAAGAAAAGGGGAATGATGGGAGCTGGGATCTACTTTTCTGGCATGTGCAAATGACAAGATGTTGGTGCTAATCACAGAGGCAGGAAACACTAGGAGTGACCAAACTTTTTTTCTGGGGATAAAGTACCAGAATACTATGTGTATGATCTTAGATACATTGACTTTGATGTACCTTTGGAGCTGAAAGTGGAGATACTTATAGGTAACTGAATATGTATGTAGGTAGATGATATAAATTCATATTTCATTCACAAATTATAACTACAGATAAACATCCAAGGGGCATCTACATTTGCCAGTCATTGCTTTAAGCATTTTGCATATATAAACTCATTTTATCCTCACAACAACTAGATGAGACAGATATTATATTTATCCTCATTTAATATATAATAAAACTGTTAGAAGTTAGAAGTCACACAGCTGGAATAGAAACCCATACTCTGTCTCTGGAACTTATGATCTTATACAATAAGCTAAGGAGGGGAATGAGACTAGTTTTGGACATGGTAGGGAGTCAAACAGAAGAAGGATTTTGAGGGTACCAATATTTAGTAACTGATTCATTGCAGAGAGGACTGATAATGTATTGCCAGAAATATGAAGAAAAAAAGGAGACTGAGATACTCTAGAGGCCAAGAGGAGTTGGTATTAAGAAAGAGGATATATATATATTTGAATCTTCACCCAAGGATTTTCTTTTTTTTCATTTATCTTCAGAGTGGGCGGGAGGGATGGAGGGAGAGAGCGAGAGAGAAACATTGATGTGAGAGAGACATCAATTGGTTGCCTCCCACACGACCCTGACCAAGGCCGGGGACCAAACCACAACCGAGGTATATGCCCTTGACTGGAATCGAACCCACAGATCTTTGGTCTGCTGGTCAATGCTCTAACTGCTGAGCCCAATCAGCCAGGGTGAGGACATATTTTTTTTTTAATGTTTTTAAGATGTTTTCTAAGAGGACTCTGGGATTGGCAACAGAAGGTGACTGTAAACTTAGGAAAAGCTGTTTAGATGGAGTGATGAAGATGGAAGCTGAACTAAAGAGGGATGATTAGGAGGTAAGGAAATGAAGAGAGAAAAATTATTTTTAACATATTTGGTCATAAACGGGAGGCAAGAAAGGAATACCCACAGTGGACATGGAGTTAAGAAAGGGTTGTGTGTGTGTGTGGCAGATGTGAGAACTTTAATTAAATTTTGAAGTCCATGGAAATAATGAGTTGAGAGGGTGTAACTGAAAATACGTGGTAGAAAAGGGTCCATTAAGAGTGTAAGCTTTTTTAGCCATCAGGATGAGACTGACCTGAAGCAAATAGCATATTCATACATATTCAGGCAAAGCCAGGGAGCAAAATGATACTCTTCATAATATATGTCGTAGAAACTAGTAATAAATCCAGGCCCTGCCTACTTCTCTAGCTTGTCCCCACACCACTCTCACAGTGGTTTCATTATCTTCCTCTAGCTAGCTCTGCCTTTGTTTTTGTTTTTTTCACTTTACTATTTTGTTTTTTAATCCTTGTGAGGACATGCTTAGAGAGAGGAAGGGTGGTGGGTGGAGAGAAACATCAACGTGAGAGAGAAAAGCACTGATTGGTTGCCTTTCGCACTTCTGTGCCTCAACTGGGGATCGAACCCACAACCTGGAATGTGCCCTGACCAGAAATCAAACTAGCAACCTTTTGGTGCACAGGATGACGTTCAACCAGCTGAGCCACTCCAACTGGGCTCCACCTTCTTTCATAACTCGGATGTTGTGTTCTCACTTCAGATACTACTCACATGTTGTTCTTCTGACTGACAATGGCCTGAGCTGCCCAAGGCCGCACTTCTCCACCCAGTTTCTGGCTGGAAAGATGTTCCATAAAGAGCTGTTGGTAACTGAACTGTGTTCAAAACACATACTGAGACAAAACACCCTCCGAAATGCACTATGATTTTAGATATTTATTTCAGTGTGAGTCTGGCTTTTGGTTACCATTATAAAATTTTTACCAATAGAGATTTAAATCATATTTAAAGAAGATGTTGGGGTGTATCAGGTCTCCTGACTTGGTATATTTTAGCTACATTTTTAGATCCAGACTGATATTCATCACTCCCACAAATACAAAAACATATGCATATGCCATCTTATTAATTTATCATGAAAAAGAATATTGTCAAGCAGACCATGATTGTACTTAGCATGTTAATGAATCCTCTCCCACTAAACAAGCAACAGAGAAAGCCAAATTCCAATCAGGATGTCAATCTATTAGTTTTCCATGAGACGTGCAACTGTCAATTCAATCAGACATTCTTGACAACCTGCCAATGCCTGTTTTCATCCCAGACAAGCTACAACTACAGGTTGGAGAACCTTATATAAAAATGTGGATGGGACCATAACACAGAAAGACTAATGGCTTCCAGAGGCTTAGAATGAGAGCAGAAATTTTTTTCAAAGTGGCACAAAGGAATTGGGGAGCAGGCATGAAACTCTTCTATAACGTCATTGTGTTGATAGCTACATGACCGTCTGTGTGTTATGTGAGTACTTAGAAGATATTGAGAAGTTTATTTGTTGGAAAAAGTCTTGGTATAAGAAAGTCATATAGCCCAAGTGGGCTTTAGAGCCCCTGAATCTGGGTTCAAATCCCAGTTTGCAACAGAATTTCTTGGTAATAAGCAAATTACTAGGAATAATCCCTGAATGTATTCAAGCCTTATTTGCATGATCAGTAAACTATAGATACTTCAAAAGTCATGGGTACCTCAAAAGCCATTTTGAAGATTTATGAGAACAGTGTAGACAAGGCTTTTTGCACACACGTAGCACAGAGGCTCAATTTATCAGTAGTGTGATGTTCACTGCTGGTAATGTTCGAGTCCTCTGTTCAGGAATTCCTCTCCACCAGACTGTGCTTAAATGGACATCAACAACATTCGCCTTTGTGATTTTTCTTTCCTATACTTTCTTAGTCATTAACCTGGTTATATTTATACAGCCTTTCGCAAAACAGGATGCAAAACTCTGATTATGTCTCTGATGGTATTTTCCAGTCCTGCCTCTCACTCTTTTTCCCAGAGACTACCTTGATTAGAATCTAGGGACTCTGTATGTGCTTGAGTCATATATTTATAGAAAAAATTTGGTTAACTGAAAGAGTAAAAATTATAAGCATTTTGAGGGGCTTTATTCAACTTAACTCTGAATATATAATCTTATATCCAAATTATTAGGGTGTACTTTCTCATCTTGCCTATATAGTAACAACATAGTTTAGATTTCTTCAAAAAACGAATATGGGACCAGGTGGTAGCACTTCTGAATTGGCCTGTAGGAATCAATACCCAAAAGAAAATAGTCTTGCACAGAAATTGCCTAGAAGCAAGTTTCAACCTGTTAGAATTATCATTCATGAATCAGTGCTCCACGGGGCCAGAAAAATAGATAACTGAGGTATGCAGGGCCTGTTCTGGAATTCAGGTGGCTGCTTCCATCTGTAATCTAATCAGCCACATCAAAATGGCAGAAATGATAAGACACTGAATATTCATGGGACAGCTGTAAGCAGAAACCTAGGAGTTACCAAAATCCATAAACCAGAGTCTGAGTGGAACAGAGGGAGTGGGGTTTATAGCCACAGGACTTGTTTGTTTTTCAGGAAGTAGCAGGCGGGCCTTGATCAGTCTGTCTTGTAACGAAGGAAAGGAGTGTCCCCATCAGTTCATACTCACAGCTTCTTACATGTGCCAGTCAGTCCTTGCAACAGAGAAGATTAGTGATCATAAAGCACACTTTTACATTATGGCATGTGACCCTGAAGCATTTAGGATCTACAAGAGCTTCAGGGACATTGGCAGACAACTTGAGAAGTCCCTGAACTTTAACATACACTAGGAAACAATTGTTCAAGGCTTCAAAAATCCTGCCAGGAAAAAAAATATCTAGCTTCTAGCCTCATAGTGTTTATAAAACTAGGCTCAAATTTAAAAAAAAAAACCCGCTTATAAGTGAGATCATGTGGTATTTGTCTTTAGTAGACCCAGAAACATGGAAGTAGGGCACAGACTGACATCCCTCAGAAGAGAAGGTGGGGGGGGGGGGAGAGATAAACCACAGAACTTATATGCATGTATGCCTGACCAATGGACATGGACAACTAAGCCGGGGACGGGGCAGGGGTGGGGTGGGGGGTGCCAATGGGGTAAAAAAGGTAAAATATCTGTAACAAAAAATAAATAAAAAATTTATATAAAAAAAAAAAAAACAAGTGTACTTTGATGAATGAATGAATATATATATATATATATATATATATATATATATATATATATAGAGAGAGAGAGAGAGAGAGACCAAAACTAATGTAAGTCACAAGAGTTTCAGAGAGTAAAAAAGAGACTCATGACAAGTCCAAGTTGTTGGTGTCAAGTATGAAGGCAGAATTTTGATTTGAATGTTTCATAACAAGACTCTGTAGGATGAAATAAAGTTTGAGCAAATGTTCAAGAAAAACAGAAGCTTCGATTTAAAGTCCATCCTTCAAGCCAAATAATAAACCATCTAATAGGGAAAGGAAGTCTATAAGTATTCAGAAAACAAAACAAAACAACAACAAAAACAGAATGTCCATCACCCAATTAATCTACCTAACAGGACCAAAGAATTCGTTTCTTTGATATTTTAAAACCCTTTGGGAAGAAAGAGAAAGATACCAGAAAGAAAATGAACTCTGCCCAGTCTTATTGTCATCTTGTTTCCTTTTTTAGATTTTTCATAAAATCTGAGTGAGAATCTCTATGGTTTCTTTCTCTGCATAGATACAGGGAGAAAGGAAACAGTGACAAAGGCTTGCTAGATCAGAGGGTGACAAGATAGTATAATTTTGTGCTGGCTTCATGGTATCTAGAAACTACTTATCAGGTTGACTTAGGATGAAGTATGAATATAGATTATTAAGCACCACAGTTTTTTCTAGAAAAAAAATTTTGTAACTTTTAATGATATAACACTCATGGTTCTCCAACAAGAACTCCATAAAAAGTAATTTAACTTTTCTGTGATCCAGATTTCTCATTAGCTAAAAAAATGTTGCTAAGGTAGTAATAGGAGAAAAAAATATATCTCCCTAGGACATGTCTTGTTAATATATTACCTAAAAAACTTAGAAAAGAGGACAAGATCCATCATCTTTATTAAAGTGTGCCAGTGTGAAATTTAAGGCACAGAGATAGCAGTTGCCTTGGTCTGATGACTTCTTAACCATTAGCAAGAAGGGGAGTAAGATCCTCCTGGGACAGGGGAGTGGAAGGGATCTTTCCTTGTGGAATATTCAGTGTTGCTAGGAAGTTTCAAAAAAACAAATTTTCATTGAAAACTTAAAGAAGTCATCACACATCAACTATACTAAAGCTACTGTCAACATACTCAGAATTTACCTTTCTTTTAAAAGGCATATCAGAGAAAATATATGTTATGCTGTTCATGTTGTTTTGTAAAATAGATCCAACCCTCTTTCCTAGTGCATAACATATATATTACAACATATATTTTCTACGATGAACATTTGTACAGAATGTATCACGCTAGGAAATACAGAGATTATATCTATTAATCAAAGGAATTGGTGTCCCTCTCAAAAATGGAATCGGAAAAGATTGACTCGTTTGTTTGATGCAGAATATTATCCACAGTGTCTTTATATCATCATGCCACTTACAGTTGAAAGAGTGTAGTTTTCAAAAAACAGTGAGGATGCTCAGATAAGACAACTGGCCTCCAATTCCTGGGCCTCTCATATTTTCTCAGAGAGGAATAAAAAGAAAGATACACGGTTGATATAACAATAGAGTTAAGGACACAGGGGAAGCCATGCCTAACTCCACTTGAGGCCAGGAAACACTACTCTGACAGGCTAATGGCCAAGATGGATCTTGAAATATAAATAAAAATCAACCTTGTAGACTAGAGAGGGCTTCACTACAAGAAAAGAAAATATCACCATAACACACCTGGTGAATTGCAAAAGGTTCAAACGATTCTTATAAGTAAGGGAAATTCCACTGACGGCTTTTATAATCCAAGTGATTTGAAGTTCAACCTGTATGGGAGAAGAGAAGTAATCTATTAAAGAATAATCAGTGGTGGAGGGCATAGTCTGAGCAGGTATTTTGGTTTTGGATATATCAAAAGATATTTTTGGAACTACTGTGCAAGTTGGGCAAGGGTGGTGAGAAATACCTAAAGAATCTTAAGACAAAATTGTGATAGACCAGTTATACTTGTGAATCATAAATGAGAGAATTTGGTACATAACTAAATGTGGAAGGAGAAGACAGGGGGATCTTTTAAGAAGCCAGGTCAGTCTTGAGCATCTTTTCATATATCTATTGGCATTCCATATGCCATCCATTGACAACTGACTATTCAGGTTCTCTGATCATTTTTATTTTTTTATTTATTTTTATTTGTGGTGTGGGTAGGTGGTGGTGGTGGTGGTGGTGGTGCCTCTGCCCATTTTTAAGTTGGTGGTCTTATTTTTGTTGTTGAGGTGTATGAGTTCTTTATATATTTTGGATATTAACCTCCTATCAGAGGTATCATTTGCAAACACTGATTTATAAAGATATACATATTCTATGTTCATTGTAGCATTATTCACAATGGCGTAGACATGGAAACAACCTAAGTGTACTTTGACGAATGAATAAAGACAATTTGGTACATAGATATGATAGGATACTACTCAGCCATAAAAGAAGAAGAAAAAAGACAAAATACTGCCATTTGTGACAACATGAATGGATTTTGAGAGTGAAAGTTGTCAGACAGAAAAGGACAAGACTTGTATTATATCACTTCTATGTGGGATATAAAACACAAAAAGCAACAAATAAAAAGTCGTAGATACAGACAACAGAATAGTGGCTACCAGAGGGGAACTTTGGGTGGTGAGCACACAATAGAGTACAGATACAATACAAACTCGTATACTTGAAATCTATACAATGGTATTAACCAATGCTACCCCAATAAATTTAATTAAAATTTTGAAAAATAAAAAAGAACGCACATGTAGAGCGATGCTGCTGCCTAGAGAAGAGGCAGCGTAGTGGCCAGGATGCACCCGCTCGAGAAGTCGGGCTTTAACCGTATTTCAGTCTGTGTGCCTTTCTGAATCATAAACATGCTATGAATCCTTTTATAAGAAAGATGCCCAAACTCAGACCTATACCATATCTGTAGGGTATGAATTTAGGGCACCCACAGTTCCCCTTCGAAGGCTTTCTGTAGAATCTCCTAATGCAGAATAAGCAAAGAAGAAAACTAAAGTAAAAACCCTGAGGGACACTGTCACTACAAAGACTGCTAAAGGACAGCTGGCAAAGGAAGGATGGATAATCAGACAGTTCGATGGGGAGCCAGGAGAGAGTGACATGGATTCGCGAAGGCTGCAGATTTCCAGAAGTAGGAAATAGGCAGCAATACCAAGTGTTACTAAGAGGCTACGTGGAATGAGAATTAAACATAGGTACCTGGTGTCGATTGGTCTGCAAATTTGTTGATCCAGAGCCAGACTTTTGTAATAAGATGAGGAAATGAGAAAGAAGAAGCAGAATCTATTCAGACACACTTTCATGAAAACTGGTAACTAGGAAGTTTGAATGAGTAACAGAAAAAAGACAACAGATTGTTTTAATTTAATGTTTTAATTTAATTTAATGTTTAATTTAATGTTTGTGTTAATTTAATAGGTTAGGGGCAAAACTTGAGTGTGCTTTTGGGTTGAAGGGAAGGAAAGGAAGAGAAACATTGAAATAAAGAAGAGAGGAGGAAAATTAATCCAGTAACTTTTTAACATTAATCAGGTTAATTTCACATAAGAATGTGACATTTTCTTTCTTTCTTTTTTTTCTTTATTGATTTTAGAGAGAGAGAGAAACACCAATGAGAGAGAATATCGATTGGCTGCCTCCTGCATGCCCCTCACTGGGGATTGAGCCCACAACCTGGGTATGTGCCCTGACGGGTATCAAACTGGTGACCTCTTGGTGCATGAGTCAATGCTCAGCCACTGAGCCACACCGGCCGGACAAGAATGTGACATTTTCTATGATCTAGAACAGAAATAAAAAAAATAACTTTCAGCTGTAGATAATACTGGATAACAGAGAGAGGGAAAATGGAGGAGACTGTCTAAGATCATATTTATCTCCTTTGTGTGCTATACGGAAAGGTCATGTGTATTCAAAGGGCGTGTTGTGTGGTTAATGGTGGAGGTAGGAAGAGCAGGCTCACAGTATACATGCTAGTACACTTCCTTTTCTCACCATCCTATGTCAAATACCTAGCACAAGGCATGACACACACAGAAGCTCGATAGCGACACATTAAGTGAATAACTGCCATTTGAAGAATTTAGGCACAAAGCAAAGTGTAGACCAGCTGACAGGTCAACATGAGAACACAAGCTAACTGGGGGAAAGTAAAAGGTATTCCAAATATTTTTAAAGTGTCCAACAAAAGAAAGCCCAGAAGTGCTATAATTTATTTATATGTCTTAATGCAGAGCTTGGGATGACTGGCAAATGACTTGATCTTTTTTCTTTGGAAAAAAAAAGATCAACAACCTTCTCAGGAGCTATTCAACTCTGCCGTCCTCATACATCCTTAGAAAACAGGTATTCATTTAATGAATAAGTAATTAGCGACAGTTGGCAGATAAGACATGCAACTTTTCATCCAACATCCAATACTCTTCAGAAGAGATGGACAACACAGAAAAATTAAATACACTGTCATTTGGTCACCTGGCTCTGCAGACCACACAGAAGAAGAAAGCAGGACCCGCAGACTCTCCTGCAGCACACACAGGGCTGGATGAAAGAGAGGGCAGGTCATCTGTGCTTGGAATCTTACAGATGACTTTCTCCTGTGTAAAACCATTCAAATCTGAAAACAAAAATACCTCTCAAACCCAAACTAATGGCCACTGAACAATGGGGAATAGAAGGCATATTATTAGATCTCTTCTGATGAAAGGCTGTTGACTGGATTCCCAGCAACTTGGGCGCATGATGGGTTTCAGATGCTGTGTTCAGGTGTCATTTGAATTCACATGCTATCTAATAAATCACAGTATGTTCACTTGTCCTATTAAAACTGTATTCTACCTTACCAGGTCTGAATAATTTGTATAAAATTGATTGCTACAGTTCTCACTAGAAGCTCTAATTGCATTCCTGGTATAACTTAAAATGATAACCTTATCTTAATTAGCAGCATGATGCAGAAATGCTTTTGAAAGCCTCTGAGAATTAACCTGCATTTTTAAACAGAAGCCCTGGGGCTTAAAAAAAAAAAGAAAAAGAAAAAAACTTCAAGATATTCCTGTTGAATACGTGAGCTAATGTTAATTTATTAAAACTACAAAAGGAAATAATCACATAGAGAGAGACCAAGCAACACAGCTAACACCTCCTCCGATCAAGCGGTTTGCATTTCTCTTTGCAGAATCACACATAATGTAATTGTACGGCCTACCTCTCCAGGGCTCCTACTGATCCTTGGTCCCCACAGAAGAGTCTCTCTCTGCTTATTCTAACGAGACTCACCCTCCTTAATAGGTGGAGCGCTGGAATCATGAAAATGAGGAGACACAGGGAATTAATCACCATAAAGAACACCTCCAGTCCTCCCTTAGTTTCCACACCAGGCTTCTCCCCCAATCAATCCGAGTTCAATTAACTCTGGCTTTCCTCATCCATTCTAAGCTTTCTGACATCCCTTTCTGGCCCACCCAATTTGCAATATCTGAGTGAAACTCGAAAAGGAAAAGGTTCCCTGTGGGAGAGGCTATGCTCTCTGTATGTGTCTTTTCCATATTACCACTCTGGCTCAGAGATGCACACTGGCACACAAATGACAATCCTTGGCTAACAGAGCATACCAAGACATACGAAAATTAACCTTTCATCCCCTTAAACTATATGATGGCAAGACAAAAAGACCTTGCAGTAATGCATTAGTACAAAAACCCAAAGTAGATGTTAAAGATTCTCCAAAACTGTGCTTACAAATTGAGGGGCTTTCTGACACTAAGCAGCTGGGCACACAGGGTGGGGCAAGAGTAGGTTTACAGTTGTTCATATGGAAAATAATACAATAATTAGTAAATAATAATACAAGAACAAATTCTCTGTTTTGCATACTCACAACCGTATACCTACTTTGCCACACCCTGTACACTCTCAGATGTCCAGCCAAGGAAATATATTAGGTAGATCTTATTAACATCCCTATAACTATAACCACCTCCAGAAATGCGAAATACATGCTATTATAAGAGGACTACTCCAACAAATTGGCCTGTGAGGTCTGTGGTTTTTTTCTCTAAACTAGTACCACTTGGGAAATAATATCTTTCTATAATGCAATTTTTCATTTCTTTATTTGAAAATGAGTATGGTTCAAAAATTTTAATTAAAAAAATTTTTTTTTCCTTTATTGATTTTTAGAGAGAGAAGTGAGAGGGAGAGATAGAAACAGCGATGAGAGAGAACATTGATTGACCGCCTCCTGCATGCCCCCCAATGGGGATCAGGCCCACAACCTGGGCATGTGCCCTGACCGGGAATTGAACCAGTAACCTCTTGGTGCATGGGTCGACACTCAAACACTGAGCCACAATGGCCAGACTGGTTCAAAAATTTTAAATAATTATTTTCTCCTTATTAAAAGTTATGGAACAGTTTTGTCTAAATGTAGGAGGATAGCGCTAGTAGAGAATATTATAGTAGGATATTATCATTATAACTGAATATAAAATTAGTGGGAAGCAAAGAGATATGAACACTTTTAACATTTAGGATTGTAGTACATTAAAGTTCTATCTAGCTTAATTTATAAGCATAGAAAAAAATGAAATTAAACATAGGAGAAAACAGGCGCAGACTAACAGTTCAAGAAGAACCTTTTAAAAAATTGCCAGTACCTTCTTTAATAGCATTAAACACTTTAAAAATGTCTACTATGTTCAAAGAGCTGTGTGTTGTAATTGCTGTGAAGGTACATTGCTCTTATAAAATAGTCAAGTATCCTTTTATGTTGAACCTCTCTTCAATAAAATACATCATTTCAGATAAGTATTATTGTGTGGTATATATAGGAATATATTTATATAAATCCTCTATACACTAAAAGTCCCATAAATTTATATATCACTGGGCACATTTTCTTTTATTTATTTTTTAAACATTTTTTCTTTATTGATTTTTAAAGAGATAGAAGCATCCATGAGAGAAAACATCAACTGGCCACCTCCTGCATGCCCCCCACTGGGGATCAGACCCACAACCTGGGCATGTGCCCTAACCGGGAGTCGAACTGGCAACCACTTGGTACATGGGTTGATGCTCAACCACTGAGCCACACCAGCCGGGCACATTTTCTATTTAAAACTCTATCTCTGGACTTAAAGAAGGAGCTTAAAGACTAAACATATATCAGCACTGTGAAAATCCAGCCTGAAAAACCCTAGTGGAAAAGACAGTTTCATCAACAGATATTTTCAAATTGAGTGACCCCAAATCTGTTTAACAAAACTATTTGTTGTGAAGAAGGACAGCCCTCAGATCATTTAACTTGTTTTTAGTTTTACTGGTGTGACAACCACACACTGATCGCATCTTCAGATTGCAAGCTCTACGTCTTTTAACCATTGCAGTTATAGTCTCATTTACAACGTTAATGTGCTAAACAGGGACTGCATAAAAATCTTCAATTATTTTCAGACAGCCTACGTAACACTGCTGCTAATTTCAATGCCCAGCAAGCATCATCATCATAACCTCTGCTGTGATCCCAACAAGCATTGTTCAAGCTCCTTATAAATGCATTAATCACCCCTATGAAAGTCACTGCTTGCTTTTAACGAATGAAGATAATGTATGTTACTGGGATTATACCACTGCATGTAGAATCATTAAAGAAAGATAGACCGGAATTTATGATTAAGCCTTTGGACAGCAGGGCACCATTTTAACCATAAAAATTACAATCTGCAAGGATAGTGGCCAAAGCAGAGGAACCATTAAAGACTTATAATTAGCATCAATCAAGGTGACACCACTGTTGACATCTTTATTACTTTAAATACACTAATCAAATACTTCTGCATTGAGATGGAAAGATTGATAGACAGCCTGACATCCTGATGGAGAACAATTTTAAATGATCTGTTCAAAAGGCAACAAGAAAAGTACTGGCATTGGTCAGGTGGGATCCAACCCAACTCTGAAATGAAAACACTCAAAATGGACCCTTTGGGTTGGCAGGGTTCTCATGGATGCTTTATTGCCAAGCATTCCTCCAAATAAACCCATATTTATATGTCCCTTCTTTTTTTTTTTTTAATGTTTTTATTTATTGATATTAGAGAGAGAGGGAAAGGGAGAGGAAGAGAGAGACAGAAACATCGATGCGAGAGAACATTGGTTGGCTGCCTCCTGCACTCCCCCCACCCCCGCCCGGGGATCAGGCCCACAACCTGGGCATGTGCCCTGACCAGGAATGGAACCAGCAACTTCTTAGTGCATGGGTCGATGCTCAACCACTGAGCCACACCGGCTGGGCTGTATGGCCTTTCTGGGCAACCCACCAGACTTGCTAAAATTTGTATGGGGAAAAAACAACTCAGGTATATAAGCTTTAGGCTGCTCTGTCAGGGAAACAGACAACCAAGCACTCAGCCCAGCACTTATCACTTGTTAGCCCTCTCCTTCCATGTGAAAGATAAAGGGAGTGTTGAACTTGGCGTTATGTACATCATAACAATAGGGGCTGTCCATATTACCTAATTGTAGTAGTGCTCAATGGCATACCACAAAAACTCTCAAGTATGCTGTCTTATCAGTACTGCTCCCATAAATATTTCAGTCTTAATGAACAAGAAGCTGCTCCTCATCTTTGCCACCCCTTGAGTCCAGATGGCATTAGAACTTAATGACTGTAATTTTTTAAAAGGTGCTCTTCTCCAAACAGTTCCTGGCTGTTAAATGTTCACACACTGAATCCTTGAGGTGAAGAGTATAGACCACAAAGAAAGGATGTGAAGTCGTTTGCAGATAACAGTCTGGCTTAGCACCAATTCAGAATTATGGATGAAGAGTGGCAAGGCATCTCCCCAAGGGGACAATGTCATCTTTGCCAAATGAGATTATAATGGCCAAGACTTTCATTATGAAGATGACAAGTTCCAACAATCATTTGGCTCCAAAGTTCAACTTTATTTATAGATTCCTTAACTGGTGGATCTACCCCTAGGTTTAAAATATAGTTAATTCTCTCTGAATTAGACACTTTGTTCTTTAAAAAATAAAAGTGTGTGTGTTCATCAAAAATGAGACAGAGATGAGTCAATGAAAATTCCCCGTTGTTTCCTTCCAAGCAATGAAGAAGGAAGGACTGGGGAACGAGGATGGTGTCAGAGCTGAAACAATTGGAAAGGAGCTAATCACGCAAAACACATTCCCACAGGTCACTGAGAGAGGAGCCGCTAACTCAAAGGTAGTTCCTTTTTAAATTTCATGGTTAAGGGAAGATTTTTCCAATATAGCATGATCGCCTTACAGAGGCAAAGTGCTAAGAACAACGCTGGAAATGAGCTATCAACTACCCCACTAGTTTAAGCCGATATCTATCAAATCACTCTTTCTAAGACATTATGCTGCAGTTTCTAAAAAGTTCCATACTCTGACCTTTTCTCAAATGATGACAGAAAACTCTCCAGACTCTTAAAAGAATAGTAGCTTATTTCATTAGAGTGAGTTTTTAGAATTTACCAAGTTATTTTACACACATTAAATTATGCATCGACTTTGTGAGGTAGACAGGATCCTTCCCACTACATGGATGAGGAGACAGGCAAAGAGAAGTTCAGGGTCCTTCCAATGGACGCCTGAATGGAAGGTCTGATGACTCAATATCCTCTCCACTACACTGTACTGACCCTGAGTTGCCTTCAGATGTTCCAGAACTTTATTAATTATGGAGAAAAAACAAAATTATAGATGACAATTACCTATAGTAAAGGAACGTGAGAGAATCCAGCTAATCTGAACATGGGTTTGCTTAGTTTAGAGAATGGTCATCTTTCTACCCTATTCCAAGATTTTGTTTTTCACTATTAAGAGTCATTTGATTCTCACTGACGCACAAGGAGTTGGGAGGGTTGTGTAATATTATACGAGGCTGACCTTACCACTCATGGAAAAACTGCCAGCCAGACACAAAGTGTCAGCTAAGAATGACTCAGGGATGGGCTCAACAGTATCAAAGACCTTTATGTTGAATCCTTAACAAAGGAGCTTAGTGTAAACAGGACTTCAGAGCTGGGAATTGACACAGGAAGTGGATAGTCACTTCCTTCTCATAGGACATGGCTTTTGCCAAAATTTGCTGAAATGTGTACACAATACTTCCAAATAGCCATGAATTAGAGAACTTCTATCAATATGTGCTATATTCTAGATCCAGATGTGGAAATAGTCCAGGTCTGGCAAATTCTCTTTTCTACCCTCTTAAAGAGCTCCAAGCTATTTATACTTTGAGTTAATATCATTTTTACATAAAAAGAAAAAAAAAATTATAACATTGCAAGAGCTACATGGATATGGGAAAACCAAAGATAAAAATTAATTGCATGTAAAACTACATAATAGGTAAAAAGGAAAAACCTCTTGTTTAATAACAGTGGCAGAAGGAGGCTCATTTTGAAGATAACCTCACCATCCTCTCTCTTACAGCTCACCCTCACCATCCTCTCTCTTACAGCACACCCTCACCATCCTCTCTCTTACAGCACACCCTCACCATCTTCTCTCTTACAGCACACCCTCACCATCCTCTCTCTTACAGCACACCCTCACCATCCTCTCTCTTACAGCACACCCTCACCATCTTCTCTCTTACAGCACACCCTCACCATCTTCTCTCTTACAGCACACCCTCACCATCCTCTCTCTTACAGCACACCCTCACCATCCTCTCTCTTACAGCACACCCTCACCATCCTCTCTCTTACAGCACACCCTCAGCATCTTCTCTCTGACAGCACACCCTCACCATCTTCTCTCTTACAGCACACCCTCACCATCCTCTCTCTTACAGCACACCCTCAGCATCTTCTCTCTGACAGCACACCCTCACCATCCTCTCTTACAGCACACCCTCACTATCCTCTCTTACAGCACACCCTCAGCATCTTTTCTCTGACAGCACACCCTCACCATCTTCTCTCTGACAGCACACCCTCACCATCCTCTCTCTTACAGCACACCCTCAGCATCTTCTCTCTGACAGCACACCCTCACCATCCTCTCTTACAGCACACCCTCACCATCTTCTCTCTGACAGCACACCCTCACCATCCTCTCTCTTACAGCACACCCTCACCATCCTCTCTTACAGCACACCCTCACCATCCTCTCTCTTACAGCACACCCTCACCATCTTCTCTCTTACAGCACACCCTCACCATCTCCTCTCTTACAGCACACCCTCACCATCTTCTCTTACAGCACACCCTCACCATCCTCTCTCTTACAGCACACCCTCACCATCTTCTCTTACAGCACGCCCTCATCATTCTCTCTCTTACAGCACAACCTCACCATCCTCTCTTTACCACACACCCTCACCATCTCCTCTCTCGCAGAACTTCAACACCTTTCACTGTTGCCCCAATTATAACTCAAGTTATATGACTTCAGTCCTCTGTTGACTGCATAATACAACCCATGTGAATTATGTAACATTTCTTTCAATATTTTAATACAGGTAAGGATATTTTAATTATATTTACAAGTTGCAGAATGGAGTCATTCTCAGTAGAAAAAATAAAATGTGCTGTGGATATTAAGGACATTGAGTTGATAAATAATATGGTAAACTCTGGTAAATCAAATAGGCTTACGAGTATTAATGTTCTCCCAATCTGGCCAAAAATATTACAACAAGTCATTTTCAACTTCATAGATGCTATGTTGTCAATTCTCTAAAGTGATGGATGACAAGATTGAATTTATTTAACCTGAGCATTTCTTAATGTTTATATTGATTTAGGGAAAGAAAAAGGGAGAGGGAGAGAGAGAGAAAAACATTGTCACATAGATCAGTTGCCTCCCGTATGCACCTCCACTGACCGGGTTCCGAACCGCAACCAGGGCAGATGTCGTCACGGGAATGGAACCAGCGACCTTTCGGTGCATGGAACAATGCTCAGCCAACGGAGCCACACTGCCAGGGAATAACCTGAGCATTTCAAAAGTTGCCTTCTATAGCAGGTAACGAAAGATATAAAGTGTGTAGCAAAGAGGTTTTCCATTGTAGGCACACAAAAAGATGGGTTTACTCATGAGTGGTGGTCAGTCAAGATGGGCTGGAAAAAATTCTGCTTGGCAGCAAGAATACAAATATCAATAGCAAAAAAATGTCAAAGAAATTAAGATATGAATTTACAACACTCTAATGGCTAATTTGGTCTGATTTTGAAAGTAAAATTACACATAAGGCACAATATGTTCTCTTAACATCCTAGAAAAAAAAATTTTCAGTAGTAAGTTGCATGACTGGTAGTGGTACTGCATGGTCCACTGCACTCGAATGGAAACTAGAGACAATTCCTGAGCAAGAAGGAAACACTTGCTGTGATGTGTACCTCTCAGAGAAACACATAAATTGGGTTATCCATAATAAGCCTGGCCAGTTATAAAATATATTACCGGTGAAATACCTATAGATTGATTTCTGAAATCATGACCAATAGCTCAGCAAAGTAAACTAGATAGAATATTGAGAATAAAAAGCTATCAGTAAAATGTGTCATACAATATACAAACATATTTAAATGGGGAGTATTCCTGAATATCAAATTATAGCCTTTCTTCCCATTCTAATAGCACCCATCTAAGATCTGGGTTGTAGATATGAAACATGTAACATACGGTCACTCTCCTGAAATGTACCTGCTAAAGCAGGGCAAAGACCTGCAGCATTTCAGGGATCTAGGTCAAAGTAAAAAATACAAGCCATAAATTAATTAATGCTAAAGGTTAATTCATAGTGAAGGAGATGAGATAATCTATTACTTATTATTGAAGCCTATAAAAAGTTTGCAATTGTTTTACAAAATATGTCTGCTTTCTATCCTTTGTATTGACTTTGTTTCTGTCCATTATATGGCTAACTCCACTCTACATCAAATAAGAATAACTCATTTCTAATTTAATGGTGACACAAATCCTTTGGAACTCATACATTATTGACATTGACATTGAATGTTGACCTTGAATTTATAAAATATTGACTCACTTTTTTTTGTTGTTTTCTGTATTTTTCCTAGATGTGAAATGATTAGAATGTGTTTTCCATAGGCTATTGTTTTGTTTTGCTCAGATATACTCATAAACTACCACCTGGACAGACTGTTGTATTGAGATTTTTACTAAAACAACCAAATCAAAAGAATCAGTTGCATGCTAGATATCAAGAGAATGTTTCATTTAAATACACCTCCATAAAGCTTTGTGGCAGTATATCTTTAGATTAAAATGAAAATTGTGTAAAGTGTCCTAACAAATAACCATACCACCGCAAAGTACAAAGTCCCAGAGAGAAACAAAATGAGGTCCACAGAGTAGCATGTGTGTTGGTTCCTGCGCCTGGAGGAGGAACTGGGCTGACAGCTGTTTTTCTTCTCTCTCTCTCTTCAGCTCTCTGCACAAATCTTCATCTTCCTCGCCTGAAACATAACAATATTGACATTACCTTACTATATTAGGGTAAGAAACAGATGAGTGGGTATATGTAAAAGCATTCTGTACACCATAAAATATTATAAACTCATAAACTATAAATGAGAACACTGTACATATGTAAGTTATAAAAAGAAAAAGGCAAACTAGAGCAGTTGATTTGAAATTTACTCATTACAACACAGATGTACAAAATTTAATTTAAAAAAAAAAAAATTGTGTTTCCCATTATATAACTGATCTCATCTTGCTCAAAAGTCTTCATTCTCGCTTGGTGGTTAAAAAACAAAACAAAACACAAATTTAAAGCTTGTGCATTGGTAGTACTCAGGTTCTTTATTAAACAGTCAGTCTGGGGTACATCTTTACTCTTTGTGGTTTTTCTCTCCCTCCTCCTTTCTACTCACAGGCTGGCATCTCCTCAAGAAGTGTATGCAACTTGGTGGGGGCGGGGCGGAGCACCTGCTTCCATTAGTGCCCATCCTGGGTGGGCTACTACATCCTGAGTAAGACAAAACTAATCTAGCCTGCTCCTTGGGGTTTGGCTTCTACCTTCACTATACCTGTTTCTGATGTGTGAGGTGGTCCTCTCGGCACAGGCTTGGGGCATCTGCCTTCCCTGATTGGCCAGACTCTTCCTCTCAGCTGTCACTCCTCCCTCCCGATCTGAGACCTGGCTGTGAGCAGCGCTGGGACCCCAGGTAGAGAGGGGCAGTCCCCGCCAGATTTCCCTTGCTCTGCAATCCTGGGAACCTGTAAGGTGAGCTGGTCCCACTTACAA
Source organism: Molossus molossus (assembly GCF_014108415.1). Lineage (NCBI taxonomy): Eukaryota > Metazoa > Chordata > Mammalia > Chiroptera > Molossidae > Molossus > Molossus molossus. Next base: position 19,497,184 of record NW_023425347.1, read on the forward strand.
GCTCAGTTTAATATCTCAGACCCACCTGAACTTCTGAGCCCATTCTAAGACATGAGGTTCCTGGCGGAGAGATGACTAGAACAGCCCGTTCTCAACAGGCCACTTTTCAACTCTGCTGTCTACATCATGGTGGTTTAGAGACTCCCAAGAGGTATTTCCTCTGGGTTTGGGCGGGCGGAAGAGGTTGACACAGTCTCTTTTGCTTTCATCTCCCTCCTTAACCTTCTGGTTTTCTTTTCATTGGCCTTCCTCTCCCACTCTCTTATCAAGAGTCATTTGGCATCACTGGGGGGTGAGGAGTGGGGTTTCCCTTCCTATGTGGTTGGGTCCCACTTTTAAAACTTTTAGCCTGATATCCTCAGGCTTTCTTCTCAATATGTAAATGGCAGCTTTAGCATTTTCAACCAATCCTGGCTTGTGCAAAACCTTTTGTAACAAGTGCACAATGACACACTTGTTCTAGAATCTTGACTGTATCCAGCCCACACCTAAAGCAATGAAGGCATCGAGTTTATGACTGTGGCAGGTGCAGGCAACAAGGTCTACAGAGACCTTTGTAAAAAGCATCACTAAATATTTCTAATTTCTCTCCTTACTATACAAGCTAGGCAGTTTAAGATTATGGGAGATTTCAAGGACTTCTTGAATAAAGAGAGAAAGAAAAATGACTTCATGAAATAGCAATCCTATAGAGAAGAGGTTGCCAACCCATTTTAGAGATGAAGAAATGAAGGCTGAGGGAAGACAGGTAATTTCATAGCCTGTGAGTGGTGAAGCCAAAATTTAAACTCAAATATTTGTACTATAACTCCAGTGTTCTTTTTACCAAAAATATAGAAGTTCCTTGACAATGTCAGTCAATCCAACAGGAAAATATGAATATGAATTCCTGACACTTCCTACACACACACGAAAATACATGACTTCAATGAAGATTACAAAAAAAAAGTGCTGATGAGTCATTAAACTTCTTCATTCATTATTTTCTTTATTCAATGAGCATTTATTAATACTTGTGATATAACAAATATTGTAGCATGGATTGGAAATCTTAAAAAGGCCATTGTTCCTGCTCTTAATTAAATCCCAATATAAGGGAGAAGACAGACAAATGTAATTATAACACACCTAAGCAAAGTCAGTATGATATAATTTTTTAATAGATATGTTTTAATCCTCACCCGAAGATATGTTTTTATTGATTGGAGAGAGAGAGTAAGGGAGAGAGGAAGAAACATTGATGTGAGAGAGAAACATCGATCGGTCACCTTCCATTTGGGCCCTGACCAGGGATCAAACCCACAACCTAGGCACATGCCCTGCCTGGGAATCAAACCCACAAACTTTTGGTGCACAGGATGACGCTCCAACCAACTGAGCAACCTGGCCAAGGCAGTGCTATACAATTTTAACTATCATGAGGCTGTCAGGGCTCACAAATCAAATTTTTTTCACGCCTCAAAGGTTTATTAGAATTTCATAGTAATTCTAATTTGTGTAAGGGATTACTTAGACAATTGAAAATGTTCCTCTCAATACATCTGCAAATCACAAAGGGAGAGACAGGAAAGTAGAGCGCACAGACACTTGGAAGTCATGAGCGCCCCCTCTCCACTTCCCGCCCGGTTCTCACTGGCCAATTTACTTTTCAACAATCCGAACGCACTACAGACATTTCCTCTCTGGAGCACCTGCAGTTGCCTAGACACACATACATGCTGCATTAAAAAAAATAAAAAATAAAAAACCTTTGGTAAACTTCATGAAAACGTCTTCCTCAAATACGACACTTTGCAATGATCTGAGAAGAGCGACAGGGAGAACCCCCCAGAGGTATGTGGTAACTGAGTTAGCGTTTCAGTGTCTGGTTACGTGAAGGTTTTATGAGAATAGTGCAAGATTTCCTTGGATAGCTAAAGACTGACATACTATTCACATGCCAAATGTGGTGAAAGGAATAAGTAACAAATGTGTCAGAATTCTGTGCTTCCAAATCTTGAAACTCAAACACCTGCCCTGATATATTAAAATCCTTGACTTAAAAATGGAACTTAACAGGCTGCTGCATCACTTAAAAGTATAGGTATCCCCTAAATACTAAACAGTGTAGAGATATTTAGTAAAGACCATCAAACCCATACCCATGTTTCCTCTCTTGAGAAAGAGGATCATTTACATATCCCACCATAGAATTATATACATGCTAATTACATGCCAACATAAATATTTTTTAAATGTTCTATGAAAACAGCAAGTCGAAGAACCACCAACACACAAAGGCAAAAAAAAAAAAAAAAAAAAAAATAGATCTGCTTGAAAACAAATTCTGTCATCTTGCTTATTCATGTGTAAACACCCAATATGCTCAACACTTTGACATCTCTATTCATTTCAGGGTTTGAATCAACTGTTACTATATGACCTTTAACTGTGTGATTGATTCATCAAAAATTCTGAAATATGTTACATAGGGGACTAACTTCATATGCATGTAAATATTTTTATGGTATTAAGTGATAACTTCCACAAAGAATTGAGAACCCCTAAAAGAAGAGAATTTTTTAAAAAATTTACATTTGTTCAATCGTTCGTGCCTAACCGTGTTTTTTACTACAAATCTCATATTAAAAAAACAAAAAAAAAACTGCAACTCTGTTCCCAAAAATGCTTGACAAAAACATTCTATAAAACTCTGTAGCTGATGAAAAGCACAGAGAAGTGTTCTTCTTCTATTTATATTCTATTGGTACAATCAGACCTCTCTAGGCAAAATCTAGGCAAAGGGAAAGACACCCAGTGGATTAAATGGCACAAGTTCCAAGCTTTATCTCCAGGTTTCTGTGCCCTCAAGCAATAAACTGGCTTTTGCATCTTGCAAACATATGCAGAAAACTAGGCCAAATATGGCTGGTAAACTTGGCCAAGTTCTTCCACATGACCCACTGTGACAGCCAACCTAAAGTTCCCAATGTCAATTTTATTTCCAAATGAAAACTTTACTTTCTCATTAGAATATGTTACTATTAAAGCTATAGATACAAATAAACCTATCTCACAAGTTTGGAGTAAAAAGCAATGCATATTTTAAAATAACAACTGTACTGTATTTGTCTTTTTGCAAACAGTGAATATTTAGAAGATGAATATTATGGAAACAGACCAGACCATACAATCATATCCACACAGTCAAGGATTTAAAGGCATAAGGAAGAATGTTTCCTGTCTCTCTGCCCCGTGGACTGCCTTCTAGATTGACCAGAGCCATGGGCTGCCTTGACTGATCTCTAAAGTCAGCTGAGACTTCATGGCTGTATTTGAAATTCCAGGACCTCTAGAAGTTCTACTAATTGTCAAATATAAGATTAAAGATGTTTAAATAGACATAGGCTTTAAAATGTTGATAACTGACTTATATAAATGTATACACAACACATTTGATATTTTGAGGCTTCTACTGTACTAGGAATGATGATAGAGATGTGAATGTGTACACAGTTCTTGTCCTCAAAGACATCCTGTAATAATAGACACCCTAAAACACGTCCTACCTGGAGTTTCAACCTGGTGTTGTGGGCTCTTTTTCCAAGCCCTTTTCTATTTTGTCAAGTCAGATGGAATGACTGAGTTACTGTGTTTGTTACATATTTCTGTGTTGGAGTGACAGTTGTTTATTGCACCAATACCAAAAGCTGTACTCTGACAGAGTGCATATCACACATCTGTGAAGATGGAACAACTTTCTCCTGGCTGGCTCATTCAAAAAGAACTACAGGAAAGATATATGTAAGATTAATATGTGTGTCTCTAAGCATAGATAAGTTTTTATCTCACATAAAAAAATGTACTGAAACTGTACAAATTGTATATCGTTTCATATTTACATTAGGGTATTTGTACTCCTAGAAAACTCTCTCAATACATATCGTAGACATGTCCACAAACCTCCTTATACCACCTTATGTATTTTTCATATCTTTTTCTCTATTTATTTTTCTTTCTTATAATGATAAACTTTCACATTCTGCTATCTGCTTCCCCTTGTCTTGTAAACGGGCTCAAATCACATTGATCTTTGAAAACCAATCCTCCTCCCACGTCATTCACTACATATGCGTCAACCCTCTTCTGATCCGAACCTTTGGGGAAAGTGGGATATTTTTGGTGAACCATCTTTGCTCCATACTCATTTTTGAATCCAGCAAATTCTGGTTTCAATATTTACCATTCTATTGAAACTACTGCTCAAGTTTGATAATTTTCTAAATTGCAAAGTCCAATGGAAACCTTCCATCCCTCACCTGGTTCATCAGCTCTGTCAAATTTGCTTTTGTTGATGGCACCCCTTTCGTAAGGCTGTGTGTTCCCTTGAGTACTTCCCTCCATGCTGAATCGGCCCACTCTTCTACTTGCCTCGTTCCCCTCAGAAGTCCTCTGCAGCACTGCACAGCCATTCTGAGGACTCTGGAGACAGACTGTCTTTTACCATTTGTTGGCTGTGAGATGTGGGGCAATTCACTTAATTGTTCTGTCCTTAGTTTTTCCCATCGGTAAATTGGGAATTATACTAGTATTGGTAGCCATTTGACCCCTATTGGCCATGTAGTGAGGTTTGGGGTATGTTCTCTGTTGTTCTGATTAATTAGGAAAACACTCGGTCCCTGGGTCTTGGAAATGGGACCTTTTCATGGGTTCTGCTCCACTCCAACCTATGGTAAAGTCTTTGGAAACAGCTTGGGTGGGCCTGCAGGTCTGGACCCGAGATATATTACTGCGCCTGACCCAGAGATAGAGAGTTTTTCCTGTACCCTCTTTCAGCTGCAATGACCTTCCATGAGAGCCCTAAGAACAAGAGTTTAGAGATGGGTCCAGATGGCGGCGTAGGTAAACGCAGTATCACCTCCTCCCACAACCACATCAAAATTAGAACTACAACACAACCATCATTCAGAACCGCCTGAAATCGAGCTGAATGGAAGTCCTACAACTACGAAATTAAAGCAGCAGCCACATCCAGACTGGTAGGAGGGGCGGAGGGGACGGGCTGGTCCCACACCCACGTGTGGCGGATAAAAATCAGAAGGACACCTTGGCTAGGAAGGTCCTCCCTGAGGAGTGAGGGGTCCCTGTCCCACACCAGGCACCCAGCTCAGGGTCCCAGTGCCAAGAACAGAAGTCCCCATAACTTCAGGCTGAAAAAAACAGCAGGAACTGAGCTTCAGGGAGGCTGCGGCTGCGGGAGCCCCAGGCAGCTCCTCTTAAAGGGCCCGCGCACAGACTTACTCAGACCTGCTCCCACTGAACTCCAAGGGGAGGCAGCTTGAGGGGCACCAGAGAACAGGGAAGAACTGAGCTGTTTTGCCTCTGAATTAGGGCTGGAGAGGCAGCTTTCTCCTGGAGAGACATGCTGGTGGAGGCTGTTGTTCCTTTGGTGAGCCCTTCCCCCACAGGGCAGGCAGAGAGCCGCCATATCTGGGACTCTGGCAACCTGGATCACACTGGTAGCCCCGCCCTAGTGATTCCCGGAAGCCCCGCCCCACCCAAATTTCAGGCCCACCGGAGCTGTTTCCAAAGGCTTTACCATAGGATTTGCCTGTCTTGGATCCTGCTTCAGAGTTTCCTAAAGTCTTTCAAACAAGCAGCATCTGGTACCTGAGCCCACCAGTGCACCTGGCACCATTGGACCACTGGACACCCTGTGTCAACACAGACCAGTGCACAGTAGTAGAGCTGTCAAGGTGTCCGTTGTGGAAACCGCAAAGGGCCGGGAGCCCAGCACCATCCCCCGCAGTAGCAGCCCAATCGGAGTCGAGATACACCCCCAGCAACAGAGGCTGGGGAGCAGACATCCATCCCCAGGCAACAGAAGAACAGACCAGCAGCAGAGAACCATCCCCAAAAACTACAGCCAAGGCTGAGCAGGAGCTGAGCCCCACTGGGCAGCAGCACTCCCCAGCCACCAGTGGCAGGACCAAGGGCTCCATAGGGCCCTGTGCAACACAGCTGCCCACAGGAGCAGTGGGGAGCCAGGGATCCTTTGGGGCCTGTGTGACCCAGCGGCCCACAAGAGCGCTGTGGAGCCAAGGCTCGAGAGAAACCCATCTCAGAGAGCCCATACTTCTCTTTAAGTGGCCCCAGGCCTGGCATTAGAAGCAGCCAGCCTTGGTCCACAACTTGGCTTTTCCTGGACACCTCCAAGCCCAGCACAAGAAGCAGCCATCTGCAGATCACTTTGTAGCTTATGCCGGGTGGCCCTGGATAGAGTACAGGCAGTAGCTGACCTTGCCTCAGAGCCAGCACACCGGGTGGATAGCTTCAGACCACATCAAAACACCACCACCCAACCACCTCAATGAGTGGACTCAATGGGTACCAGAGCCCTGCTGAAAGTAAGTCTTGCTCTGTGTGGTGGGCCCTACGCAGGCTGATCCTCCAAGATAGTGGCTAGTGGGCACAGCCAGTCCTTGCAGCTGGTCAGCCTGAGTAAACCCCTCCCATTGATGTGCCAACAGCAATCAAGACTCAATTACAAAAGGGTTTACAGTCCACACTAGGGGTGCACCATGAGGGCCCAGCTGGGGTGATCAGGAAGACTATGCCACTGGATCCTACAGGACACCTACAACAGTAGGCCACCCTACGAAGCCTAGGAGGCATAGCAACTCTGCCTAATACATAGAAATAATCACAGTGAAGCAGCCAAAATGAGGAGACAAAGAAACATGTCCAAAATGAAAGAAAAGAACAAAACTCCAGAAAAGGAACTAAACAAAATGGAGATAAGCAATCTAACAAATGCAGAGTTCAGAACACAGGTTATAAGGTTGCTCAGGGAACTTGGTGAGACATCCAAGGGACTTAGTGAGGCCTTCAAGGAACTTAGTGAGACCTTCAAGGAACTTAAGGAGACCTCCGAGGAACTTAGTGAGAACATCAACAACATAAAAAAGAACCAGTCAGAAATTAAGAATGCACTAACTGAAATAAAGAATAATTTACAGGCAATCAAAAGTGGAGTAGGTAAAGCCAAGTAGTAAACCATCGATTTGGAATATAAGGAAACAAGAAACACCCAACCAGAACAGCAAAAAGAAAAAAGAATCCAAAACAATGAGGATAGTGTATGGAGCCTCTGGAACAACTTCAAGTGTGCCAACATTCGCATCATATGGGTGCCTGAAGGAAAAGAGAGAGTGCAAGAAATTGAAAAACTATTTGAAACAATAATGACAGAAAACTTCCCTAATTTGGTGAAGGTAACAAACATACAAGTCCAAGAAGCACAGAGAGTCCCAAACAAGCTGAACCTAAAGAGGTCCACACCAAGACACATCATCATCAAAATGCCAAAGGTTAAATACAAAGAGAGAATCTTAAGAGCAGCGAGAGAAAAGCAGTCTGTTACCTACAAAGGAGCTCCCATAAGACTGTCAGCTGATTTCTTAAAAGAAACTTTGCAGGCCAGAAAGAAGTGACAAGAGATATTCAAGGTGATGAAAAGCAATGACCTTCAACCAAGATTACTCTATCCTGCAAAGCTATAATTTAGAATGGATAGACATATCAAGAATTTCCAAGACAAGAAAAAGCTAAAGAAATTCATCACTACCAACCCAGTATTATATGAAATGTTAAAGGGTCTTCTTGAAGACAAAGAAGAACAAAAATATGAACAATAAAATGGCAATTAATACATATCTATCAACAATTGAATCCACAAACAAAATGAGCAAGCAGAACAGAAACAGACTCATAGATACAGAGAACATTTTGTTGCTTGGCAGACGGGTGGGGGCTGGGGGTATGGGTAAAAAAGATGAAGGAATTAAGAAATACAAATTGGTTGTTAGATGGATGAACCTCAAAGGGAAAAAGGGAGAGAGGGTGGGAGGAGATAAATCAAAGAACTTCTATGCATATATGCATAACCAGTAGACACAATAGTGTGGGGAAGGCAGGAGGGGGCGGTAATGGTGAGAAGGATGTCAATGGGGAAAAAGGGAGAAACAACTGTAATACATTCAACAATAAAGATGAGTTTAAAAGAAAAAAGGAACAAGAGTTTATTGCTCTTCCCCATGTGGTGTTAGGGCTTTTATTCCATTGGAGAGAGAGACAGCGGAGGCGCGACTTCCTGCCTTTCCCTCAACCATAGCTGACTTACTCTCCCAGGCTTGTTTACAATGATTTCTCAGGATACCTGACCTATCTTTTCTGTGCATATCTTATACATCAGTAGAAGAGCCAGGAATTACTGGAAATTCCCCTCATGTCTGCAGTCCCCAGAAGTTTTAACTTCTCTTGCTATCCCACTTGGCTTTTGGCTATTTGTTGAAAATTTTAGTTGTGCCCTGGCCAGTTTGGCTCAGCGGTTGAGCGTCGGCCTGCGAACCAGACAGTCCCAGGTTTGGTTCCTGCTAGGGCATGTACCATCAAAAAAAAAAAGAAACTTTTAGTGACATTATTCTTACCAGTGTTCTTACACACCTTGCTCCAGTAAACAAGCACTTGCCCCTGATTTATCCTTGGAGGCACTTGTACCTCCTTAGGTTTTAAGTTAGTTGGTTTCTTTGGGCCCTCAGCTCTCTCATGATTTCAAGAAAAGTTATTGCATTTGTAAATTTTCTATTATTTTGTTGTTGTATTAAAGCCAGGAACATTACTCTTTTTGTCTTTCTACATCCTAAATAGAAACACAAAATATTGATTTTCAACCAAGGCCCCAAAGCATTTCTATAGATAAAAGAGAATCTTCTCTATCAGTGATGTTAGAATAATTGGATATTTATTTGGGGGGGAAATTAAGTTTTACCCATACCTCACATTATACACAAAAAAAGGTACCCTAGATTATCAGGAATCTAAACATCAAAATTAAATTATAAAAACTTTGGAGGAAAACATAAGAGATACCTTTGTGATCATGAGATCTTAGAGTAGAAAAATATATTGGCAATTAAAGAAAAGAGTTACAAAGTGGACTTAATTAAAATTAAAACATTTGTTCCTTGAAAGACATCTTTAGGAAAATAAGTAGGAAAGCTACAGATTGGGAGAAAGTATTCTTAAAGCAGATTTTTGACAAAGAACTTTTATCAAATCCTAACATTCAATAACAAAACCACATGAGACACCATTATACACCCACTCAAAAGGCTAAAATTAAAAGACTGACAACACCATGCGTTGATGAGGATGTGAATACACAGAACTCTCTTACTGCTGGTGGAGGATCAAATAGCACAGCCTCCGTAGAAACTAGCATGGAAGTTCCTCATAAAGTTAAACACTTACATTTTGGTCTTCACCTGAGAGAAAAGTAAATGCATATACATAAAAATCTGATACGAAAATGTTCCTAATAGCCTTAGGTAGAATGGCACCAACCTGGAAACAGTCCAAGTGTGCATCAGCAGGAGAATGGCTAACCAAATGCAGGTACCTCCAGACAATAGAACACAATAAGAAGAAAGGCACACAATAGAGCGACATCACAGATGAACATCAAAAATTTTAACAGGAGGAAAGAACCCAGCCACAAAAGCCTGCATCCTGTATGATTTCACCTACACAAAATTCCAGAACAGGCAACACTAATCTATGGCAAAGAGTCAGAATGGTGGTTGCCTCGGGGAGAGACGATGATAGAAGTACCAGGGAAAGTGCAGAAGCAATCTTTCTGATGATAGAAACGTTCTAGATACTGATAGGGTGTGGGTTCCATGTATCAAAACTCATCAGACCATACGCTTAAGATTTGTGCAATCTTCATCAGTAAATCTGTAAATTATATCTCAATAAAAAGGCTAAATGTGAAAAATATATAAGTATACAGGTACACACTTGAGGCTTTACTACCTTAATAAAATAGCACCATCGTCTCCTTCTCTTTCTTACACAACTGCCTGCTTTAGTGTCTGTGATAACATTTATTAACATTTCACATCCTGCCATATGCTTACTGATTTATCATCTGCATTGCCTATCAGAATGTAAGTTTCTTGAAGGTAAGGACCTTTTTAAGTTTGCCATTATATATCCAATGGTAATGGCTATGACTAAATGACAATAGTTAATCAAATTGGATGGTGCACTTTCATTTGTTTTCTTGGTTGAGTTTCTTCTCTCCTTGCTTAGTGTGTGTGTGTGTGTGTGTGTGTGTGTGTGTGTGTGTGTGTGTTTAATCAAAAGAGATAAAGCGTGGATATGCCCTGTGAAACCCATAGTACTGTATCACTTGAAGGATGATAAAATATAAGAAACTAGCTGTTTATGGAAGATGTTCAATATAAGATAGCTTAAAATTTTCTGTGGGACAGCTTGTTGTGGTTGTAAGTTTTCTCCTAAGAACTGCTTCCCAAAGCAAGAACAAGACTGAGAAAGCAGACAGCACGTTGGCAAGGCAAAGCTTCTATCTAACTGGCTAAGTCACAGGGATTGCCTGGTTTCCTCAAGTTCATGACTTTGCCTGAACTCTGTGGCTAATGGGAATTCATTATAAGACAGCTTTCTGGGATTAGAGTGTTGCAGTAGTATCAGTTAGATGGAGAATTTAAAGCTAAGCCTCAGTTCAAGCATTTACAGATTTATAACTAATTAGATCCTGTCCACACCTCACCTAAAATCATGTTAGCAAGATCCACATTGAAGTCCATTTATAGCTAGCAGAGGAGTAACACGGTCCGGTAGGCTATTCTGGTCAGCACTGTAACAATATTTTTTCTATTTCAGGATTCTTTTTTTTTAAAGTTGGGTTCAAGGAAGCCCCAGATATAGTGCCAGGTTTTCAAATGAAGATACCTTGGTCACCTGTCAAACATATAACCTGGTGGAAAATCTCTCTCTCTCTCTCTCTCTCTCTCTCTCTCTCTCTCTCTCTCTCTCACACACACACACACACACACGCACACACACAATCTCACCAGAGAACATAAGCAAAGAGTTTCTTAAAAGTTAAATATATTTATTGAACCCTGCCCAGTTTGGCTCAGGGGTTAGAGTGTTAGCCTATGGACTGAAGGGTCTCAGGTTCAATCCCAGGTCAAGGGCACATACTTTAGTTGCAGGTTCTATCCCCAGCCCTGGTCGGGGTTCTGGGGGAGGCAACCAATCAATATGTCTCTCTCACATTGAATCTCTTCCACTTTCTCTAAAAATCAATAGACAATATACACACACACAAAAAGTTAAACATATTTATTAAATTAGGAAGGAAGAAAATTGAAAAGAAAGATAAAACAATATCTAATGGAACCTGGAATGCAATGTATATTCATTTCATAATGTACGGATTATTCATTAGATAAATGATTACCAAGCAATATATTATAATCTAAATTTTAAAGTGCTCTACAGTAGTGAATGCTAGATATCTAAATTGGATTGAAGGACTCTCTTGACCTGATGCCAACATAATTTATTTGAGTATAACAGCCCAATATTACTTATCTAATTTGGAACAGCATAATTTATTACACATATGTAGAAGTGACCCCCTGACACCAAGAACATCAGAAATTATTCAAATGTGAACAATTTGTGTTAATAAATTGTGTAATAATGCCATAATTTACTTATTATATGAACAAAAACACTATTAACCAGCAGGGCACTGTATTTCAATTTAGTTCGGGGAAAGAATGAAGCATTGGAAGGGTCTCCTTTAATAGTGGGTGATAGGTTAGTGATGGCTGCATGTTTTCGGTATTTATGGTGGACAAATATTTAAAGATCTGTGGACACCTTCCTTACATAAACTCTTGTGTTGCTAATCAACTCAGACTCAGCTCAGATGAGGAAAGGGTACAATGGGATCTCTGTGAAGCACTAAGTTTAAAGAAACTGAATAAGTCAGGAGAAAACCTCTCAGCTCAGCAAACAATTTGACTCATTATTGCCTTTTATTCATGGTCACTGCCAAGGCTTACCCTCCATTAGGAGGATTTACCCAGCCTCATCTGTTTACTCCAATCTGGTTTCTATCTAAAATAAAGAGAGTCACTTGTAAAGCAGCAAATTTATGCGCACACACACGAAAAAAAGTATGTACTTATAGTTCCGAATGAAAACAAAGAAAAAAGGACTTTCTTCTTTCCCCTTGTTAAGACTAGCAAACTCACGAACTGTCTTTTTACGCTTTGGTAAAAGCAGTTATAGTTTCTGCACTCAAAATGTTACCAGCAGTCAAAGTTTTAATCCCGCAGGACCCTCTTAGGACTTCCAGACAATGACAAGTTGTCCAACAATTTAGAAACATTTGGTTTCAGAATCAAGCCACTGTCTATCTCTGTTTCTCACTGGCTTCCTTGTTTAATTTTGGAAAGAAACAAAGACCTTTGGAAAACTGAATATTTTAAAAATAGGTAAATACCTACATGACAATAGTACTTTTCCTAATTGTGCAACTTCAGTCTTGAGATGAGTCTGGAGACCTGAGGATCCAGCACAAAGTGAAATAAAAGGACACGTCCTCTCAGGTGCTTTTTGAGACCCTGGGTGCCCCCACCCTTATTGCTAGTCTTTAACTCATAACCAGTTATGATTACCAGTACCTGGTCCTGCTAGATATCAATTCAGACCCTTGGTTAGGATGCCAAACACAGTACTGGAGCCACAAGCTGTGAGTATAAACTGACAGCCCCTTATAATTTCGGGCTGGGCCAGAATCTGAACCAGGAGGCAGGGCAAAGCTCCCATCTGCTGTCCATCTGCCATCCCGCCCCATCGAAAAAGGTTATACCGTGAACCATAGACAGATGGGCATTGCAAAGATCTATTAGGGGGGAAAAGGGGGTCTGAGACTATTAGAATTATGGCCTTTAATTCAACATAAAAATCCCAGTAGTAATGAAAATCATGAATAATTTCAAGGTCTTTTAATCGTGTAAATCAGATATTGTGTCTTTTGCCAACACTGAAAATAGATAAATAAAATGATGTTTGTATTCTATTCACTAAGCATATAGTGCACTAGGTATATAAACCGAGAAGCAAAGATGAGTTAAGAATATATATGCAGTGTGTGTGTGTAGTATCTTCACTTGAAGTTGTGTTCCTCAATGACACATCAGTTAAGTATAACAATGTTATTAAACTGATTAAACAGAAATCTTTTGGTAATGTGCATTTTCATCAAAAGCCTACCCTGTATAAACAGGAAACTGGGATAAGTCAGCTCATATATTAAACAAAAGACTTAAAACATAAAAAGGGAATCGTAAACTCCTGAGCTAAACCTAAGTGTTGTTATGTTTCCATAGCACAAAGACTTTTGCAAGGCAAATAAGCACCCTAGACAAAAGGCAGTTACTCAGTTCACTCAGTATATAATGTGTACCTACCAAGCGCCAGGCCACGTGCTAGATGCTACAGACAGAGAGACAAGTACCACCCAGGTGGTCTTTGTCTCCAGGGAGATCTCAGTCTCATGGAGAGACAGACACAGAAGCTGCTTGTTACGGAGGACAGTGAGGTTGCGCAGTGGAGAAGTTAGGGAGCCCCGTGGTTCAGCTTTGAAAAAGTGAGAATGTTGTATTTGTAGTATGTTTTCATTTGTATATGTTTTGAATAGATTTATAAATTTTAAATTTTCTTTACAGTCTGTACCGGGGAACTGAATATGGACAATCCTGGTTTTGAAAAAGGGAGAACAACCTCTCAAAAAATTTTTAAAAATTTAAGTGTAACTTTCACATCTTGAAACGACCTTTTCTTTTTACTGTCTAGCAAAATGTCTTCTAAACATTGACATGAAAAAGAAATTCAAGACACATATTGCTATATTCAAAATAACGTATAATGGCCCTGACCATTCTTGCTTAGTGGTTAGAGCATCAGCCCACACAGAAAAGGGTTTTGGGTTCGATTCCCAGTCAAGGGAACATACTTGGCCTGCAGGTTCTATTCCCAGCCCTGGTCAGGGCACATGCAGGAGACAAGCAATTGATGTGTCTCTCTCACATCGAAGTGTTCTCTCTCTCTCTCTCTCTCTCTCTCTCTCTCTCTCCCCCCTCATTCCCTCCCTGTCTCCTTTCCACTTTCAAGTGAGGATTAACAACAAAAAAAATCATATAATGAACTTATCTAATATGAAAAATGTGAACTATATCCATAGAAAGACATGTATAAGAAAGTTCTAAGTGTCTTTATTCATAATGCCCCAAAATAGAAGCAAGCCAGCCAGAGAAAAATGAATAATCTAAGTGGAGTGTATTGATAGAATTTAATACTCCTTAACAGTGGAAAAGGAAGAACTACTGATACAGAAAACACATAGATCTCAAAGCATTACATAAAAGAGGACACAATGTAGGCTTCTATTGATATGAAGTTTAAGGACAGGCAATTAATCTGTGTTGACCAAAGTCAAAAGCAATGAAGTCTGGCTGGGGGATGAGGGGTATAGAAAGGAAAGTGCATGAAAGAGTTTTCAGGGTGACAGAATGTTCTGTATCTTGATCTGGGTTATATGTGTTTGTTAAATGTGTGTTTGTGAAAAGCCACTGAGTTTAACACATAAGATTTGTGCATTTTATTGAATGCAAATTTTATCTCAGTATTTAAAATGTAAAATACTGAAGTCATTTGATCCAATGAAATAGAGATTAATCAGGTATTTTAAAATTCTTGTTGCCATATAACAAAATGTCTAATTAGTGCATCGTTTTATAAATTCAGAGAACTGCTATTTTTTTGTGATCACCCATACTATGCAGCTGTAAAAAAAAAAAAAAAGAAGGATCTATTACCCTTTGAGACAGCATGGAGGGACCCGGAGATGATTATACTAAGTGAAATAAGCTAGTCAGAGAAAGACAAATATCACATGATCTCACTTCTATGTAGAATCTAATAAACAAAATAAACTGATGAATAAAATAGAACCAGAGGCATGGAAACATGGAACAGACTGACAAATCTCAGAGGAAAGGGTGGGGGCAGGAAGAGATTAACCAAATAATTTATATGCACATATGCATTCCCGCTGGACACAGACAATAGGGCGGTGAAGGCGGGGGTGGGGCAGGAACTGGTGGGGGCGCATTGAGAGGAAAAAGGGTGGGCGATCTGTAGTACTTTCAACAATGAAGATAAAAGGAAAAATACGTGGGGAAAGTATTACAGGGATTTATTCTTACATTGGAATTGGGAGACATAGTGAAAAAAATAATAATAATAAATGCTTGGGACATGCCCTTAAGAAACTGTTCCACCTGAGCTGCAGTGAGCTCCTTATCTGACCTGTATTTAAATCACTTGACCAATTTGAGGGTCAGAAGGGTGTAAAGCATGTGGGAAATCTTGTGCTTTATCACAAGTCCATACATCCTTTATTTTTAAAAAACATTAAACTTTATTGTTACATAAACGGCCATCCCTCATTCTTCATGTCCTTGAGTCACTTAATCTCTAGCAGGAAAAGTGAAACTACACATTACATGGTTCGTGTCAGCTGATGATTATTCTAAGAAACAAAAGTAATAATAATACTCTACTATTTCCCAAATGTACATCATTCAGACACAGTCATGTACACTTTAATTTTATATTTTATTATTATATAAACACACTTTCTTAAGGAAGTTGTCATTGACCTACTAAATGCAATTCACAACAGGAAATATTGTCACTAATGTTATTTCTTAAACTTTTTATTTTTAACTTAAATATATGCGTTTAAGTCATCACAAAGAATCAGTCCTAAGGGGCTATCTAAATATTAGTTGCGCATTACAGTAATACCACTTTAAAGTATATGCAGGTTGATTCTGATGGTTCCAAGCACTTCACATATATAATCAATTTTATCGTTAATAACCCAGCGGAGGAGGAAAACATGGTATTGTCTTCCGTGCCCTTCATATAACGATAAATGCAAAGAATGTGGAATCTAAGTATCACAGCAGCTATTTTTCGTGTGTGTGTGTGTGTGTGTGTGTGTGTACAAAATTTGACAATAATTCTTGCTCTTCTCTGCACAATTTGCACATAAAGAGAGAACTTTCTTTGTCACAATGGCAAGAAAGATTCTATACTTTGACATATAATTTTTTTCTGGGAAAAAATTACATATGGATTCTGGTTCAATAGTGGGAGGTAAGCCCACTATCATCCATTCCTCATGCTGATCACAACTCAAAACTTTAAATTATATAATTGTATAAATGTATATATAAATACACAGACACACACACACACACACACGAACACACATCAACTACCTGATAACTCTCAAAAGCAGGCAGATTATGTAAGAGAGTCAAAAGCTGAAAAAGTAAACTGTGTTGTGATGTTTCCCATTTTATTTTGTTTTTGTTTTCTCTTGTATGACCCCAAGAGTAGACCCAGTGCAAAGTGGTGAGGCAATGGCAAATGCAAAGCAAGTAAATTCCATTTTCTGACAAGAGGAATAAGAAATAAAAAATTTTGCAGGCCAGAGAGCTTGGGGGAGAATCCCAGAGATAAGAGAATGAGAGAAAAGGATACCTTAATACTGTCAATGAACAAGTATCACTTTAATTCCTGAAATAGGCCCTGGCTGGATAATTCAGTTGGTGAGCGCTTCATCCGATGCTCCAAGGTTGCTGGCTCAATCCCTGGTCAGGGCACACACAAGAATCAACCAATGAATGCATAAATTAGTGGAACAACAAATCAGTGTTTGTTTTTCTCTCTCCTTTTCTGTCTCTCTGTAAAATCAATCAATCAATAAAAATTAATTCCTGAACTAAGCGTGCATGAAACAGTCTCAAACGAAGATAGCAGAGGCTTTAGAACGGAACAGAGATTTTAGCCTTCTGCACACGTCTCATTCTACACTCAAATTGCACATGCACCGGAGACACAGAAACCAATAGAGCTTAGGATTAGAAAACTAAACTGATCTAAACCAGCTCCCAAAGATGTGAAGACATAACTTATAGTCTGAATCTATGTGGCTTAATTGCCTGCTAAAATAAACATCATCATCTCCAGGTGGGTATAATAGGATATTATAATAAACTCTATATAACAGAATATTCATAATATCCAGAATGCAATCTAAAAACTACTCAACACTCAAAGAACCAATAAAATATGACCAATTCTTCAGGAAGAAGAGAAAAAATAACAACCATAAAATGATCTAGGTGATGGCACTATCAAAAATATTTTATCAGCTTTTATAATTATGCTCCATGAATAAAGGAAAACACTTTTGAAATGATGGCATTATCAATGGAGAAAAATAAACTTTAAAAAATAAATAAAATATCTGGAAGTAAAAAATACAGTATTTAAAATGAAAAAACTGGGTGGATTCAAAAGCACTGTGAAAATAATACAAGAAAAAAATCAGGAACTTGGATATAGATTAACAGAAGTTATCTAATATGAAAAACAAAGTGAAGAAAAAAGAGTGAAATAAATGAAGAGAGCCTTGGAGACATGGGAACAAATTTCAAAGATCTAACATATATATCTGAAGTTCCAAAAAGAGAAGAGCAAAATATTGAGAAAAAAAATTTATTTTTTAATAAAAGTTATATATATTTGAGGTATACAACATGATGATTTGATATACATATACTTTCACCAAGATAGACCATATTCTGGTCTATTAACAAAGTCTCAATATCAAAAACAATCAAAATCATACAGAGCATATTATCTGAGCATAATGCAGTTAAAATAGAAAACAATAATAGCACCCAGAAAAACATCAAATATCTATAAATTAACACACAAGGAAAACAGAAAGATGAGTATATATGTAAAATTAAATTATCGAATACTTTTCCTAAAAGAAAAACATCGGCCAAAATATTTTACCAGCGATTCCTGACAAAAACTTTCAGGAAGAAGTAACACTTATTTTACATAAATATTTCCAAAAAATAAAGAAGTTGGAATCACTGCCCAAATTTGTTTTGTAAGGCCAGCACAACACTAACACCAAAATTTAATAAAGATATTGCTTAAAAATTTTTTTTCAGCATCCCTCATATAGATGTAATGAGTCTTAAAAACATCAAATTGTGTGAGTGTGTGTGTGTGTGTGTGTGACATTATAACCAAGGAAGGCTTTTCTTAAGAATGAAAGGTTGGTCTAACATGCAGAAACCATTGCCCCTCAGCATATTAACAGAATAAAGGAGAAAAAAACATATCATCATTTCAAAAACTGGGGGGAGGGGGGGGAAGCATTAAAAAAATTTAACACCCCTTCATGATTATAAAAAATATATATATTAGCAAATTAGGAACAGTAGAAAACTTCTTTAAACTGATAAAGGGCATCTAGGAAAAATCAACAACCAATATCACACTTAAGAAGAAAAGACCTAATTATTCCCAAATTTTACTTCAAGACTCAGTCACTGCATTAAGGCAAGAAAAGAAATAAATGAATAATAGTGAAAAAAGAAGTAAAATTTGTATATTATATAGCTGTTGACCTAAAAATATCAAGAAACACATAATTATAAATCTGCAGAGTAATAAAAGATATATTAGTGGCAAAAAAAATTAAAAATAATTTTTTTTCATTTCTTTTGCACTAGTAGGAAAAGAGAATACATAGAATTAAATCTAAACAAAGACATTCAATGCCTCTTTATGAAAAACTGTGAAATACTTTAGCATTACAGAATACATGAATAAATGAAGAGATGTACTATGTCCATGGATGGCAATGCTCCCCAAACTGATCTACAGATTCAATGTTATTTCAAACAAAATCAACCAAGCTTTTTATAATTTTTGGCATTAATTGATAGCATAATTCTAAAATTAATTTGGAAATACAAAAGACCTAGATTGTTAAAAGTTGAAGAATTCCCGCCCTGGCCAGTTTGGCTTAGCGGTTAGAGCGTCGACCTGCGGTCCGGAGAGACCCGGGTTCGGTTCCCGCTAAGGGCATGTACTTCGGTTGCAGTTTGTCCCCCGGCCCTGGTTGGTCGTGCGGGTGGCAGCCACTCGATGTGTCCCTTCACGTCGATGTTTCTCTCTCTCTCCCTTCCTCTCTCTCCCTCCCATTCTCTGTACAAAAACTGGAAAAATATCCTCGGGTGAGGATTAAAAAAAAAAAAAAAAAGTTGAAGAATTCCCCTTGCCTCATTTCACAATTTACTAAAGGTAGTAAAAGTAGTGAGTTGTGAGTACGTAAAACAGCTTATTATTGTATTATTATTTATTAACTATTGTATTATTTTCCATATGAACAACTGTAAACCTACTTTTGTCCCAACCTGTATATAGCTACAGTAACCAAGAATGTGGGTTTGTGGCAAAAATATGGAACTATTGATCTATGGAACAAACCCATACATATGTGGTCAATTGACTTTTAACAACTATGTCAAGGGAATTGAAGGAGGAAATGAAATTCATTTCAACAAATGAAGCTAGATCAACTAGAAATCAAAATTGGGAGGAAAAAATGATGATCCTTACATCAATGCAAAATATTTACTCAAAATGGATCATATACCTAAATGTACAACATAAAACTTCTAAAAGAAAACATATGAGAAAATGTTTATAATCTTATGGTAGGCAAACTTTTTGTAAAGCTAAAATTGATAAATCAGACTTCATCAAAATTTACAACTTTTGCTCTTAGAAAGATTATGAAGAAAGTGAAAAGTCAAGCCATTTATATTCAGGAAGAAAATATTCTCAACATAAATATCAAATGAATGACTTGTATTTGAGATATAAGAAGTCGTGTAATTCACTAGTAAGAAACAACCTGTTTTTAAACATGGATGAAAGATTTGGACATAAACTTCACAAAAGAAGACATGCAAATGGCCAAAACACATGAAAAGATGCAAGCACCATTAGACCTCAGAGGAAAGCAAATCCAATATTACTACACATCCAACACTAGAGTGAAAAGGGGTGAAAAGAAAAACAAAATTCTTATACATAGTAACATAGACAAGATTGAAGGCAGTGGGGGGATGGGCAAAATAGGTGAAGAAGATTAAAAGATACAAATTCCCACTTATACAGTAAGTCACAGGAATGTAATGCTCAGCATAGGGAATACAGTCAATATCATAATAACTTTGGTGACAGATAACTATTACACTTATCATAATGATTATTGAGTAATATAAGTGTCAAGTAACTAAGTTGTACACCTGATATATAATGTATATATTATAATGTAATATAATATTTAATATAATATTGCATGTCAACTATGCTTTAATTAAAAAAAAATGCTAAGCTCTGGCTGGTTTTGCTCAGTGGCTAGAGTGTCAGCCCATGGACCTAAGGGTCTCTGGTTCAATTCCCTGTCAAGGACACATACCCGGGTTGCAGGTTTGAGCCGCAGCCCTGGTCGGGTCATGGGGGAGGCAACCAATTGATGTATCCCTCTCACATCAGTATTTCCCTCTCTCTCTCTTCCCCCTCCCCCTTCTCATCCCTGTTTCACTCGCTCTAAAATTCAGTGGAAAAAATATCCTCAGGTGAGGCTTAACAAACAAACAAAAATGTTAAGTGAAGAAGCCAGGTAAAAAAAAAAGGTATACACTTAAATTCTATTTATATATAGTTCTAAAACAGGGGTGGGAACTGCTTACAGCAGTAAGTTGTTCCAAACACAGATGCGTAATTCAATGCATGTCTCCTCAAAGTAGGGAATTCATCATTGCTTATGTATCCCTTATAGAACTCAAGCAGTGGGAGGTTGTACCTAGCTTTCAGCTCATCATTGCTCTGCAGCTGAATCATTTCATGTTGTAGGTTATCAGGCACATCAGCTGGTTCCACATTGAAGAGTGTAGCAAAGATGTTCAATTCCACTTGTTTACTTTTCACTTCCTTGAATCTTTCATTAAATGCCTCAATAAGTTTCCCACATTCACCAGCATATTCAAGTGTCCTAGAAGGCTGTTGTCCTTCCAGAGTGGGGAAATGCATCGTGATATTCCTTTCGAAGCACTTTCCACATTTAGCTTCAGATGATTTCACATTTGAAAGCAGGGAGCTGGGAAGTTGGTTGGGGCCCTGCAGCTTGACGTTCAGCTCTGAGAGGTACTTGGTAATGTCCACTGTGAATGTTAAATCACACAACCACACACAGCCATTGAGTTCCCTGACAGGTTTTCCCTTCATGTCCATGAACTACTTGACTTCATCCTGAAGTCCGTAAAACCTTATGAGCATGTTCCTGAGACTCAGCCACCACACTTCACAGTGATAAACAAGATCACCATACACAGAGTCAAGATCATTCAGTAACTCCTTAAACTGTCAGCTGTTAAACCCTCTGCTTTTGATAAAATGTATGCATGACACTACTGTTGACATCACACTGTGGAGCCATAAGGACTGTGCACAGAGACTTCCCTGGTGCATGATGCAGTGGCATATAATTAAATCACTTGGATCAAGACTGAGGTGATTCAGTTCTTTCTTGACAAATGCAATTAACCCTTTCAACTATGGCTGGAGCTCCACCTGTAGTAAGACCATTTAACTTTTTAAATGTCAGCTCAAGTTTTTTCATTGACGAAATAAGTCTCTCAAACAAGTCTTCAACTCTTGTAGTGCCACACATGGCTTCCAGCGACAGCAGTTTCTCTCCTGTGTCAAACTCTGCAGTTATCTATCCCATGAAAATGGCCAGTTGGGCAGAATTTGTTATGTCCATTGTCTCTTCACAAGCCAGAGAGAAAAATTGGAAATCTCCTGCAGAATCCTTCAGTGTGTTTTCAATATCTTGTGCTAAGTCAGTAATCCATCTTAGATGGTTCTCCTATAGACAAACTAACACTGAAACAATTTTACTTTGTTTGGTGCTAACAACTCCACAGCAGCCACCATGACTCTTCACAGACTCACCCTCTACATGGGGCCTCAGTTTCTTTGTGATTAGCTCGCTCACTACATATGTCTGAATAACGTTGTCTCTGTCGCAACGTGACCTAGTGAAAGCGATTTGTTGTGATTACAAATTCTGCTAAAAAGCATTGATTTTATCCAGATGCATTTGGCCTCCCAATTCCTTGAGTTTAGCATGTCCAGCTGTAATGACGCTCCAGACTTTTTTTTTTTTTTCATTACTGCTAATGCTTCACCACTAACTAGGCACACAGGTTTGCCTTTGACTTCAGCAACAACAAATCATCATTTTTCCATTTCTCTTGGAAAGATCGACACTTTGCATCAACTTTTCTTTCTAGTCACCATTTGTAGGATGTCACACCACTGAAGTTTTAATAACTATCCAATGTATGTTGCCAGCAACATGATTATTTTGCTTTGATCACTGTTGTAACCCTGCATCTTGGATTTGGACCATATCCAACGTTGGTATCATTGACTCTTGAGGTCTTTTCTGTGTACTATAACTTCCTTAATCTTCATCTGAGATTTGGCTTTTGTGAGGATTGTTAATCGTGGACATGTGGATAAAGGTTGGATTGGAGTTACCGTCTGTGTAGACAAAGAAGTCAACAACATCATCGCCAGTCATCGTAGGCAAGGTCATCAATGTCATGAGGAATCGTCTCATCATCACTGAATCGCCATCGTTTCACCACAGTGTGTAAACACTTTCACAGTGTTTACACTGTGAAAAGCCTGCCTGGCTCTGACGGTCCTCTGAGTTACTGAAATACAGGCACACGGGCCTCGGGCAGCTGAAAAGAAGCATACATGTGTTATCCTGTCATGTACTCGAATGTGTCCTGTCTTTCCTGTAATGGACATTCCTTAATTGTCCCTCAAAATTTACATTATCATTATGATTTGTTTAATATGTATTTATGTTGCTATGAAAAAAGTTCCTAGATTTATTGAATTTAGAGTTCCACCTGTGGTTTCCTTGGCGGGGCCAGACCAAACGATTTTGCGGGCCTTATATGGCCCACGGGCCAGATGGTCCCCACCACTGTTCTAGAAAGCAGAAACTAATTACAGTGAGAAAAATTAAAGCAAGTCAAGGGTTCCTTGGGAATGGAGTTGGAAGGAGGGAGGGATTATAAACAATTTCTGAAGAAAGTTTTGGGGATGATAGAAATATTCTTTATCATGATTGTGGAGATGGTTTCCCAGTATAAAAACATGTCAAAATTGAATAAATTATATTTAAATTGTGCAGTTTATTGTATTTTAATTATACCACAATAAAGATGTAAAAAATAGCCCTGGCCAGTCTGCCACAGCTGTTAGAGCATCGACCCTCAGACCAGAGAGTCCCGGGTTCGGTTCCCGCTAAGGGCACGTACCTCGGATGTAGTTTGTCCCCGGCCCTGGTTGGGGTTGTGTGGGTGTCAGCCAGTCGATGTGTCTCTCTCATATTGATGTTCGTCTCTCTCTCTTCTTCCCTCTATCCCTCCTGCTCTATCTGAAGATAAATGCAAAAATGTCCTCAAGTGAGGATAAAAAAAAAAAGATGTAAAAAAATATAGCGCATAAATTCTATAAAACACAAACACAGTACAAAACTTAAAAGCTGCTAATATACATTTAGTTCAAAAAATTTTTATTTAGTTTTTTTTACTTCAAAATATTTTCTTTCTGGTTTTTTAAGGGTAAAAGAAAATTATATGTTTGAGAAAATGACATGTTGCAAAGTTTGTCCTCGGGTGAGGATAAAAAATAAAAATAATCTATAAGAAGGTCCAGCATAGTGATCAGAGTATTAACAACGATGATGAATTTTACCAAAGGGACCACTTCCCTACAGATAGATTGTTATCTACACATGGCTTTCCAGTTATAGATTTAACATAAAACCATAGTATACACATTATAATCCAGAAGACATAGTGTCTAAGTAAAAAATATGCATATATTTGCATGCCTTAATAAAGATATATCGTCAGTAATAACAGCTTACATTCCTATGGCACATTTATCCTCAAAGGGCATTCCTAGGCATTGCATGGAGGTCATTGTGGGGAGCCTGTTACGCTAACCTCCACCCCAGGAAAAGATTATTTTAAGGCATTGTTTGGCTTCCGTTTGGCTCTGTTGCCTTAAACAAATTACTAGACTTCAATTTTCTGACCAATAAAATGAGGATGTTGGGCTTGATTATCTTTTAACTCTTCTTCAACTTTGAAATTTGCTTTATTTTTATCTTCACACTAAGGAGGAAAGCTGGATAAAAGGATGGTGCTGAGAAAGGTTAAGGGAGTCATACAAGTCACAGGACCAGTTAAAGCCAGACCTGGGATTAGAGACCCGGTCACCCCACACCTGGCTCGACCCCTTCCCACTGCCACGCACTCACTACCCTGTGAGCCCACGGCCCATCTCTGCAGACCGCTGAGTTCCTGCTGGAATGAATGGAGGGATGAAACACACAAGGGTGTGAGCTAATGACTTTAAGATACCTGGACTTTCATTTTTGCATCTAAAATTCCCAGTACTTGCAGGAGCTCAGAAGGAAAAAGAATTCCTTGAGAAAACAGATGTATCTTATAACTGATTTCATATAGTATTTACCTTTTATGGGTATTTAATAAAGGTGGGCTCAATAATCTGACTACTAGCATCCTTTCCCTCAAGAATAATTTTTGTTTAAAAAAAGGTCAGTTTCTGAAGGAACTGGAGAGTAGCCGTGGGGGTGCAAAGCACAGCCGAGGGTTCATGCCCCTCCTTTCCTTTACCAGATGGGCTCTGGGTGTTTGGATCTAGAAAGTGGTGAGCAACACAGAAAGAATACGGGTTGTAGGGTTAGAGCTGCCTGAATGTTAATACCAAAGAATTAACATTCAAAGAATTAGATTTCATGGCCTTCACCTCCTAAACAAGGTCATGCCCTTGAAGGCTAGAACAGAAGAATAACCTTCTCCCTCAGTATTTTATGATGAAAACTTTCAGGTATACAGAAAAGCTGAGAGAATTTTACAATGAAAGCCCATGTCCCTTCACCTAGATTTTAATATCTGCTCATATTTGCTTTTTATCGGCTAGCAATGCATCGCTCCATCTTTAATCCATCTATTTTATCTTTTGATCCATGTCAAGGGTAGTTGCAAATGTCAATACACTTTACCACTAAAACATTCAGCATGCCTGAGACAGACTTCAAAATCTTTATAGCATTTCATTAGCAAAATTAACATACAATGAACATAAATTTTAAATGTACCACTCTGTAATCTTTGACAAACGTGCGTACCTGTGAAACACCAACCTCCATCAAGATCAAGAGCATTATCACCACTCTCTCATGCCTCTTCCTGCTATCGCTACCCTGTCCCTCCTATTTGAATATATTTTTTATCATAACTTAGTTTTTCCTGTTCAAGAACTTGTTATAAACGGAACCATACAGTTGGTAGTCTTTTGTGTAAGGTTTTTTACGTAGCATAAAGGTTTTCGGGATTCATCCATGTTGCATGAATCAGTAGTTTTTTCTATTTTATGGCTGAAAAATATTCCACTTACGAACCTCACAATTTATCTACTTCCCTCTTAATGCACACCTCAGCTATTTCCATTTATGGCTATTCTAAATAAAGCTGCAATGAACATTCTTCTGCAAGTCTTTTTGTGGATGTGTTTTATTTCTCTTGTAAAAATAACTAGAAGTGAAATTGCAAGTCTCGGGGCACATATATGTTTAGTTTTACAAGAAATTACCAGACTTTTGTCCAAAGTGGTTGCATAATTGTACATGCCCATGAAAAATCTCAAAGTTAGTTTCTCCACATCCTCACCAACTTTGCTATTCGTCATGGTAAATTTAGCCATTCCGATGAATCTATCTCAAGTGGTTTAATTTACATATTCTTAATGCTTAATGATGCTAAGCATTTTTTCATTGCACTTAATATCCACTTGTACATCTTCCTTGGTGAAATATCTGACCAAGTTTTTGCCTTTTTTTCTTTTCTTTTTTTTTTTATCCTCACCCGAGGACATTTCTCCGTTTTTTGTTCAGATTGAGTGGGGAGGGAGAGAGAGAGAAAGAAACATCGATGTGAAAGGGACACATCGAGTGGTTGCCACTGCATGACCCAACCAGGGCCGGGGACAAACTGCAACCGAGGTACGTGCCCTTAGCAGGAACTGAACCTGGGTCTCTCTGGACCACAGGCTAATGCTTTAACTGCTGAGCCAAACCGGCCAGGGCGCCTTTTTTTCATTTTTTAATTGAATTTAGTGGATTGACACTTGTTAACAAAATTATACAACTTTCAGGTGCACAATTCTACAACACACCATCTGTATACTGTATTGTGTGTTCACCGCTGCAAGTCTTTGTCCTTCACCATTTATCCTCCCTACACCTTCTCCACCTCCCTCCATCCCTCTTACCCCAGCAATCACCATACTATTGTCTCTGTCCATTAGTCTTTTTCTTTTTTGCTCAATTCCTCCAAGCCCCCACCCTGACAGCTGTCAGCCTATTCTCTGAGTCTATCACTGTTTGGGTGATAGTTCATTTTGTTCATCAGATTCCACATGTGAGTGAAATCATAAGGTACTTGTCCTTCTCTGACTGGCTTACTTCACTTAGTGTAATGCTCTCCAGGTCCCTCCGTGCTGTTGCAAATGGAAGGGGTGCCTTCGTTATAACAGCTGAGTAGTATTCCATTGTGCAAATGTATCACAACTTTTTTATTTGCTCATCTACTGATAGACACCTGGGCTGCTTCCTAATCTTGGCTATTTTAAATAATGCTGCAATAAGCACAGGTGAGTTACCTCAAAAAATTAAAAATGGAACTGCTTTATGACCCAGTGATTCCACTTCTAGGACTTTATCCAAAGAAACCCAAAACACTGATTCCAAAGAATATTTGCCTCTTCTTTGTATTGAATTATATGTCTTTTATTATTGAGTTTAGAAGTGTTTTCTATATTCGGGAAAGTAATCCTTTGTCAGATAGGTATTTTGTGAATTTCTTTACAATGTCTTTCGATAGCTCAAGTTTTCCATTTTGATTCATTCTAATGTATCCGTGTTTATGATTTTGGCTTTCTGTGCCCTAAGAAATCGCAAAGATATGCTGCTGTTTTCTTCTGAAAACATTATAATGTTAGCTTTTATTGTTATGTCCATGATTCATTTCAAATTAATTTTTTTGAATGTTGTAAGTTAAAAGTAGATGTTGTCGTTTTTGACAGACTGCTTTGGCACTGAGGTTGGAAATCCATTGAGTCTATGAGTATGGGACTATTTCTGGGATCAGTTCTGTTCCGCTGATCTATTTGTTTCTTTTTATTAATATATCACAAAGTCCTTACTGTAGTTTTATATTAAGTCATGAAGTCAGACTTTGTTCTTCAAACAAACAAAAAGCCTAGTGGGACTTCCATTGGGATTACACTGAATCCACACATCAATCTGGAAATAACTGATATCTCAACACTGAGATTTCTAAGCAATAAGCATGGCATCTCTTCATATATATTTAGGTTTTCTTTAATTACTTTAAGCAATGTTTTATAGTTTTCAGTGTAGATTCTTTACATATGATTTGCTAAAGCCATTCCTAAGTGTTTTAAGTTTAATCATGCTATTGCAAGGGGAATTTTTTAAATTATTTTTCCAATCCTTTGTACTAAAATGTAAAAAAAAAAATTAAGTTTTCATATTGACACAATACTCTGCAACCTTGTTAAATTCATTTACTAGTCCTGATAGTTGTTTTGTAGGTTCTTCAGGATATTCTGCAATCAACCATGTCATCTGTAAACAGAGAGGGTTTTACTGCTTTCTTTTCGATCTGTATTTCTTTCATTTCTTTTTCTTATTTTACTAATTAGGACCTTCAAATCCATAATAATGAGAAGAGGTCACAGTAGACACCCTTGCCTAGTTACCAATGTTAAGGTGAAAACATTCAGCATTTCACCATTAAGTATGATGTTAGCTGTAAATTTTTCAAAGTCAATTAGATTAGAGTTCCCTAGCATTCCCACTTGGCTTCAAATTTTATTACAAATGAATGCTCCATTTTGCCCAATGCTATTTCTACATTTATTAAATCTTCATATACTTTTTCTCTGTTGTTCTGTGGTTCCGATGAATTAAATAGATTAATTTTCAAATGCTTAATTTTGCATTTCAGGGATAAACCCAACTTGTTTGTGATATGTTAGCACTTTTATGCATTGCTATACTCTATTTCATAGTGTTTTGTTAAGCTCTGTACTCTAAAAAAGTCTTTTTGGTACATCTTTGAATGGCATCAGGATTGCGGTAGCTATGTACAATGTGTTCTTGCCTCCTCTGTTTTCTGATGGATCTTGAGTAAGATTGGTATCACTGCTTCCTTAATTTTTGATAGAATTCACTAGTGAAACCATCTGGGCCACAACTTACCTTTAATAATCACTATGTCTCAGGTACTATGTAAGATATTTTATTTCCACTATTTCTCCTATTTATAATACTTCAAATGACATACCTCATTTTATGCATGTCAAAATTGAGGCTTGAAAGAGAATAAGTAGCTTGCCTACACAACATAGTTAATATGCCAGATATAAACACCCAGGTATGTTTTGTTCTAAAGTTTTCACAATACCACAGAAAGTCAGGGTATATGGTAAGTTATACAGATAATTATTGCTTAAGAAAGCACTGTAATTAATATTTAGCACTCATAAAATGAGCAAGTGATCTTACTGGTAATAGTTATTCTTTCAAGACAAGAAAGAGATTATTTCTCCAAGATGTATTAAAGTCCAATTCCAGACATGCTACTAATCTAATTTTTAAAAGAAGGCACATTAGACAATAAAGTTAATTAGAATTAATATTGCCCATAGATTAGACAATATTCACTCCATCCTGTTTTTGTTTAAAACGTTTGATTATACAATTGTGTTTACCTTAAATCACTGGTTATACTACTCCTTCATTAGTAGTTTTCCATCATATAAAGGGCATGAAGATTATTTATAACGTATTATTAGACAATGCAGTGTTAATTAGGGAATAAATTAACCTTATTAAAAATCACATTTGTGCAACATAAATTGTCCCCAAAAAATCTAACATTTTTTATTTGATCTGATATTGAAAACAAATAAACATCACAGATCTTTATGTCCTTTATATTTCCCAGTAACCCAAAAGAGGTAAATCATATTTGTTTCTCAAGATGGGATTTTTCATCTCCTAATGGGTTTAAGGCATGAGTCCAAAAACAAACAAACAAAAAAAACAAGCCAACACCAGTGGTACCAGGCATATAGACAAACCGACTGTGAATTTTGTCATGTATGAAAACCACGTGAAAGAGGATACAGAGATATGATCCCAACATACATTTTCTAATATTATTTCCCTCATTTAAAACTTACCAAATAAGCAAAACAAGCTAGCTAGCTACCCGGTCTTTCTTTTAGCGACTAAACTTTATCCATTCATTTTTCTCATTCATCTCATAAGCGTGAATTAAGAACGCTGCGGATTTCTCAGCAGGGCTAGGGAAAACCCAGGTTGACAGGGTTCAGTTTTGACAGTAGACCAGCTGTTTATAACTTTTCCTTTTTTTCCATAAACCTAGCTGGTATCAGTATACGTCAAGTTTCAACACGTCCAGCTAGGAAATGCTTCACAGAAGAAATATGCTTTCCTTGGAGTTTACAAATGCCATTTGGTCTAATTTTTCAACAAGGGTTTGTCTAGTTAGATTATGAGATTTTTCCTGGAGAGCAACAGCAAGAGAACGTCTCCCATGCTGTCAGAAAAGGAGGGTTGTATTTTTGTTCCTTGGAAGAAACATATAATGTAATGGGCAAAATGTCAAGTGGGTGGGGAGCCATTAGCCCATATAAACCTCCAGAGAGATCTCTAAGAAAATGGAATTCTGAATAAGACATTACACTAGTATGTTTGGTTTCAAAATATAGTGCAAGAAGCAGAGGGGGGCTGGGCTTTATGGGCTCAGGACTCACACTAACGGCTCCTGCCCAGACAGCAAGTGACTGCGAGGGTCTGAGGGCCGACCAAAGTCAGGAGTTATTTAGGGAAAACCCAACTGGAAACACTGGAAAAAATAACTGCGAAAAAATGAGCCCAGTGAAGACAGGATCAACACTGAGTCTGCAGGAGTGTAAGTTAGGAGGTAGTTCGGAAAGAGCACGGGAGCAAGGGGAAAGCACCTTGGATTATGTCTACAAGTCTTCCTCTGCCTGAATTTCTCGTTTACCAGATGGGCGTGTCCATGGGAAGACTAAAAGCAAGACTTAAAGTCAAATTCTTAACCATGAACTCCACAGTAGAAAAACTCCCTGCCATATAGTTTTCTATGCCTTTATAACTTATTTACTACATACTTTTTGAGCAGTTAAACGGTTCCTTTTTCCTATAGATGCCCTGTATTTTCGGTAGACCTGATATTTCAAGAATCTGTGTTTAAAAACTACTAAGTTTTAAGCTAACAATGTCCCAGTGGTGTCATTTTTACCAGGCTCTACTGGAGGACTGCATTATATTTCAAACTCAAATCATTTGAATGAGTCGACTTGTATATTTCAGGTGTCCATCATGCATTCAGGTATCTGTTCACTTACTGTGCTGATTAAGGGCAGGAACTGGGGCATCAGGCCGTGTGGGCTCAAATCCCAGCTTCACCACTTACGACTGGGTGACCTTGGGCAAGTGAATCAGTGTCCTCTACTGTACAGTGGGGGAAAGAGTGATACCTACCTCGCCTGGTGGTTGTGAGAATTAGTTCTATATAGCATTTTAGAATAGCACCTGGCCAGAGGTCATGATGGCTAAGAATCGGTCGTTACTGCTGGTGTGCTATGAGAAAACAAATAATACTGATTTTTTTTTTATGTTCACTGGATTTGAAAATGTTCTATTTCGAGAAACTCCAAAAAGCAGATGGCCCCTCCATCTCAGCTTCTGACAGATTCTTTCCTTAAAGAAATTGAAATTACTTGGCATAAGGTAAAATTTAATGACGAAGACTATATCTATAAATCCATAAAGACTTTGAAAAGGAATGACCCTCCTTTATAACTCAAAGTTAAGACAGCAGCCCCCCTTACCCACAATTTAGCTTTCTACCATTTTAGTTACCCCCAGTCAACCAAGGTCTAGAAATATTAGATGGAAAATTCCAAAAACAAACAATTAAATTGCCTGTCACTTGACTACCTCGCTTCATCTCACCACATAAGCATTGTAGCATCTCACGTCATCATAGACCAAGTATGCTATATACAGTAAGATATTTTGAGAGACCACACTCACATAATTTGTATTACAGTATAGTGTTACCACTGTTCTATTATTAGATATTGTTGTTAATACCTTACTGTACTTAATTCATAAATTACACTTTATCATAGTTTGTATGTATAGAAAAAAGCAGTATGTATAGGTTTAGTACTATCCTTGGATACTGGCATCTACTCTGGGTCTTAGAACATATCCCCTGTGCATCCGGCCGGTGTGGCTCAGTGGTTGAGCATCGACCCATGCACCAAGAGGTCGCCAATTCGATTCCCAGTCAGGGCACATGCCCAGGTTGTGAGCCAAATCCCCATTGGGAAGCATGCAGAAGGCGGCCAAACGATGTTCTCTCTCATCAATGTGTGTCTCTCTCTCTCCCTCTCACTTCCTCTCTCTCTTTAAAATCAATAAAGGAAAAAAATTTTAAAAAAAAAACATATCCCCTGTGGATAGAGGGGGACTTCTGTGTGTCAATTTCCAATTTCCTGCTTGTACCTGAAAACAACTAACAGAGCAAGATCTAAATGCTTATGTGCGTATCTCAAACATACCCAGAATGTACCCCCTTGTAGAATCAGATGTGACTGCAGACGCTCAACTCAAATTTTCCCAGCTCTTATCATCCCCTCCTAACTCAGATCCTGTGGCCAATTCTCTCTGTTGGAATCCCTGTGAACACCACTGTGGGCATGCCCACAAGAGCGTGGAATCCCTCCAGGTGACCAAGTAGAAATGGTGGGCCCTGGCGAAGGGAGGAGGAGGCCATGGGAGGGGCCTGCCATGAGCCTGCCAGTTTCTCACTGTCTCAGAATTTTCAGACAAACAGCTCTGTAGGTTTTTATTTTTAGCCTTTTTGCTGTTTCCCCAGACTCCCAAATCCTGTGTTCTCATATATCCATTAAAAATAATTGTAAAATGTAGGTGTGTTCGCACTTTGTAGAAAACTCTTTGTTGCTTGGGCAAATTCTAGATAATTTTGTCATGGGTGGGATACACTGTAAATAAATGTGCACATGTTTAAATTGTGCGGGATGGGTGCTCCTACGCTGTGTTTAGGCTGGGCCTTCACCAGCCTCCACCTCTGAGGACTGTTTCCTGTTGAAATAACAGGCAGAGTACATAGAACATTCAATCCACACAGATCGAAAGTCTTGAACATGACGCTGGAAGCTGTTGCTGAGCTGGGGGAGGTGGGGCTGGGAGATGGCCTCGGAAATTGACTTTGGCTCTTGTCATGTTTCCAGCCTGCTATCTGTAAGCATATGAGACACTTCAATTGGGAAAAGAAAATACGCGGAATACTAGAAGTCCTCCTGATATCATACTTTGCTAGTAATCATTGCTGATTAACCCAAGGGCAGCAATAAGGACTTGCTTAAACATTCCTGTTAGGTTACCAGGCTGTCAGTGCTGGGAAGGACAAGATCGGAACCGTCTCCAACACGGACACGCCAGCGCTGTCAACTAGTCCCAACGGTGATGACGTGTTGGTTATATCGGTTTAAATAAAACATTATTCATGCTCATTTAACTTGTTTCTCTTTACATTTTTTAAGTGGCTACTGGAAATTTTCTACTTCCAGAGGTGGTCCCTGCTACATTTTTCTGGAACAGCAGTGGGATAAACCAATCAGAAGAAGCAGTGGAGAAGAAAGGCCTCGATAGATAGATGATAGATAGATAGATAGATAGATAGATAGATAGATAGATAGATAGATGAGAGAGAGAGAGAGAGAGAGAGAGAGAGAGAGAGATTTTTAGAGAGGGACGAAAGGAGAGGGGCAGGGAAAGAGAGAAACATTGATGTGAGAGCAGAACATCAATCAGCTGCCTCCTGCATACCCCTCACTGGGGATCCAGCTCACAAGGCAGGCATGTAACCTATAATGCAGGGGATGACGCCCAATCAACTGAGCCACACCAGCCAGGGCTAACTGTGTTTTTGGTAGACAAGTCTTTTGAAATCAACAATAAACATTAATTAAATTACATCCATAGCTTTGAGGTGATAACAAATAGGTTGTACAGAGAGGGGGTATGCATAAAAATTATCAATTGCTCAATGGTTAGAGCATTGGCCCAGGGACCAAAGGATTGCAGCTTTGATTCCCAGTCAGGCATGTACCTGGGTTGCAGTTTCAATCCCAACCCCAATCAGGGTCTTGCAGGAGGCAACCAATTAATGTGTCTCTCTCACATCGATTCTCTCTCTCTCCTCTCTCTCTCTCTCTCTCTCTCTCTCTCCATCTCTTCCACTCTCTCTAAAATCAATGATAAAATATCCTCTGGTGAGGATTAATAAAAAAAAAGTATCAGTTGATGGTAGCTGGTATAGGGTGTGATACAGTCAAAATCATCACCCCCTTCCAGCTACAATTCAAAACCACTTGGCAAATGATCTAGTTCAGTGATTGGCAAACTATGACATGCAAAGTCCAGTCACCACCAGTTTTTTTAAATAAGTTTTAATTGGAACACAGTTATGGCCATTTGTTTACATATTGTCCATGGCTGCATTGCACTAAATTAAATTAAAAAGTCTAAAGTGAACACTAAAATAAGAGTATTCCTTCTAAATTAGATGTTTCTCCTCTGCTTAAAATTCTTCAATGGCTTTCCATCTTACTTAGAATAAAGGAGAATAAAAGCAGAGTCTTTCCCACCCCCCTGACCTTATAACAATCAGCAACTCGCTCTTCTGGCTGTTCCTAGAATGTACCAAACAAACTCTGGCCTCAAGCCTTTGCCCTCACTGCTCCCCAGCCCCACCTGAAAGGTCCTTAACCTAAGGATCTATCAAGTTATCTTCCTCACCTCCCTCAGGTTTTGTGCAAATGTCTGTGACCACTGGATATAAAGCAGTAACCTCCTTCCATTTCCTGCTTTATATTTCTATGCAGCGTCACCATTAACTGATCTACCCTATAGCTTACTTCCATGTTGCTCTTTTTCCTCCAACTGGAAAGACTCCAAAGGTCAGGAATTTTTGTGTTTTCTTACTGCTGCATCCTTAGCATCTAGAATGGCCCATATATACATAAAAAAAAAAGTGGCTGGGAGTCCATTATTATTATAACTGCTTATAAGATAGTGAAATGTAGGCAAGATGTGATTCCTGTCCTAAGTGGTAAGAAATATAAGGAGATAATTGAAAATGAATGCCTCGAGCCCTGGCCAGTGTGGCTCAGTTGGGTGGGCACCATCCAGTGTACCAAGAGGTTGCTGGTTTGATTCCTGTTCAAGGTCACAAGCTTGGGTTTAGGGCTCCATCCTAGGCTGGGGGTATGTAGGAGGCAGCCGATCAATGTGCACTCTTACATCAATGTTTCTCTCCTTCTCCCCCTCTCCCTTCCTCTCTCTCTAAAAATCAATAAACCATTCTTGCCCTGGCCAGTTTGGCTCAGTTGGTTGAGCATCCTTCCATGCACCAAAAGTTATCAGTTCAATTCCCGTCCGGGCACAGGCCTAGGATGTGGGCTCGATCAACAGTGGGGGGCCTGCAGGAGGTAGCTGACCAATGTTCTACTCTCATTGATGTTTCTTTCTATTTCTCCCTCTCTCTTCCTCTCTTTCTAAAATCAATAAAAACATTTAAAAATCAATAAACTATTCTTTTAAAAAATGCAGCAACATAAATAGACAAATGCAACTAACTATATATCCTTCTTTTCTTTTCTTCCTTCCTGCCTATTCTTATGCATCTGTCATCAACCTAACCATCCACCTACCCAGTAGAAAACACTTATAATAAGGGAAACATGAATGGTCTGAAGAAAGTAGCCAACGCCAACGATATTAACATGCAATGCTTTTCAGAAATGTATTGTATAAATAGGAACAAAACAATGGTCCACACTGAGGAGTGAAGGAAGATGACTCAGAATTTATGATGGCCTATCTCAGTGGTTTTCAAACTTGGTTCAGCAAATTTTTTTTTCTAAAAGGAATTTTACAGAACTTGAATATATAATTTAAAAGAGCTGGTTGAAGTCTTCTCTTTATGAGAAGCCCAAAGAAATGTTACCTTCACCTTCTTTCCTCTAGGGCATCAGAAGCATCTTTGTACTTGAGACTACTTGAGAGTGACCAACTCCTAAAAATGGGGTCTCCGAGTTTTCATAATTTTAAAAAATTGGAAAAACTAGGAAAGTAAGAATTGGGGAATCTGGCTTGATAAAATTAGACTTTGCCCCATCAGCAACATCACAGGTGATGTAATAGACTCATTTACTAATAAAGAGACATCCGTTCTCAGCTCAGCTGCACTCCTAGCTTCACCTTAGCCATTTGTCTTTTTTTTTTTAATTAAATAGAAGCCAAGATAAATGAAAATGTAGACATCAGCAGCAGGAACCCGATAAAGATCCAGATACCAGTGCTGCTGACCTCACAGACAGAGAGCCAGGCATGAAAATGAGCTCTTCGTTCAGTTCTGGCTCCAAGGAATGCTCCCAGACCAATCCTTAGACTGTGTTCCCTCCCGTTCACCTCCTATTGCTAATATTTACACATTTGTTTCTGAAAGACAGAGAGGTCCACTTTTCTGTTGAATAGTTTAGTTGCTTATAGCATTTGAATCCACTTGAAAAGAGAAGTGATAAATCATTCTTATTACCCTCAATCAGGGAGAAAAAAAGCAATCATGCAATATATCAATATCATCCAACAAACACTGTGTCATAAAGTAATATGTAGTACGGGAACATGTTTACACAAAATTTTGAGGTCTCATATTGTATTGATTGTTTTAATCAAAGAAATCCAAAGATATATAGACTTTCCCACATTTATATTGGACCTGAACAAATAATTCTAGTTTTCTTTATCTAAAAGGTCAAACTGAATTAAATTTTTCTCCATGATTCTTCTTGTCTGTATCACAGGCCTTCTGCCAGAGGGTGCTCTAAGAATCAGCACAATGACACCTTCACCTTGAGTTTCGATCATCAGCAAAGGGTGTAAATGTTAATTATCTATAAGCTTAAGGTAATTCTATTAGGTTAAATAGAGAAAGCTGTTTTAATCTCTTAAATGTGAAAGTAGGTGTGATAAAAATGTAAGTATTGTCTGACGGGTGTGGCTCAGTGGTTGAGCATCAACCCATGCACCAAGAGGTCGCCAATCCAATTCCCGATCAGGGCACATGCCCAGGTTGTGGGCCCAATCCCTAGTGTGGGGCATGCAGGAGGCGGCCAATAGTTGTTCTCTTTCATCGATGTTTCTCTCTCTCTCCCTCTCACTTTCTCTCTCTCTCAAATCAATAAAGGAAAAAAAATTTTTTTTAATCAATCAAAAATGTAAGTATTACAGCATAATATGAAATTACCAATACTCAACTACAATAGAGTAGTTATCCTACTACTCTAGTGGCAGCCTAGTTTCTCATGCTAAAAACCCTAGTCAAATAGCTTTACTCCAAATTATCAAGTGATACGCATTTATACTCTGAGAACCAGTTCATCAAGAAATGAAACATATAGGGATGAAATCTTTGACATAGCAGGTAGGGCCAATTATTGTTCTCTTCAAATGAAATTGTCAGACTTTGTCTATTTTTTGTAGAAAGCTTTCAAAACAGAAGTAACACCATGATGAGCTGATTCAATTAAGTACCACTCTGATGCCAGGTTGAGAATCCAAGTCCTCAAACATGGTTCTCCTGTTTCACATCAAGATAGCCTTTAAACAAGTCATGGAAATTAGTGTTCAGGAAAAAGTTCAAGAGTACAAACAACTGCCCTCTGTTCTCCAATTCAAGTCCTAACTCAACAAAAGCCACATTTAAATGTCCTGCCAGCTAACAACAGGTGGCCTTAATGTTATTAATATACTGTTGTCTCTAACCAATAGTATATAAAATTTATATCCAACCACATCTTCAGGAAATAATCCCATGTCATCATAATACTGAGTAGAAGATGTGTAGAAAATATTTAGACACAGGTTGAACTGGGTATATTCTTTTTCTTTTTTTTCTTAATTGATTTTAGAGAGAGAGAGAGAGGACTAGAGAGGGAGAGAGAGATAGAAACATTGATGAGAGAGAATATCAGTTGGCCGCCTCCTGCATACCTCCCACTGGGGATTTGTCCCACAACCTGGGCATGGGCCCTGACCGAGAATCGAACCGGCGATCTCTCAGAGCATGGGTTGACACTCAATCACTGAGCCACATTGGCCGGGCCAGACTGGGTATATTCTTATATCAATACTACAGAAAGAAAAACTGAAGAACTAGAACAGGAAGGAAAAAAAGATGAGGTAGAAGAGGAGGAGGAGAAAGAAGAAGAGGAAAAGAAGCAGAAGAAAGAAAAATCTTTTGCATATAGGTATACTATGATTTACACATAAATGTCAATGAACATAGCATAACACTAATAAAATAATTCATGCTAAAATAATAAAATGCCACTTGTCACACACAATATGTTACTCAATACTTTTTAAAAATTATAGCATCCATTGGTAGTTAGATTTTGCTAAATTTAATCTTGTGCTAGATGATGGACGGTTCTATGAATGGAATATGAACGTATGTATCAAAAGCAATTGTCTTCATCCAGCAATTTGACTTTCTGTATCTCTAAATAAATAAATAATCGAGAATACAGGAAAAAAAACAACTATGTGTATAAATCGGTTCATTTTTAGTTTAAAAAACAAAAATAAAAATCAACTACAACTCTGGCTTAAAACTCCATAAAGTGTTTTCATTACTCTTAAAATGCTTCCACTTTTGTCTTTTCTTTCAACTGGGCTATAAACACCTTGAGAGTAGCAGCTGTGTCTTATTTCTCTCTTGCCTACTGTTCGGTACACATTATTAACAAGGCAAACATCAAATAAGATGGCCAGAGAGCAGAAGATACTGTTTTCTTACGTGGTTAGATTATGAAACTGGGTGGCAATTCTAGAGAGGTCTCTTCATACACCCATAGGCAATTTTTATTTTATGATGTAGATCTTTATAATAAATGCATTCCTGGCAGAATGCTAGTGCTTTATACCATTGCTTTAATGTATTTCGAAATACATGTCCCAGAAAATAAAAGACTAAGCTCTTAAAATTTAAAAATCTGATTGCTAAGAAATACTAAGGAAAGGGTTAGAAGAGAGAATCAAAATCTCGCACAACGTAAGAACAAAGACAAGATTAAAAATGTGAAGGAAAGATAAGAAATGTGAAGAATCAATTCAGAAGACCCAACATCTGATTGACAGGAGTGCCATTAAGAAAGAACAGAGACACTCTAAGAAAAACATCTAAATAATCAAAGAAAATCTTTAGGGTCACGAGAGATGTAGTTTCCAGATTCCTCCAAGTACTACTCAGAATTAATAAGACCCAAATATCATTATGAAATTTGAGAACACCAAGATTAAAAGAGGTCCCAAAAGTTTAAGGAAAGAAAACAACATTGAACCTAAAAAGAAAATTCCATTTTTTAAAAGTTTATATTTATTTTCCCATCAAGAAAAAGCAAAGATCAAACACTTCAAAGTGAACAAATTGTATAAGAAGGTTATAAGCCAATGTTGAAGCAAACTGAAATGTTGTATGGTTTCAATGAGTTGATAAAATTAAGTAAAGAGTCTGCATTTGATCTCTTTCATAGAGAGACACAAGGGTTATGAAATTGCAAGAGAATATGATCAGAACATCTTAATTGACCCTGTAAGGAACATTGTTTGCACAGATATAGCATAAATACTGTTTACTGGTTTTTCAATTTTTAGTATCAACCCAAATACATAACATAGGAGACTTCAAAATAGTTGCAGAAAGAATTGTTAACAACATTAGCAATGTGAAAACAAATGTACATTTTATCCGTGTTGGGGAGTGCGAAGGTATAGAACACTAAAGATAATGTACTAGTATCCCCATCTCTTAAAGTAGATTTTTAAATAGACTTTTGTACATTTACCCAAAGAAATCAAAAGTTCAGTTTTTATAAGTGATACATGCATTAAAAATTTGTATGGAGGAAAATTATAGGACATAGAGACATTTATGTCAATTGGGATTGGTGTTGGAATTGTTTGATTTTCTGTTTTAAATTTGATTCAAAGTCACTGTATTAGTAATTGACCAATAAAAATCAAGCAAAAAAAAATCACATGTGATCTATAAGTCTCGTTGATAGAAGGCATTACTAGAAGAAACATTTGGGGACACATTGTGCAGAAGACAAACTCTGGCATGTAATTTACAGGCCAGATAAGATCATTTTCACCTAAACAGTCTACCCCACAGTGACTGAAGGGTCACGAAGGCCCATTTTGGCATGCATGCATCTTTCGAGTACCTCTGAACTCAACATCTACTTACTCATCTCAAATTAAGGGAAACTGTCCGGCCGGTGTGGCTCAGTGGTTGAGCACTGACCCATGCACCAAGAGGTCGCTGGATTCCTGGTCAGGGCCCATGCCCAGGTTGTGGGCCCGATCCCCAGTCGGGACCATGCAGGAGGCGGCCAATCGATGTTCTCTCTCATCGATGTTTCTCTCTCTCTCTCCCTCTCCCTTCCTCTCTCTCTAAGAAAAATCAATAAAAACATTATAAAATAAATAAATAAAAAGGAAACGGGTGCAACGGCACTGTCAGAGGGACCTCCTCAAAATGCAGGCTCTGCTGGCAACAGAAAGAGCGTGTAACCCTATTTCTTTTCAAACTCTTTTGTTCTTCAGTACAAAATGGTCTTCCTCTACTTCCATCTACCTACACTTTGATGGATTTTTCTCCGAAAAGATTCCGGCCACTTCATACCCATCACCCTGATTGTCCTCGTGTGAAGAAATCATTTTGCAACTCCACGGAGAGTGGGAGAGCGAGCACCGTTCATCTCATTCCTTAGACAGACAAGCAGGTGAAGAAGTCAGAGAGGGACATTATCACAATGACGTCGTATCAAAATTCCCGTCTCTGACTCCCTAGGCTGCTCCCTTTTGAGCCACAGCACAGCTATCTCAGGGCATTTTAATGGTTACTGTAGTTTACAAATTCAGCCCAGAGCAGTTACAGACAGCCCAGAGTGCACGGTCATGATGGGATTCCAGCATCATTCCGTGGAACTGTTTCTCAACATGCTTTTCTCTGGAACTTCCTGAGTATATCATGAACTTATATGAACACAGGAGAAAAGTAAACTTACCCAGGACAAGGGAAAGATGACCGATTTGGTAATGAAAGTACATACATGTAACTAAAAATGATTCAAGTTCCAGGTATCATTGAGGATTTGCCTTTCTAAAGATTCCAAGGGTTAAAAACTTCAAGGGAAAACCACACA
Source organism: Molossus molossus (assembly GCF_014108415.1). Classification (NCBI taxonomy): domain Eukaryota; kingdom Metazoa; phylum Chordata; class Mammalia; order Chiroptera; family Molossidae; genus Molossus; species Molossus molossus. The sequence goes on from NW_023425347.1 coordinate 19,537,636, forward strand.
ATTCAAATGGATGTTTGTTTGTTTGTTTTTTACTTTGGGAAAAGTGTATTGTAGACAGAATTGTACAGGAGAAAAGAACAAAAGGCGACGAGAACAGTGCCTGTAGGAGGCTCCTCACTGATTGAGCATAAAGTCACTTTCCGTGCGAGGCACTGGCTGACCCTGTCTACCCAAGTGTCAAGAGTGCCCTGGAGAGCAGGTCCCCCCTGCAAATGAGCCAACTTGCCCACATAGAAGTACAGGCTGGGAACTACCCCCAAGAGAACAGAGTTTTGCTTACATTCCTACCAGCAAGTAGACGGGAAGCATTCTCAGCCCGACAAAGAGGCAGGCAGAAGCCAAGGCTAAAAGTAGATTGCATTTCTGAGGTTCTGACATTGAAAGAACGGAAACCATATGGGGATTACTTTATTATTCAACTGAAGCCTTCAGGTGGCTTTAAATTAAAAGGAATATTGTCAACCACATTCCTGGGCCCTTTTTTCCCCCCCTTTCCCACCCCCTCCTCTTCTTTTCAAAGTTTACAAGCTCTGTGATTTAGTAGTGGAAATTCCCTAAATATATATTAAGCATTATGTCCACCCAAGAAATTCTTCCTGGCACTCAACCAGTAGTTTGGCATTAAAATCTCTTATATGACTCTTGGGAGAGTAAGTTAACAGTTAACTCTTGTGCATGAGTGTGTGTGTGTGTACACACTTTGAATTTTCCTCCTTTAGAATTATTCTCCACTATGGAAAGATATTTGTTGGAAAGTATACGTGCAGTGTATACTGCAGAAACGTAGTGTCCCTTCTGAAATGTAGGTCACACCCCTAAGGAATTACACCGAGTTTTTATGCAACAGTAACTACCAGATTTCTCGCCACCAGCACAACTGTGAATATCCCCTCCGCAGCCAACCCTCTAGGCTTAATTCCTCCAGCTCTAAAGAGATAATACTGCTGACTGCTTCAGTCAGGGCAGGCGGATGGGCAGCACACAGACCTGCACCTCCCCACCAACCCTAATGACTCATAAGCACCAAATCCTACTTCTTGCTCACACTGTGTGTTCAACCTGGGCCAGGACATCTCTCCATCAGGGCCCCTAGGAGACATGACTGTGCAGACTCCAGTGTGGGTGTATCCACCAAGGCAGGAGGAAGGGATGAGGCAAATTCCACAGAGACCCTTTCCTTAAACATTTGTTTATCTTTATTGTTGACAGTATGGCAGATATCCCCCCTTTCCCCCATTGACCACCCCCCCTACTCCCACCCTCTTCCTGCCTTCCCTACACTATTGTCTGTGTCCATGGTTGTGCATATAAGTTCTTTGGTTTATCTCTTCCTAACCCTCCCACCCCATCCCCCTTCCCTCTGAGGTTTGTCAGTCTGTTCCCTACTTCCAGGCCTCTGGATCTATTTTGTCCGTCAGCTTATTTTGTTCATGATATTCCATAAATGAGATCATATGATAGTTGTCTTTCTCCACAGAGACTCTTAATGCTTCATCTGGGAAGCAACATAAGTGACCTCTGCTCATGTTTCATGGGCCAAAGCCAGTCACATGGTCACGACTAACCTCAAAGGAGGAAAGGAAGTGTGACTGTCCTATGTGTCCCCAAGGAAAGCAGTTGATACATTCGTGATCATCCTTGATGCCACAGGAATTTCACAAAGGCTTTAAAAAACAAAAACCTTCTAGAACCCATAAGGACTATCATTTGATTCTTGAGGTCACAGATCCCATCTACTCTTCCTTATATTCCTAGCCCCAAGGACAGGGAACTCAATTTCAGCTCGACAAAGCCAGAGAGAGAGAGTGGATAGTGTGTCTATGATAGTTCCTATTCCTTTAGACCTCAGGGTTAATTTGGCAAGTTAAGTAAAAACTTTCTTTCTGCTGTTAATAACAAAGATAACAATAAATGAAGGAATGATACCATCTCTGTGCTTCAAATGCTCCGTGGGTGCTCTCCAGGAAAGGGGTGCTCAATCCTAGATAAGCTTGTTAAGACAGAAATTCACAAGGATATAAGCAAAGAATTTCCTTGCTAGTCCTTTAAAGAAGACCAAAAGGATATTTCATCACTTACCTCCACTTAATGCAGATGCAAATTTTCTTACCATTAAGTACTCAGGGTCAGAGCATTCCATTTTCATATGAGGAAGGCCCTTAGTACACACAGAACAGCAAAAGAATGTCTGCAAAAATCTTGCTTTCCCAAGAATCAGTCCAAAAAAAATTGTTATCTAAGAGAGAAGCTGAAGGTCAAATAAGAAAGAACACACAGAAGTGGAACCTTATTTTCTCTAACTCAGAAATACTTGCCTAGCGTTCCTTCTCTGGTCCATTAACCCCGCCTCAAACCCTGAACTTGTAAATGGGAGGAGTAAAGGAGATGTATTGGAAGGAGACTTGGGAGGCTTTTAGTAATGTTAGAAAACCTCTTACTGTTTACTAGATACATGGAGAGACTTAAATAAAAAATTCATGCCAAACAGTATCTGTACAAGAAACCAGCTGTTGTTATTTATTCCACCAGACATGGTTACACAGGACTCCAAACTCTATTATCTAGGCTCAGAGAACTACTCTAGCAACAATTGCATGGGCTTTGAAGCAATTCACGTGTCAGAACAAGGCCCTTATGTTACAGAGAAATGCTGAGACAGTTTATTCTAAGAACTCTACATGCTCCCTAAAAGCTATCAAACCTGAAGAAGAAAAAAAAGATCTCACCATAATGTAGGCTCAGCTCCTAAATTACTTTCCTTCTCCCTGTCCTGCCCCAGACTAGGCAGCCCCTTCCCCACTCCTCCATGCTCATCCTCAATGACTCACGCACACCATCCCTTGAAACAGGACCAGATGCTGATGATCCCAACTTAGCACTGTCTTTCGGTGGTGAAGCTTAAATGAATTCATATACCTCCACCCTCAAGTGTCTTTAAGTACAGTGATCTCACTTGAATGTTTTGCAAAAATTCATTGTTTAGTTTTTGATCAACATCAATGAATGACCGAGAACAGTACAACTACAAGAAAGAAGTTCAACTACTATCTTTTAATTATAAAGGGACTAGTATAAAAGCAATAACTGCAGCCCTGGCTGGTTTGGCTCAGCGGTTAGAGTGTCGGCCTGCGGTCCAGAAAGACCCGGGTTCGGTTCCGGCTAAGGGCATGTACCTCGGTTGCAGTTTGTCCCCGGCCCTGGTTGGTCGTGCGGGTGGCAACCACTCGACGTGTCCCTTTCACGTCGATGTTTCTCTCTCTCCCCCTCCCACTCTATCTGAGCAAAAAATGGAAAAATGTCCTCGGGTGAGGATTAAAAAAAAAAGCAATAACTGCCGTAGCAGTTAATTGACATTTAATGAGTATTTTTCTAATCACCAGGTTCTGTGTTAAGAGCTTTATAATCTCATTTAAACCTTAAAACAACCCTCTGGGCTGTGCCTAGTCACTTCCTTCCAAAGAGGACAATATGAAAAGGAGGCAGGGGAGAGGAACTTTACAGTGGGGAAACCTGGCAAACATGACCTCAGCCAGGTGATCAAGGTCAGCATCAATGATGATAGGCCATGTGGACAGAATGATAATTCAACTTTGTGGTCTTCCACTCAAACACCTGTAACCCAGTCTAATCATGAGAAAAGCATCAGCTAAGTTCCCAAGTGAGGGACAGTCTGTAAAATGCTGTCCAAGTCATCAAAAACATCTTTGAGAAACAGAGGAGTGGAGTCTAAGTAGACAGTAGACATGGCAACACAATGTAAGGTGGTACCCAGGACAAGAATCCTGGAACAGGGAAAGGACATAAGGGGGGAAACTAGCAAAGCCCAGATAAACTCTAGAGTTTAGTTAATAATAAAGTACCCATGTCAGCTCCGTATTTCAGACAAACATCCCATAGTAAGGGAATGTGGTGACAAGGAGGGAAGCAGGTGACAGGAACATGAATACACTCTTTCTATCTTTGCAACTTTTTGGTTCATCGAAAACTATTCTACAATAAAGTTTATTTTAAAAACCCTCTAAGTATGGTGCTTTTATCTTCTTTCTAGAAATTAAAAAATAAGTATAGGTTAAATAGCTTCCCAAGTTTACAGGCAAAAAAAGAGCTTGGTCAGATAGGTCTATTTCACATTCAAGCAACCAGTGGACTCGGGCTGTAATATAAGCACTTAAACAACATCTATGAAAACAGTTTTACCCCAGATAACATGCTGAGAAACTTAAACTAAAGGAATGTATTTCCTCATGACAATGCACTTTTATTTCAGTGCACACTTTCCCAGAAAGGGGCTATAACATTACTTTCTAAAGATTTCATCTTTATTTGCATCACAGATTTCAGTTACTCAGGCCGGGCCATATAATGATTCCATCTAAATAAATCAGTTTAAGATTTTGCCAAAACGTCAATGTTTCAACATTCCATAGGAGAAAAAAAGCATTCGCCAACGGACACTTCATCCCCAAACCTCCTCTTTCAACTCTGCTCACTCGGTACCACCCACATCTCATCAGACGATGGGTATTTTGGGGCCGGTGAGCTCAGTTGTTGCTTTAACAGGATGAGGGGGTTACAAGCTCAAGTGCCCTTCGCAAGGAAATGACATCAATATAAAGAAAGGACTAGTGCACACTTTGGGTTTCTTCAGATCCTGAGAGATTATAAGATCAGCTGTGGTTGCTCCAAAAACCTAAAGAAAACGAACTGTCTTCAGAAATATAATTTCTAACAGTGTTATCTACTGAACCAGTGTTTCCCACAAAGTGAAGCCAGACTCTCTGGGAAAACTCCAATGTCCTCCCAGAAAGGCCCGAGCTGTCCAAGATATAGTCTTCCTTTTTTTCCCTTGGGATTTGCCAAAATATAACAGTAGGATTCAACAAATATTTCTAAATACTGTACTTAATATATTGTCCCCTGTGAAAACATAAAGTGGAAATGATCCAGCAAGTAAGGAAACAGGCTGCCTTCTATGTGTGATTAGATTAGCTTGCCTAAAGACATGTTTTTCTCAATCTTACTCTATTTACAAGGCTTTTTATTTTTTATTTTTATTTTTTTAGGGCAAGTGATTCCTTGAATTATTGATTTATTTTATCACTCTGGGCTTATCTCTGGAGTAGCTACCCCCATCTCCCTTTATACTTCAAACTACCCCAAGGCAAGTCGTTAATGGCATCATATCTGTTTTAATGGAAGAGAAGGATAAAGAGAAAAAAGAGGAAGTAAATATGACACATTTTCCCACAGTCTCACAGCAAAACTGTAAGAGAGTAACAGATGGGACCTAACCTTCCTCATTCATTGGACAACAGAAATAGAACCCAATCCAAAGTTTAACTTCTTCACCAATGGGAAAGAAATGAACCAAGTTCAAGAAGCCATAATTATTCACACACCCACACACACACACACACACACGTACACACACAACTTGGCAAATTGGTCCTTATCCAAAACAAACTCTTCATCTCAAGAATCTTTGTTATTTTTATAGCTGAAGTCACGAAAAATCTTTTCATTTTGGAGCCCTGGGAGGTTTAGGCTGGAATTTTTAATTTCTAATCTCATACCAGTATGAGAGGCCATGTGGACACTACATTTCTAGGATCACTGTGATGAGACAGAGACTGGATATCAGAAGACTGCCCTTTGGGTAGATTCTTGGGGACTCAGAGAAGCATTTAAGCCTCTAGATGAGTATCTCCAAGTGAGCCTGCATCCTGATCCTCCTCCAGTCAGACATCCCTCATCTAAACTCCTATTTCTATCCCCGTCTCAACATTCCAGATGGACGGACACTGAATTCATTACCCTAATCTCCCACCCTTCAAATCCTGTCCTAACTCCCCAAAGGACACCTGCTGAACATTAAACCCAGATTGAGTTTCAAAGCCAGAAACCTACAAAATAAGGAGAGGTCAGATTTTTCAAAGCTCTTGCCGATAAGCTTTTTTACTGTTCTTTCAAGTTTTCATGAATGGTGTCAAGTTCTCCCAATGATTCTCCTATCTGCTTTTGGCTCTCCCAACATCTGAAGTTGCCAACAATCCACATGGTAGGAACAGTTTAACCATATGAGACAGAAGAGAGCAGATAAATAAAACACATATGCAAAAATATGAAGCAAAAGGTGACCATTTATTCTTAATGTTTACATGTCCGTATTAGTTTCCATATTGGTATTAACTCTCTGTAGGCAAAGCAACCTACATCAGTATATCAAATAGAACTGATCCAGCCATTTGCCGTGTGAAAAACACACAGCAACACAACAGAGCCTTGTATTGTGCCTGGCACACGCAGACATACATACATATATTGTTGAATTTGTCAATCAGTAGCCTTTGATATTTGCTAAACAGTCATCTATAGGAAAAATGAAAAATTCTTTCCCTTCCTGGTCTTCACAAATATTTCCAAATAACTTTTACACTTAAAGTGCTGTTTCCATCACTGCCCTTTGCTGTACTTAATATGCAAGTAATACAAATATTAGAACACTTTTGAGAACAGATAGGTGAAATAAATTCATGTAATTACTTTCAAATCACCTAGAGATAGTAACTTTTATGTTTGTTTATATGTCATCTTCCAAATATTTCCAACACCTACATGTTCATCTATACATGCAACACAGATATTTTTTAAAAATAGGATTATACATAAAATGATAACCGTTTTAATGCCTCAACTGGTATTTTATTGTATATTTCCACTACAATTTATTTGATCATCCTAATATTGTTTAGACATTTATAACAAAATACATTACAATAAGCTCATGATAAAGCATTCTCATAGTAAAATCTCTTTACACATGTTTGAGCATAGTCTTAGGATAAACATTCCTAGGAGCTGTATTATGAATATGCACATTTTGTGGCTTTTGGTCCTCTACACAGTTGACCCCGAAACAACATGGGTTTGAACCGCATGGTTCCACTCATACGCAGACATTTTTCGATAAATACTGTAAAGGTATTTTTTTTCCCTTATGATTTCCTTAATAACACTTTTTTTGGTAGCTTAAATTATTGTAAGAATACAGTATATGATACATATATCTCACAAAATATGGTTAATAGACTGTTGATGTTATCAGTACAACTTCCAATCAACAGTAAGCTATTAGCAATAAATTTGGGGGGGGGTGTCAGAAGTTTTATGTGGATTTTTGTCTGTGTGGGGACTGGGGGGTCAGTATCCCTAACACCCACATTGTTCAAAGGTGAACTGTATTGCAAAATAATCTCCAGATAAATCTTCCCCCAAAGTAGTATTTTTCCCATAACTATAATAACACTAGATATTATATTTATTCTCAAACTTAGCCAACTTTTTTTATTTTTAATCCTCACCCAAGAAAATTTTTCCTATTGACTTTCAGAGAGGGAGGGAGGGGGAGAGAGCGAACGAGAGCCAGAGACATTGATTGGTTGCCTCCAGGGTGACCCTAACCGGGGCCAGGATCGAACCTTCAACCCAGATATGTGCCATTGACCAGGAATCAAGCCTGCAACTCTTCAGTATGCAGGCTAACACTCTAACTACTGAGCCACACAGGCCAGGGTTCAAATTTAGACAAATTTGATGGTTAAAAAGTACATCTTGCCCTGGCCGATTTGGCTCAGTGGTTGGAGCGTGGGCCCAAGGACCAAAGGGTCGCCAGTCCAATTCCTGGTCAAAGGCATGAACCTAGGCTGAAGGCTCAATCCCCAGTCGATGTCATGCAGGAGGTAGCCAATTGAAGTGTCTCTCTCACATCGATGTTTCTATTTCTTTATCTCCCTCCCTCCCTTCCACTCTATCTAAAAATCAATGGAAAATATCCTCAGATGAGGATTAACAACAACAGAAAAAAGTGCATTTGTTTTACTTTGCATTGTTTAGAGAAAGGGTAATTGTCCACATACTAAAATATAAATAATATGCATAACATTTTGGAGCATCAGCTCAAAGTGGATACTCATAACCAATAATACAGATAACAGCTTTAAGGAGCTAATAACTATTTAAAATATAGCAGGATGGTTCAACTTAGGATGAAATATGTGTTTTATTTTTTATTTTTTTAATAAGCAACTTTACCTTATTGTCAGACACTTAAGAATGTCTTAAATGCTCATATTCTCTCTTTAGCTCATGGCCCACTTGAGTTTTGCTTTAAATGTGTGTGTGCTGCCCTGGCCTGTTTTGCTCAGTGGTTAGAGCATCAGACCATGGTCCAAAGTGTCGCGAGTTCGATTCCAGCCAAGGGCACATACCACAGTTGCAGTTCATCCCCAACCCTGGTCAGGGTCAAGCAGGAGGCGACCAGTTGATGTGTCCCTCTCACATAGATGTTTCTCTCTCTTCCCTTCTTTCCCTTTCTCTCCCTCCTTCCCATTCTATCTTAAGATAAATAGAAAAATATACTCAGGTGAGGATTAAAAACAATAATAATAAATAAACGTGTGTGTGCATGCATGCACCTATATATGCATAAATGTATGTGTGTATACATATGCATACACATACATCCATATACATATGCCTGATACATATCAATGTATATGTACACACACACACAAGCAGATAGCAGATCTTGCATTTTCCCTAGTCTCATTAAACCAGCTGAGGTGCCTCAAGCCACACTTGCTCTGTCCCCTAAGTGCCACCGCCTTGTCCCGGCCCTGTGAGGAGGGCACAGCCCCACACAGTCATCATAACTGACATCTGTGGGCACGCCGAGGTGCACCTCAATCACGTGTGCCTGCTGGAGAATGCTCACTCACGCACCTGCTTCAACGGTGTGCGTTCAGCCTGTGGGTTCCCTTGATTGATGTTGGTGTAACTGCTCCGCGCTCCCTGTGGGTGGAGGAAGTGGGCTCGGCTCAAAGCAGTTGTGGTGCTTCGCGCTTCCACTTGGTCTCCCTGCAGGAAGGGCCGCGGGGCGCGCATGCGCCTGCGGCTCCCCACACCCGCCCGCCGTGCAGAGAGGCGCCCCATCTTAAAATAAAACAACAAAAACAGGGCTTTGAAAACCAGGAAACAAGCAAGTGAAGGAAGCATCTGTCTCTTTCATTCTGAACAAATCTTCCCCCATGAAACACACACAAATGCGCGCACGCACCCCCACCACCAGGGCACTGCTGATGTACCACCTCCGGCCTTCTAGAGACTTTCAATTTGTCTTAACGAAGTGAGTCCCGACCCACAAGAAAGAGGGGGTGGGGGGAAATGCCTACTTGAGCAAGCTTTACAACTTTCAACAAGGTTCAACCTACCATAAAAAGGGTGGTCATCAATCAAGTGCACACGCATCGCTTTTCATTTTCCACATCCATGTCTTATTTTCAAAGCAAACATGAAGTCGGCTATGGTATAGTCCCCATTTAGATACCCCACAGCCAAACCCAGGCGACCAAGCAGGTCCCCAGATGAATGATCTGACCAGACTCCGCTCTCTTCGGCTGTCCTCACATTGATCTCGCTTTTCAGTGAAGATTTGATGCAATAACCGCAATTTAGAAAAACTGATCACAATTAAATCCAAGCAACAACAAAAAAATACCTGTATATTCTACAAACTATATAAAAACATGCACTAGGTGGCCCTGGCCGGTTTGGCTCAGCGGTTAGAGCGTGGCCCATGGACCAGAGAGTCCTGGCTTCGGTCCCCACTAAGAGCAGGAAACTTGGTTGCAGTTTGTCCCCGGCCCTGGTTGGGTCGTGTGGGTGGCAACCACTCGATGTGTGTCTCTCTCACATCAATGTTTCTCTCTCTCTCTTCCTCCCTCTCTCCCTCCTGCTCTATCTGAAGATAAATACAAAAATGTCCTCCGGTGAGGATAAAAAAAAAAATTCACCAAGTGGACGCCAAAGCATTTCTGTTTCTTTAAATTACTCCATACACCCAGACAAGGGAGCTGTAGAAATTCTGGCAGAAGTGTAATAATTGTGTTCAGGTGAAGTAAGTAGAATTGCCATGTTTGGACAGTTGAAATACTGCCAGTGTCCCATGGACCCATCTAAATGTTTCCTTAGATCTAAATACACCCGCGGTGTTTTTGGTGATTTGAACATAATATTGATCAAGAACAGAGAATCTTCACTTTCTTCCTCCTTCATTTTCACTTCCCGTCTTCCCCTCCTCCTCCCTTTCGCTGCACCCCACCTCTCAACAATGTCCAATAAAGACAGGAACGAGCAGGGATCCCAAGTAATCACCAGGAGCCAGAATTTGGGTTTGGTCCCAATTCGAGGTCCAGAGGTAAACCTATAACTCTAGGTATTATTATCTTTTTAGTAGGGCTCTAAACATAATGTTTTCTTTTCTCATGTCTTCTGTTCAGGGACCGTTTATCCTAATAATGACATTCACTCATCCAAGGGGGGTTTAAGACAACACTTGAAGACATAATTTCTGAACACTACAACCAAGCTAATCACAGCTCCCTTTATTATAGTACATTTTCCATCCACTTTCTCCCACGGGTCCCCGAACTGCCTTCACGTTTTCTAGCCATTTTACCTTCTTCTTTCTAAGAAGCTTTCCACTGGAATTGATGAGAGTTTTCCAGATTTGAAAATAACCTTCAGGAAGTATGAGAAGAAATTACTGAATTGCTGGCCTTTACTAGTTGAGACAACAGTGTGCGTTTAAGTGAAACATCCACCCATCTTTGCAGGAAGTAGAAAAATAGGCGGAAAAGCATGCTTTTCTCAACCACACATATATAATAACCAGGAAGCCCCTGCCCCCCACATGGTGTGGCAGCCAAATGTGTGCTGGAACCTTCTGATAGATGTCAACGGTCAAACATCAGAGAGAAAAGATGCCAACTGAATATAAAAATGTAGAAAAAATCCTTTGACATTGTAAAGACTCTGTGAGCACAGAGAACTGATTAACTGCTGCCTCCAACAACAATGCAAGCCTGACAAAACGCAATTTAACTCCTCTTTTAAGAAAATGTATTAACTGCCCTGGCTGGTTTGGCTAAGTGGTTAGAGCATTGGCCCGAGGACCAGCGGGTCATGGGTTCGATTCCCGGTCAAGGGCACGTACCTAGGTTGTAGGTTCCTCCCCACCCAGTGGGGGTCATGCAGGAGGCAACTAATCAATGTGTCTCTTATATCAATGTTTCTCTCTCTCTCCCTCTTTCCCTCCCTTACACTCTCTGTAAAAATCAATGGAAAAGTATCCTTGAGTGAGGATTAACAACAACAAAAATGTATGAGCGGATGCAGTGCTCTCATTCTGACACCTTTTCTCCCATGAAGCTTCTGAATATCGTCCGTCCACAGCATTATCATCAATCTGATTTGGAACATAATTGGGATGGGACTGGAGTAAAAGAAACTTTAGGAGTTTAGATTCAAAATTACAAAACCATGACCCAGTCCAAAGAAAACCAAGTGTTTACCTAGTATGAACTAAATTATAAGATTTTTCTCTCTTTAGATAATGCCTTCCTTAACAGCTCAGTTTCTATTTTATTATTCCCTTACAGACACTGTAAATTGTATATTTCGAGACAAAATCAGAAATATGGGAAGCACAGACACAAGTCTCCTCATTGTCCTGAGTCACAAAGTGTTCAATTTTATAACAAGGTCATTGTGACTCTAAAGAATTGGTATCTGTTCACCTATGATACATGGCAACTAAAAATTACAGTAATGGCTAATGTGCGTAGCGATTCCACTAAGTACATAGCTCTGGCTTTGTTTTGTTTTGTTTTTAGTAGAGTGGAAGGGAGGGAGGGAGAGAGAGACACACACACACATTAACTGGTTGCCTCCTGCACGACCCCAACCAGGGCTGGGGATGAACTGCAACTGAGGTATGGGCCCATGACCGGAATCGAACACACAACTCTTTGGTCTGCGAGCCAACGCTCTAACCACTGAGCTAAACCGGCCAGGACACCACATTCCCAAATGTACACACAAGGAAACGAAGACTCAGAAAAGTAACTTGCCCAAATTGGCAAAGCTGATGGTAAAGCTAAGACAAACCCAGTTCTTCCTCATCCCATCATCCTCATCTCTTTGTTTCCTCCTGAGCTTCTCCTGCAGAGGCCAATCAAGAAATAGCTGAGAAGGGGAGGTGAGGACCGAGGAAAAGGCACAGTCCCCACCGTGCCACTCAGGACCCATAGGGTACTGTTCCTCAGCCCTAGCCGACACTCACCATGGGAGCATGCATCCCAGTCAAGCCAGATCTCTGGCTTCTATGAAAAAACGAGCCAGATTTTTATATCACTTTTAAAAAATACTGGCAGTTGGTTTTCTAAACATACACACACACACACACACAGACTGCCTTGTATGAGCAAACACAACATATGTAACAGCTAGGGCCATCAGTGTATGACATCTGCCCTACCCCACATTGGCTCCCATTTATTATATCCACCAGGAAGCCACGCTCTCGTCCAAGTCCACAAGTTCCAGCGGAGCCTTTATTCATTTATATTAGGGTTCCGTTCACTTGGCAAATCAAAACTCTCCCTAACTCTCCATATAGTCTCCGTGGACTGAAGAGAGGCTAACTTTGAACAGAAGCATCTATCTTATCACATGTTCAGTACCTGCAAATGAACAATAAAAGAACACAGCCACTCAGCAGCCCCTGGGTTCAATGAGTCCCTGCTTTCCCAGCCCTGCAAACCAGTGAAAATTTCGGAAAGGTAGATCACTGAGGCAAAAAGCACTTGCAGGAACTGCTATGCCCGTAATCTTCCCCGTCCCTTTTTGCCCTTCAAGTCTGATGATCTGGCGGTTCTGGAGCTCTTCCGAGAGGAGTCAAGACTCACTCTGCCAGCCCAGCTGCTCAGAGCTCAGCCCAATCTGTTCCGTACAGTTGGCTGTATTATACCAGTAATGTGACTGCAATTCACCTTCATTTGCTGCGAAGATCATTAACTACCCCTCGGAGAGATACAGCATTAAAGGAAGAGAGTGCCCGAGGCATAATAAATGGGAGTCTCTTGGTAACATAGTTCAGGAAAGGTAAGATGATGCTAGCGAGGCCACCTGACAGTTTCGATAGTCAGAGCAAAGGGAAGAAAACAAGGGCAGGAGGGATGGGACATCAGCACGAGAAAAGCAGAGCTGCGTGCCTGGCACACATGTGTGCTCAGGTGGAGAGAGATTAGAGAGGACAAAAAGAGAAAAAAAAAATGGAAATAAAGACAAGAGGACATTTAACGTTAAATCACAGGAGAGACATGATTCTACTTGTCTGGTAGCTCAAACATTCTACTATGGAGCTGGAATTAGATCTAGACGGAGACTGAGAACAGAGAAAACGAATTACTATCTTACAGGGGAAAAACGCAATATTCTAGACAAGTTTCGGTGATGTAAAATACGGTGAATTCCGTGCCTGGCGTGTATCGGAAACCAGATCATGCATCTGACCTCCCATTCATAAAACTGTGAATTACAGTGTAGAGCAGATGTTTCTTCATTCAATTCATACTTCAGTTATTAAAGTCTTACGTGAGTCTCATTTCAATCCTGTTCTCCAACCACTCAGCCCACCTTTCCACCCAATAAACCAGCACTACTAAGGCACAGTGATGGGGGAAACATCCCTTCTTAGAAAGTTCTGCATGTTACATAAATACCTGGAAGTTCTTCGCTTGATAGGGAGAGCATCACAGTCAACACTCGCTTGCTCTCAGGTACAATTGTTTACACTAATCTAAACCAAATTCCAGTCAGTAAGGGATAGATAATTGGTAGCTAAGTGGGTATTGTACCGGCAGACCTGATCTCCTAAGAATTTCCTTTCTTTTTCTGATTTACTACCCAAAGTTTTTCAAAACAAAACTAATAGGTCCATGATCTACATCTTTGTTATTGTTTTTACCTTCTTTTCCTTAGATAAACTCATCTATTGGTAGAATAGTGGTTCCCAGCTGGGGGCAATTTTGTCCTCCATGGGACTGTTTTGATTGCACACTGGGGATATGGGTGCTTCTGGTAATTAGCGGGGAGAAGCCAGGGTACTAAATTATACAATACAGAGGACAGCAGGCCCTGCAATACAGAAGTAACCAGCTCAAAACGCCAGTTGAACAGAGGCTGAGAAACCCTGCCTGAACGCTTTCTGGGCTTAAACTCCGTCTGCTGATATTCTATATGGTTTTGAGAAGTAGGGGAGCAGACCGAGTTTCTAAATGACATCTTTCTATCATTAAAATACCATCTCTCCACATAGTAGCAGCATTTGACATAAAAGAAAAGAAAGGCAAGGGGCAGAAATGTAAAACTAATATAGAATTACACTGGAACCCTGGTAAATCCTATTATAGCATCAAACTTTGCATCAGGCTCCAACCAGTGAAACAAAACGTCAAAAACAACTGCAATAGTCTAATTAAATTCACCTAGAAAGTAGCTTTAAAACGTAAGAATCCATGGACAGCCAAAAAATAGGGTTTATTACATAAAAAGGAAAAACAGCAGGGGTCACCTCTTGGGGACACACACACCCATACATGTACCCAAACCAGAAGACTACGTGAAAGTTCTTAGATTGGCTTTGAACAAAAGAACCTCACCTAATTGGGGGAGGAGGGGGGGAGAGTTGGGATTTAACCCTTTCCTGAAAGGAAAGAGACAATCACACCTGGAGACTAATTAACACTCTTTGATGTATTCATCTGTCCTTAGCCCAGGAGCTCAGTGGAGTCATCCTAACATGTACAGAACTTGGTAAAAAATAATTTGCTGTGAAGTAATTTAGTGTAAGCTCAGCTCATGTCCCAAGCCTGCCAAATACACAGAACTGCCAAGGATCCTTTCCTGTTGCTCCAGCCTGCGGGCTGATGCGGTTGCTCACCTGGCTGGCCCTCCCCTTCCCATTGATCCTCACTCATTTCCATGGGGTTTTACGTGTGTGTGGCAGGTACAGGAAGGCTGGCTGTGCTGGGCTCTTTGGCTTTCCTGGATCCTTCTTGGCAGTCACACTTGGGACTCCACAGCTCCCAGGAAGGAAAAAAGCAAAAGGGAGGCGCAGTCTTTAACAAGGACAGAGCTGTGCCCTCCCAGCCCACGGAGAACATGCGCTGCCTTGTCAGGATGGGGAAATCACTTCTGAAGTTGAGCCCAGGCCTCCCCAGTGCCGACCGTCCACCAGCTATTGTTCCAGAGCAGACTTCCACTTGACACAATAGAGACACAATGACCAAGGAATCCATTCACTGGGGAGAGGCATTGTTCTCCGAGTAGGAGAAAAAAGTGCAAAGGGAACTGTATTTGAAGACTTCTGGGCAGGGGGTGGGGGTGGGGGACGAAATGCTCCCTGTTAGGCAGGAAATATAGAATATGAATTTGGTTACAATTTATACATTGTCCATGTGTAATGGAAAGGGAAAACATGGATCAGGATTTGTTACAACCCTAGCCACTCCCCAGAGCTAACCCCAGAGCTGCTCCTTAAACCACTGTGGAGAGAATCTCTCACCAGGTGATGGAGATAACAGCAGGGTGTTCACCTCTGGTTTGGAAAAGGAGAAAGGTGAGGAGAAGCGGGGACGGGATCATTTCTACAGTAATTCCAGCCGATTAATGAAATCTTTACTAGCCAATATACTTATACCATTGGAATGCATTAAAAAAACAAAATCTGCTCTGGCTGGTTTGGCTCAGCGGTTAGAGCGTTGGCCTGTGGTCCAGAGAGACCTGGGTTCAGTTCCCCCTAAGGGCGCGTACCCCGGTGGCAGTTTGTCCCGGGCCCTGGTTGGTCGTGGGAGTGGCAACCACTCGATGTGTCCCTTTCATGTCGATGTTTCTTTCTCTCTCTCTCTCTCTCTCTCTCTCTCTCTCTCTTCCTCTTTTCTTCTCTCTCCCTCCCACTCCATCTGAACAAAAAATGGAAAAATGTCTTCAGGTGAGGATAAAACAAACAAACAAACTTAAATCCCCAAAACCCTATATAGGTCAATCCCAGAGGGGAAACAGCAGTGTTCAGCAATGGGCACTGAAAGTATTTTTCAAGTCTCGGCAGAATTCTAGAAATTACTAAATCAGTCAATGATGTTACGTCAAACAGAAGTCTCATCCTAAAAGTAATCATATTAAGATTCCTGAAGATACCTTTCCTCAAAGTGCTTTCCTCTAATCAAAGGAGGTTGGGTGAGAGGGAAGGGTGTAGGTGTAGATGGGACTAGAAGACGGGAAGGGGGAGGGGCTCACAAAAAGCATAGCCATACCCACAGTTCAGTAGTACATTTTGTAAAACGGTAGATCATTCATACCCCCTCTTTTTTTTTCACTTATGAAACTAAATTCACTCATTATGCAACACTACCTTGTTTATTAGATCTATTGGACAAATTATACATAGTTAAATGACAAAATGAATTATATAACAAAATATTGCATGCCAAGAATGTCCTTTCTCCCCAAGTAAAATTTTCTGGAATAAATACGTAGTTGATCATAATTACTCCAAATCATTTTCCAGTTCCCCTGAATCAGAACATCATGAACAGTATATTCAATTGTACCTGTGTGTGTGCGCACACGCATGTGTGTGTGTGTTTGTATGTGTGTGCATGTATGTATTTTTGACATCATGTTATGATACAGTTTGGGCACTATGCTGTTTTATCTTACACAGTCATGTTTGGGATACCCAGCTAGTTTAACCAGAAAAGTTAACAGAATTAGCTACAGCACCCAGTATCAGGAAAATTATTTTGAAGGATATATTTTTCTGAATAAAAGTGCTAGACACAACATTTTTGTGAGTCCTCTTGGAAAACAGAAATAAACTATCAGTGGATACCTGTCAATTACAACCCTCCTGGAGTTCACAGTATTTGTGATTTATGACAGGAAAATCATTCATTTTCCTAATAATTGTGGAGAAGTCTGCTGAATTTTATATAATATAATTGAAGAGACAGTAAGTCAAAACATAGAAAACACCCTTCACACTTATCACAGCCATCTGCAAAGTTTCTTATAGGAACAAACTATATGACATCATGTCAGGCAGATGTAGGAGTTGCCCAGGAATGGTAAGTTACTTAAACACGAGCAGTTGGCTGTCTCCATAGAAAATACCAATTAGCAAATTTAAGGTACTAAACAGAGGAAGTCTTCCCACTGACATGCTAGGCTTGTCCAGGATGGCTCCCCAAAAAGCTGAGACAAAGGACACAGAGCAGTGACAAAGAGCCACCTCCTGATGGCATAGCAGAAAAGTAGAATTTCCTGAGGAAAAATAAATACGAAAATGGCAGAAAACCTTACACTCCACGGTGCCATAGCGGGCAGCTCCGTCCCCGCTCTACTTCCTCAGTATTACTCAAGCCTGATGTCAAAAACACCCACATCTAATTCAAATCGATCAAGCTGAGCAGGAAAAGTTAAACATACATACATACATACATACATACATACATACATACATACATACATAAATGCAGCAGCCGCCACCGTCGCCACCCAATTTTAGCCAGTAATACATGAAGACTGGATAGGAAGGTCCCTGAGCCCTGAGTGTTGGTGGCATTTCCATCATAGGTGAAAAACGCTGGTGACAAGGTTCAGTTTTCCACCTGTGAGATGATGATAATTATTCCTGTCCCTCCAGGGCTCCAGGCTTTTGAGCACCCTCGTCTCCCATGCGCTCCCTGCCCACGTTTGCCCGGCCAGCTCTGCTATCGTCAGCTTAGCTCGAATGTCTGCGGATGACCACAGGAAGGGTTGCTTCCTCCCGCCTTTGTGATAATGTGGCACTTCAACTGCACTGTGACCATCTGAGTACAGGACAGTGTCTCCCACAAGAATCAAAATGCCTTGAAGACAGATCAACATCTATCTATCTAGCAAAGGGTCTGGCATATAGTAGCTGTTCAATAAACATCCCTTGAATAAGTGTGCCAGTGAACAAAGAAGCATTTAAATTATGCCAAAGACTAGAATGAAAAGAACCCAGTTTGCATATTTCTGCCCTCCAATCATCACACTTCAAAGGATTCTAAAGACAGGGTATTTATCTTTTTTTTTTTTTTTATCCTCACCCGAGGACATTTTTCCATTTTTTACTCAGATAGAGCAGGAAGGAGAGAGAGGAAGAGAGAGAAACATCGATGTGAAAGGGACACATCGAGTGGCCGCCACCCACACGACCCAACCAGGGCCGGGGACAAACTGCAGCCAAGGTACGTGCCCTTAGCGGGAATCGAACCCGGGTCTCTGTGGACCGCAGGCTGATGCTCTAACCGCTGAGCCAAACCGGCCAGGGCTATTTATCTTTTTAATATAAAGGAAAATATATCCTCAAACAGAAAAAAATAAACAATCCCATGTAAATCTTCACGAGAACAGTGGACGTTATAAGTTGTAGCTGTGAAATTCTAGTCCTTGGAAAGCTATATGGTATCTCTCTCATCTTTCTTGAGATCTGTTTTTCCATCATGGCGAGGTTCAGGCTGAAGCCCAAGATGACGCAGGGACACCCGTGTGCAAACTCTCCCATTCTCTCCAAACACCGTGTCCCTAGGTCCAGCTGAAACTTGAATTTCCTGGAAGGGTGCCCAGGGAGCTTTCCCTAACCCTTCCACTGACTTAATCCTCGCCCACCCTCTAACTGTGCCTGGAATTACATCTTACGACTACTTTCCTAAAAAGTGGGCACTCCATATAATTGATGGGAAAAAAAATGGGATAGGCCTGGAAAGACGTACACACAAAACTATTTCCTAAGTCAACTGAGGCCAAGTCAAGGTTCTCAGGATGCCACGGCCACTCGCTCATCAGGCTAAGAAGTAGCATCGGAGAGAGGCTGTGGACTCAGAGGACCTGGATTTGAGGCCACACTAGCTTGGGGACCCCGGCAAGTTATGAATTCGACTGTGCCTCAGCCTCTTCAACTATAAATGGGAGCATAATGGTGCCTACCCCACAGGAGTACTGTATGGAAAGAAAAAAGTTAGTACAGATAATGCAGACAGACATCTGTAGTTCACATTAAGCATTTAATAATAGAGTTAGTGCTAGATGGTCTTCAGATGCCCTGGTCTTTGAAAGGATTGCTTAGTAGAACAGTCCAGATGATGAGAAAATGCCCCTCCTGAGCAAATCTCTAGCACAAATAGCATATCACATAGATGGCAGTATAAAACCCTGACCCTACCTAGCCTGACTGGTATGGCTCAAAGGATAAGCATCGACCCATGTACCAAGAGGGCACCGGATTCATTCCTGGTCAGGGCACATGCCCAGGTTGTGGGCCCAATCCCCAGTGGGGGGCAGGTAGGAGGAGGCCAATTGATGTTCCGTCTCATCGATGTTTCTCTCTCTCTCTCCCTCTCACTTCCCTTCTCTCTAAAATCAATAAAGAAAAGAGGATTTAAAATAAAATAAAACCCTGGCCCTAAAGTATTATGTTGCTATAGGGTATGAAATCATGAAGGTTTTAAAAGAAAATACAATGTAGCATTGATTTTACTAGAACCCACAAGACTGCACACACAAAAAAAATCTTTTTTTGCCACATATAACAGAGTAAACAAGAAAAACACTATAATGCTTACTAGCAAAATGTTTTGGAACAGGCTCTATCAGCTAGCTTCCATATCTATCCAATAAGATTTGTCAATGTCACAATCATCTTTTCCACAGCTAATGCTCTGTGTGCGCGTGTGTGTGTACGCACGCATGTAAGCGTGTACACGAAAGTCACTAATATACAGAAGACCCATGCAAGCTTAATACTGTTATTCCTCCCAATTTCTCTCTAAATCTGTGAACTTGCTGTGATTCACATCAGATTTTCAAGGTTCTCTTGTTACTTTCACACTGAATCTGGTCCAAAAGGGGAAAAAATACTAAAGAAAGCAAAACAACTTTTTTTGTTTCTGAAAAACCGAATTAAACATTCCTGATGAATGAGTTCCCTATTTCCTTCAGCCAAGAATATCTGTTGCAAAAAGTATGTGAGGGAAAAGGAAAGTATGTAAGGGGGCCAAGAAAGGGTGAATGGTTATCAGAAAGCTGTGCAGAGAAAGCAGATGATAGAACAGGCAGTGTTAGTATCAAGTTAGTTGTAAAAAGAATAGTGACCTCTATCTCCTGACTTTGGACTTAGCAGACAAAGGGCAATAAAGGTATAATATGATGTCCATTTTCACTTTGAAAGCAGATGGTGAGCAGAGTCTGAGAAAACTGAATTGTATACCCTCCTAGATATTCTGCCAGTATTAGATAAGGCCAAAAAGTATAATTCAGAGCATATAAGTAATCTAATAAAAATCAGATTTTATGCTCTCTTTCCCCTTCATAACTGAGCGACATATAAAATCATAGATTGAACATAAATGTCAAAAAGATTTGTGTATAGCCTTTTTAATGTCTTAACTTGTAAATAGTTTATTTGTGCCCCAAATCTATTATTAAACTTATCTTTGTGGCCAAAGTGTTTTGATATTAGATAATAGGAAAAAAACAATTTACCTCTAAATACAAGAAAAAGGAGTATTTCTTCAATTCCAAATACCCTATGTTCATATACAGCAAATCCCATTTAGCTACAATCAATAAGTAGTTCAGGGAATGGATCTAAATTTCTGACCCTCCATGTGATTTACTTGCATGGTATACAGATGAAAACAAGAGTCAATGTATTCATTTATTTGTTTGTTTTAGTCTTTAGAAGACTAAGTTTGGGGGTGGGGGGTGATGTGACATGACAAAGTTCACACAGTTGACAGATGCAGTGCAGGGATTTGAGCTCAGAGTCTTCTAAATTCAGCATGTCCCTCACCCTATCGAACTACAGCTCCTTTGAGAAGACACCTTCACAGACAGCTGTGGAGGCCTCGACTCGAAAGGCAGATTGAAGTCAGCTAGTGGTGGCGGTTGAGGGTTTGCTTTGTATTCAGTGGGTGTCAGAAGTTGTTTACAAGGAAAACGACATGTTGAGGAGGGGCAGAGATATTGCCCCTGTCAGATGAAATTTTAAGAAAAGGACGGAAAACTTTGCTCCTCCGACAATGCGTTCTGGTCGGCTGTTGATCTCCTTGATGAATAGTTTCAGAGACACAATTCATTGAAAGATTGGTCAAGTCACTCTTTCCAACTTGCAAACTTCTAGGATATATCATATTTATCATGATTATCTCTTATATCTGGATTGTGAAAATCCAAAGCCAGCTTTTATGAAATCTGCTAAATGCATAAAAGAGAGATGAAATAACCCAGAATAGCTAACAATGTTAAGAAGAACAAAGTTGGAAGGCTAACACTACCTAACTTCAAGACTTATTTTAAAGCTACCGTAATCAAGACAGTACAGTATTAGTGAAGAAAAAGACAAATAGATCAATGGAAGAGAATGGACAGCCCAAAAAAGACCACATAAATATAGCCGACTGACCTTTGACAAAGAGGCAGGGCAATGTAATGAAGCGTGGACACTCTTTTCAGCAAATGGTCCCAGAACAACCAGTCGTCCAGATGCAAAAAAATCAATCTAGACATAGACCTTACACCCTTCGCAAAAATCATCTCGAAATGGATCACAGACCTAAATAGAAAACACAAAACTATAAAACTCCTATAGGATAACATGATAAAATCTAGACAAATTTTAGATAAAGCACCAAAGGCAAAATCCATGGAAGAAATAGTTAATAAGCTGGACTTTATTAAAATGAAAATGTTTTGCTCTCTAAAAGATACTGTCGAGAGAATGAGGAAACAAGTCACACACTGGGAGAAAATATTTGCAAAACATGTATCTTATAAAGGACTTTGTTGATCCAAAACATACAAAGAACCCTTAAAACTCAACAATAAGAAACAAAAAGCCCCAATAAAAATGGGCCAGCCCTGGCCAGTATGGCTCAGCAGTAAGAGTGTTGCACACGGACTGAAGAGTCCCAGGTTCGATTCTGGCCAAGGGCACATACCTAGGCTGCAGTTCGTACCCGGCCCCAGTTGGGGTTGTGCAGGTGACAACCAGTCAATGTGTCTCTCTCACATTGATGTTCCTCTCTCTCTCCCTCCAGCTCTATCTGAAGATTAATGTAAAAATATCCTTGGGTGAGGATAAAAAGAAAAGGGTGCCAAAGACCTTAGCAGACACCTCATCAAAGGAGACATATAATAAGCATGCAAAAAAAAATGCTTCTCATCACATGCCATCAGGGAAATGAAAATTAATATAATAAGATCCCACTACATACCTACTAGAAATGCCAAAATCCAGAACACTGACACCACCAATTGCTGGCAAGGTTATAGAACAATAGAAACTTTCAACCATTCCTGGTGGGAATGCAAAATGGTACAGCCACTTTGGAAGACAGTTTGGCAGTTTCTTATAAAACTAAACCTTCTCTTGCCATTCAGCAGTGGTATTCATTGCTATTTACCCAAAGGGGTTGAAAAGTTATATTCACACACAAAAAAACTGCACATGGCTGTTTAGAGCAGTTTTACTCATAGTTGTCAAAACCTGGAAGCAACCAAGATGTCCTTAAGTAGGAAAGTGGATAAAGAAATTGTGGTATGTCCAGACAATGGATTAATATTCAGGGCTAAAAAAAATAAGCTATTACACCATGAAAAAAACATGGAGGAAACTTAAATGCAAAACATGTAAAAAAAAATTTTTTTAAGCCCAGCCAGTGTGGCTCAGTGGTTGGGCATCGACCCATGCACCAAGAGGTCACTGGTTCAATTCCCAGTCAGGACACAGAACCAGGCTGTGGGCCCGATCCCCAGTGGGGGACATGCAGGAAGCCAATCAATGTTCTTTCTCATCAATGTTTCTCTCTCTCTCTCCTTCTCCCTTTCTCTCTCTGTAAAATCAATAAAGAAAAACATTTTTAAAAAAGAAAGAAAGAAACTTAAATGCATATTACTAAGTGAAAGAAGCCAATCTGAAAAGGCTAAATACTACAAGATGCCAACTCTATGACATATGGAAAAGGCAAAACTATGGAGACAGTAAGAAGATTAGTGGTTGCCTGGGTTTGGGAGGGGAAAGGGAGATGAATAGGCAGAGCCCAGGGGATTTTGGGGGCAGGAAAAATACTTGTATGTTTTTTTTGTTTGTTTTTTTTGTTTGTTTGTTTGTTTGTTTTATCCTCACCCGAGGACATTTTTCCATTTTTTGCACAGACAGAGTAGGAGGGAGAGAGAGGAATAGAGAGAAAAACATCGACGTGAAAGGGACACATCGAGTGGCTGCCACCCGCACGACCAACCAGGGCCGGGGACAAACTGCAACCGAGGTACATGCCCTTAGCGGGAACCGAACCCGGGTCTCTCCGGCCACAGGCGGACGCTCTAACCGCTGAGCCAAACCGGCCAGGGCAAAATACTTGTATGATATCATAATGACAAATACATGTAATCCTACATTTGTCTAAACCCATGTACAAAACCAAGAGTGAACCCTAATGTTAACTGTGGACTTCAGGTGGCAAGAATGTGTCCGTGTAGGCGCAATGATAACAAAGGCATTACTCCGCGGGGAAATACTGATCTGGGGAAGCTGTGCATATGTGGTGGCAGAAGGTTTATGAGAAATCTCTGTATCTTCCTCTCAATTTTGTTGTGAACATAAAGCTGCTCTAAAAATAAAGTATATTTAAAAAGAGAGAACCAAAGATGAATAAAATATAATCATACTGATACTTATCATTTTAATCTTTTTGGGGGGAAAATATAGCATTCCTTATCCTCTCAGATAGAGTCAACAGAAAATCATTCATGGACAACAAAGCTGCATGAGATCCTCTACGGAAGCAAACTGTTTCAGGTGGGGAACAATGACAGGTGAGGGTAAGATATAAGTGAATGCCCAATACAAGCATTCATTGAAAGGGTATGCTAGGATACACAGGTAGAAAATTGAAACAGCCCTAGTTAGAACAGAGTAATAAGTGCTATCCCCTGACAAGGGAAAAATAAATAACTCTGGCTTAGGCCACTTTGGAATGTAAGAGGTAACCTAGAACACCACTGTCAGGAGACATGTATGCCTAGCTTCCAATCCAAATCAGACAAAAAAGTCAAAGGAAAGTTCCCACATGATGTTAAATATAAACCAATATAAAAATGATTTATTTAAGGGATATTGTTTATGTTGGAAAGGTATAACAAGGTTGTAACAGCTTTTATTCCGTTGGTTCAATCCCAATGCCAAGCTCCTGCCTTATGCTTCCATGAATGGTTCATCAGGGGCCAACTACAAGTCTACAAAGATGTTTACTTTAAAACAAGAACAAGCACAGGCTGGTTCATTATTCATGTATCTTTCTGAGGAACAGATATAACAGATATAAAACTTTCTAAGGGAACATTTCTATCTTCCAATTGTAGTTTTTTTGGCTTTCATAAGCACCTAGATAGTTTTTCTAACTTTCTTCCTAAAAGAATCCATAAACGCTCAACGGAGGTTTAGGTTAACGAGAAGCACCCGACCACAGGCTCAGGTTGAGGCTCAGATTTTAGAAGGGCAATTAAAACCCTTCTATCTCCGGGGAATACCAAAATAAATGCTGATCTGACTATTCCATTTTTAAAGATTCCAAAAGAAGTGATTACCAAAGGAATATCTAGTCTTGCACTCAGCTCTTCAGATTTTTAAATTATATAGAGTTTCCTTTCCAAAGACCCAATAAAAGATACGACGCCATGTCTTCTTTACTCATTAATTTCTTCTGTTGCTTTAATGAGGTAACTGTCCTTGACCATCTCCCCACTGGGTAGGGCAGACAGATCAGAGTCGTGGGAACCTTTTTTCTTTTATCTCTTGTGTGCTTTGAGTATTAAGCATATTAATGGCAATGACCAATCTTGAATAACGTGGTATTCTTTAGGTAATGTAAAATACAAACACTATAATCCTTAATAAGATAAACTATAATCAGAATTACTGAACTTAAAAACTGAATCATAATACTGAGAGTCTTAATAATAATTCAATCTAAAGCCTTATTTTATAAGTTAAAATATAAAACAATTTTATATTTGGATATGAGGCCCATAAAAATCAAGTTACTGCCCTGGCTGATTTTGCTCAGTGGTTAGAGCAGAGGTCCATGGACCAAAGGGTCATAGGGTGGATTCCAGTCAAGGGCACACCCCTGGCTTGGAGGCTCAATGCCCAACCATGGTTGGAGTTGTGTGGGAGGCAACCAATCGATTTGTCTCTCTCGCATTGATGTTTCTTCTCTCTCTCTCTCTCCCTCCCTCCCTCCCTCAGTCTGTCCCATTCTCTCTGAAAAGCAATGGAAAAATATCCTTGGGTGAGAATAAAAAAAAAAATCAAGTTACTTTATCACCTTTACAATTCTAGCTAGTAGCAAAGCCAAGCCCAGATGCCCAATCATGACTCCCATTCCTTTTCATGACTTTACTGGAATGGATGTTTATATGTTTATACTATGTCTACCATTTTTAATCACATGGTCAATTCTCTTCGTTCTCATGGTTGGATGTAAACAACTTGTTTTCAGAATTCATAAGGACTCCTGGCCCCACAGACTGTGTGCTCGGGGCTAGGCTGGGGACAAGCCCTAGGAGAGCTGAGGGCACAGGCTGTGGCAGTGGAGTGTGGAGCCTGCAAGGAGACGCCGTGTGCGCCTCGCTGCCAACACACACACCGAAAGGGCGACTTTCCAACACTCTGACCCAAAACCAACTGAGAGCAATAAGATGTTCATCCTACTCTTCAATGCGGAGAAGGGGAGGGGGCGGGGGGGTAAGCAACACTCCTAGAGAAGGGTTACTCCCGTCAGCTCAGACAAAGGCAAGGGTGAGGGAAGGTAGAGACAGATTTTCTTTCTGTTCCAGGTAGAACAGAAACGTGGAGCAGAGATATTGCAAAGCCCTGAGCTCGCAGGCTAAAAGAAACTGCCACGGTTCCACTTCTCCCTCCAGAATTAAAACAAACAAACAAAAAACAGAAACATTCATTGCCCTGGCCGGTGTGGCTTGGTTGGTTGGGTGTTGAGCTATGCACCAAGAGGTCAGGAATTTGATTCCCAACCAGGAATCAGTTGTGGGTTGTGGGCCAAATCCCCAGAAGAGGGTATGTGGGGACAGTGGGTTGATGTTTCACTCTCACATCAATATTTCTCTCTCCCTCTACCTTTCTCTCTCTAAAAATCTATTTAAAAAATCTTTAGCTCTGGCCGATATGGCTCAGTGGTAAGAGCATCACCCGTGGACCAGAGACTCCCGGGGTTCGATCCCAGTCAAGGGCATATACCTCGGTTGTGGTTCGTCCCTGGGCCTGGTTGGGTTGTATGGTTGGCAACCAATCAATGTGTCTCTCTCACATGGGTGTTCCTCTCTGTCTCTCTCTCTCTCCCCCCCCCCTTCTCCCACCCTCCCTCCAACTCTATTTGTGTAAAAGTATCCTCAGGTGAGGATAAAAATAAACAAAAACAAAAAAATCTTTAAAAAAAAAAAAAGTGAGAACAGCCAGTTTCTATCCTTCTAATAAAGAAACTCTGAAATTTTTTTTTTATTTCATTTATTCCCCCAAGTCAGAACTAGGCTAATATCCCCAAAGGACCATCATGGATGAGAAAAGGTGAGCAGAAAAGATATGGACCTGAATATGAATCTTACTTTTATTGATATTTGCCTGATCAATAGCAACCCTTGGGCCTGGGGCAATGATCACTGATAGAAGTCAGACAATGAAGACTGTTGGATTGTAGTCCACTCTTGATAATTTAGAGCAAATGATATAAAAGAATTGCTCAGACTCCTGGTTGTGTGTGCCTCCCCCTCTCCTCTCTTAGGTGAATTTCCCTAGAAATTTTCACATATATCATATCATATCTAATAGAACCACAAAAAATACTGTAAATATCTCCACGTGACAAATAATGAAAAGAGAACTCAGAGAAGTTACAAAATTCCCCAGTGTTCACTCGTTAACTGGAAGAGGCAGCTTCTAATCCAGACTTTGCAACTCCAAGTTCCCCAAACCACGGGCACTCACTGAAGAGAATCTCTTATCCTTCTCACTCTTCCATCCTTTCCTCCACTTAAAGAGGTGAGAAGTAGAAGTTTTTAAATATTTAGTTTATAGGTTTCAATTCTCCATGTTCCTTCTACCGCCAAATTATTACTGAAATGTAGAGTAGGTTTTATGTATCTCTTGGGTCTTTGGAGGGAAAATAAACTAATTTTCAAAATAAACAAATAATAAAGCAAAACATGGGCTTAATTTATCATACACGGCTAGGGGCAGGTGGAGGCTAACAGTTTTTTTTCCAACCCAGTTCTAGAATCAAAAGCGGCAAATCCCCAATGGCAAAGTCAATTCTATCTTCCAATCAAATAAATGAGGCCTTCTAGGTTCATCTTCACGCAAGAAAGATAGAGAGAATGGATCCAAGATCATTTATGGATGTTGGGGAAAGTCAGCACCTGTTCATTGAAAGTTAATGTTTTGGGTTCCACACAGGCTTTGGGAAAATTAATATAAATCCTTTTGGAAGCAGAATTAGTCATCCAAAATAGTAATATTCTTTCTCCTCCCAAGAAAAACAGTCTCTGGATAGCTGGGATTTGAGAAGCATGGTGTAGCTTTCTGAATCTCGTGCCTCTGTGGACATGCGATAATGGGCATTCACTGTTCAAATTATGAAGCAATCCCTTTGCTATGTGATTCAAAAACCTTGACTCCCTATTTTCAGATTAAAATGAAGACTCAGAGACTGAACTTGAACCATGTCTGAATGTCTGTGGGCTGTTTTCCCCACAACCAACAACCTTACTTCAACTCCCAACTCTTTAACTGCTCCGACCATGGAAACAGTAATAATGACCCTCCTTCATTAAACCTCAACTTCCCCTCTCACTTGTGCTTCTGACCAGTTCACTCACTTCAAAGCAAGCACAGCATCCTGTTCAGTTACTCAGTGGGACTTCTGTATCTTCACCCAACACCTTCGACCAAAAGCCACAAACAACTTCATGATCTCCGCATTCCTCCCAGTCCAGTGACGGCGATTATGTAACCTCCGATTTTTTTTAATTTTATGTTTTTATTTTTTTTCTGTTGCCATGGGAAAGACTGTGTTTGGTCAGCTCCATCTGCAAGGGGTCATTACTGGCCTTTCCTCCACATAAGACACCACACACCTGCAAAGAAAAAGAATACAGAATTAAATAATTTTTCAAAGAGGCCAAGCAAGGGTTAACCAATGTATTGCTTTGCTCCTGGTCTGAAGAAACGAGGGCAGCTGTATAGTGCTAGCTGAACTCAGCATTTCAGTTTAAGTATTACCAATAAATAGCAATTAATGTTTCCTCATAATTTAATATTTGTCGGGCACAATGGACTGAGCACTTTAAATGAATGAAATTTATATGGGTAAGCTCCATAAATAAAAATGTATAATTCCAAGTTTACAGAAAATGAATGAGGTTAAGAGAGGCTGAGTAACTCACACAGGGCTAATAAGCAGAGGAGCCGGGACTCGAACCCGGAGCCCACAATCTTGCTGCAATGCTTGTCACTCATAGTGCCTGCCCACAGCCTGTGTCATAGCACAGGCCAGCTTCCAGTATGGCCTACTGGCCTGCTGCAGGGACTCAAACTAACACTCAAGATATCTCATAAAGCTAAAAAAAAAAAAAAAAAGAAAAGACAAAATATTTTTGATACCAGAATGCATATGACTGTAGATTGTAGCAGTCACAATGATTCACTTTCATTTTTCCAGCACAAACTAAGTATGCATGTGTGACATTCAGATCGTGTGACCTTTTCCATTGTCTTAATCTTCTCATTTCCTGGAGTTAACTTCGCAATGTAACAGTTCTGGTTAATGAAAATACTATCTGCTAAAGTACATTATAAAGCTGACTTCGAGTCCTAGCAGATTTGTGAGTTTGGAATCAGGAGAGCAGTTGTTCTGTTCTCCTTCCCTTTCTTCCCTTTATTTTCCTGGGAGAAGAAATATTTTATTTTGGCCTCTTCACTAATTAAGGCAATTATTGAGACCCCTGGCACCCTCACAGTAAGGATCTGATTCCTAAGGGTGGAAGGTATAAAAAAGTCCCAAAGAAATCCATGTGAAAAGTGTCAAGTTTGACATACGATTAAAAGAAGCAGAGCCTTAGAGCAGGCTGGCAATATTAATCATTCCATCTCTTAACATGTCAACATACAGGAGTAGAGTCTTCTGAAGGGCCAGACTGCCCCCCTCACACAGATACACACACCTCCGAAGCCCCCCATCTCCCTTCACTCCACCTCTCACAGAAGAATCCAGAGCGGGTGGAGCCCCAGGCCCCCCTTCTCCATCAGCCTGTCCGGCAGTCACAGAGCTGCCTGTGAGTTTGGTAAGACTCTGGCCCCCGTCCCTGGCCTCATCTGACCTTGTCTGTCTGCCATATCACTCATCTCCTGGAAAGGAACCTATTTCCAAGCTTCTTCCACATCAGCAGTAGGAAAGGAATTTTGAGTCTCTGAGTGTTAAGTAAACTGGGGGAAAAAAAGTCCAGCCCGGCTTCCTCAGGAGGGAGCTGAGACAGAGGGCTAGGGAAATACAATGATACACTTTCACTTTGCCAAATTCCCATCCCTTGCTTGGCCTTTGGCAACGCCAGCAGAGAAAGCCAAAAGGAGGTGGGAGGATAAGTGGAAACAGCTCCTCCTCTTCTCCTGCGCTTCCTGGCTGGCTCTCTGTAAACACATCGCCGCCCTTCCCCACGCAGGGAGCCGGGGAGGTGCACAGGCACGCCTCGCTTGGGGGGCCACCCCCGGGCCAGGTGCCTCCTTGGCTCCCTGAGAACCCGGGCTCGGAGGGTGGTCAGGGAGGGACAGGGTGCATTCAGGGAAGCTCGTCCGAGGACAGTGACCTTGCCCTAAACAACTAGAGCTGTTGGGGTCTGTTCCCAGAGGTGAGGGGAGAGTGTTCAGACCAAGTCCTGCTCTCAGCACCACCCCTCCAGCCTCCCCTAAGGTGCTGCACCTGGCCCCCCAGGCCCGAAGCAGAGGTGAGGGATTCCGCCTGTGGGAATGAAAGTCCCCAGGCGGGGAGCAGGGAGGTCATGGTGCTGAAATCCCTGCTTGCAGACTTAGGGCCAGAGCAGAGCCTGTAATTAAAAGTAAACTTGGCAGTGGCTCTCTTAACACAGGAGGCAAAAAGTTAATGTCTGATGAACCGGGGCCCATGCCAAACTCCAGCTCAGTGCCCTCCCCACGGGGGACTAGTTCAAAGGAATGAGGTCTGGTGGTGGCAGACCCACCCAACGGGGGCAGGGAGCCCCTCTCCTGGGCTCCTGCACCACCACGCACCTCTCTCCCACAAGCTCTCAGCACCGTCATTAGTGCCTCGCTGATGTAGCTTGCCCACCAGGCAGAGCTGAGGGCTGACCTTTTCTGGACTTCAGATGCTGTTGGCGAAATATGCTAGGTCTGCACTGTCTGGTGAGCTGGCCGCTAGAAACACACAGCTCGGAGCGCTTGAAGTGTGGCCAATCCAAATCGAGACATGCTGTAAGTTTAAATGAGCAGCAGATTACAGAGACTTAGTATGAAAGCTAAAGTCGAATATCTCAGTTTTTTAACATGCATTACCTATTGGAATGACAATATTTGGGGTCTATCAGGTTCAATGCAATGTGTTAAAATTAATTTCACCTGTTTTTAATGTGGCCACTAGAAAACAGGAACATCCAATATACGTCTTGCATTGTATTTCTACTGGACAGCATTGTCCCCGGTATCTCATGAATGCTGTTGAATGAACCCATGAAAGAATGTTGACTTCAGATCAGCATCAGTATTTTTAAGTCCACACAGAAGTGGTCAATGGAAATGGTTAAAAGAGAGTGAGGCATCGCTGTTCTCTGAAATAGTTGTGTATCTGGAGCTACACTGCATTCTGAGTCATTTGCTGTGAGAAAATGCTGACCAATCACCCAGGACTCCAGAAGGATGAGAGGGCGACAGACTGTCGGCCAGGCCACGCCACTGAGGCCAGACTCAACCTCCAGGCCCAGGGTGGCGACAGCAGACCAGAGGAGCAAGCACACACACTGCCAAGCACACAGAGGGTTGTCAGAGGAGGAAAAACAACTGCCCTGGGAACCCCATCGCTTCCCAAGCCTCTGTTACCTCAGTCCATCTGTTTGCTCTTAATATGTCCTTTAAAAGTGCTTTAAGAAACATCATTGCAAATCAAAATCACTGTGATTTATCACTTCACACACATCAGGACGGCCACTCTATCAAAAATTAAACAGGAAAATAACAAGTGTTGGTGAGGTGATGGAGGAATGGGAAGCCTTGTGCACTGCTGGGAACATAAAATGCTGTAGCAGGTATAGCAAAACAGTATGGAGGCTCCTCAGGAAATTAAACAGTGAACTACCACGTGATCCAGTCCTTCCACTTCTGGAAGAGACAGCTGCACCCCCATATTCACTGCAGCGTTATTCACCATGGCCCACATGCCCGCTGGCGGAGGAACGGATAAACACAGTGGGGCACATACACTGGAAAGCTGTTCAGCCTTCAAAAAGGAAAACCTGGCCCAGCCAGTGTGGCTCAGTGGTTGAGCGTCAACCCCATGCACCAGGAGGTCACCGGTTCAATTCCCTATCAGGGCACATGCCCAGGTTGTGAGCTTGATCTCCAGTAGGGGCATGCAGAAGGCAGTCAATCAATGTTCTCACTCATCAATGTTTCTCTCTTTCCCTCCCCCTTCCTCTCTCTGTAAAATCAATAAAGAAAAAAAGGAAAATCTGCCATATGCTACAAAATGGATGAATCTGGAGGATATCATGCCAAGTGAAATAAGCCAGTCACAACAGGACAAATACTGTATAATCCCACTTGTATGAGGTCCTAGAGTAATCAAACCCACAGGAAGAAGAATGGTTAATTGCCAGGGGCTGGGGGAGGGGAAGTGGAGTCGTTGTTCAATGGGTATAGTTTCAGTACCACAAGATGAAAATGTTTAGAGATCTGTAACACAACAATGTGAATGTACTAACATTACTGAATTGTACACTTAGCAATGGTTAAAACGGTAACTTTTATGTTTGGTTTTTACCACATTAAAAAAGGCGGAGAAATGCATAGAATAACCAATTTTACTGTTACTGAAGAATTCACAGTGAAGACCCTGATCCAGTCTAACATTCATCATCTTTATCATAATAAAAGAAGAAAATGCGTGCACAGATATTTGCACACCACGTTTATTGCGGCGTCATTCAAAATAGCCAAAAGGTGGAAACAACCCGAAATGTCCATCAGCAGATGAGCAGATAAACAAAATGTGGTGGGCACATACAATGGAACATTACTCAGCCTTACAGAGGAATCAAATTCCAACACATGCTACACCATGAATGAACCCCGAAGACATCGTGCTAAGGGAAAGAAGACAGGCACAACAGGGCACACGCTGCCCGCTCCCACTGGTATGAAATATCGAGAACAGTCGAATTCAGTGACTGAAAGAAGAAAGGTAGCTGGCTGTCTTGGGTTGTGGGAAGCAGGCCTGGGAATTCCCATTTAATAGGTAGAAAGTTCAGTTTGGGAAGATGTAAAAGTCCTGGAAAGTGGTGGTTGCACAACACTATAAAAGTACGTAATGCCTCTAAACTGTACATTCATAAAACAGCTAAAATGATATATTTTATGTTATGTATATTTCACTACAAAAAAAAAAAAAAGTAGAAAGTGTTACAAGAGAGGAACAGTGAGGAGGTGAGACACCAGCAGGGGCAGGGAGATTGGAACGGCCCTTAGATCATCGAACAGGAATGCACACACGTCCCTGCACAACTGCCTTGAAACGTTGACACAGCAGCACTGTGCTCGCCACACCAGACAGCCTCTACGACAGCACCCTGTCTTCCCATCAGTGTCCAACTCTTTCAGTTCACTGCTTGAACTCGCCCCGAGACTCAGAAGACAGAAGGAGCGTGCACAGCCAAATGGTAGAAAGGGAGGAAGAATGTGTGTGCACGCGCTATTTGGGGTAAGAATCATCTGTCTCTTTCGACCCACCATTTATATTCTTAGCCTGTGTCTACCCTCACCTATGCCAAAGTCAGTAACAACAACAAAAATTAGCATTACTGATGGCGAGAATATTCTTTCAGATACTATAAATATCATTGATCGAATGACCTAGCAAGGTAATAAGAACAATAGGTATTATGTAGCAAGCACTGTGCAAAAGGCTTTAAGAATTACAGTATTTTTTAAAGCACTTTAAAAATTACAGTGTTTTTGACGGCAACCTTATAGCATTAAGACCAATGAGGAAACTGAGGTTGATAGAATCATGTGTCCAAGAACACCCAGGAGATGAGATTTTCCCCTCAGGTGGGATTGACTCCAAACCCCAGTCCCTGGCTGCGGCTGGTGAGGGCAGCTTTGTAAATAAAGGCCATCTAAACAGGAGGACTATTAACGAGGCAGAGGAAACAGAAGAGTAAGTGAGGGTAAGGCAGGGCAGGCACTGGCGAGCTAATTCCATTGCCGAGACATGGATGATGCCCACCTACACCCACATGAGGTGTGAAACCTAATGTTTTAGGACTGACTACCATTCCAATGTGAACGTATTCTTCTCAAGCTCACCTCATAAACAGGAAGCAGGAGAAAATGACAACCCGCGAAAGAGAAATTCTGCATAGGGGAGAGGTTCATGATCTGCTCTCCGACAGTGTCCTTCTCTCTAGGTTACATAGACAGTTCCACTAGAGGCAGAGAAAATCAGAGGGAAACAGAAGTGTACTCCAGTCAGTGTACCAACCCCAAATTGTGTGTGCTTTCCAAAATAATATACTTGAGATGAAAAGCGTAAGTGCATCAGGAGCATGAGAGGACTGGATTCTTAGTTCGCAGCTTTACGTGGCGTTTTGCCTACACCCAGGTCACAGGCTAATGGGCTCACCACAGGGCTCAGATTCCTGGACAATTCAGTGAAAATGGGACAGAGACCTCACAAAGGAGCACCGGCTTCCTGACTCTGTTCCCTCATTTCCTGTGTCACCCAGAAACCCAGAAAATTACCTTCAGACACATTACAGGATCCAAGCGCGTGCTTCCACGAGAAGCTTAAAGCGCCGCACAGACTTTTCCATTTGCTCTGCTCTTCCCTCTACAGGTGTCATTTTCTGAAGTCCCCACGCTCCTACGCCCGACGCACAGCTGGCGGACACCACCCTGCCCACCCTCTCCTCTACCTGGACGCATTCTGAAGTGCCTGGCAAACACAAGGGGAAACACAGGGCAAATGCCAGTCTGTGACCTCTGTCTGGACTTAGCCAAGCATGATGTGTGAATCAGGTATGTGGAATGGAAGTTTCCATGGCAACGAGACTTCAAGGCAGGCCCGGGAGTCACCTATTCTTTCCACCAAGGTAACAGAAACACCGAGGCCACCGGAGGGACGCTGAAGGGGGACACAGCAAGTTCCGAGTTGTCAGTTCTCGGGTGACTTCAAAGACCCTGGTCCTCGTTGTCTCCTCCCCCACCTTCTGCTCTCCTTGAAATCATTGATCACCCCCCTTTCCGGGGAAAAGGGAGGGACAAATCAAAGAAGTCTTCTCTAAAGGGGGTTGCTTATGAGAAAAACGTAGACAGGACTAGAGACAAAGTGTTTTCTTCAAGTAGAAGCAGCAGCTCAATTAGACAGAAGGCTGGGCCACCCTGAGCAACCTGACCCCGCGCTGTCTGATAGAGCGCGGCGCGATCACGGAGCTTCTTGGCTTTTCTTTGCAACACGGTCTTATCGGGGAGCCCCGTCCATAATGCAAAGCTCCTGAGCTACACTGTGTGTTTTACAGGTGGTTTTTAAAAACTGCATCTGCTGCAGATAGATACTTGAACACTATTCTAAACTTTTAGAAAAAAGTATACTAAAAGAAAAGAAAAAAAAACTTGCATTTTTAGACGCATGACTTGGAGACAAAGAAAAAAGTACACAATATTTTTTGTTTGTGTGTTTTAAAGTATACAGTTTCAATAAAGTCAAAGTTGGCCTCGGTTAGCCGGCTGGGAAAAGGCAGTCTGAATGTCGGGTCCGTGTTGATGTTTTGGCTTTTCCAGCTATTTTCCTAATGGAGACCCAAATCGTGGAAGACAGCAACTCCCCTCTCCACTTTCCGTCCTGAGCTCTGCTCTAGGAAAGCCCTCTGGAGCCCTTCGGACGACCCCAGAGACTGAACAAGGGAGAACCGCTGTGTCACCTCTGCTGATGGCTCTTCTTTCGGGCCGCCCTCCAGTGGCAGCAGGAAAACCCTACGCTGCGCACCTGACCCCCCGCTCGGCCTCCAGACCTTCCAACAGTTCCTCGTGGCAGATCTCTGACCATGGCTTCCAAAGCCACCGCGGCCTGGCCTCCGCTGCCTCTTGACTTCCATCTTCTGCCATGCTCCAGTTTACACCCCACATTCCAGGCAAATCCAACTCTTCTTAATCTCCCAAATTTACCATGATCACCTCTCACCTTTCGCCCTTGCTATTACTGACCCCTGAATAAAACACTAAACCCGTTCTCAATGTCTCAATTCAGATATTACTTACCCCAGGGAGCCTTGGTCCTTGCAACAGTTTCAGCCTACCAGTCCTTCTAGGTACAGCCACAGAACCCTGGCTTCCCTCTCAACATCATCAGCCAAAACTCTAACTGCCAGCTTCGCGTCTATGATCCCATCCAACTCGAAGCTGGAGCAAACCGTGTGCCTTGTTCAACTTTGCCTTAATGCAGAGCCCAGCACGTAGGAGGTGGTCGGTCAAGATTTACCGAAACGACTGAGGGAGTGAATGAACACAATGCAGGCATGCATGCTTGATCACAAAGGGCACCGACCAGATCTGGGCTCCAGCCTCACAGTCCGGTCCTCCTGCTTGTTAGGTCTGTGCCTCCGGGAGACTTCCTTAACCTCAGGGACCCTCACACCCCAACTTTACAAGTGATGCAGCAAGGCCTGCCCATGATTACTAGAAGCATCAAATGAGACAGTGTTTGTGAAGTTCATGGTGAACACGTTAGGAAGTCTATGTAGGATGTTTCCGGAAGGAGGCTAAATGAGAAAGAGAAGAAAGGAGAAAGGTTCCGAGAAGTGTAGTTACTGCAGGGACAGCAGCAGACAGGAATCCGAAGACGAACGCGGAGCAGCTGCACTATTCGTGTATGCTTCCGCAGACAGCAGACGGCTTCTTTTCTTTCTTTCTTTCTTCAGACTATAAGAGAAAGTTTATTTAGAAAGTCGCAGAGGTAGAAGAAGTGAATGGTAGAAGAAATGAGCTCAGGAAACCAATTACAGAGGCAGAAGAAGGGCCCTTGGAGCTTAGGAGAGAGAAAGGTAAAGGGACCCCCTAGGGGGGAGGAGCGGGGGCAGGGAAAGGCACCGGAGGGCTCCAGGGAGGGAGAGCACCTACTGCTTCCTGAGAGGGCATTACTTCCCCTCTTGCCCATGCTGGGCCTAGACATTCTTATTATCCTCAATTTCCCTAATCATTTCCACCAAATACTACCATACTATTAATGTTTCTTTGTTTATTCTCATTCCAACTGTTAAATACCCCCTTTCCCCATGCTGCATGTGAATCTTACCAATAGATCCATAGCCATAATCAACTGCCTCGCTCATGCCTTCCTTGAGTGAAGTAACTCATCCATGTCTCTCCTCCTGAGCTCCTAGTGCACGAAGGGCCCATATTTCACACATATAAGCCATGTCCTTTCTGAAATGTGGGAAGGACCTCAGACATCAGAAGAGCCAAGTCTGGGTTAAAAACATGGTGAGTTGGCAGAGAAGGTGAGAGGTAAGCAGGGTACTAAGAGTCAAAAAACAACATTGACTAGTCTGGCAAGAAAACAAAATTATACAATGAGAAATGAGAAAATTAGCTAGCTAGCCCATTTCTGACCTTCAAAGTGCTGTGGTACTTGAACATGACACAGTACGAGGAAGGCATCAGATAATGTTTCAGAGAGAGGGGGGCAGATAGGGAACAAGGTTTCCCAAATAAACATACCATACCAAGTGATTCTTTACCCTGAAGAAGAAAACCAACAAGAAAAAGAAATGGAAAAGCAAAAGGAAATAGAGACCAGGTGGAAAAAGAACCACCTGAGTGATCAATCAACAACATTTGCTTAGTATTCAGTTGTCCATGCATGGGAAATGGTTCTAGGTGTGTTCTTGGGGTGCACAAGGGGGGATGGGTGTATGCAGAGAACGAAACAACAGCCTCTGTGCTTGCAAGGCCTGGCAGCCTATGGAGGGTGACAAAACATGCAGAGGTGGCAGTGTAACTGAAGATTTGAATTAGTCCATGAGAAGCGCAAAATGAGCCCCGCAGACAGAGTAAGGACAGATCACTATATGCTGAAGTATCCAGGGGAGATTTTTATGAAAGAAGTGATCTAAACGCTGTCTATTTTTCTCTTTTCTTTTTTAGGAAATTTATTGGGTGACACTGGTTACTAACATTACATAGGTTTCAGGTGTGCAATTCTATAATACATCGTCTGTGTATTGTACTGTGTGTTCACCATCCCAGGTCAAGTCTCCTTCATCACCACTTATGCCCCTATTCCCTCTTCTGTCTCCCACCTGCCCCCTTTCCCTGGATAATCGCCCTATTGTTGTCTGTGTCCATGAGTTTCGGTGGTTTTTGTTTGTTTTCTACGTTGGTTAATCCCTTCGCCTTTCTGACCCAGCCCCAGAACTCCCCTCCCCTCTGACAGCTGTCAGTCTGTTCTCCATCTACGACTCTGTTTCTATTTCATTAGTTAATTCTGTTCTTTAGATTCCACCTGAGTGAAATCATACGGTACTGGTCTTTCTCTGACTGGCTTATTTCACTTAGCATGATGCTCTCGAGATCCATCCATGTTGTCACAAAGGCTAAGCTTTCCATCTTTTTTATGGCCAGATAGTAGTGTATTTATGCACCACAGCTTTTCTACCCACTCATCTACTGATGAACGCTTGAGCTGTTTCCAGATCTCGGCTATTGCAAATAGTGCTGCAATGAACACAGGGGTGCCTATATTCTTTCGAATTAGTGTCTTGGGTTTCTTCTAATATATTCCCAGAAGTTAAATCACTGGGTCATAAGGCAGTTCACTTTTTAATTTTTTGAGGTAACTCCAAGTGCTTTCCTTAATGGCTGCACCAGTCTGCATTCCCACCAGCAGTGCACGAGGGTTCCCCTTTCTCCACGTCCTCGCCAGCACTTGTTTTTGGAGTTAGTGATGACAACCACTCTGACAGGTGTGAGGTGGCATCTTATTGTGGTTTTAATTAGCATTTATCTGATGACTAGTGATGTTGAGCATCTTTTCATATGTTTATTGGCCATTTTTATGCCCTCTTTGGAGAAGCGTCTATTCATGTTCTTTGCCCATTTTTCAATTGGATTGTTTGGGAGTTTTTTGGTGTTGAGTTGTATAAGTTCTTTATAATTTTGCATATTAACCCCGTATCAGATAGATCATTGGCAAATAACGTTCTCTCATTTGGGGGTTGTCTTTTCATTTTGTGATGGTTTCCTTTGCTATGCAAAAGCTTTTTAGTTTGATATAGTCCCATTTGTTTATTTTTCAGTTTTTCCCTTGCCTGAGGCAATTTATAAGAAAAAATATTTCTATAAGAAATTTTATTGTCTATTTTTTTCTTCTAGGATTTTCACGGTTGGGTCTAATATTTAATTATTTAATACATTTTGAGTTTATTCTTGTGTACAGTGTAAGAAGGTGGTCTAGTTTCATTTTTGTGCAAGTATCGGTCCAATTTTCCAAGCATCATTTATTGAAGAGAGTATCTTTACCCCATTGTATTTTTGCCTCCTTTGTCAAATATTGACTGTAACTAACGGCTCTGTCTTAAAAGATGAGACGAAGAAAAGGCTGGGATAGGACGTCAAGTGGTGGGGACATGTGCAGGAGGTGGGGTGGGGTTTGCAAGGTGTGGCAACAGTAAGAAACCCAGGTGAAGCAGGACACGAATGTGGAAAAGTCGGCTGGAGAACTGTAACAATAGACGGCATAGAAAAGAAAAAAATCTGAAGGGAATTTAGTAGAGCAAGAGAGAAAAGAAAGAGAAGATCAAAATTAATGGAAAAAAAGAAAAATGATGTTCCAAAGCATTTATCACCAGACAAAAATTTAAATTTAAATGTCTGTCTAAAAAAGAATATAAGTTAAACCACAAACAGGGTTAATATAATGACTAGGTAAGATGACACAGAGATCAATAAAGTAATCATTAAAGTCCCAGTAGAAAAACAGAAAAGTGCTTATAAAGAATTTACAAAACCCAATAAGGACTTACAAATTGCCAATAAAACATAAGAATAAAACTTCTGCCCTGGCCAGTTTGGCTCAGCGGTAGAGCATCGGCCTGCAGTCCAGAGAGACCTGGGTTCAGTTCCCGCAAAGGGCACGTACCTTGGTTGTGGTTTGTCCCCGGCCCTGGTTGGGTCGTGCAGGTGGCAACCACTCAATGTGTCCCTTTTACGTCGATGTCTCTCTCTCTCTCTCTCTCTCTCTCTCTCTCTCTCTCTCTCTCTCCCCCTCCCTCCCTCCCCACTCTATCTGAACAAAAAACGAAAAAATGTCCTCGGGTGAGGATAAAAAAAAAAAAGAATAAAATTTCCAGCAATACAAATGATTCACAATGAAATATGAATTACAATAAAAAAGATACTATTTTTCCTTTCAGATTAGGAAAGTCTTAAAAAAAAGGAGGAGGTCTACAGGCATCTAGATGGGCATTCTGAAATGTCCGTATTGGGCATATAGAACTTTCTTGGAAAGCAATTTACTAACATATGCAAGGGTCCTTAAAAAGACATAGTGGTTTCAATGTAGAACACTAATTTGATAAAATAGTCAGGATAATGGCAAAACTATTCATACCCTTTATAGGATTGCTTAACCTAACACAATAAGCCACCACTAAGAACAACACAATTAGTACAGCAAAAAATCCATAGGAAATTGTGAAATAAGTTGTAGTAAAGTCACATCAAGAATTACAATGCATGCCCGGCTGGTGTGGCTCAGTGGACTGAGCCACAGTCCCATGGACTGAGAGGCCCCAGCTGGATTCCTGGTCAGGGCACCTGCTTGGGTTGTGGCTCGATCCCCAGTAGGGAGTGTGCAGGAGGCAGCTGATTGATGTTTCTCTCTCACATCAATGTTTCTAGCTCTCTCTCCCTTCCGCTCTCTCTAAAAAAATCAATGAAAACATAAAAAAATAAAAATAAAGAATTATAATACAACCATCAAATATCTTTTATATTTTAATGTTACAGGAAGAAAAAATGCAAACTGTACACAGTGGCATTCCACATATAAAAATGCATATAGATATATGCACATAGAAATAAATACTAAATGGAAATATATTAAAATTCTCTCTAACTTGTATAATTATGGGTTATTTTTATTTTCTTTTGGAGGTTTCTCTGTATTTTCCAAATTTTACAATAAACATGGATTTCTATATAATTCAAAATTATATTTGAGTATTAAAAAGTAATATAAACATTTTAATTGCAAATGATACCGAGAGAGAGCGGTCCATGGAAATGAAAAGTAATCATCAATTTCAGCTGACTCCTGATAAAGGCTCAATTCCCAGATAGGAGCAGATTTCCTTCCTAAATCCTGTGACTCTGTGTGATTATAAAGATGATATATAAGATTGCTCCTTCCACATTTTATTGTCCACAAGAAATGACTCTGAAGTCCTTTCATTAATGTTCTCCTCTGAGAAAGTTTTTATAAGAAGAGCAAATGTCAACTTTATTTTGGGTCTTACTGTTTCCAGAGGCCTAAACTCCATGAAATCTACAGCCTAACTCTGCTCTTTCCTCTCTTCTCTGCTCTCCTTCCCCATCTACCTCTACCTCTCTCTCCCCTCCCCATCCGCCTCCCTTTTATAATGTCTAGGGTGTCTTCTCAGTACTGCCCTCCGACCGAGACGGTAGCTCTTTCTTTGACTTCTTCTGTACTTTACGTGAGGTTCAGAGAACCCCCCTCTATTCAAAGACAACTTAAAAGCTTCCAAATACAACTCAATTGCAGTTGCACTTTTCAGATATTTTCAAGCATCATAGGAAACAACTGCCTGTGTGGTATCTCACACACACACACACACACACACACACAACAATATGTAAGAAGTTAACATGATACTGATTCTAAAGGACATGCAATGGTCCCCCTTCGCAGTCCACGCTGGGCTGGGGCAGGAAGTAGAAGCTGGCGACAGCCCACCCCTGGAGAGGGGGCAGAAAAGTGGTGGTAACTCTAAGTGAAAGAGAAGAGCTTGAAATTTTTCTATTACCAAGCCGGGCAATTAAAACATTAAATGTGAAATCTGAGGCACTGTAAATTTCCTAATATGGTATAAGTGCTGAGTTTCCCAAATGATGTTTTCTCATCTTTCAACATATCAAAGAGCATGCCAAAACCCCAAAGAAACATTTCCATTTTGAAAACAAAAATAAACCACACACATCCACATTCTATTAATAGTGTTGTCTTGCCTTAAAGACGGCATCCTTCGTGAAAAACCCCATTGCCGTTTGCATAAATCTTCACAGGACTGGAAACTCCTGTCCAAGACACACTGGACGTGTGTGGGTGAGTGAGGTGCGACGCAGGCAGGAGGAATCAAAGCCTTTCCATCTTTTCCTTACTGGAGACCAAATGTTATGTTCCTCGTCGTCACACCTAAGGACTGTGCAAATACATTCTCCATATTTAGCAGCATTTCTTAAGAGAGACTGTAAAGAAGGAAACTGGCAGAAGATACACAGGTTCATGCCAACTTCACAACATTTGCAGACCTAAGATAAAGGGACACAAGCTTAGGACTAAAAATCCAGCAGAAATTGCTAGACAAAGCAAGGATATGTAAAAAAAAAAACACACAAAAAAAAACCCAATCCAGACCATAAACTCTCGATCCTGCCACCATGAAAGGAACAGCAGCTGCCCTGTGTCGCCCTGTTTAGAGACGGAATGAAACCATTAAAGTGATTCTTGCCTCCCTCGATCCAAACACCCGTGACTGTTACCTGTGTGCTCAGCAGAGTCGGTTGCTGGAATGAGTGCAATGAGCAGTGGATGACATAGAATCTGCTTGAAGGATGCTTCCATTTTTGAGGAAAAAGAAAAGAACCAACATACAAAATAACAGAAAGAAACATCAAATGGGTGGGTACCAGACTTCTGGTGGTGTACTGCATAAGGTATATAAATGTCTAATCACTACACTGTACAGCTGAAATTAATGTAGTGTTGTATGTCCACGTGTAATTGAAAAATAATTTAAGAAAAGAAACAAGAAGAGGTCATTTAGTCCATCTTTAAAGACTGACACTAAAATGGTCAGTTCAACCCCAGGGCCCTTGGGAAAGTCCTGATCACCCGCCTGCATGGAGAGCCTCCTCTGCTTAAGCTGAGTCTCAGGTCCTGCAATGTCCATGGCGAGACAAGCAGAAGGGAAAACCAGTGCGATATGGGGACCTCAAATCCACCCTGACCACGTGACGTGAGGCAGAATGAAGAGAGCTGACTCAGGATTTGGGGACTCAAACACAACTAGGAAGAAAAGAAAGTGGGTATGGTAGGTGGTGAGGGGAAAAAGTCACCTTTTTCAAGCCAACAGATGCAGGTTCAATCCTAACCCAGCTACATACTTACATGAACTGGGCAAGTTCATTAACCTGTGTCACTTCATTCATTTAACAAACATTGATCTACTAGCATACGGCAGGCCCTCTTCTAAGCTCTTAACAATTCTTCATTTATCCCAACAACAAGCAATTGAAGTTGGTTCTGCTACGATGCCCACTTGACAGATGGGGAAATGGAGGCACTGGGTGGCCACATACTTTCAAGGTAGCCAAGTTATGATTCAAACCCGGTCAGTCTGGCCCCCACACCTGAGCTCTGGAGTTCTGCATGGTGTCATTTAGAAACGACTTCCTTGTCAAGGCTGCGGTACGGAATCCGGGAAATGATCGTACAGCACCCAGCACAGTGCCTGACATTTAGCAGAGGCTGAATAATTCATCTCCCTCCTCCCACTGCTCCCCACTCTTCCTCCCCACACTGTGGGAGGCTGCAGGCCAGATCCTGCACATCAAGGCAGCCACCTCAGTCTGCAAAGGCTCAGGGCCTCTGGGGCAAGCTAGACAACAACCCTCTGCCTTTGTCCCCTGGGGCCTGGAACCAACGCCCTAACTCAGGCGGAGATGTCCAGCATGTCCACACCGAGCCGGCCCCTCTTCACCCCAATCTGCATTCAAGCACAGCGCTGGAGACAGCCTTAGGGAAAAGGAAAGGTTTCTGATTTTCATACTAGGAGCTGTGTGTGTTTATGTCAAACATAAACACCACCACACACACACACATCATCATCATCATCTAAAATTTAT
The DNA here is from genome assembly GCF_014108415.1 of Molossus molossus. Taxonomy (NCBI): domain Eukaryota; kingdom Metazoa; phylum Chordata; class Mammalia; order Chiroptera; family Molossidae; genus Molossus; species Molossus molossus. The sequence continues at coordinate 19,581,074 of NW_023425347.1, forward strand.
ATCATACCTAGCACCAAGGGAAAATGATCTACTTTCCAGAAACTTCCATTGCCTAGAAACTGGCAGACTGTCTGTAGCAATCTGGGGCTTGTTTTAAGGCAGTCCAGAAACTGATGGTGAGTTGAAGAACAAGAGTCTCTTTTGAAAATTACTACGAGTAATTAGGGCCCTGGGAGCTGTGTCGTAAAACATGAGAAAATTTTGTTTTCCAGCCCTTTTGGCAGTATTTTTACGAGCTGATGACAATAAAACAGAGGACAGAGACTATTTTTGTAGCTTGGGATTAGTCTAAAATATCACTGAGAAAGGTGCACATGTTATCGGTTAAGTGACTTATTTAGTTGGGCAAGTAAGTGGTGGTCCACACAACACGGGATCTAATATATTTGGAATTTTCCAAATGTACAATGAGTGCATGTTACCAACCATAAGACGTTTTTGCCACCAGGTAGGAATGCTTTCTACACACTCTGTCCATGTTTTCCTCAATTAATAAAATGTCCTATTTTATGCTAAAATAGAAGAGCATTATTTTTTGTTGTTGTTATTACTACAGATGTCCCCCATTTCCCTCCCTTTGCCCATCTCCACCCACCACCCCTCCCCTGGCCTTTACCACACCCTTGCCTGTGTCCACGGGCTGTGAATACATGTCTTTGGCTACTCCATGCAATCCCCTGCACCCCCTCCTCTCTGACATTGTAAGTCTGTTCCAAGTACCCATGCCTCTGGTTCGATTTTGGAGAACGTTATTTTATGGCAAGAAACAAGCACCACTACAGTGAAGTACAGACAGTTGTTCTGCCCCTGAGAATGTGCTAACACGGTTTCAAAGTAATTAAGAAGGAAAGCTGACTTTCTACATTTTGAGTCTTAGTCACTGTGGCTACCGGGTTCATTGATGGTCTGCCAGAGCTGGTGAAATTACAGTACTCCTATCCGTGCGGTTTCTAAATCTATACGCCTCTACTGTGAATACGCTTGATGTTCTGCTTTAGAAATCCATCAGCTACTAAGAGAGCCTCCGCAAAGAGTCCAGGTGCACACGCCAGGAACCAAGGTCTTCGTTCATGTTCATGACAGTTCAGCACGAGTGACAGAGGTAGGCGAAGTGTCCTCAGGAAATGTTCATCAGAGATGGGAAGTTTCTATAGGGGACACAGAAAAGGCATCCTCCAACTCGTCCATCTGTCAAGTGCCCCGATGTGAATCAGGCCTCCGTGGTCATATGGAAGCCACACTGAGGCGTGTGGCATGAGGAGGGGACAGGCACAGCCAAGGACACGAAGTTAGCAGTGGAAGGGGAAGGCTGCAGGAAGTGTTTCGGACTTTGTGGGCCTGTGTGAACAGTTCCTTTTCCTTACTGTTTAAGCCATTACCCCCTAGCAGGGAGATTTGTTATCTTCTGAGTTCTTTCAAAAGCCATTAAGTGGGGATGAGGGAGGGAAGAGGTGGGGGAGGGAGGGAGTTTTTATGTGTGTGTCTGTGAGTCAGCAAAAGCCGGAAGCCTAACCAAACTACTTCAAACAACAAGCTGGGAAGGAGGACAATAGCTTCCACCCCCAGACAGTGAGAAATTGCATTATCCTAAGGGATCGCGGCCACCCGTGTGCAGTGCAGATAAGTGAGAACCTTCTCCGCGCTGGCCAATAGGAGGCCTGCAGACACAGCTGCTCCCAGAAGCTCTGGGTGGCCTCTCTTCCAGCCGCTCCAAATGGTTTCAAGGCAAAAACACTGCAGCTGGGTGGTGCTCAGAAGCCCAGGGTGTGGGAGGGGAGGCTGACAGAGCCAGCCCAGGGGTGGCGCCTTACATCCCCCACCAGGTGCTCTAAATCCTCTCTCAGGGCGGAGGAAATGCACAGAGGTCTGGAGGCCGACTCCCAAGGCAGCTGTGTCTGCCTGCACCCCGCCATTCCGCAGCAATGCACTGTGCCTCGGAGCCTCCAGACACGGGGAGGTTTCCCTGCCAGGAAGCTCAGTGCTCTGGAAGCTGGAGCATAATTAATGCCACTTGGCAAAAGAGCGGGGCGTTCGGAATTCAGTCCTGGAGAAGAAAGAAGCCTTGCACACACCCTACAAGCAGACACAGAGCCCCTTGAGGTACTCCCTTTAAAGACTCCGGCAAATCCGATCAAGAACTTACATCTGCAGTAAACTTTTAAATGCAAAAAAAAAAAAAAAAATGTATTAGCTGTCCTCTGAGAGAGAGAGAAACAAATCCTAGCATTCGAGGAGAGGTCTATGAAAGTTGTGGTAGAAGCTCACTTTCAGGTTGCTTTCATTCGCACAGAAGAATTACATTTAAAAATGTGTTTCACTTATTAATGAGTACTTGCTGTTCGATTTATAGTGTTTCTTATTTTCATTTTCCACTGTCAGAGGGTGTATGTATTTTTAAATATTTTCATATCTCTAGCTAATACCTATAAAGTATGTTCAACTGTCAAAAAAGTTGAAACATAAAATAAGCTGATAAGGCTGAAATCTCATACATAGCACATTGTCCCCTGACCAAGTAACCTCTTTACAGGACCCAATTTCGTATATAAATTATTTTGAAAGAAAGTGTGTGTGTGTGTGTGTGTGTGTGTGTGTATACACACTTCATTTATTCTAGAGAAAGAGGAAGGCGGAGAGAGAGAGAGACAGAAACGTGGACGTAAGAGAAAAACATCAATCGGTTGCCTCCCATATGTATCCTGACCAGGGATCCAGCCCACAACCTGGGCATGTGCCCTGATAGGAATCGAACCCACAATCCTTCAGTGTTTGAATGGAACCACACTGGCCTGGCTGAAAGTATAATTTTATTATACACACAAAGTATATTTTATATACTTATTATATTAAAAGTATATTTTTATTGTGTGTGTGTGTGTGTGTGTGTGTGTGTGTAACCAAAGGGAAGGGATTACTGAATACAGAAGATAGGAAAAATAATGCTAAAATTGGAGCACTGGCTGACACTAATATTCATGCAAAACCCAAATGGAATAGGTGTTGAAATTAAAATGAAGTCATTTGACATCTCGATCACTGAAGTGGAGGTTGAAAGACGGGGAGACGGTTTCCACTCGGCCCTGATTTGCTGTGGGGCCCACATCAAGTTGTGTGATCCCCCGTCACAACATCTGCAAAATGGAGATAACACTTCCGCTACCTGCCTCCAAGAGCTGTTAGAAGATTAGATACCAAAAAAGAAAATCCTCAAAGCCCTTTGAGTTTCTCATAAATATAAGACACGCAATGTAATAAAATACCAGCACCCTCTACAAAACTCCTTGAAATAGGAACCAGATGCCAGCAATGCAACAGGGCAAATCACTCACGGGGCATCACACTGAAGAGCTGGCGGCGGCGGGCAACCCTGCCCACAGCTTCCAGTGCGAGGTGGGGAAACCAAGGCTGAAATTCAGGTCTACTCCAACCAAAGCATCCGGGAAAGGAAGTGCTGTTTCAACACAGCCAGGGGGTCGAGGAGCGGTCCTGACAAACACCACCCCAGGTCCTTGCTGAAAGGTCTAGACCGACAGGAAACAATCAAGTGACAACATTGCACTGGGAGTTTTTCACGTGTAGTCAAGTCTCACAGTCAAGTAATTGGTTCCTTGGAGAATTACGTGTAATGACCCCCTCACTGTGAGTAAAATTTAAGCACAGAATACATAAATTAGAGTATTTTTAATCAACTTGTACTGGAAACCAAAGCTGAAATGAACTGTGCAATGCCACCTTTAAAAAGACAGTTATTTTGGGGGGTTCACAGGAATTTGATAAATTACTTTATTTTTTTTAAATCCTCACCTGAGGATATTTTTACATTATCTTCAGACAGAGTGGGAGAGACAGACAGAGAGACAGAGAAACATTAACGTGAGAGAGACACATTGATTGGTTGCCACCCGCACGACCCCAGCTGGGGCCAGGGACTAACAGCAACCGAGGTACATGCCCTTGGCCGGAATCGAACCTGGGACTCTTTGGTCCACAGGCCGACGCTCTAACCACTGAACCAAACCGGCCAGGACAACAGATTATTAAATATTCATATAGCCTAAGATAGTCTAAATTATGGAAAATTTGAAATGGATCAAAGACACACATTTATTATATTATATGTTATATCAAGCACTTATTGTGGGTCATGTGTCAGATTTAAAAAAATGAGTAATGTCCTATTCCTGGTTCTCATCAAACTCAAGTCTAGCAAGGAGGAGACCCAGACACAATCAAGTAGAACACAATTGGGTTAAGAATCAAGTATAGACAGAGTGCTGAGGACGAAGATGGAGCAAGTAGTTAATTCTGCACAGAAAAGGAGAGAGGGCTGCACTTCAAGAAATATTCAGAGAGTCCGACACTTGGACAAGACCTTGCACAATAAACACGACTTCCCCACACGTGAAAGAAGGGAGAGGGCTTTCTAGATAAGGAAACAGTGGCCCATCCTCAGGGCATGTCTCAGTATGTCCTAAGTGAAGCACCGTGGAGACAACCTGGGAAGGTCTGAATTGTGGCAGAGAGAGAGAGAGAGAGAACGAATCACAGGATGATATTTCGAAAAGAAACTTGGTATTTTCTGCAATTCAAGATATGAGACTGAGGCCAAATGAACAGAGCAGGGGAGGTGTATCTGACCCAAGCACGAGACAGACTCCAGGGAAATGGACAGCGTCACTGAGGCCAGTTCTCCATGTGTAGGTGAGGCAGATAGAAAGCAGTTCGCTAAAAGCAGGGCGATAAACTTCACCGTGACTCAGGAATGGCCAGGACACGGGTTTCCGGGAGCAACAGCAGGCCCAGATTAGGTGAGTCAAACACAGTGCAGTAGACTGAATAAGGGCCTTCAAAGAATCCTAAGCCCTGGAACCTGTAAACGTTACCTCCTCTGGTAAAGACTTGGCAGACGTGCTTAAATTAAGATTTTGAGCCCTGGCCGGTTTGGCTCAGCGGTTGGAGTGTCGGCCTGCGGTACAGAGAGACCCGGGTTCGATTCCCGCTAAGGGCACGTACCTCGGTTGCAGTTTGTCCCCGGCCCTGGTTGGTCGTGCAGGTGGCAGCCACTCGATGTGTCCCTTCATGTCGATGTTTCTCTCTCTCTCTCTTCCTCTCCCTCCCTCCCGCTCTATCTGAACAAAAAATGGAAAAATGTCCTCGGGTGAGGATAAAAAAAAAGATTTTGAGACAGAACCATTATTCTGGAGTATCCCGTTGGGCCCTACGTGCGGTGACAAGTAGGCTTTCTAGAGAAGGGCAGAGGGGTTTGACCACAGACAAAGAAGGAAAAGGCAATGTGACCATGGAGGTAGATATTGGAGGGACGCAGCCACAAGCCAAGGAAGGTCAGCAGCCACCGGAAGCTAGGAGAGACAAGAAACAGATTTGCCCCTAGGCCTCTGGAGAGAGAGCATTCCAATGTTGACACCTACATTTCTGTTGTTGTTAAGTCCCCAAATTTATGATAATTTGTTATAGGAGTCATAGGAAATGAATATACACAGTGAGCAAAGAATCATCTCTCAGGTGCCCTGGGTGTCACAATCACCAGACCTAATAAAAATAATTTAGATGGAAGGCACCTCAACCATCAAGAAGAAGTTGAAGTCCAAGCTGAGGCCTTAAAGGAAGGCTAGGTTATTGAACTCAGTAACTGGCCAAAACTTAGGCAATGGAACCCTGATGAAAGCCCAGATTAGGTCAACACAAGACAGACAGAAGAACTGCAATCACGGCCACCAAATGATGACACATGGGGACAGGGAACTCACTCTGAATACGAGTGGGGAAAACAGAGATACAGCAACTCAGGGGGACATCACGGGGCCACCTAATTTCTGGTCTAGGAGATTCGCTTAATTTTAAGTGCCCACTGGACATGGGAAGAGGTAAGAGGGGGATGGAAAACATTTCCATGCATCCTGGCTCAGTCAGGACTGACTCAGACACTGCATCAGGACTAGACCATGAAATGAAAGACATCGGCCATCCATGTGTGGAAAGATTATGGAAATGAGACAGATGGGACATGGAATGCTAAAAAGTTTCAACTGTGCTCTTCAGTCCATAAGGGAAATGACTCAATGAGATCTTTTTTTGGGGAGAGTGGGAGCAGGGTAGGATTATCCACAACAGACTCTATGGCTCAGTGAGAAGGTAACTGAGCCAGCTAAGGCTGATGATGATAGAGGCCAGACAAAAAAAAATAGGGAAATGGAGGTGAATTAGAAAACTATTTAGAAGACGGGGCAGATCGCTTGAATAGGGAATGAGTAGCTGGTGGGACATGAAGGCAGCCAGTAAATGACAACAGCAATCTTTGAAGTACGTAAAAGAAAATCTGATGGTAGAAGAGAAAGAATGAGTTTGCTTTTGGCTAATACTGAGCTTAAGATACTATGGGTCATGTCAGAGATGACAGCCAGAAGTCAATGGAACTCAGATCTAAAATTCAGAATGTCAAATGTTTGAGATGTTTGAAAAAATTACCTATAATGAGCTCTTTCATTTTCTTACTCCTGATTCATCACTATGAAAGGGATCCAAAAAAAAAAAAAAGTTCCCAAACTTTTAATATCCTAAAAACAACATTTTGGAACAATACTCATACTACACACTCATAAGAAAAAACTTGCATTGGCAGCGCTTAAAAATAAAGGTATTAGAAATTTTCTAAGGAAAGGAAGAAAAACCTTACCATTAGCCATGTCCCTTTTCTGTCTGTTTTGAGGCCATCTGGTAGGATGGACAGCAGGGAACAGCTATGCATGGCTCGGGGCAGTTGAGAAGGATGCTCAGGAGGATACCAGGATGACCTGATGATGGAAAAGAAGGCATACTTTTTAAATGTGCAGAGGACATCAAGTTAGACTCTGCCTGAGCAGTAATTACAGATTTACTAAGGGAGAAAAAAGAAAAAAAAAAAAATATGTTCACTAATATAGACACCTGGGAAAAGAGACAAGGCAAAAAAAAAAAAAAAATTAATAAGGACACAGATTTACCTGGGGAAGAAAACGTATGCTATAAATAAGCTAAAGACTCTTTATCCCTCTCCACCAAAACACTCAGGTGTACAGTGCTCCATCACAGAATGCAGCTCCCCTTCTAGCCGGTAATTAATCACGGCTTGTACTAGCTGAAACGTGGAAACGGCTTGGAGCATCTGAAATTACAGATTAGACAGTCTGGGAGGGATGACATGGGGGAAGGCAGCAAGGTTTAATGTGAAGGCAGCAAAGGACTATGATATAATCTCTGTCCTCGACCAATGGGTATAAAGAGAAATAAGGTTCTTTAGCCCCATAATGAAGACCACCACAGGCAGAGGTGACAATAAAATAGCACCTTTATCTTAGTAAGTTTTTAGACTAACAAATACCTATAGTGAATAAACAAAAGACCTAGTAAAATATATGTAAATAAACAAACAAACATATGAGCAAATCAGGTCTTATTTGTAAGACCTATTATGAAAACACATCCATCTCAGTGTTTCTGTTTCAACTGTGAAGGTCATGAGACGTTCAGGCGGTACTGATATTCCAGAATGGAGGACATTATCAACAAAAGCCCCCAATTCATCACATCACCATGCATTTGCATAGTACTTATATGAATGCTGCCTTATAACATCTCGTCTGATCCCAATTAAAGCCATGCATATGTTGACTTTCCCAAATTCTCACCATGGGTTCATGCCACATGTTTTTATTTAGTTCCTACTATGTAAATAATTCTGAGGGGGAGTTAAAAACTGATTAAGTGAAAAATATAAAACATAGGAATATAAAAATGAAAAGCATAACACGGAAATTTTAAAAATGGACCAGTAGCAGGTATTCTTACAAGGCAAGAAATGAGAACTAGAGAAAAGAAGGGTTATGGGCTTTATGTGGAGGAGTATAGATGAAGGAAAACAGGAAGATATGAACTGAAGTGCATGAGTAACGGATGAAAGACACATGAGTGGAAATGTGGGAAGAGGAAATTCCAAAGAATTGGAACAAAAGAAGTTAAGAAAGAGCCCATGTGATGGAAGTTATGACACTAAATAATATATATATATATATATATATATATATACACACACACACACACACACACACACACACACTCACTCTTATATAAAACTTTTATTTTTATATTTATATAAATATATAAACATATATATTTATGTTTATGAAGATGTTAAAGGCAAATGGTGGTAGGGCCCAACGAAGATGAGCTGGTTGAGGGGACTGGCTTCTAACCGCTCTAAGTGTTAGATCAGGAGTGAAACATAAACTATAGGCTTCAATCTGAAAGCTACAGGGAAGAGGGGACTGAATACCTTCGTCTCGGAGGCTAGTTAGAAGGTGACTATAATAATCTAGGCATGAAGCCATGAGTTCCCGACCAGGTAGGAAGGAAAATGACAAAAGAGGGATGGTTGGAAACAAAGAGTCCTAACGAAGAACGGAAAGATTTGAGGGACTGTGTGGATAAAGAGGATAAAAAATAGGAACGGTGAAAAATTGTCTGGGATCAGTAACCAGGAGAATAGGGCTGTCACTAAAAGCACTAATTGGGAAGGAAGAAGGTGGACGAAGTTTAAGAAAGTATTCTGTTTTGAAGACACTGAATTTGAGGTGGGGATAGTATAACTTGGATAAAGTACCTTCTGGAAAGGGGAGAGGAGAGAGCAGATGTGAGCTCTGTAGACTGAAGATAGAAGGTTCGAAGTCATCACTCTGGGAGAAGAAATTGAAATAATAATACAGGCGTAGAGAAACCATTTAGAGAAAGAATTCAGGCACTTTGGGCTGAAAAGATTTTGGAATTTCTCAAACACATGTCACAGTTTCTGACTTAGTGGCCAACTATCAGGAAAAATTCTAAACCAAAGAATTTGGAAATACTTCAGAGATGAGATTGGACTTATACAGGGAACATATTTCTCAAACTATTTCAAGACAAACATCTAACAAGCAAAAGTCATCCTAAAATATCAAATTATCAATTTTATGGTCAGTAATGACATGAAATAAAATTCTGTGGAATTTAGTTATGTAAATAAATTATGGTTAACTAATAACCTGATTTTTAATCACTTAAAACACTATGACCAGAAAAAAAACAACCAAGGACACCAGCAGGTATGTAGGGTGTGGTATTTTTAGTGCCCCTGTCCCCCACACCACTGACAACCACAATAACAGCCATTGACATGTTTATGGTTTCCTGGGACCATAAACATTGTAAACTTTAGTGTCAAAACACCACAAAAGATTTCTCAAACTGGAAAGGTAAACTAAATGTTTTCGCAGGTTGTTTTCAACCTTCTGAGGCAGGAGAGTAAGAAGCTGGGAAAGTTCCCGGGCAAGTGGAATGGGGAAACTGAGACAGAGAGCTGAGCAAACTGGCCAAGCAATTTACAACCAGATACAGGTCCCCTCCCCAGAGATAACATCCAGGCCTCAGCTGTATGTCAGCTCCAGGCCCAGAAAAGCAGCAAAACCAGATGTGTGCCGCCAAGACCTGCTGCAATGACTAATGACCCCTGACCCTGACACGGACCAATCAGTGGAGACCACCACCCTGAAGGCGCACACCTGGAAAAGCTGATGAATATTCTATTGAAATCCTCCCCTCAACTCCCAGCCTTTAAAACCCCTCCAAACAAAGAACCAACCCAGCGTGTGCTTTTTCCCTTTCCTCTCTTCTACCCAAACTCTAAGGGACCCCAGGAGACTGGCAACCTGGGGAGCAATGGGCAGCAGCAGCTCATCCCGGGCCCCCTGGACCTGTCTCCCAGGCCCCTTTACTCTGACTTCCCAGTGAGCTGACCCCAGCCCCCTGGGCTCTCTCCTGTAGCTGCTTCTACCCTAGGCCCTCCCTGTTTCACTGTCCCCAGCTTAATAAACACACTGTCAAAACCACCTGGATTGGTGTTGTGAAATCTTTCCTGCAGGAAGTCAAGAACCCACACCCTGCCGGCCAGCAGACCCACTCAGGGCCAGGTCCCCTTTCCAGTAACACGTCTGGTGGAGAACACAAACTAAGCCTCCTTTCCACAGCTGCACAGACAGAGTTCTGAAGCTTGCCATTCATTGGGGGGAAATAATATGGCTTCTGCATGCAAATAAAAACATAACAATCAAGTCCTATCCAGTTCAAGATGTCCCCGTGATAGTAAAAAAAAAAAGGAAAATGACAGTGTTTTGCCTCCTTTCTTCTCCCTCCTGCAGTAACCCACCAAAAATAAGAGAAAAACCACATTTTCAAATAATAAAATCTAAAAGTAAGGCCTAACATTTGTTAGTAATTTGTTTAGTAATAATGGCTAACATTTATTTAAGACTTATTATGTATCTGATACTAAGGTCTTAAATATCTACCAAAAAAAAACAACAACAAAAAACATTTGTGCTAAGTTCCATTATCACCAACCCCTTTTATAAAAGGAGAAAACAAGGCCCAGAGAGGCTGACTGAGTTGCCCAAAGTTACATCCGTAGTATGAAGTGGAGCCAGGCCTCAAGTCTGAGCAGAAGGCTTTCAGTGCCTCACACTCAACCTCCATGCTGTCTGTCTCGTGTCTCAAATACATGCTCCAACACCACATGCCCTATGAACAAAAAAAAGTAAACTATTGTTGAAAGACAGTAAACACTGTCTATGACATAAGTGTTTCTTGATTATTTCAAAAATCTCCAAGAGTACCAGATACAAACAAACTAAAAGAAAATAGCAATACACACACATGAACACACGCTTTCTAAGGACAGTTTAAATTAAAAAAATATATATTCTAGTCGGTTGTAGAAAAACTTTTGACCATTTAGTGTGATTGAAGAAGAAAGAGCAAGTGATACTAACAGACAAATTGGAAACATTCACTCCTGGACAATTTTTTTTTTTTTTAAGGAAAAAAAAAAAGAACAATTCTCCTGACTCACATGTATCCCCTTTTTAAAGTCAAGTTTGGACTGAATGCAGTATTGCTTTTAAGAAAACTTCAGGAAGTATTCTACACTTCACCCTCCTAATTTTTCTCCCATTTTCCCAGATTGTGGTCTAACTCTGGCACGTGACCCCTGGTAAGCCTGACAACCCTCATTAGAAACTGATGTTTCAACCTGTATTTGTAAAGAATATATTTTAATTGAAGGCCTTCACAACAACTCGTTAACTGCATTGTTGATGCTGCCTACGTTTCTCTGGATCAAATGTTCTCGCTTGGCTAATTCTACCTGAGACATTTACGTGCTACCTTATTTCAAAACAAAGAGAAGAACATGATCCTAAAAATAGCTATTAAAAGGCAGAGAAGAAAGCAACCAAGGATGCACTGAAGAAATGCAACTGTCCACGTGATTTTATTTCCAACATGGGTAGAGGAGGGAACAGTTTTGGGATTCACTCTCCCATGATCCTGTGATAATCTAGAGTTGACAATGCAGAATACAAGCATTGGGTATGTCACATGGTTCTACTGGACCAAAGTGTCAGAATGGAGCTTAACGAGCAGGGTGCCAGAGACAGCAGTAAAAGCTTTATCACCAGCTGCCAGAGAGACTGGAAAAGGCCTCAGCCTCACCATCGTCTTATCTGTCACGAGGTCCTCGTGAACCCTTTCTTCATCACCAAGGTGGTGCGGAGAATGCTCCAGGGAACGTGGGTGGTCATGTTTCTCTCCCTGGCTGCACCCTCTTCCGTCCTGCGGCCCAATGCAATGCTAACGTCAGATCAATGAGATCAGCAAGGAGGCCGCTTTCAAACTCGGTGTCAATAAGGAGAGCGACAGAAGCCAGAAACTCAGCATTTAAATGATTAAAAATACTAAAGTAAAAACAAAAAAATAAAAATTTAGTTCCCATAAAGGACTTTGCATTCCATGAAATTTTAGGACTTCTCTTTATTTATAAAAAATTGGCTGATCTACGCCGAAGAGAATTAAAACTGCAGGCAGACGTCAGCAGTATGAAACTGAAGTCCTGCTTCCCCCTCACTGCCCTCTTCAGAAACGTGTCTTAATGCCTCATCCTGCACGGAACAGTCAGCCCGCGTTTGACAACAGCATGAAACCGAACTAGCACGCAGAGTAGCTTTTCATGGGTATTCTGGGAAACAAAGATTCTGTGCTCAGATTCTTCCTGGTGGGGAAAACACAGTATAAATTAGTAAATTCAAGACTCTGAGAAATGCACAGAAACTCTGTGAAGTGTTGCCTACATTTATTTGACCACGGGATGCATTTTCACAGGGTATCCCCTGGGATACCAGGACTGCATAGACTACAGCTCGGGAAACCTTGCTCTCAACTCCTGAGCTCAGCATCCATGACTTCAGAATCTGACCCCTAATTACCCTTCACCACCATCAACACACATGCACAGCTCTGAGGAACAACGCAGATCTGACACCCCAGTTTCCCCTCCAGTCAAGTTCATCTCCTCACGTCCTGAATAGACACCCGCTCCACTGCTCTGTTCAGATTGTCCCCCATGCTAGAATCTTCCATCTTGTATTCAGTGTAATCCCTCGGCACTCGAAATAGAACCCCATCCCCTTTGAGACTCCTCCATATAATGGCATCTTTCCTTTTCCCTGAACAGGTCACCCCAAATCCAATGGTGAGTGTTTGGAACGCACCTCCTACCTGTGTCACTAGTGTTCAAGCCCGTCCTCGAGAAGCAGCAAAGAGGACTGATTAAAAGCCCCCCAGCAAGTGATCTAAGTTCAAATGCTACCTCCAGGATACCAGGTTCCTGGGGGCCAATTTCTTCTCTGCTCTTCACCGGTTTCCTCATCTAGCCTTTGGAGATGAAATGATATCTACTCCATTATGCCGCTGTGAAGTTTCAGTGGAGGTAACACCCATGACTCTTCCACATTACTGAAAGCATGCAGTACACATGAACTCTATTACATCCCTGTGATCCAAGTAAAATACCCCAAACACCGTGACTGCTGACAATCAGCACACATACAAACCTCCACCATGTTCCTTTCGATGCTACTCCATGCTGTCAGGTCAATTACTTGTTGCAAGAGGAACAGAAAAGGTTCGCTCTGGGAGCTTATTAATAAGAAATATCTTCAGTCCCTAAGTCAAATCACCACTGGGAAATTCATTAAGCAATCTAACTTGCAATTTTTACATTGGCATATCTGTGGAAGTTATGTGTGTGCTACACTGTCATTCATTTGTACATATTTACATTTTTATCCAAACATGGTTTTAGCATCACACACCATGAACGGGTCAGTCCATGTAGAATCACTTTGAACATAAGAGAAAGCCGTTTTCATCTCTTAGTCAAAGGAAAATGTTGCTAAAGCAAAATCTAGGTTTTAATTGTTTTCATTTCATTGAACACATTAATGAATGCTTTATGGGGAAAAAGAGGGAACACACATTTTTATAATATTGCTGAAGATTTCTTAAAACAACACATTCAAAAGCTCCAACATTATCAAATAAATTTAAATTCATTTAACGAAGTTTTAATGGGTGTCACTTAAGGAAAGATCTGAAACCCAAACCCACTTGGTAACATTTTTCTAGTTATTATCCTCGTCTGTTTTCCAACCTTCTACACCTCAAACTCCCCATCACTTCCTTTTTGATCTCTGGATCTCATACTGGCTTCATGCCTTCTAAAATAACTTTTATTTTTACCTTTACATCAGGTGACTCCAATTTGTTGGAGTTCTCATATAAATTTTCAGTATTGTTCCTTTCCAAAAGTCAAGTCTCATTTCGTCCCTTTTCCCCCCTTCCCACCCTACTCTTCTTCTTTGAGAAGGGCTGCTTCTTGGCGTTGGACGCTGACGTAAAGCGGAAGTGACAGAGTGTACGCTGTAAACCAAACCCAGCCTCAGATCCCCTTCTGAAGTCAACTCTCCATGAGAACACGGTCTCCTTCCCTGAAGATGGCAAGACTGGACTTCCACCCACCGCCACTCTCCCTACCGCAGGGGACAGGAACAGAATGGATTAAATGGTAAACACACAAAATAAAAATAGTTTTGTGTTACCGTATATATTGAAAAGTTTTTCACTGTACATGTTACACTATGCATAAAACATGTTACACGTTATACACGTAACACGTGATGAAATACTTAAACCCATAGAAATTAAGCAGTTTTACATCTTCTCTAATGAAATCTAGTAGCAAGTCTATTATTCATTCAAGCAAGTGTGAGTCTGACATTTTTGGGGTCTGATATAATTCTCAGTGTGGTAAAAATGCCTGCGTTGTGCAAGATACGCGTGTGCCTGGCCTATGGACGTGCCGCAAGGCTCGGGAATCATGACATCTCATGCGTCCTTCCTGCCGTCATTGCTATTTCTATGTAGTGATATTGCATAGAGATCATCAGCAATGGGTTAACTTTCCAACCTATGTTTATCTTTTTAAAAATTGGCATTTTTATTTAGACTTAGGGTTATACTGCTACTAAATTAAAAGAGTATAATGTCATTTAGCTCAAATATGTGTGAACCACAAGAGAACCTGGGGACACAAGCCCTTTCTTAGAAATGGACATAAAGCTGGTTCATTTCTGAATCCAATTAAAAGTGAGATCAGTTAATGAAGAACTAAAAAGGACATAAATATAGTTTTATCTCAACAACAGTTGAAACACAGAAATTCAGCATTAGCATGAGGCTCCACCAAATACATGGGGGTTGGGGGTCATGCTATCTGCCTGCCTTCTGCTCTCCTAACTGAGGCTGACTCCATTGTCTCCATTGTCCCCCGTGCAAAGGGTCAGACCCCACATTTGGCCTGCGCACCTGCCAGAAGCTAAATGGAAAGGGTCTGACGCCACTTCACCTTTCTTCATAGAAATCATTGACCTCAATTTTCATAATGAATCTCTTCAGAAATGCATTTGTTTTGAAATAATCCAGGAGAAAGATGTCAAATTATTTTGAGAGAGCTCTTGCATTATTTATCAACTCACCCAGAGTGCCAGCTATAGGCCAAATTGTGAGGTTGATCAAATTTTGGGGAGAATCCACTAAAATCTTTTTTTCTAAGTTCCTTTTGGTCATCCAGGACACCTACAAAAGAGCTTACCAAGCCTCTTCATCCCCAACCATCAAATCCCCCATCCTAGCCACCCCCTCCCTTCCCACGCCTCCCTCATCCCTCCTTCCAGCACCTGATGTTTTCTGCTCCACAGGAGGCCAGCATCTTGTTGTTGTTCATCCTCACTCAAGGATATTTTTCCATTGATTTTTTAAATAGAGTAGAAGGGGGGGGGGGGTCACTGTGAGAGAGACACATTGATTGGTTGCCTCCTGAAGGACCCTGACTGGGGCCAGGATGGAACCAGCAACCCAGGCACATGCCCTTGACTCGAGACCCTATGGTCCACAGGCCAACGCTCTAACCGCTGAGCCAAGCCTGCCAAGGCCAGGCCAGCATTTCTTAAATTTGAGTAATCTACAAAAGTTTACTCATACTTCCAGGATTGACCTAAATTATTTCATTAGATCTTCAAAATGTGGACACAGAACTAGGAATACACTCCTTCATCTTCTAAGTCCTATACAACTCTAAAGCCAAAATAAATTCAGAAGAAACACTTAAAGAAAAGCTATAAAACAACACAATTTAACAACATTAACTGCGCAGGCTAGATGAGGCGTCACCACAGTAAACGTGTCCCTTGCAGCCTGACTGTGGCACTCCTGCTAAAGCCCCGCTCTCTCGAGGAAAGGGTGCTTGGTTCCCGGGCGGCAGGATGGCTCAGTTCTCTCACGCTCGTCCTCTGACCTGCATCAGAAGAGGGTGTCATGCAGCCTGAACCTGTAGAAACTCACCATTTATCCACCAATCATTAGCCAGAAACAAAGACTACTACTTAGGGACCGGCACAAAAGTAAACCCAGGTGCTGAAGTTTCCTGGGAAGACCTGTTGTAACATTACCATTCAGATGTGTTGACCTCAGTCTAATGCCGTCATCAAAATGAAAACACAGCCCTGGCCGGTTTGGCTCAGCGGTTAGAGCGTCGGCCTGCGGTCCTGAGAGACCCGGGTTCGGTTCCCACTAAGGGCGTGTACAGTTTGCAGTTTGTCCCCGGCCCTGGTTGGTTGTGCGGGTGGCAGCCATTCGATGTGTTCCTTTCACATCGATGTTTCTCTCTCTCTCTCTGTTCCTCTCTCTCCCTCCCACTCTACCTGAACAAAAAATTGAAAAATGTACTCGGATGAGGATAGAAGAAAAAAAAAAATGAAAACACAGCCCTGGCCGGTTTGGCTCAGCAGTTAGAGAATCAGTCTGTGGTTCAGAGAGACCCGGGTTCGGTTCCCGCTAAGGGCATGTACCTCGGTTGCTGGCCCTGGTTGAGTCATGCGGGTGGCAGCCACTCGATGTGTCCCTTTCACGTAGATGTTTCTCTCTCTCTCTCTTCCTCTCTCTCCCTCCCACTCTATCTGAACAGAAAATGAAAAAATGTCCTCGGGTGAGGATAAAAGAAAAAAAGAAAAAGAAGAAAAATGAAAACACAAAGTTAAGATACGTTGGAGAGAGTGTATGGTCTGAACAGAGGGCTCCGAGCCCCACTGATGGCCACCTCTCCAGATGCCCTCCCGGTCCTGACTCTCAGTCCAGCTACCATATGGGAAAGCAATATGATGAATCGATTCCTTATGTGGAGCGAGGTCTGACTTTCCAAGATGCTCAGCATATAAAAATAAATTCTTGGAAGAGACCACAGTGTCTTTAATCCAAATAGTACATTTTTAACACTAGAATCCCAGGCATGAGGTTGGGGAGAGAGAGAAAAGGGGAGGGAGAATGGGAGGGAGGAGGAGGAAGAGACATGTATTTATGAGAATAATTTCTAGGAAAAAAATACTTAATTCCCATTGCTCTCTAATAACAGCATACTCCACGTACACGTCTGCTCATTTTTCAATCAATAGCATGTTGACTCAGTATCCTTCCCCAAGCAAATGTCCGTTTCTATATGCGTGATGTTAAGTATGCACATACATGGGTGTGCACACACACACACGCAGCCACCTATGTGCCACTTAGGTCTAAGCAACTCAACAGCACCAGCCCCTCCCTTCTTTTCCTTTCCTAACTTTCTCTGAGAAAACTACCAATGTGGTCCTAAAGGCAGAAGTTGCCCTGGAAGGAGACATTTGTCTCTCATTATCTGTAGCTGGAGGCAGGGAACCATGTTGGAGGTGGAGGCAGAACAGTCCATCCCCAAGAGGACACTCACAATCTCTCTCACTCCAAAACGTTAACCTCAGGCTAATAGGAAACAGCTATATTCTCAAACAAATTTAACTCACCATCCTTTTCACAAGGTCTACTGCACGAGATTGTTTTTGGAGCCCATACCTTTCAAGGAAACTAAACTGCAATAAAATAATCACAATAGCCCGGCCGGTGTGGTTCAGTGGTCAACCCATGCGCCAAGAGGTCGCTGGTTCAATTCCTGGTCAGGGCACAGGCCCAGGTTATGGGCCAGGTCCCCAGTGAGGGACATGCAGGAGGCGGCCAATTCATGTTCTCTCTCATTGATGTTTCTATCTCTCTCTCTCTAAAATCAATAAAGAAAAAAATTATAATCATCACAATAAACAGCAGCTGGCATGTGTTGTACTGGCACGTATACTAAGGGCTTTATCTAGATTTTCTCATTTAGCTCACAACTTTGAGGTATTATGTAAAATTACCACAAGTGACAACATTGTCACATTTTAAATATTTACACAAAGCTACTCCCATATATTTAGACATTAAAACTAGGGTCCTGAAAATGTCATGAGCATGCTCTGACACAGAAAGGCAACTTAATAATAAATCAATGTATTATCCATTTATTCATTCATAATTGATTTAAAATTATTAAATAGATACAAACATTTAAGATGGGTGTAATAAAAATTTTTTTTTTTTAATATGGACACTGTATTGGTAGGCCAGGACTGCCATAACAAAATATCACAGACTGGGTGTTGTAAACAGAAATGTATTTTCTCACAGATCTGGAGGTTGGAAGATCAAGATCAAGGTGCCCGCAGGGTTTGGTTCTTAATGCAGCATCTCCCCTGGACTTATGACGGCCACCGTCTTGCAACTTTCACATTTCTTCCCTCTGTGCTTATGTCAATGAATCCCTTTTGTGTGTCCAAATTTCCTCTTCTTGTAAGGACACCAGATTGGACCAAGGTCTACTATATAGGCCTCATTTTAACTCAGTCATCTCTTTAAAGATTTTATTTTCAAATACTATTACATTATGAGATATTAAGGGTTGGACTTCAACAAGAATTTAGGGGGAATACAACTCAACTCATATTCCACATCAGTTAAAGAAACTGAATATATGCAGTGCCCCTGTGGGTCTCTCCTAGATCACAATCCTTCTCCCTCAGGGGTAACCACTCTTTCCATTTTTGTTTTAAATGTCTTAATAGTTTTACCAACTATACTTGCATGTTTTTAAAACTTTGCTTTGTTCTCAACGAGAACCATTTAAAGCAATGAATTTCCCTCTATACAGTGCTTTGGCAGCAAGCATCTCCCAGAGACTTTGATATATTGGATATGCTTGTTAATCATTTCAAAATATATTCTTCTTTGACATATGAGTTATTTAAGAGTGTGTTGTTCAATTTCCAAATGTGGAAGAATTTTTAGAAGGCTTTTTATTATTAACTACTAATTTAATTTTGCTGTTGTCAGAAAACATATTTTGTATGATTTTAATCCCTTTTAAATTATAGAGACTTATTTGATGATTCAGCATATGGTCTCACATTTGGAATTAAATGTTAATAATAGCATCATTTAATATAGCTGCATTCAATATAGCATCATTTAATATAGCTGTGGCTCTGTTGACTGAAAATATCAGTCACTTATAGGATTGCTTAAGTAAGTAGAAATAATCTAAAAAAATTTTTATTTAATTAGGTGAAAGTTTGACTACTACTTGTGAAAAATGGACAGAGTATTTATTTATTTTTATGGACACAAGTATACTTTTTTAACCAAAGTGCTGACTAAAAGAGGCTGAAGATGATATAATCATATCTTAGAATTACACCATTTTAAAACAAATTATATAATGTGTAAGCCAAATACTAATTCCTTACTTTGCCTCTAGGAGTCATGTACTGGGTGATATCACAAGATCAACAAATTATCTTGAAACTTACCCTACAGCAAATCAAACTGGACTGGTATTTGAAATTTCTTTAAGAAATATCCAGAAAAAGAGATTGTCTAACAACGAGGTTTATTTACAGAGGGACAGTAAAGAATAAATGGGGCCAAATAGATGGTGATGGAGGATGATCTGACTTCAGGTGATGGGTACACCATTCAAACTACAGATCATGTATCATAGAAATGTACACTTGAGCCCTGGGCAGTTTGCTCAGTGGTCAGAGTGTTGGCCCGCAAACCAGAGAATCCCAGGTTCAGTTCCCACTAAGGGCATGTACCTCAGATGTGGTTTGTCCCTGGCCCAGTTGGGTCGTGCGGGTGGAAACCAGTCGAAATGTGTCTCTCACATTGATGTTTCTTTCTCTTTCTCTTCCTCCCTCTTTCCCTCCTGCTCTATCTGAAGATAAATGCAAAAATGTCCTCAGGTGAGGATAAAAAAAAAAAAAAAGAAATGTATGCTTGAAACCTATATGATCTTATTAACCAATGTCACTCCAATAAATTTAATTTTTAAAAGGGGGTTTATATATAAAGGTTATATACAACACAAATGTAAACCTTTTCTTGAAAGGTTTCCAAATATAATACAGGAGAAATAAGCATACAAAACTACTTTTATATTTCTAAAAATGATGGTAACTTTGAAATTTTTTTTTTAATTTTAAGTGAAAAAACACTCACTGCTTACTGTGTTACTGTGGAGAAAACAATTTAGTTAAGTACAGTTTCCCCAAAGCTATTTAAACACCAGAATGCAGAAGTAAACCTTATTTGGATGAGTTTCTAGTCAAGGACTTGACCTATATAACTTAAGTTAAAAAAAAATAAAATTAAAAAGCTAGGCAATATCCTCAAAGGAAGGGGCTAAAAATGGCTTAAAATTTTTCAGCCTGGGGATAAACATGAACTAGAAGAAGCACAAATGTTTCTTGAATACTTTACATCACACAGCTAAGTAGAGAGGATTCTTAAATGTCTCATCTTTAAACTTCTTTAAAAATAAATTTCCATAAGTACTATGGAAATAGCACATTCTAATTTTGGAAAGAATCGTGGTCACTACTCACATGTTTGCAATCACCCTTTAGAACAAGATTGCACAGTTGCAGCTTCTGGGGTGCTGCATTCCAATATGCTATTAGCAATAGCCTATGCGCAGAGCCGCTGGTTAGACTGTGCTCCTACAGGTTCAAACACTCCTCTGGTGAGCCTATGTTAATGAAAATTCTCCTTTCCAAAGATTCTTTTGGACCACTGTGACAGAAACCTTGTATCAGAGCCAGAAAGCAGCCTCATGCCTATCTGCAACTGTACATTTTTCAGGCATTACACGAGATTTTCTTATACAGTTCCCTATTAAAATGGTTTAAATTCCAACCAAGCCTTGGGAAACAGAGCACACACTATCTCGAGCCTTCGCACAGCATCTGGCAATGGGACTGGAGTGTTCAAATGAAAAAACAAAAGTAGTTTCAACTCTAATGTTAGAGAGGCAAATTGAGCCCTACTATGGGATCAAAGGGCAAAGCCTTTTCTTATCATCGATTGTGAAATGTTCTTATAATAATTTTGATTTTACAAAATTGGGTTTTGGCCACAGCCTGCAGGTATTTCCCTACTGCATGCTGGATTAATTCACCTTTATGGCTAATTCCTGTCTAAATGACAAAGGACAATTGATTTCTTTTGGTGAGGTATCCTTATCAATGGAAACGTCCAGGGACTGACTGATGGGGTGTTAAAGGAAAGGACCATTAATGATTTGTAATAAATAAAGCAAAATCTCCACTTATGACCAGCAATTAAAAAAGGCAGCTCTTTTTTCATTGGTAAATGTTTTTAATCTAACATGTATAAAGCAGTCCTACTCAACAATCACTCAACTTATTAATATAACAGCTTTATTAAAGCAATCCCCATGACATGGCCCAAGTCAAAGACCACTCAGCCTCAGCACAGTCTTCATAATATTAAATAAGAAAAAATCTACAAGTCACATGGAAAATGTCATTCAAAGTTACATTGTGGTGTAATGGAAAAACCTGCAACTCTAGAACCAGATGATTCAAATTCCAGCTTGGCACTTATTAAGCATTTTACTGAAACTGTCTGAGTCTCAGTTTTCTCATTTCCAAAATTGGTAAAACCCCTACTTTGCAGAGTAATGTACTAAATGAGGTAATAAATGTAAAATGTCTGATACATAGCATAGACTATAATATTTGCTGAACAGTCCATTTTATTAGTGTTATTGCTTTGAACAAAACTGTAAGAGCAAATCATTTTATCTTTGGTCCATGTTCATATTAAACTAACAGGGCCAAGTAAAAAGTTCATTTAATGGGCTTCTATTAGGCTCTACTTCACTTAAAAAAACAACAGCAACAAAAAACCCAGCTTTCTTTTTTTAGCAATAAAATTGTATTATTACAATATCCTTAATAATATATTGGCTTTTTATGTTGTTGACTTAGATTTCATAAACAACTGAAAGCAACATTAGACTTTAAAATGCATTTATAATACTTAAGCACACATTGCTAGGGTCTTCCAATGGTGTGGGTTTGAACTATACTGAACTCACAGCGGTGGATGCAGTTCATGACTACTCGGGATTAGCACCACCTAGGCAAAGAGGAGATGAGTCGAAGTGATGGCAACCTGGACGCAAACGGAAAGTTGACCGCTCTTGAATTTCCCTCTTGTCAGTATTGATGGAGAATCGGTGCCAGAAGACTGGAGGTGAGGAACATAAAGTTCCCACTTTCAAAAGACAGGAAAGAAAAACACAACGAGAGAATCCCAGTACTACACACCACCAGCACACTTACTGCTGATCCGGGACAGGAGTCTTGGCAAATTGTTAAAAGGATGGTTTGCGACACCTCAGACGAGAAAGCAGCGATGCTGGCACCCAGCGTGGAGTCAACAGGGATAAAACAAACCTCATTTCCTTCTCTGACAAGGCTAGTGGGCTGACAGATCAGGGAAATATGCTAGAGAAATTATATTGGAACTTGAGTAAGAAACCTAACAAAGGTTCTCATGACAAAGCACAAAGTGTGAAACTATGGGCCGAATGCAATTTGTTGCACTAATAAACATTTGAACCAAAATGGCATCAACATCCGATCACTGCCATTCTGTGGAAGGTCCCTAGAGATAAGGTTGTGTGCTTGGTCCTATTGCTTCACCATTTGTTTAACCAATAAGGTTGATGAAGCCTATAGAGGAATATTTATCATGTTTTAAGATTGCTTAATAAAAACTAATATTTGTGTAATGCATTTCTTTTTACCCCAACATCTACATGAACTATTACTCTTTACCTTCATAACTATTCAATGAGGGAGTTTTATTTTCCATTTCACAAACAAGGAAAGTGAGATATTGTTAAATTACTCATTTCAAATCACAAAGCCAGCAAGTAGCCAGGCTGGGACACAACCTCAAATTTTTTGACTTCACATTTTGACCAAAGCCGGAAACAGAAAACAACTACAGATCTATAGATGCAGGATCCAAACAGACGTTGACCAACAGAAGTGAGGGGAAATGTCTGAGAAATGGCATGAACAGAGTCCCAGTGTATCCACATGGGTCCCATTTCGTCATACAGATGCTCTGAAACGTTCGACACAGTGATTTTCGTGAGATGGTAAATTTGCTAATCTGACCAGGCTGCATTCTGTATCCTGAGTAAAAAGGATCCTAGTCACCCTGTCACTTTGCTGGTCACAACCCACCTAGCCAACAGCCTTCAACATTTTAGGTAAATTATAAGAGGGATGGATAAACTGGAAAGCACTTATCACAATGATGAGGGAAAAAGAAATCGTGTCCTATCAAGAATACTAGAAGGAATTATAGGTGTTAAATTAAAGAATTGGCCACAGTGGGTAGGAAGGAAAAGAGACCAACAACTATCTTCAAGTATATGTCACATGTTACGCTGTGTATGTCATGAGAGGGAAAAAATAGAACAATAATTTATTAGAGTTAGTTCAGGAAGTGACATGTATCACTGTGGGTGGTATGTTAAGAAATTTATTAAAGAAACTCATTGTTATGCAACCGTAGGAGTAGCGTCTGTTGTTCGTCAGGAATTGCTCTGGTTCAAGTAGGCAGGACATTGAGAAGAGGAGCTGGATAGGAAGTAAAGATGAGAAAGGAAATCATGCCTCTAACCAACTCCAAATGGGTGATGAGGGGGGAAGGTGCCTTGACTGGAGGTCTGCACTTTGCCCCAGACCTGGAGAAGAACAGAGATGATACCGGAGAGGGAGGAGGGGAGACCCAGGTGGAGCTGCACAGCAGCACCGGGGCCCAGAGATGGTGACGACGCATGTGAGCTGCATAGAGCCCGACTCCCTACACCGATCTTCAGAGCATGAAAACCAGCTGCTCCTTCCTTTCCACCATCAACAGCTTGCACGCATTTCTCTTGTGCGCAAAATTAACCAAGAACCACACAAGGGAATAGTGTGAGGGAGGGACTGTGAAAACTATAGTCTTAGTTCAACTAAGTGGGCACAGTACAGTCACCACAAATGGAACAGATTCCTGACCAATACAAGCATGTGATGTACCCAAAGACTCAGTGGACTTAGGAAAGTAGTGGAATCTCTGCAGTCAACTGTACTTAAGTCAGATGACATCTGGAAGAAATGTTATCAGTACAAAAAGTTATTCACCCATCAGATGTGATAGTTAAGATCCTTTCCCACCTGGCAGGGGTGGGTTGGAACCATTATTCTTGTAAAAGGCATACAATGTTTAAATGAACTACATGCTCATGGAACCTGAAATCCAGAATTATAAGTTTTAGAGTTCATCCAGTAGTGATTTATAAAATTCAAAGATGTTTAAAATGGCTAAACAGGGCCCTGGCCAGTTTGGCTCAGCAGTTGAGCATCGGCCTGCAGACCAGAGAGTCCTGGGTTCAGTTCCTGCTAGGGGCATGTACCACAAAATAAAATAAAATGAATAAAATGGCCATAAAGGAATATAATTTCTTTTTCATTCTAGTGTTATATAGTCCAGACTTCCAATCACATGGGTAGCATCTGTGAAAGGTATGTTGCTGCTTTGGTTAAAATATGGAAAACCCAATGACATCTCTAAATATTTTTTCTTTATTGATTTTAGAGAGGAAGGGAGAGAGAGAGAGAGATAAAGAGAGAGAGAGATAAAGAGATAGAAACATGGACGAGAGAGAACATCAGTTGGCCGCCTCCTACGTGCCCCCCCACCAGGAATCTAGCCCACAACCTGGGCATGTGCCCTGACCAGGAATCAAACCGGCGACCTCTTGGTGCATGGGGCAACACACAACTGAGCCACATGGGCCAGGCCCAATGGCATCTCTAATACAAAATGGTAGAGATGGTGCCATCTTCCCAGGTTTTCAACTCCCTGGGGCTGAGGCAAAAGCCCTCTTCTTCCTCTTTCACTTCTCGCCAATTAAACTCTTACAGGCGACATCTTTTCTTTCTCCTACCAGCACCCCCTGAACTAGACATAATAGTCTGGTACAAGAACAGGAGGAATAATCATGGAGGCAGCTTGCATCCAGACGTGTAAATTCTGCCAAGGGGCCTGCTCCTAGTTCTCATCCTGATCAAATGCCAATCAAGCCTGGACTTCCAAGATCCAAGGCAGGAGATGCCAGACCCAAGTCAACCAAATGGAGGGTCATGGCAGCCTACCAAAACAACAACAAAAAACATGAGAAATTCTCCAAATCACGAAGGAAAAATCCATATTTGAACATATGTTCAATTGCCTAAGCCAATAATTTCTAAACTTGTGAAGCTGTACATGCCCTTTGGCATCTAAATATCATATCTTGGTTCAACTTTTCTATCACAGTTTCTCCTCATCCAACTAATTCACAGCTAGTGGAGTTTTTGCTTCACAATGTCTTCACTTCAGAACTTTTACGAACTACGTTACATGTTAGATGCCATCTTGCTTTTTCATTTCAAAATGTACGCCTTTCTTCTACTTCAGACCCTTTCTATTATTTTTCTTTGTCTCAGCTTCCCGTGATCAACACCCAAAGGCAAAACTCGTTAGGTAAACAGGTATAGTGGAAAGGATGCAGGATCTAACTTAAATCAACCCTACCGAAGTCTAGTTTGTGATATTTTGCCACAAAATGTAGTCTAACAGCTTACACTGAAGCAGTTCAAATACCTCCTGCTGGTGGCATTGTCCCAGCTCTTGCCATATGTATAGAAGTCACCAGCTAATGCATTCAATGCCAGCGAGAATCTGCAGATTAATGAAATTCCCTACTAGTGCTGCAGACATGCCCACAGCTTTATTTCTTTTAACATGATATAAATGCATTTCAGGCTCTGAGTTTATGACCTGTGCTGATTTTTTTGATGGCTGAGTTACGCCCACCAAGACAACATAACATCCAGGCAGCAACCCCAAGGGCAGCATGAGGAGGATTTTCTGATTATGTCATCAAACAGGAAACCTCATGGAGACTCTGGGATTAATGTATTTTCCACTGGAGCTGAAAGCAGGCAGGATGTAGACACTGGAAGGGAGTGCAGGAGAGGGGAATGTTGGTAGGGGTGGAGGTAGTGTCTTTAATATGACATTTAAAGAAATCACTCATATTTATTTACATCTCAAGACTCCAAGCAAATAAAGATTTTTAAACTTCAGTAGAATGTGGTAAGAAGCAAATTATAGAAGTACTGGATATGAATGCACCCCACAAAGAGTTTCTCTAAACCATGGCACCATTCTTGCTCCAGATGGCACGAAAAATAATTTATAAATGACAAAAGTTCAATGGGTGGACGGCAGCTGTTCAGCTCCAGCTCTTTGGCCACCCACTTCAGTAGAACTGAAAGCTTTCAATCAACTCTTGTCTCTCAAAGGGCCTTCAAACAGCAACAGAACATGTGTACAATATGTTCTCAGAAAGTAGCCGGCCAAATATGGAAGATTAGAAAATCAAGTTAAATAGAAATGAAAAATACAAATACATACTGTTTTCTCCAAAATCCATCATACCCAGCAGGGACTAAGAACAAAGGATTTCGAGTTTTGCATGATCTCCTTTTTTCATGTTCTTATGTACTCACAGCTTCCTTTCGCACAGAATGAGAAGCATCTAGAATTTTGACAGTCTTATTTTAATAATAAATAGTCCA
Source organism: Molossus molossus (assembly GCF_014108415.1). Classification (NCBI taxonomy): domain Eukaryota; kingdom Metazoa; phylum Chordata; class Mammalia; order Chiroptera; family Molossidae; genus Molossus; species Molossus molossus. Next base: position 19,607,446 of record NW_023425347.1, read on the forward strand.
TGTTGTGCTTGCCTCTCTCCACTTACTCCTAAACTCCTTACATTAAGAAAGCATGCCAGCCCAGTCGGTACTGCTTACTGGACTGAGCATCGTCCAATGGATGAGAGGTCCCAGTTCAATTCCCGATCAGGGCACATGCCTGCTTGTGGGCTTCATCCCCAGTAGGGGGCGTGCAGGAGGTAGCTGATGGATGTTTCTCACATGGATGTTTCTCTCTCTCTCTCTCTCTCTCTCTCTCTCTCTCTCTCAAAATCAATAAAAATATATTAAAAAGAAAGAAAGCATTCCAGCTGAACACAGGCCAACTGCTACTTTGAAACCATGTGTCACCTATTTTATATTTCAGTTCCAAGCATCCAAATAAGGCAAACAAATTAGGACCACCAAACTGCAAAATAAACATTTTCCACCCTTTTATTACAGGCGGGTTGTTTCATCGCTAGTCAAGTCTAGGTAAATCATCCACACACAAAAAAGAAAGGTGAACAGACATAATTATATTAACAAAGTTATTTGAGTTACCTAAAACCAAACTGAACTATAAAACAAATACAACCTAAACAATTTACCACTTTCAAAAGAGCCGATTTCAAGCACAAGAGATAAAGGGCTATGATTTAAGCAGAGAAAACTTCGGGGATAGTAAATATTGTGAAGCCATACGCTGGATCAATTCTTTGGCTCATGCTCTTCATTGACTACAGAAGCTTCTAAGTGTTAGCCTGACCAGGTTTGAATGGGACAGAATGTGGAAGGATGATAAACAGCTGACACCCTTCTAAGCTCCCAAACACAGGAAGCTAAGATCACATCCCTGAAGGCACCAACACACCCACATGCTCCTGCTTTAAGTCCTCTCCATAAACAGATTTCTGAAAGGAGGTGGGTTGCTAGGGCACAGAAGGTAACATTCCCTTCACCCTTATAATATGCATGGGGCAACTGGTCACCCACACGCAAGAAAGAAAAAAAATCTAAACACAGAACTTACACTCTTCACAAAAATGAACTCAAAACAGATTACAGACCTAAATGTAAAATGCAAAACTATAAAACTTTTTTAAAAAAGACAAAACAAAAACAGAAATAAGCCTTAATAAAGCAACAAGTATCATAGTAAGCTAACTTATAGCAAATAATTTTAAGTGAAGATGTTTATAATCAGAAAAGATTTTAAAGAACAATTGGCGTTGGTTGAGAACAAACTGTTCTCCAAGTTCATGTCCATTTTCATATAAGTTCTTGGAGGTAAGCTTGGCCAGGTTTTTTTTTTTTTAATCCTCACCCGAGGATATTTTTTCATTTATCTTCAGATAGAGTGGGAGGGAGGGAGGACGGGAGGGGGAGAGAGAAAGAGAGAAACATCAGTGTGAAAGAGACACATCCACTGGTTGTCTCCTGCACGACCCAGACCGGGGCCGGGGACTGAACCGTACTTGCCCTTGACTGAAATCGAACCCGAGACTGTTTGGTCCATGGTTTCTAACCGCTGAGCAAAACTGGCCAGGGCTGTCCAGCCATTTTTTTAAATTACCATTGAGCTAATTGTGTGGTTTGTGGATTATTTTTATACATTGTTCTACTTGTTAATCAATAAATAGGAGACATAAGAATTAGAGAAAATTGGTCAAATAGTGTATGTTCACAGGGAGCCAGAGAAACACTAAAACCAATCACCTTCTGTATCTTTTTTAAACCCATGTTTTCTACACTTCCTAGCTGTTACTAGGGATAAAAAAAATCAGAAATTCAGAGCTGAGTTTTATTCACAAATAGTAAGGCATTTGGACACCTACCCAGACCTGGGCAGCAGATCTGGCAAGTGTTAAAATTATTCTGAAGATACTATAAGGATTAAATTTCATACCAAAGAAATTTCATTCACTGTGCTAAACATCTCTAGTCAAAAAAATTGTTCAAAACCCGGGTCTGAATACATTCAATCAAGCTGTCAAAGGACAAAGATCTGTTGTCTCTTTTCTTTGCCTCAAGGAACTTGGACAGACAGCCACCAGACAGTCTGCTGAACTCCACGCGGCCTTCAGGAGTGCATTTCTCCAGGACAATCGCTTGACTACAAAATGAACTTAAACAAGTAGTTCGGTAACTTAAGACTCTCTGTGTTAGGATTTTACACCAAATTAGTGTGAGTCTGCGGCTGCTCCTTACCAGGACCACTCGCCAAAGATACAACCAATCAAAACCAGCCGTGCAATGATTTAATAAAATTATAGTTATTTAGAATACCAATTATGAAACAAGGTGAAATTACAGTGCCCAACGTTATTACATATATTAAAGCAAACAACATAATACATAGCTGGCTCTGTGGAATTAGAACTCTCTCTCAGAGTTTACAAAGCACATTACCCATACCAGACCTCTGCTGGGTTTAAGACCTGGCTACCTTTTATGGCCATAACCTAATTCATACTGTCTTAATCCAAATAAACAGATTATTAAAAGCAGATCATCACTACCCACTTCAAGACTTAGTATTAAGCTACAGTAATCAAGACAGTGTGGTACTGGCAAAAGAAAAGAAAAATCAATGCAACAGAATAGAGAGCCCAGAAATAAACCCCCATAAATATAGTTAACTGATCTTTGACAAAGAAGAAAAGGCAATACAATGAAGTAAAGATAGTCTCTTCAACAAATGGTGCCAGAACAACTGGTCACCCACACGCAAGAAAGAAAAAAATCTAAGCACAGAACTTACACTCTTCACAAAAATGAACTCAAAACGGATTACAGACCTAAATGTAAAATGCAAAACTACAAAACTGCAAGAAGATAGGGAAAAACCTAGATGATCTTGTATGTGGTGATAAATTTTTATTTTATTTTTTTCTTTATTTTAGAGAGAGAGAAAGGGAGAGGGAGAGAGAGATAGAAACATTGATGAGAGAGAACATTGATCAGATGCCTCCTGCATGCCCCCACTGGGGATTGGGTCCACAACCTGGGCATGTGCCCTGACTGGGAATCAGACCGGTGACCTCTTGGTGCATGGGTCGATGCTCAAACCCTGAACCCACCAGCCAGGGTGTGGCAGTAAAGTTTTAGATATAACACCAAAGGCACAATCCATGAAAAAAATAATCAATAAGCCGGACTTCAAAAACTTAAAAACTTTTGCTCTGTGAAAAACAATGTCAAGAGAATGAGAGACAAGCCATAGACTGGGAGAAAATATTTGCAAAGGATATATCGAATAAATGACAGTGATCTAAAATACAAAAAAAAAACAACTTCTTTAAACTCAAAAATACAAACACAACCCCATTAAAAACTTAACAGACACCTCACCAAAGAAGATAAACAGATGGTAAGTAAACATATGAAAAGATGCTCTACATCATATGCCCTGAAGGAAATATAAATGAAAGCAAGGAGTTAACACTACACATCTATTAAAATGGCCCAAATCCAGAACACTGACACCACCAATTGCTGACAAGGCTGTGGAACAACAGACACTTCCAACCATGGCTGGTGGGAATGCAAATGGTGCAGCCGCTCTGGAAGACAGTTTGGCAGTTTCTTATAAAACTAATCAACCTTCTCTTACTAGACAGAAGTGGTGCTCATTGCTATTTACCCAAAGGAGTTTTAAAACTTATGTACACACACACACACACACACACACACACAGCTTCATATGTGTATGTCGAGCAGTTTTATTCCTAACTGTCAAAACCTGGAAGCACCCAGGATATCCTTCAGTAGGAAAATGGATAAGGACATTGTGGTACGTCCAAACAATGGACCACTTTTCAAGGCAAGAAAGAAATCTGCTCTCGAGCCATGAAAAGACATGGAGGAAACATAAATGCTTATGACTAAATGAATTCAGCCCATTTGAAAAGGTTACATATGCCATGATTCCAGCTCTGTAACATCCACATTCTAGAAAAGGCAAAACCATGGAGACAGCAAAAAGATGGGTGATTGCCAATGACTGAAGGGGTGGAGAGGGTCGAAAAGGTGGAATGCAGAGGATTTTTAGGGCAGTAAAAATCCTCTTCATCCCATAACGATGAATACATGTGATTATACATGCGTCCAAAGTCAAAAAACGTACAACACTGACAATGACCGACAATGTAAACGATGACCTTTGGGTGATGATGTTAATGTGGGTTCATCAGGTGCACTCTGGTGGGTGACGCTGACAACAGGGGAGGCTCTGCATGTGTGGGGCAGAGGGCACACAGGAAGTCTCTGTACCTCCCCCTACGTTTTGCTCAGAGCCTTACCCTGCTCTGAAAGAATAGTCCTCATGCCCAGCCGGTGATTGAGCATTGACCCATGCACCAAGAGATCACTGGTTCGATTCCCAGTCAGGGCGCATGCCCAGGTTTTGGGCCCAATCCCTAGTGGGGGACATGCAGGAGGCGGCCAATCGATGTGCTCTCGTCGCTATTTCTATCTTTCTCTCCCTCTCACTTCCTCTCTTTCTAAAATCAATAAAAAAAAATATTTTTAAAAAAATAGTCTTCAATTTTAATTATCATAAAAAAAAACAAATAAAAATCTTTTAAAAACTCATTTAAAGGAATCTAGATCATCACTGTCCAATAGGACTTTCTGGGATGATAGAAATTCTATATATCTACACTTTCCAACCTAGTAGTCTCTAGGAATATGTGGCTGTTAACTTGAAATGCAGCTATTTTGACTGAGGAACTGAATTTTAGTTTTACTCAATGTTAGATTTCATTTTAAGTTTAACCTCCTCTTGCGGACAGTAACTCCCATATTGAACAACACAGCTCTAGAAGACTCACACAGTGGAAAACAAGTCATTGCCTGAGCCCTGGTTCAAATATCTGAAAGAGAAAAATCATTCTGCAACTAGAATTACACTTTAGTTTTAAGATCAAACATGTTATGGGTTTTCTGAGGCAGCTACTTTAGGAACCAAGGGGCATCAAGCTAAAAAAAAATTCCACATTCTAAAATATTGTGTCTGTAATTTAAAATATTTGAAAATTAAATAATGATTTTAAAATAAATTACAACATTTTTTCATACCATACTAAAATCTGAAAAGAAAAAAATGGCAGTGAATTATTACAAAAATGATTATCGGGTTGCTCCATGATTATTTTAGGAAGTAAAAGTCCAATTGAAAAAATATTCATTTCACACTATTGGTATTCCTCACCCCTAATTTTAAGAATAAGATGATAGAATAGGCCTGTGTCTAGCACTTTGCAATTTGCATTCTTGTGCCTTGATAGACATAACAGTGAGTTGATTTTGTCAGGTGTAAACAGTGTTTTCACACTTCCAAGAGAAGTGTGCCTTCATTATTATTCAACATTTAATTAAGTCATAACACCAGAAAAGATCTGGTAGTGAGTTTCAGCACACACACTCTACACAGATAACCACAGAAAGAGCTAATCCCGAGCCTGTAAGTCATACTCCGGCAGAGTATCTGGTATTGATAGACATGAGCCCAGTGGAAACAATCCAGGATCAGAGCTCAAATACAATTAGACACAACTGGATCTATGGGGCCACATCTCCTCAACCTCGGTTTTCCTACCTGAAAAACAGGAATGATAATACTGACAACATTAAGGCATCCTGGGTGGAAGGCCCTGCACACAGAAAGCAAACAATAAATGTGTACTGATTTAGTCATATTATGATAATAACATTGTCTTTGGCTACTTTAAATTACGAAAGCTGTGGGACAGTTACCACCTGGTTCCAACTCAGTCTTGGCCATGTCAGGACAGGGAGAATCCTATCATCCAGGTTTTGGGTTTTTTAACTTCTCATCATATAGATGGAGGAGCCCCTTTCATGCATCTTGTTCATTTCCTGATGTTCTAGACACTGCTGTCTCGAACACAGAGCAAAGAAAATAAGCCCTTCATTCCAACAGTCTTTCCAATGCTTCTAAGCATCTGTTTCGATGTCCTCAGATGTTGCCAGACACTGGGTGCTCTTTTGGAGGAGAGATTAATGAGGCCAGAAGTGGACACAACGCCCTAGATTCTGAAAAACGTTAAGCTGAAGAGATCTTGGAGACCATCTCGTCTCATCTTCTAATTTTGTTTTTTGGAACACAGACCCCAGGAGAGATAACTGCTTGGCTCAGATATCAAAGATATTCTGCTCCCCTGCTCTTCCCACCATACAACGTTGCATCAGAAGTTGACATCAGTTTTACTTAGTGCTCAGAGGTCCTATGAACCTGTGTCTACTCACTGGGCCTTCTACAGTGATGACAGCAATAATTAAATTATAGCAAATGATCGTGTGTATCCATAAAATGAATATTAATCATTGTTATTACTAAGGTTATACTTAACCTTTTTAAACCTTTTTTGAATATAGTTTTTTTTCCTTAGGATGTAAGTGAATGTCCTAAGTCAACTATTTGTATGAAAACATGGAAGAATGTATATACTTTTGTAAAAAACACACAACAAAGACAGAAGAATATATAACCTGCTGGATGTTAAAAGACAAATTCAAAGGCTGAGACAGTATTGCTTTGGTTTCTTAACAAATTGTTGAGAAATCACACATAGGTCCCTCTCCACTTAGGTTCAATAGAAACCTAAAATCATATGGACCTGTGGTAACGTCTGTTCCTTCCACTAAACAAGCTGGCTCCCAAGAAAACATAGAAGGAAAAAACAAAAAACAAAAATCAATCATTTTCTTACTTGTAAACATCTCTAGTGAAATAGTTTAAGGGACTATCATCCCTTAAACCAGTGGCTAAAATCCATTTCAGGTGTCATCAATGTGTCAGTGTCGCCCGTGACCTGATCCAGTGCCACCCATTCACCCTCTGACGTGGAAATGAGAACGGAATACAGTTTTGCACAGAGAAGGAATCCAGGGGTGTCTGTGTCAGTGCCCGACAGGCTTTGCGTCTTCCCCTGTCTTCACTGTGCCTTCTCCATGGCAGCAGGTTCCAAAGTATTCAGATCACATTAGGGATCTCATTCTCCTTTTCTGATCTCCACTCCCAAGTTTCAAATACGGACCCCTCGGGCCACCATTCCTGGGGAGCGGAAAGAACTCTGGCTCTCCAACCAGACCGACCTTTGGAACTAGACTCCCTCAAAGGGTAGCTGAACAAATGTGTTTGCCCTTGTAAAATATGTTTCATGTCGTAGAATAAGTGGAAAATTAAATGAGATAATAGATGTAAAACACACAGCACACTATGTGAAAGACAGCGCCCAGGAAAACGACAAATATACTTATCATCAGCAGCAACAACTGAGAACAGTTATAATATTGACATCTTTTTTTAAGGAAGAAAATCAAATTCCTTTCCTCAAGAGGCTTTCAAGCCAAGTCGGGAGGCCCCACATTCTCACAGCGAGCTGAGTGGCACTGTGAGAGAAAGAAGCCGCCACCAAATGAAGGGGACAGCGAGCAGACGGAGAAGTTCAAGGGCAGGGAGGGTTAAGTTAACTGGGAGAGTTGGACATGCTCCCTCAGGCATCGGGACATGAACTGTGCGCTGAAATACAACTCAGTCTTGAAATGCACAGGAGTGGGAGAGTCGCTCCGGACACAGGTGTGAGGAAGCTAAGAGTCCCGTGCACTCACACCTGGTGGGCCAGGGCACAGCAGGGAGAGAGAGATGCTTAGCAATCACGACGGGAAACTAGGTGGAGTCCAGATTGGGCAAGCCTTGAACATCAGGCTGAGAAGTTCAAGGTTATCCTCCAGAAGACGGGGAAGCACTGAACGTCTCTCCGCAGCAGAGACAAGTATCCGCTGGTGGACTCGGGAGAGTCAGAGGCGGGGAAATGAGAACGTGGGGGTAGGCGGAGAGAGTTCATGATGACAAGGTGACCAGAGTTTTCCCCCACACTATGGGCTGGGTCAGTGTGTGCTTGTCCACTCTGATTTCATACACTTGAGTTGAAATGGGGTGGCCTCACACAGGGTACAAATCACTGAAGGGGGGAAATGACAGACTGGTGCTACAGGCCTAGGGTTACACAGACAGCGAGTGAGGCTGGGGAGAAGCAGAGGCGAGGAGGAGGCCAAGCCTTTGGCAAGAGTGAGTCTGTGGTCCCTGAAGGCAGGGTTAAGGAGCCTTATAGGATTGTGAATAAGGATTTAGGTCCTGGTAGCAGACAAGGCAGGTGGAGTCTTGGGCAGGCCTGAGGGCAAGGCTGAAGGAAGCTCAAGGGCAGGAACGGGGCAGCCATAAGAACATTTACTTGATCCAACCAAGGAAAAACTTAATTTTAAGGAGTTACTCAGGTCTTTCTTTACCCTAACTACCTCTGTGGTGATTCTTCCAGGGATAAAACACAAAGGCCCATCAAGGTAGACACATAGTAAGAAAGAATGTGCTATATGTCTGGAAAAGAAAGAAATCACTGTTGGAAGAAATGAAGGCAGAGAGGGTGGTACAAGATGAGCACCGTTCCGCGCCAGGCACTGTGCTTGGCACCTGGCATTTATTATCTCCTTAACCTTCAAAATAACTCTTCCAGCTGCTACTGTTAGGAGGAAATGGGCTCGCCAAAGTTGTAACGTAAGCTGCCCAAGAAGAATAGATAATAATGGTCACATCCGACGCCAGGGTCCAGGGAAGTTTGGAACTAGGAGCTTGCAAAGCAGTTTGGTGAAAAGACAGAGAAACGGCCAAGCCTGCAGGTGTGAGTGATTAGACCTGCATTGAGGGACAGTGGCAGGAGTGGGAGAAAGGCACACACATGACGACCCTGCACAGCAGCAGTGACCAGGACATGGTGGGCAGTGATGGGGAGGGCGACCAGCCTGGGACAGCGCTTCTAACACTTCCAGAAACACAGGACTCCCAGGCAAGTCTGGGTTTCAGCCAAAGACAATGAACTGCTTTTAGATGTGTTGAGCTGATGGGGGGTCGGGGGGCAGGGAACAGCTGGGTAAAGAAATCCTGACAGGTGGGTGGGAATAAGAAACCAAAGTCCAGAAGAAAGGCTGAGCCCTCAGATGTGGCTTTGGAATCACTGGGCCATAGGGCACTTCGGCAGCATTTCTCGGGTTTTCTATGTGGGAGAGCACTGTCTATATTGGCTACAAGAGCAGACTGACATCCAGCCAACCTTCAGAAAACATGCAAGAATTCTCTCTGCCACCCACCAACATGACTAGCCCCAGAAACACACACACACACACATTAGGTTTTTACGTTAATGGCCTTACTACACAGACAAACTCAAAGCAAAATGGCATGTTATTGAGATTCAAATGGGCCACGTTAAAATGCTATGAAATCACGTGGGCTTTGACTCTGTAATGTTATTCAATTGATGTCATTAACACAGAGGATTCAGTCTTGTAATTATTCCCTTATAAGTCCTGCTGTCTGTCTGAGAAAATGAAGAGCGCTCATTTATGTCCCAAAGCAACGTATTTGGGGGAACATTAGAGGGGTTAAAGACAGCACCAAACAAGTGTCGGGGTGCACGTGGGGAGGAGAAAAAGGTGCAGGTCCAGGATGAATAGTGCCCGACCCGGCCACCTGCGCCCCGCCCCCACGGCCTGCAGTCTGGCTGACACAGGGGTGAAGACAGATCCTTTCTCTCTTCCTCGGCGTGCCAGCCCCGCTCAACACTCTAACACTTCATTAACATGCTAATGCGTGATGATTACTGTGTGCAATACCACTGTATATGATTTTCCAAGCCTCTATCAGCCACGGCTAGAATGCAAGGACCCATGGCTAACTCCCCGTTATGAAAAAGAAAACAATATATGGCTCAAAAGGCATTTTCTGCTGTTGCAGGCACAGGGCTTCTGCAGTTCCACTGTTCTTCCTGTGAGCATCGGCGAGAAAGGAAGCTGATTTCTCTGGGTACAGAGCAAACCGTAACATGAATTCTACCAGGAGGGAAAAATACCCGAAATGCCAAGAGGTCAGAGATAGATGGCTATTATGGGCATGGGTTGTTGGCAAAAGTAATGAACAAGGAATTAGAAATCCTGATTCCAATTTGAGGTTCTCCCACTGTCTCACTCTGTAATCTTGGGTGAGTCATTTACTCACTGGGGGCTAGTTTTCTTATTTATAGTATGTTGGGGTAACTATGATTATCTTTGAAATTTCTTCTTGCACAAATCACCCGTGATCAAAGGATATTATTAATGTAACAACTGCTAACCCCTCAATTTCTATAACTATTTTAGAGTCATTTTATAGATTATTTGTAATATTCATTTTCATCTTCTATTGGCTCCAAGTGTTAACAGCAATACCTGTATCCCTATGGAGAATACTTTGAACTGTAATAGGGATCATAGGAGAAGCTAGAATGAATGGGGACAGTGAAATCTCTTGCATGGGACAACTTACTAAAAAGATGTTAGTTCTTCTGTTTTAACTTATAAATTCAAATGCAATCCAAATTAAAATTTCAGCTGTATTTTGAGGAATTTAATAGGTTTTACAAAATTCATGTGGAAAGATAAAGTTCACACATACCTTTGAAAATGAAAACCAAGAAGGACTTGCTTTGCTTAGATATTAATACAAGGAAGCTTTATTAAGAAAACAGCACAGCCCTGGCCAGTTTGGCTCAGCAGTTGGAGGGTCACCCCGCGATTCAGAGAGGCCTGGGTTCGGTTCCCACTAAGGGCATGTACCTCGGTTGCAGTTTGTCCCCGGCCCCAGTTGGGGTTGTGTGGGTGGCAGCCACTCGATGTGTCTCTCTCACGTCGATGTTTCCCTCTCTTTCTCTTCCTCCCTCTCTCCCTCCCGCTCTATCTGAAGATAAATGCAAAAATGTCCTCGGGTGAGGGTAAAAAAATTTAATTTAATTTAATTTAATTTAAAAAAAAAGAAAAACAGCCAAACAGTGGTTAAAGAATAAAGAGAGAAATGGAACACAAATGTGGTAAAACTTGTCAAGGAAACAAAACACCAGCTGGAAACACAGAACTGGATGGTACCTACACTATCTATCAGATGGACTCCAGACAGAGTGAGGACCTACACATAAAAGATGTAAATGTAATAAATTATAAAAGGTAAATTTTATAACAGAGGAACAGAAAATAGTTTATTTCACAAAGCTTCCAAAATAAAATATTGATAAACTGAATTAGATAAAAATTAAGATTTCTGTTCACACACACAGAAAAACCAAAATGGACAAAGTTAACAGGAAAAAGATGACAGGCTGACAGAATACCTGCCCAAAGCCAGCTGAGGACTACCTGAAATACACAAAAAACTTCTGGAACCAATAGAAAAATAAGAAAAACTTCTAGTGGACAAATATGCAATGAATTTGAAGAGGAGTTTACAGAAGGGAAAAATCCAAAAGACAGTGAACATATAAAAAGGCTGATCAGGACAAAAAAATGGCGGCGGAGTAAATGGAAGCTAAACTGACCATCTCCCAGGATCAAACTGGATTTACAATGAAAATAAAGACAAATCATCAGGAAGGGGCAACCGAAAGGCAGCTTGGAGGACAAAATAACCAGGGACACTGACTCAATCCTGGTAGGCTTGTGAGGACGTGAGAGGGGGCCGGTAGCCCATGGTCTGCAGTGGCCTGGGCTGGGGCCAGTGGCCTCAGCTGGAATCTGTGCCCTTGGCTGGGTCCTGTGGCCCCAGGTGGGACCAGCAGCTGCCTTGGCTGGATGCTACGCCCTCAGGTTAAAGTCCCAGGCGGCTCCAAGATGCAGAGTTCGGACAGAGACTAAATTGGCAGCAGCACTCACCTTGGGCTCCGGCAGGGGGAAGGCAGACTGGACTGGAACTGTGTGGGGACACTCAGGATTTGGAGGGTGCTCAGAGCTTTTGCTGAGTGCAGCCACGCAGGACAGTGGGCATTTTACTCCTTCCCAGGGCCCTGGGGAGAGGCGGCAGCCCCTGCCTCGGAGATCCAACCCCACCCGCGGTGGCCATTGAAATGCTAATTGAGGCCCATTAACCACCAGCATCTGCCCCACCCTTGGGAAATCCTCTTACACTGACCACCTGAGGGAGTTTTTCAGTCAACTCAGAAACCAAGGTTCTTCAAAGGACCCCTACTAATAGCCTCCAAACAAAAAAGCTAGAGGATAACTACCATTCCCTGGGCTAGCAACTCTAACGAGGAAAGTAAGACTTGACAGTGGTGTATAAAGTGGGTCCTCCCCACCTCATCCAAACCCAGGAGAGGGAGCCACAAACAGCAGAACACCAACACCAACAGAGAAAATTTGGCAGACACCAAAGCCCACTGTGATAGCAAAAATGGGGAAACACAGAAACAGAAGCCAAATGAAAGAACAAGAGACCTCTACCGAAGATGAGATATATGAGGTGCAATTAAGCAAGTTAACAGAACTAGAATTCAGAGCCATGACCTTGAAGAAGCTCAACAGCATGTGTAAGGACATGAGAACCATGAGTAAAGACATAGAAATGTTGAAAATCACAGTTGGAAATTAATAACCAACAGGAAGAAATGAAGAATGACATATCAGAAATGAAAAACACATTGGAAGGTCTAAAAAGCAGAGTAGAGGAAACTGAGGACCGGATCAGTGAATTAGAAGACAGGATACAAAAAATCAACCAATCAGAAAACCAAAAGGAAAAAACGATTAAAAAACAGGAAGACAGCTTAAGAGAACTGTAGGACAACTGGAAACGTAATAATATTTGCATCATAAGAGTCCCCGAAGAAGAAGAAAATGAGCAAGGATTAGAGAATATATTCAAAGAAATGGTGACAGAAAACTTCCCTAATTTGGTGAAGGAAGAAGGCATTCAAGTTCAAGAAGCACAGAGAGCCCCAAGTAAGAAGAACCCAAACAGGCCCACACCAAGACACATAGTAATCAAACTGCCAAAAATTAAAGACAAAGAGAGAATCCTAAAAGCAGCAAAAGATAAGCAACAGGTTACCTGCAAAAGAAACCCCATAAGGATCTCAGCTGACTTCTCACAAGAAACACTTCAGGCCAGAAGGGAATGGCATAAGGTAATCAAGGTCATGAAAAACAAGGATCTGAATCCAAGACTACTATACCCAGCAAGGCTATCATTCAAAATAGAAGGTCAAATAAAGAGCTTCCCAGACAAAAAAAAAAAAGGCTAAGGGAATACATTAGCACCAAAAAAGCACTGCAAGAAGTGTTGAAAGGACTGCTGTAATTAGCAGGAGAAATGGGAAGAAAAATAGAACCACACTAAACAAAAACGGCAATAAATAAGTACATATCAATAATCATCTTAAATGTAAATGGATTGAATGCTCCCACAAAAAGACACAGAGTAGCTGATTGGATAAGAAAGCATGCCTCATTTATATGTTGTTTACAAGAGACCCACCTCACAACAAGACTCACATAGGTTAAAAGTGAAGGGATGGAAAAAAATCTACCAAGCAAATGGAAAGCAAAAAACAGCTGGAGTAGCAATACTCATATCTGATAAAATAGATTTCAAAATGAAGGCCATAACTAGAGACAAAGAAGGCCACTACATAATATAGAAAGGATCTATCCAACAGGAAGATATAACCTTGGTAAACATATATGCACCCAATATAGGAGCACCAAAATATATTACAAATCTTCTGGAGGACTTCAAAGGAGAAATCGATAGCAATACAATCATAGCAGGGGACTTCAACACCTCACTGACATCACTGGATAGATCCTCTAGACAAAAAATTAGCAAGGAAACAGAGACTCTAAATGAAGCACTAAACCAAATAGATTTAATAGATATCTACAGAGAATTACACCCCAAAACTACAGAATTCAAATTCTTCTCAAGTGCACATGGGACATTCTCAAAGACAGACCACATGTTAGGGCACAAACTAAGTCTCTACAAGTTCAAGAAGATTGAAATTATATTAAGCATCTTCTCAGATCACAATGGCATGAAACCAATTGCAAGAAGAACATACAAAGACATTTGAACACATGGGGGCTAAATAGCACGTTATTAAACAATGAATGGGTTACCGAGATCAACGAAGAAATTAAAAACTTCCTGAAAACCAAAGAAAATGAACACATAACAACACAAAATCTATGAGATGCAGCAAAAGCAGTTCTGAGAGGGAAGTTCATAGCACTACAGGCCTACCTCAAAAAACAAGAAAAATCTCTAATAGACTATCTAACCTCACAACTTAAAGAATTAGAAAGCAAACAAAAAGAAAACCCCAGCCCTGGCCAGTTTGGCTCAGCGGTTAGAGCGCCGGCCTGCGGTCCGGAGAGACCCGGGTTCGGTTCCCGCTAAGGGCCCGTACTTCGGTTGCAGTTTGTCCCCGGCCCTGGTTGGTCGTGCGGGTGGCAGCCACTCGATGTGTCCCTTCACATCGATGTTTCTCTCTCTCTCCCTTCCTCTCTCTCCCTCCCACTGTATCTGTACAAAAAATGGAAAAATATCCTCGGGTGAGGATAAAAAAAAAAAAAAAGAATACCCCAGAGCAAGTAGAAGGAAGGAAATAGTAAAGATCAGAGCAGAAATAAATGACATAGAGACCAAAAAAACAATTCAAAGGATCAATGAAACAAAGAGCTGGTTTTTCGAAAAGATAAACAAGATTGATGGACCCTTAGCTAGACTCACCAAGAAACAAAGAGAGAGAACCCAAATACACAAAATCAGAAATGAAAGAGAAGTAACAATTGACACCACAGAAATACAAAAGATCGCTAACAACTACTATGAACAATTATATGGCAACAAATTCGACAATCTAAGCAAAATGGACCAATTTCTAGAAACACATAGTCTCCCAAAACTGGACCGGGAAGAGATAGAAAACTTGAACAGACCAACAACAACAGAAGAAATTGAAGATGTAATCAAGACTCTCCCAGCAAACAAAAGCCTAGGCCCGGATGGCTTCACGGGGGAGTTTTACTGAACATTCAAAGAAGAACTAACACCCATTCTCCTCAAACTGTTTCAAAAAATTCAAGAAGAAGGAAGACTTCCAAACTCGTTTTATGAAGCCAGCATAATTCTAATTCCAAAACCAGAAAATGACACTACAAAAAAGAAAACCACAGGGCAATATCCCTGATGAACATAGATGCCAAAATCCTGTACAAAATACTAGCAACTCGGATCCAGCAATACACCAAAAACATTATCCACCATGACTAAGTGGAATTCATCCCAGGCAAGCAAGGCTGGTACAATATTCGCAAATCAATAAATGTGATACACCACATAAATAAAGTGAAGAATAGAAAACACATGATCATATCAATAGATGCCAAAAAAACCTTTGACAAAATCCAGCATCCATTTCTGATACAAACGCTCAGCAATGTGGGAATAGAGGGATCAGATCTCAGCATAATAAAGGCCATATATGAAAGACCTACAGCCAACATCATACTCAATGGGCAAAACTAAAAGCATTTTCCTTAAGAACAGGAACAAGGCAAGGATGCCCACTCTCACCACTCTTATTTAACATAGTACTGGAAGTCTTAGCCACAGCAATCAGACAGGAAGAAAAAATAAAAGGGATCCAAATTGGAAAGGAGGAAGTGAAACTGTCATTATTTGCAGATGACATGATACTATACGTAGAAAACCCCAAAGAATCCATCAAAAATTTACTAGACTTAATAAATAAATTTGGCAAAGTAGCAGGATACAAAATTAACATTAAGAAATCGATGGCATTCTTATACACCAAGGATGAACTCACAGAAATAGAAACTAAGAAAACAATCCCATTTACCATTGCAGCAAAAAAATTAAGATACCTAGGAATAAACTTAACCAAAGAAATAAAGGACCTATTCGCAGAAAACTACACATCATTGAAAAAAGAAATAGAGGAAGATATTGAAAAGTGGAAGCACATACCCTGTTCATGGATTGGAAGAATTAACATCATTAAAATGTCCATATTACCCAAAGCATCTATAGATTCAAAGCAATCCCCATCAAAATACCAATGGCATACTTCACAGAATTAGAACAAGTACTTCAAACGTTCATATGGAACCAAAAAAGACCTCGAATAGCCACAGCAATCTTGAAAATGAAGAACAAAGTTGGAGGGATCACATTACCAGATTTCAGGTTATACTACAAAGCCACTGTAATCAAAACAGCCTGGTACTGGCACAAGAACAGGCATATAACCAGTGGAACAGAACAGAGAACCCAGAAATGGACCCAAGGCAATATGCTCAATTAATATTTGATAAAGGTGGCAAGAGCATACAGTGGAGTAAAGAGAGCCTCTTTAATAAATGGTGCTGGGAAAATTGGACAGCTACATGCAGAAAAATGAAACTAGACCATCAACTTACACCCTACACAAGAATAAACTCAAAATGGATAAAAGACTTAAATGTGACTCATGAATCCATAAAAGTCCTAGAAGAAACTGTAGGCAACAAACACCCATTCTCCTCAAACTGTTTCAAAAATTTCAGATACCATATGCAGCTGAATTTTCACTGACACATCACCTAAAGTAATAGAAACAAAGGAGAAAATGAACAAATGGGACTACATCAAACTCAAAAGCTTCTGCACAGCGAAAGATACGATCATCAAAACGGAAAGGCTACCCACTGTATGGGAGAGCATAATTGCCAATGATATATTAGATAAGGAGTTAATTTCCAATATATATAGAGTGCTCATACAACTCCATAAAAGGAAGACAATGAACCCAATTAAAAAATAGGCCAAGGAACTAAATAGACACCTCTCCAAACAGGACATACAGATGGCTAAGGGACATATGAAGAAATGCTCAACAGCACTAATCATCAGAGAGTTGCACATTAAAACAACAATGAGGTATCACCTCACACCTGTCAGAATAGCTGCCATCAACAAATCATCAAACAACAAGTGTTGGCGAGGGTGTGGAGAAAAGGGGACTCTAGTACACTGCTGGTAGGAATGCAGACTGGTGCAACCACTATGGAAAACACTATGGTGTTACCTCAAAAAATTAAAAATTGAACTTCCATTTGACCCAGTGATCCCACTTCTAGGAATATACCCTAAGAAGCCTGAAACACCAATCAGAAAGAATATATGTACCCCTATGTTTGTAGCAGCACTATTTACAATATCTAAGATCTGGAAACAGCCCAAGTGTCCATCAGTACACGAATGGATAAAAAAGCAGTGGTACATATACACAATGGAGTACTACGCAGCTATAAGAAAGAAAGATCTCTTATCCTTTGAGACTACATGGAGGGACCTGGAAAGTATCATCCTAAGTGAAGCAAGCCAAACAGAGAAAGACAAGTATCATATGATCTCACTTATTTGTGGAATATAATGAACATAACAGTCTGAGGAATGGGGTAGTCCCAGAGATGTGGAAGTGGGGTACAGACTGACAATCCCCAGAAAAGGGGGTGGTGGGGGCGAGATAAACCACAGAACTTATATGCATGTATGCATGAACAATGGACATGCACAACAAAGCTGGGGACAGGGCAGGGAGGGAGGGAGAGGGGGGAATCAGTGCGGGGAAATGGAGAAATATCTGTAACAAAAATTAATAAATAAAATACTTAAGCCAAAAATAAAAAATAAAAATGCTGATCAAATTTATTGGTAGGAAAAAAGCAAACTAAAATAAAAACATATTATTTCATATCCATTGGACAGAAATGAGAAAAATTAGAAAACTTAATGCTAAGTATTGGCAAGAGTGTGGCTATATAAACACGCCTACTGTCGGCGGGGTACGGGGTGGACAGGTGATTACGTAATCTGACAATACCTGTGAAATTACACTGTTCACGGTATCTGAGTGGTATACATCTGCCCTATGGCCCACCACCCGCTGTTAGTCTAGATCCTAATAAATGTCCTTTGGTATTTTCCAGTAGGGGGCATGTCTGAGCCTGTGCACAGCACCCTTGCTCGAGGTGAGATCACATGGAAGCCCACCCATGGCAGAGAATAGAAGTAAATTGTGTTCTAAGCACAGTGTAACAATCCATGAGCAGCTGCATGCAATGGAATAGATGCATACAGCAATATTTATAGGCCTCAAAATATAATCCTGAGTGAGGAAAATAAAAAACAAAATAGGATATATAACACACTTACATAAATTAAAATGAAGGTACAATAAATCCAAAATATGAAACTGTGTATTTTATAAGAACATATTCACTGACCATATACTTTGAAAATTAGGTTCCTGAATGAACAGAATTGTGGGTAAACGGGAGTGTCTGAATGCCAACATACATGCATGCCCAAACACAAGCAGGGCCCTATGAAAAGGTATGTTTATATGTTCATGTTCATATATAACAGCAAACAGAAGTTTTACAAAACAACACATGCTTATTACATGCAAAGCACTCTGCTTATATTTTCTATTTCCTTTTTTTTTTTTTCATGCTGATCTCTATTTATAAAGGTGATTGTATAACCTACTGATGGGTTACAACTTTCAATTTTAAAACACTGATCTAGGCAATAATAAGGGCATTATAGTGAGTTCCTGGAGTAATCACAGTGTCATGCACTCATTAAAAATTCAAGCACATCAAGGAGAACTGAGAAAAAGCCCCTCTGTGCTGCCTTCGCCCAGAGACACATCCACAGGGAATTCCCACTAGTCAGAGGCTGTTCCTCTTCACGTGATCCCGCCCGGAGCTGCGCTTCTGGAGAGTGAACTTTTCACCCCTCCTCAGCCCGGGCTTGTCGGACTCGGGCCAACACTGAAGCAGGAAACGATATGCCACTTGCTAAAGCACAAAGAGATATTTTAAAACATAAAGGAACATTTTCAAACATTCCTTAAGGACATTTGAATAAGATGTAGATATAAGAAAATACGGTTCCTGTCTTGAAAATGGAAAGTTGGAAAATATGAAGAGGGTAGAAGTTCTAAGGAAGAAAATAATAAAACGGAGAAGTGGGCAACAGGAGCGGATTGCCCGGGCCTGGAGGGAGCAGGAGGCGAGGTCAGAGCAGGGGGAAGCTACAGAAGAGACCAGGAAAGCCCACTGACTCATCCCCATCTGCAGCTCAATAAATAACAGTTAAACAAAACCAAAAACTTCTATTCCAAATCAACTGAAAACTGTCTTTGGAGGGCAGCTTTAGGTCCTTATACCAGAAGCTCTTATCAGAAAACACATTATTGGACCAATACAGAAAGTAGTCATTTTTAAAGTACTGAAACAGAGTTAGGTACTTCTGGACTAAATGAAGTGAAAAAGTACCATCAAGGGCGGGCACTGAACTTTGACCTTTACAGCTATGCCCAAGCAGAGAGATGAGAATGTGCAGATAGGCTTAGAGACAGAACACCGTCCCCTCTCTTATCCAGGCAGCTGCGGTCTAACCCCCACCCCTCTGCTGGGAGCAGTGTTCCCTGGGGGCCACTTCTGTGAAGGGCTAACCAAGCTGGTGGCAGGAGCCTGGGTTTGCAGTAGGCTTCTCTACTAGGCTATAGTCAACCACTTATAAATACAATTAGCTTAGGTGTCATCTAAAATAAAATAAAATAAAAATTACTAGGTTACATAGAATCCATATAACCAAAGGCACCTGGAGAAGAAATATAATGAGAGGAATGACTTCTGGACTCTCAGGTAGGAAAAGGTAGAGAGAGACAAGCTGGTTGTACAGGTAAGGGGGGGTGGCGGGGAGGAAAGACAATAGGCTATATAGCAGGTACATTAAAAAGAAATGAACACCGCCCGGTTGGGATGGCTCAGTGGTTGAGCACTGACCCATGCACCAAGAGGTCACCAGTTCGATTTCCAGTCAGGGGACATGCCCAGGTTACAGGCTTGAACCCCAGTGGGGGGCGTGCAGGAAGCAGCCAATCGATGTTTCTCTGTCATTGTTGTTTCTATCTCTCCCTCTCCCTTTCTCTCTCTTTAAAAATCAATAAAAAAAATTTTAAAAAAAGAGATGAACACAGAGGAACCATGAAGTTGTTTTAGTATATTACCAGTTACTGGTCCTTTAACTCACAGGTATTGAGAAAGTGCAAAAGTGCACTTACCATGTTAGAGATGATGACCAGCTACTTTCCACTGTGATGAAAACATAGCAAAAGAACAGTAATAATGAAAACTAGCATTTATTGAAAAGGCTCGTTAGCACACACACTTGCCAGTTCTGACAACAATTATGCAAGGCCAACAATAACCTCTTACAGACGAAGAGACAGACCATCACAGGTGTTAAAAAAAAGTCCTCAGGGTCACACAGGAAGAAGGAAGTGGCAGAGCCAAGACTCAACCCATGGCATCATCACTTCAACATGTCTTTACGTTAAGTGTACTGATTCTCAAAACGTATATTTAATTGCAGATCAATTAAGTGAGAACTAAAGAATTTCTTCCATTTAAAAAGAGTAGAATGGGTTAAGTTCTAGAAATTTTCTAGTTTTGATTTTACTACAGTTATTCAAGATACTATCATAGGGGAAGCTAAGTGGAAACGCTATTATTTTTGCCCTTTCTTGTGATCTAAACTTATTTTTAAATAAATGTTTAAACAATAATGGAAATGAACTTTTTGGAAGGATACTTCACTCTTTTACCTTTGGAGATATATTTTATATATATATATTTTATATATATATATATGTATGTATATATATATACACACACACACACACACACTTCATATATTCCATATATAAATATTTGAGATACATAGCAAATAAATATATATTTCTTCTGAAAATATATAGATATAATTATGTATTTTTAAAAGGTTAATTCTCATTTGTCTTCAGTGACTTAAACGGCACAAGAAATAAAATAATGGCTCCTTTCTACTCCCTTTCAAATTTAATAAACTTTCATTAAATACATATTACTAAATGGTACTGTAGTAATATTTTGCCTGTACAAGTTTATCTCCTGCAATTCTCGAGGTTTTTCCTTTTTTTTTTCTATGTCCACTATGTCTATATACGGGAACCAGGAAAACAGAGCTACCATTTATATCTAAATTGAACATCATGAGAATAAAATATCCAGCTGATATTAAAAAGATTTTTTGATAAGAAAATTTACTTTTTTCTTTTCTAAGAATTACTGAGCCACTTTTTTCCTCCAGTAAATAAGAAAATTTTGAAACAGCTACCATTTGTTGAGTGACTTCTCTGTGACATTAAATTCATTTACTATCCCATCTCTATAAAGTAAAAATTAATATGCCCATTTTATACATTAGGAAAACTAGACAGATTAATTTGCAGAAGTCATAAACTATTCAGGGATAAAATGTGGACACAAACTTAGATCTGTATGACACTAAAGGTATTACCCCTTTTTGCTATCTTTGCCCCTCCACACTTTCATTATTATGCTTAAAATGCATCCACTGTGCTATTTACTAACTGCCCTGTTAACAGCAAAATGTCTATTCTACGTACATTTAGACTTTTTTTTTAAAGCCCCAATCTTCATTCCTGGCTCCTATTTGAAGTTAAAGTTTATTACTAAAGCTGAAGAAAAGTCTTTTAAGTATGAAAGAAATGCAAGTGGTATTCCAAGTAACAATATGTGTGTGCTCGAGTGGGAAACATGAGAAGAGCATCTGCCAAATTCATTTTGGCCTCATCTGATACTATCTCACTGATCTAGGGCCAACTTACATTTGTTTCTCTCTCTCTCTTTCCCTCCTCCATTTCCTCTTCATTCCAGAAGCATACAAAAATCATAGCAAAGAAGCTGGATAGAGTTTCCAAGAATACACTGAAAACACTATCAAATAAAGGAATGGTTATCTAGGCCAACGATAACCTCATTTTAACTAAGAATAACCTAATACACTGAAATAAAACAAATCTTTATGGGATTTTAAACAACTAGAAACGAAATCATTTAAATATTGATTTTAGAGAAATAGATTTTCGGAGAGAAATTCTCAAAAGAACTAATTTAATGTCTTTTAATTTGTACTTATGCACAGGGCTTTATAATTTAGTATGAGTCAACCTTCAAATTGAACTTTTTAATTCAAACTTTTTTAAAGTCTTTAATTATGTTTAATCCTACTTCCAGCTGTTAACCCCAGCTCTGATCCCTATCTGTTCAACTTTGATGCTAATGAATCTCAGATTTCTAATACTTGTAACTAAGCATTAGTTTTGAAGGTCTAGAAATTTATGACACTCTCCTTCACATCTCTCTACAGTTGCAATTGTTTTAGTCTAGTATGTGTAACTGGTAGTATTTTCTTTAAAGGACAGTCAGTTCTCAATTAATTATGCTTTTCAAAATGGTCAAGTAAAAATGGCCAGTAGGTTTATATTTTTTTAAGCTACCTAGGTGTTTTCCCCTTATGAAGATATTGCATGCTATCCTCAGTACTTTCCTTCCAACTTCTTGGTAAATTAAGGAACTATACGATATTAGCACAATAGTATAGAAGAAATACCTTTCTAGATAACCAAACATACAGGGTAAAAATATCCTGTCTTCTCTCCAAACTACTAAATATCAGCTAACAAATACAGGGATAGCAATGAATATTTCCATTTGCCACACCCACCCCATCAAAGATAAGACTAAAAAACTGTGTCGGATACATGTTACTCCTGGGATATGCAATAATATTTTAGAATTCTCCCTACCACGTTCATATGTAATGGAGAAGATAAAGTTAACAGATAATTATAATTCCATACGATGAGGATACAGGATAAGTATGGGGTGATATGGAAATACATAGGAGAGATTGTCAACACCCCCTGAAGAAGGGAGAAGTTAGGAGTGTTCAGAAAAGTTTCCTAAAGGAAGAGATATCCAAAAGTAACTAAGAGGTAAGTATCCACTTTGTATCTGCTAAGATTGCTTCAATAAAAACGACTGACACGCCCTGGCCAGTTTGGCTCAGCGGTTAGAGTATCGGCCTGCGGTCCGGAGAGACCCGGGTTCGGTTCCCGCTAAGGGCATGTACCTTGGCTGCAGTTTGTCCCCGGCCCTGGTTGGTCGTGCGAGTGGCAGCCACTCGATGTGTCCCTTTCACATCGATGTTTCCCTCTCTCTCTCTTCCTCTCTCTCCCTCCCACTCTGTCTGTACAAAAAATGGAAAAATGTCCTCGGGTGAGGACAATAAAAAAAAAAAAAACGACTGACAGTAACAGTTGTTGGAGATGTGGAAAACTGGAACACCCATAGTTCACTAGTGGGAATGTAAAATGGATCAGCCACTTTGGAAATTAACTGGACAGTTCCTTCAAAATGTTAACCATAGAACTACTCTGTGATGCTGTTATTTCACTCCAAGAAGTAAACCCAAGAGAACTGAAAACATACATCCACCCAAAACCTTGTACAGGAATGTTCGGAGCGGTATTATTCAAAATAGCCAAAAAGTGGAAACAACCCAAATGTCCATCAACTAACAAAGGAATAAACAAAATGTGCTACATTCCAAAATGAAGTATTATTCAGTCATAGAAAAGAATGAAGCATTAATACATACTAAAGAATGTATGAAGATGGATGAACCTTGAAAATATAATACTAACTCAAAGAAGCCAAACACAAACGTCCACAAATTGCATGGTTCCATTTACATGAACTGTCCAGAACAAGCAAATCTGTAGAGACAGAAAGAGCAGTGGTTTCAGAGGCTGGGGAGAAAAGGAGATTGGGGAGGGACTATAAATAGGTAAGGGGTTTCTTCTTTGTGGTGCTGAAAATATCCTGGAATTACATCATGGTGATAGTCTTGCAATTTTGTGAATGTACTACCACCAAATTATCACTTTGAAGTGGAGAATTTTGAGACATAGACATTATATCTCAACTAAAAAGAGAAAAAAGGAAATAAGGATGAGCAGATGAAAAGAAAGAAGGAAAACGTGGCAAGAATGGTAGATGATAGCCCTGCCCAGTTTGCTCAGTGGTTAGAGCGTCGGCCTGTGGTCTGGAGAGACCCGGGTTCGGTTCCTGCTAAGGGCACGTACCTCGGTTGCAGTTTGTCCCTGGCCCCAGTTGGGTTGCGTGGGTGGCAGCCACTCGATGTGTCCCTTTCACGTAGATGTTTCTCTCTCTCTCCCTCCCTCCCACTCTATCTGAACATAATATCGAAAAATGTCCTCGGGTGAGGATAAAAAGAAAAGAGAGAGTGGTAGATGATAAAGAGAAGGAGAAGTTGACGTGGGTTCCAGAGCACAGAAAGCAGGGAACTGAGTGGGACTGAGGGGTGGCCCACCTTGCATTCGGGCAAAGACACGGAGGGCGGGTGCAGCCTGCTCTGGTTGTAGAGACAGAAGCGAAGGGAGTTGACAGCCAACGCTTCTCTCCTGACCATGAGACAAATAAGCAGCGAGTTGGTGGGGCAGGAAGTGCGAGGTGATTGGAGGAGGTTATCAGCCTCTACAAAGAAGGAAAAGACTTATCCCCCTTTGGTTGCTAGCATCTCTAACTTAGAAAGTAAGCCAGTTATTGAAAGTTTCACAGATTTTCTTTCAAGAAAACAATCGACTTAGGCACCAAATGAGCAGTGGGGTCTCAGAAGAGATTTTGTCTTTTGTCAAGCCTCTGAGATCCTTGGACTGGAGGGTGACAGGCTCTCATGTCATGTCCTGCTGCTTTGGACAGCAACGCCTGCATCTCCAAGCCGTTCCCATTCAGCTTATCACTGGTTCAAGTCCAGGCGGTAAGCACCTTCCTGGTTTATTTGTCGTTCCCTCATATTTTATCATATTTCAACAACTAGGTTCTATAGATTTAAAAAATTGATATGAGCATGTCTTTTATAAAGCTTTTCATAACCGTAAGGGAAAACGAGTTTTTCTCATTATTCACTGTATCTTTTTTTTTTTTAATTTGTCTTCCCAATTGTTCAACATTAAAAAACCAGAATCTACTTTGATGTGTTCTAGATAAAAACATGTTTTTATTTCTCATGCTTTGAAATGAATAAAATTAGCTTACCTTCATTGGTAATGATGATGTTAAGTCAGATGCTGAACATTTTGTCAAAAACTTCCAAATCAGGATCTAGGTCTCCATGGATGATGAAAATGGAATAACGCCACCAGATGACTGTACCTATGGGGGAAGGCGGTGATTTATTAGAGCACTGTGTGAAGACCAAAAAAAAAAAAAAGATGATGCTGTCTGGTTACTACTGGGTCATTTAAATGTCCCAAGTCTTCCAAAAGTAGCGTAGTGTTTGATTTCTGCTTATTAGACAAATATGTAATAGATTTCTACTTATTAGACAAATATGTAAATATGTAATAGTTCAGATTTTTTTGAAAGTTTCTTATGTAGCAGGTACTTTGCACATGTACCCTCATTTGTTTCTTCATCCAATACTCTTTTATAGATGGAAAAAAAAATGTAGTAACTCATATATATCAGAGCCAGGATTTGAACTCGGGGATTCTGGTTGTAGTTCCTAAGTTGTTCATCACTACACAATCTGCCTTGACATACATCCAGATACAATACTCCAAAGGCACTTGAAGCCTAGATGGTATGAGGAAGTCTAGACTTATCCCCCTTTGGTTGCTAGTGTCTCTAAAAATACCTAAGTGTGATCCACAATTCAAAATATTCCAAATCAGGATGACATAGAGAAAAGAGACTGAATTAGGAGGAGGGAACTAGGGTTTACTTTGTAAGCAGAACTACAGCTAATGGGCTATGTGTTGAGATGTTTCTCAAGATCAGCTATGCCTGAGTTTGCTCAACTAGTTGCCCACTAATATGTGTATAGTTCTAAAATTTCATATCAATGAGAAAAGAAAGCGCATGTTAAACCCTCAGCCCTTCCATTGCCAGTGTGCTTTCTTCTCTCCGACTAGTCACTCATTGCCCATTCCTTAGGCACTGCTCAGCGTCTCTCTCTTCTCACTCTGCCAACTGGTCTCTCCTTTACTTCATACTTTGGTTAACGCTGGTCTATCCTGGGTAATTTGGCCCTTATTAGGCTAATGAATAATTCTGTTTTCTCAAATTCTGTTAAGATAAAAGCACAGTATAGACAAATAAAAATGCATAATGCTTAATCTTCTTAAGCATTATATATGATATGTCATGAACTTGACTAAAAACCCTTTGAGGACAGGAAGTCATTAAGAACCCAGAGCAGCTGGCAGGGTGCTGAGGGCATCACAGACGACACTGCCTTTCAGTACAGCCCCCGCCCTTCAGGGACGTTCTGTGGGAACTGGTTCCTTTGGGTGAATACATTTACTTACATTTGCAAATATGTAAACATGTTGAGATTCAATACGTGAACTTGAAATAAGACCTGCAGTCATTATATTTCCTAGGTATTTCTGCCAAAGCAAAGATTTTCCTTTGGATCTTGATTCTGATTTCTTCAATCTTGTTTTCTTTGTATTTTGCTTTGATCCTATCTTTATTTCCACTTTTCTTCCTGAACATTTAAAATGTGTGTGGCCTCCCCCTTATAAAACAGTAAGGAAATCCTAAGGTATATTTAAGGGTAGGGGCTAGCTTTGGGGATCAGAGAAGCACTGTAAAGGATCAGTACAAGATCTTATTATCCTCCTGTGTGAGGAGGGAACAAATTTTCCACTACCAATGGTATTTCTCCCAATGGCTTCTCTAGTCTTTACATAAAATACAGATATGATGGTAGCAGTAGCAATAGTAGCAATCATAATAATAAACACTTGCACGGCATTTACTCCACCAAATACCCTTTACACACTTTACTGGTAATAGTAACATAGTCCTTACAATATCTCCATGATATAGATCCTATTTTACCAACAAGATGAGAAACAGAGGTTAGTTCACTTGCTTAATGTCATGCATCTAGTAGGTGGCAGAAGCAGGATTTGAGCCTAGGTTGCCTGAATCCAGAACACCCACTCATAATCACACTAGTCTACTATGTCTCACTATTATTATGATATTCATAGTGTTGACCCTAAGACACTCTAATGTTCTGATGTTTCTCTCAGTCAAATTTGAGTGAATTTGTGGAGGTATAAAAACTATACCACCTGCCAATTAAAACCCCGATTCAATGAAACTATATTCTTCTCTCTACAATAATTTCACAAAAATCCAAAGCTGAAAGTCTGATTTAATGGTTAAACCCTACAAGATTCTTACACAAATAAAATAAATTTCAGAAACTATTTCTTTTTGCTTTGTAGAATAGAGTAAAAAAAAAAAAAAACTAAAACTTAAGCATTCCTATACGAATATTGAACTTTTTATTTCAAACTTGCAGAAAAGTTGTAGGAACTGCTAAAAAAAAAACTTCCATATTCTCTTCACTCAGATATTCCATTCAAGTTGAGCCAACCACCTGAATAATGGTCTTTCTAGCCAAAGCATCTGGTCCAGGATCACACTTTGTACTTAGATGTCCTCTCTGTTCAGTCTCATTGGATCTGGAGCAAGACCCAGCTCTTCCTGGACCTTCACTGAGCTTACATTATTGACGACTGCTGGTTAATTATTTTGCAGAATGCCCTCACACTGCTGCTAGCCAGATTTTCTCAAGAGCAAACTCAAGGATTACATTTTGGGGAACTAATGCTGTGTCCTTCTGATTACATCCCATCAAGTGACACAGGATGTCAGTTTCTCACATCACTGGTGACAGTAACTTTGATCACTTGACTAAGGTAGAATCTTCCAAGTCTCTCTAGTAGAGTTATTTTATTACCCTTGATAATAGGATTTGTGGACAGATCTTCGTTATACAAATACCCTGATCTTCATCCAAATTTCACTCACTAGCTTTAGCGTCCATTGATGTGTCTTACCTGAATGATGATGATGATTGCCAAATCACCCTTTTTCTAATCTCAACATTCTTTCTATTTATCAGATAGCATTCTATTTTAAGGAGCAGCTTTCACTTTCTGCCACTTACTCATGCATTTACTTATATCAGTATGGCTACCTGGATGCCTTTGTTTTGTGGATATAACCTACAATATCGTTACTGTTCTGATGCTCGGATACTCCCAGGTTTGCCTCGTGGGAAGTCCTTCAAGCTGGCTGCTCTGTTCTTTTGGCATCTTTACATCATTCTTTGAAAACATCTATATTTTCTTGCACAACAAGATATCCAAAACTCATTTTGCACCTTCCCTCCCCAAGCCCTAGAACTAGACATTTTTTCAAAGACTTCTGGTTCCTTTTAGCAAAGACTGGTATTTAGAGAGTGAGATCTGGACAATAAATGTCCTCATGTATTCACTGAGATGTCACTGCATCCTGGCCCTTTCCGGGAGCAGAGTTAGCACATAGATATGTTTCATTTGTGTACATGTGCATATGTACATATTCACAAGTATATATAAACTATAACTTTTCTACTTGTTTCTATATTGGAATTTCTACTTATCTAATTTTTACATATTGAAATTCTTGAGTTCACACAATAGCTCAAATTCCAGTTCATAGCTCAGGGTTCACTCTAGCTTTCTCCTTTTTTTTTTTTTTAATTCTCACCAGAGGATATGTTTCCATTTATCCTCAGATAGAGCAGGAGGGAGAGAGATAAAGAATAACATCGATGTGAGAGAGACACATCAGTTGGTTGCCTCCCACAACACCCCCACCAAAGACGCTGACGAACCGCAACCAAGGTACGTGCCCTTGCCTGGAATCGAACCTGAGACTTTTTGGTCCACAGGCCGACGCTCTAACGGTGGAGCCAAACCAGCCAGGGCTAGCTTTCTCCTTTTTCATATTTGTAACTTTCTTCTCAGACAGCTCAAAGTCTGGCTCCCATTACCTTCGATACATTTGCTCATTGGTCTCACTGGGCCTCCTTGCTCAGACCTGCCTAATGCCTTTTGCCTGCATTATTTGAAAAGAAAGGAAGAAATGAAGGAAGCAAGCAAGGAAGGATGGCTGACAAAACCAAATTCTTGAGATTTAGTAATCTGACAAAAACACAGCCTAGGCCCTAAGATGAAATATATCAACACAGCACGTCATTCTCTTGTCACAGGGGAGACAGAGCCTAAGTAGTTTTCCAGTGGCTTCTCATCTGTCTCCCAATTCCTGTACCATATGCAACCGCTCCTACATTTACAACAAAAATTGACATGTGTAAATATATTACTGAATAACAAACATTTCAAGAACAGGGTGTTACTGACTTTTCAAAACAGATTAAAAAAAAAATTCTAATATATCCTTACTGAACATCCCACCCCCTTAGAGTTAAGATGGGAAACCGGGGCCCAGAAAGGTCACAGGCCTCACTCAAAGTCACAGAGCTAATTAACTGCAACGCACAATCCCACCTCTAGGTTCCTGACTTTCTAGATCAGTATATCATGCTATTTTGAAATGTCCTCCAAATAACGAACATCCATTTTGAGATATGCCCACTGAAAAAACATATGATGCTCCAAGTCCTCGTGAGAAAAATGTATATCCGTGAGTGGATCAAGCCCCGTTTGAAAACTCAGAAGAGAACAATCTCTTCCATGAGAACATCAAAACAACACTCAAAGGCTGAACTAAAAACAGAGTTCACATGACCAGCGCCTGCTCCTTAGGTTAACATTCCACAGTCCCTCCAAGGCATCACAAGCCGCATCGATCACCACACTGCCATTCGTAGGAAGAAATGCAAGGCAGGGATAATGAGACCATCTACCTCATCAGCACATTGGAAGGATTAAGACGGCTCATAAAAATATTATGTAAATGGGGCTGGACTCCACTGTTATAAGGGGCTCTTTTTCTCTTGATGTAAATAGTTTCTGTCAAAAAGCTGATTAAACCAACCTCGTGCAGCAAGGTATCAGCTCTGGCACCATGCTGACGTGAAGCATGACACTAAGCAGGTCATTCCAACTTTTGGTGGCCTAGTTTCCTGTTCCTCCCCTGTAAAATGGAGATGACAGCGCCGAGTTCTCTGAGCTGGGATGCAAATTAAATGAGAATAAAGTATGGGAAGTGCTGAGCATGAAGCCTGGCACCAGTGCTCAGTTAATAAACGCCAGTTCCCCGACCGTCACCACCCGTCACAGCTACGCCATTTCACGTTGCTGGCGGTGCACACTACGGGTCGGAATGGAAAGCTGCCTGAAATTTGCTCTGGTTGAAAAGAAAACAGTTTGCCCGGCCGGTGTGGCTCAGTGGTTGAGCGTCGACCCATACACCAGGAAGTCGTCGGTTCGATTCCCGGTCAGGGCATATGCCCAGGTTGTGGGCCCGATCCCCAGTGGGGGGCGTGCAGGAGGTGGCCAATTGATGTTCTCTCTCATCGATGTTTCTATCTCTCTCTCCCTCTCCCTTCCTCTCTCTCTAGAATCAATGAAGAAGAAAACAGAGCTCATTTTATATTTGCAAGAGGATATTTACGCAACTCCTCGATCACTTCATTGTTTTCCTGGATTTGGCTTCATGCAATCTTTAAGGACAGACCCCAGTTTCTAACTACCCTCCCCCAAGACATGGACATGGTCAGTTGACCCAATTATCTTGGGTCTGAAGATGTCGTTTACCTTATGTGATGTGATACTTCACCCCACAGGGCTAATGAAGGATGAAATTTCAGATGAGGATAAAAAGAAGAAAAAGAAAGAAATGAGATGATTTTATGGAAAGGCGACAAAAAAAAACCCTTAAAAGATTTAAAGCGGATTAGGGACAGAAACAGTCTTGAGACAGGCCAAAAAATGGTGGCTCTCCTTCCTTAGTACGTGACTCCTGGACAACTAAGCTGTTTTATTACTTAAAGCTTGGCTTTTTTTTAACTTTTTTTTTTCTTCTTCTCCAGGGGGGAAAAAAATGTCTAGTGTTCAATGAAATACCAGGTGCACTGTGGCTTTCACTCTTGTTTAAAAGAAAAAAACACCTATTGTGGCTCATAGGCTTCAGCCTAGCCTGTCAGGCAGGAATTAAAATCTCTTTAAAAACAAGCTTTGCATGGTTCATGTGTCAGGCCGATGAGCCGGATCAGCTTACAGAAGGGGCCTGAGATAAGGCGGACCAAAAACATTAGAAGGAAGGAGCCCCCAGAAAAATGTACCATTTCTTCACTCATCTCCCACACCTCCATTCCCTCCTGCTCTCTCCCTTTTGTAAGAATTGGTGCAAAGTGCAATACAGATGAAAGACTAATTTCTTTCCTTCATTAATGACAGCACTAGGGTCTGAATTAGCCCATCAGGAACAAATGTCTACCTCCCTTTTCTAAATATCTATTTTTCTTTAAAAATCATGAAACGAAAAACATCAGTGTAAAGCCCACTATTGGGCCTTTGATTTCATTAGGTTCAAAGGTACAAAGCCTGCAGAGCAAGGAAGTTGGGTTTATTTTAAAAGAATGCATCAAATATTAGCTGAAAATTGGTTGTAAATGGGGCCACTTAAGCCTCCATGGAAAGGAATCGCAGAGGCTTGGGATTAAAATTGCAGGAAGCCAAAAAGAAAATTGAGGACGAGGAAATGATGACTGATGGGCTTGGTGCTATTATCTCAGAATACTAAGGACACTGAAGCTTGGAAAAAAAATTACATAGGTGACCTTGAGAAAGAGTCCAGGCTGAGAAGGCAGCTGGGTGTAGCTTCCTGTGGGGATGGAAGTGGAGTGGGCAGAATTCCTCATTTCTGAACGGATGATGAAGATGTTTCAGATAAGCAGTTTTGATTTCCTTTTAGCATGCGGAGCTGCAAGCTGCATCTCCTAGAATAAATGTCACGTCGGCCTTGTAAAAGGCTCCATCTTCAGGACCTGTAGTTTGAAACTCTTAAATGGCCCTGGAGGATTTCATGGCTTTAGGACACAGGAGATTGGAGATTAAAAATGGACTCTGCTGACTAAATTACTGTACCGGTTTTTTGTCTTATTCCTCTGTCACTATACACAGAATGGGAAGCCCTAAGCCATTAAGGAGACTCAATCTAAACTTCCTGAAACTGATTCAAATGAGAAACCTGGAGCAGATCCTGGATCCCCAGCTATGTGATGGCTGCAAATTCTCACTTCCGCACTTAACTTTCCAAAGGTACTGTCCAAACACTTTCCTTTAATTTTTTTTACTTATCAATTTTGAGAGTGAGAGGAAGGGATAGGGAGAGAGAGATAGAAACATTGATGGGAGAGAACATCGACTGGCTGCCTCCTGCATGCCCCCCACTGGGGATCGGGCCCACAGCCTGGGCATGTGCCCTGACCGGGAAATCGAACCGGCGACCTCTTGGTACATGGGTTGACACTCAATCACTAGGCCAACCGGCTGGGCCCAAATGCATTCCTTTAGATCAGTGGTTCTTAAACTGGCTAATAGTAAGACCGCTTCATTAATCTTAATAATTGCTGTGGACTCCAAAGAGCTTTTTCTTTTTCTTAGATGTAGGTTCCATCTATGAATATTTACCATGTTACCACTTAAAATGAATAATTATTAAATACTTATTAATTTACTAAAATATCTTCTAAAAACACATTTGCATTTATAAAAAGAATACATCTTTATGAGCAATGCTTAGATTTTCCCAAACGTGTAGTGAGAACAGTAGCATTGTCTTACATGGTTGGAATTTTTTTTCATACATGGCTTAATAGAAGACAGCTGGAGTCTCCTATCTGCTACATTCAATCTGTTGTGATGTTGGGTCAAAGTGCATAAAGAAAACCCATTCTTACACAGATATATAGTTGGAAAACAGAGGAATAACATTATAGCCTTTTCAGATAATTTTGGATATTTCTTCCTTGATACTATACCAAAACTCAACAACCGTAGTTTTTATAGGACTCTAAACCCCCATCAATGAACTTATCATACTCTGATAATATTAAAATCCATTGACCTATTTTAGCACTTGATCTTTACCCTTGAGCAACTGTGTAACATCAACCATTGGTCATTTAGAAAATAATGATTCACTGAACTACTCAGAGGTTCCAAATGTACAGTGGAAAACTTCATGGTACACAAGAGAGAGAAATAAGATGAAAAGGGCAAATAACATCTTAGTGTTACTATAAGTATATATTTGACCTTGCGGATCCACTGAAAAGGTCACAGGGACCTCAGGGGCCAGTGAACCAAACTTTGAGAATTGCTGTCTTAGGCTACCAAGCACCAGCAAACAGTGACTTGAGTTGAGAACCTGGAAGCAGTTTGCCAGGTCACTGAAGGGTCCTTTTAGGGGCCAATTAACATTTTAAAAAGTCTCAATATGAGAGTTGTGTATGGTTTCTAAGCTGTCTGCTAGAAACCGGAAAGGACATACCCAGTGGATTTGACATTGCCCTCTACTATAAAAGTACCCGAGTTTAAGTAATCACAACTATGTCTCAAGTTGAAAACCAGATACAAAAAAAAAAAATGTTTTATGACTAACAAGCCAGAATCATTTACTATTGATTTTTCCCCCCTCTTTGTGAAATTCGGAGGTTTAGTGATTCCTTCAAAATCATTATTTGTTGGTGGCCCACCTGCCACTAAGAAAAGTTTAGACTTGAAGTCATTAGAACCTGATAACCTACATTCTCAATTGTCAGCTGGCTCCGAGGACAGGGGCCTTAGCTGTCCTGTTCGATACTGTATCTCCAGTCCCACCACCTAGAACCCGAGCCTGCCACCTAATCAAGGCTCAATAAATATTTGTGAGATACATGAATGACTTCACTTGTACTTGAATGCCATTCAATATTTTAATATGAATATGACACCCATATGAATATACATACATATGACACAGTATGTATCACACTGAAGAAATGAATAAGAAACACAGGGTCACTATAATGGCATTTTAATTCATGAGAAAAAAATACATGAACTTTTTATCTATAAGTTAAATCTGCTTTTATCAAAAACTTTAATTCACAAGCATATTTTTAGTGGACACCTCATAAAATTCAGATTTTGAATTCAAACTCCAACAATTTTTAATTCATTGAAATGCAGAAAGTAGCTGAAGAAAAATTAATTCCTATGTAGATAGGCTTCTGTTTCAATGCAAACTGACACTTCTTTTATTTTAATTTAGGATTTTTTAATTGATTGATTTTAGAAAGAGAGAAACATCAATTTGTTGTTCCACTTATTCATGCATTCATTGGTTGACTCTTGCATGTTCTCTGACTAGAGATCGAACCCAAACCTTGGCATATGGATTCGACACTCTTACCAACTGAGCTACCCATCCAGGGCCAATCTGATACTTCTTTTAAGAAGAAAAATTTTCTTCTAATCCTTTAAAGACCAAAATTCTGGGCAAAAATTGGGCATACCTGGATGGTGTGGCTCAGTTGGTTGGAGCATCATCCCATACATCCAAAGGTTATGGGTTCGATTCTTGGTCAGGGCACATACATAGGTCCCAGGTTCAATCCCAGGTCCAGGTGAGTGCAGAAGGCAACTGATCGATGTTTCTCTCTCTCTCTTTCTCCTTCTCCCTCTCCTTCTAAAAAACCAATAAAAACATATCCATGGGTGAGAATTAAAAAAAAGAAGCTGGGCACAAAATAATACAGGACTAAAATATCCATGTGTGTGCATTTGCATGTATACAGATGAACACATCAATGTAGTTCTCACTGGTCTGTATATAGGTGCAGAGATGGTTCACTGCTCTTTAACTCATAATGGAAGATGGGGGCAAAGTAGGGAGAGAAGATATAGACAGCTCGCCTCACAATGCCCCAATATTTCAGAAGTTTTGATCATTTGGATTATGTAGGTTACTTTGATTTATTTATTTTTTTACAGTCCTGCTTGGGGAGAGAAAGTGGGCCTCCTTGGTAAACAGAAGTGACAGTTTGTGCAATAGAATCGATTATCTGTTCAAGATGGCTTATGCTTCAGGACTATAAAAAATTGCAGGTGGCTTTGGTTACAAGAGGAGCTATCAGTCATCCTGAACTATTGACACATTTTTATGTACTGTAGTCTCAGATCTCTCGCTAAGGTTACCTATTCATCCGTGAAATCTAAAATTTGGAGTCCCACCTGAGGGAAAAGGAGAGATTTAAACTGAAAAGTCTACGCTTAGAGCAGCAGCACATTGTAAAGCGAGGTGGAAGGGCGAGGGCTAAGTTCCCTTCAGCTCACCACCCCAGGGTAGTACTAGTATCCAGCCACCACCTTAGGTCAAACGATAACAAACAGCTATGAGTCCCAGGGATTGCGAAAAGTTACTTAAAACTCTTTTCATGGCTTTGATTTACTATTGGTCATGAACCAATAAAAATTATAGTCAATATTTATTTTTCTTCAACAGTGTGCTTGTCACTGGACAAACTGCAGATAAAATCAATTCCAGCCAATCCCCAGAGCTTAAAAATTATTAAGCACATGCTAACTTTCCTGCATTATTCGAGACAGTGAAATAACTAAGCAGAGCTGAGACAGCCTCTCCTTCAAGAGATGGATTAAAACGCTGCAGTTATGGCCAAGTTCCCTACCGCAAGACGGACCTGCTGGGAAAGTCTGACTGCCGGTTCATGACCACAGGGCCATAATTTTTAAGCACATAATGCTGGATTCGAGATGGACTGGCAGGTGGTTTTTACTGGCGTTTCTTTCCTAACATAAAATTTCTCAACCTAGATCTAAATGAATGAATTCTGGTGCACCTTCATTCCACAGCTCCGCTCTTAAATTCCAAGCTCTGTGCAATCCCACTTTTGTCTTCATCCCCCAAACTGGCAGTCATTACCCAAGGCTCTATTATAGTCAACTCCATGGAGCAAATGAGTCATTCTCTAGAGTATTTCTTCTATCTCTTTCCCTTCTACTGTCCAATATTTGGGCTTTTCTTTTATCCTCACCTGAGGACATTTTTCCATTTTTTGGTCAGATAGAGTGGGAAGAAGAGAGAGGAAGAGAGAGAGAGAGAAACATCGACGTGAAAGGGACACATCGAGTGGCTGCCACCCGCACAACCAACCAGGGCCAGGGACAAACTGCAGCCGAGGTACATGCCCTTAGCGGGAACCGAACCCAGGTCTCTCTGGACCGCAGGCCGATGCTCTAACTGCTGAGCCAAACCGACCAGGGCCAATATTTGGGCATTTTATAGTTCATCTTTTAGAGTTCATCAGAACTTTTACCAAGCAGAACTTTATCAAGCAAATATCTGGACAAAAAGTGGCACTCGACTGTGAAAGGAAAAGGAAGTTAGTATAGAGAAGAAGAACCCACCGATAACAATAGCATGATATAACATATATGTTGATTTTCTCTTTCTTGACTATTTTTGTCTCAAAACGTAAGTCTATGAAGTTGACTATTATTCTATAGAGTAGTGACAGGTGAAATATACTGAAACCTATGCAGACTTTTCTTTTTTGTGTGTGTAAAAAGATAAACAGAAAGATCACCACTAGACAACCCTATCATTTACACTTGACTTGCATCCTATGTTGCTGTGAATTTTGCTCCTTTATACTTATTTCTGCAACCGGCGCCCTGATCACTCACTCACTTGTTCGGTATGTAATACATATGAGACATAGTACTACATCATAGCAATAACATCTTAACGAAACCACTGCCTTTGCACCCAAAAGCCCAGCGTGGTGCTCAGTAAATACAGGGGTAGTCAAAAGTAGATTGATTCACAGTCGTCAATTCATGAAACACAGTTTCTTACTGTCTCATTACTTATTAATTATTGTATTATTCATCATTACTATTATTAACTTACTTTTTCCCACCACATAGTTCCCCCCAAAAAGTTGTTGTTTGTTGGGGAGGTTGTTTGTTTTACAGAACGTAGAAGAAAGGAAAGAAGGGAGGAAACCAAGAGAGGGAATTGCTCGCCTATGGGAAGCACAGCTTCCTGGAAAAGCTGCAACAGGAAGAAAGAGCTACCTCCTCGGGAAGGAGGAGGGAGGGTAGAAGGAGGAGGGAGGGTAGAGGGAGCCTTGGCTGAGAGCAGGCATTTGAATGGAGTCTCAAAGCGCAGGAGGCTTCACCTGATGAGTCGGGAGAGTAGGGATGGACAAAGGACAGAAGGAGGAAAGAGCAGTAAGAGGGAGCTCCGGTCCCTAGGCTTGAAACCTCCCTTGTGACATTCCTCTCCTTCACCTCTCACCTCTTCACAGTCACCGAGTCCTGAGCTCTCTAGCTTTGAATCTCACCCCCGCCCCGTCTTCTCTTCCTGCTGGTGCCACTCCAGTAGAGGACCTGACTGCAAAATAATGCCTCAGCGCTCACTGTGCTCTTCTCCCCCTCCCACCCCGCCCCTCCCCCACCCGCTGCTGCCTACCCAAGCTTCCAGGAAAATGCACTGGGCTTGGCCTGTTGTGTCCTGGCTGAAATGCTGAAGCTCACACTCAGACTCAGTTCCAGGCATCGATCTCATCATCAGCTTCATGCTTCACCAGGTGACGTAGGGACGAGCTATAGAAGGGGATCACAAGGTAACGACCTTACGGGTTAACGACGCTGTGAGAGCGTAAGCACACACAAAGCACATACCCAGCACTGCGATGCCCTCAATAAACAGGCGTGGGGGGAGGGGAAGGGGAAAGAGAGCTGCCTCTGCTCCAGGCTCTCCCCCAGCACTGCCCTGCTCCCCTCTTCTCTCCCCATCCTCAACACGCCCAATAACAACTGCACTCTGCCACAGGAGCTCCCCTCTTCTGGGAGCGCAGTTCAATACTAATTTTCTTTATTCATTATCGACCCTGCCAAACCTTAATTCTCCTCATAATATAGTCCCTGCCTTTAAAGTAGAACCATCTTCTTCTCGGTTTATCCAAGAAAAATGATCACGCCCGTCTCATTCCACAATCAGTGGGTCCGCAAGCCCTGTAACATTCTACCCCTCTAAAATCCTCTCAAAGGCTCCCTCCCTCCATCCCCACTGTCCAGAACATTCATTTCACTAACAAGAGATCAATGAATATAGACCCAATTTAATGTTGGATGCCATGTGGCTGTTGTAAAGATTAAATGAGATAATACAAGTAAAATGTATAAACTCTGCCTTTAAATGCAAACATGTGATGTTGTGATGTCTTTATTACGGCCACAGAAAAAATGTCCAACAACTTGATCAAAACCTTTTGGCAGACAAGGGAAGCCAGGTTAACGGCAAGTTGGCATTTGAAATTGTGGGAACATAATGTCAAGGTATCAAAACACCTCGAATTAGATCACATTAAAGAAGTACTTCCACTTCTACTTCAATACAATGAACTAGATTAGATCAGACCAATCTTCTCAGCACAGAACTAAATAAGCAGGAGAAAACAGTATTAGCATAGCTTCTGTTTGAAGGCAGTAGAGGACCAGAAAGGCACACAGATTTGGAGGGCCATGACCATGGAGAGAATGGAAGCTGACATTGGCCTCCTCTGTCACACATAGAGGATTTTATTGCAAACAATCAAAAGACTAAGAACTTGCACCGTCTCACAGAGCTGGGCCAGCAAAAACTGAAGGTCATGGCCTACTAAGGAAAAGGGCTCCTGGTTACAACCCAGACCTTCTTTCGGGATTCCAAAGGGCTGAACCAAAGGAGCCAGTATAATAATCCAGACATTGAGCAACTTCAGAAAGACCATGGACCACCTCTAGAACAGTCGAATCCCTGTATCGAGGATGCTGCACCAAAGACCACTGGATGTTACATCAGGAGGAAAGAGCCAGACTAAAGTATGGAGAGAAAAAGGGAAAGCAACATATGAAACCGGGTGAGTCTATAGAATCAGAATCCCAGAAGAAGTGAGAGGATGGGGTATAAGCAGTACCTGAAGAGATAATGGCTGAGAATTTTCCAAAATTGATCAAACAATCAAGTCACAGGTTCAAGATGTGCTACAAACCTTGAGTTAGGAAAATCTGAGGAAATTCACACCTAGACCAATAGCGAACAACTACTGAAAACCAAAGACAGAAATGAAACCTTCCAACTGTTGGAACTCAAAGACAAAGTAAATATTATTACAGCTATGGGGGGTGGGAGTGGGGTGGGTGGGGGGCAGACAGAGTATTTTTCAAATAACAAAAATAAGACTGACAGACCCCCAACACAATCGTGGTAACCAGAAGACACGATGTCAGAAATGATACCTTTAATGCACTAAGAGAAAATAACTCCCAAGAATTCTGTAACCAGTGAAAATACCCTTCAAAAATACAGTCCTATAAATAAAATCTGCGGGCTCTTCTCACCAGAACACCTGAACTAATGAAATTCTCAAGGGAGCTCTTGGGCAGAAGGAAAATAATCGCAGGTGAAATCTTGGTGCACAGTGCTTTCCGATGAGTGTTTAAGTAGATCTGGAAACATCAGACTAAAGATCTGAAGACTGAAGGGGATCTTCAGTCTCTGCTTGATCTGTCCTGTTCAATAATCATTCCCACGACTTGAATGGCATTAAAAGTAAATAAATACTGAAAATATGAAACTGCAAATATTATTTAAAATACAAAATTATGCCCTCCATAGACCACAAAAACTAACCAATTTGCTTTTACAGAAATGCTCTATGATTTGGAGCTCTATATTTACCTGTACTTGCCCTTTGAATATCTTTCCTTCCCATCCCATCGTTTCCAAACCAACAAAATCTCTGTCCTTCCCTCAAGACCTATTTTAAATTCCCCTTACAAACTGGATCACCTATTATATGCCTATTTCTGTCCATTTTGTACGAGGCACTATGTTAGTTTCTAGGGCAGAAAAACAGAGTGTACCCATTGTCCAGGGTAGAGGTTATCTGGTTATTGTTCCTGACTGCACACAACCGAATATACTCCATCCCTCTTCTAATAAGAACAACACCTAGCTCGTCCATGATGGCCATCTGGTTTTTGGGGTGTGTGTGTGTGTGTGTGTGTGTGTGTGTGTGTTTTAACTTATCACTGCAGCACAATCTCCCTGAGACTCTCGCACCAGTGATCTCTCTACATCATTTAACACAGTGTCCTGCACACCACAGCCTTTACATAAACATCCACTAAATTAATCTCAACAAGAGAGAGCAATGGTCCCCAACTTACATAATGGAGTTTAGCAAAAACAAACAGAAAATCCTTCATTTAGGATTTTAAAACTAAACTGCATAAGCATCGGGTAAAAGAGCCCTGATTTGTGATATGAACAAAATACTTCCACATTCTAGCTAATAAAAAGCTTTTAATAGGGTTCAAATGTCTTCTTTAGGTTGAATCTTGCTCTGAAAGGCTACAGCAGACTCACATATATGAAGCCATCTTCTCACCCACAGCGACTGACTTTTCGAACTCGTGGTCTTAAAAGACTTCACAACAAAACGTTACAAGGAACAGCTACACACAATGAGAACCGGCATTCAACCAAAAACCTCTCAGCCACTCGGCATCTGAGGTATAGCTAAAACCGTACCTAATTCTTTTCTCCCGCGTTCTGAGCTTTGAACTCATGTTCCTTTTACCCAGGTTTCTGCCACCCCAAAGCAATTTTGAATTTCCTTTATTGGTTCAATTAAACTTTGCACTCTGGAGTCTTCGACTACTGACTTAACATTCTAGGGATAATGCTGTTCGAAAGGCAAGTCTGGATTCTACCACATGCTGTTCTAGCAAAAAAGAGATTCATTGCAAAGGTCTGGACATGCTAACTCTCACCTCCCTCATGTCATTTTCCTATGTTAATTTTGTAACTCAAGCTTCAAAAAACAGCACACAAAATGCCTCCATCTGACCTGGCACTCTTTGGTGTGTGTGACCACATATTATCACTTCTTTCTGTTGCCTTTTTATTCTTCCCCAGATGCTGTTCTCAGTACTTCTATCTGTAAGTGTAAAGGTTGTTTTTCAATACAGCTGAATAGCTCCTTAATAATCAAAAGATAATCAATATAGTAGAATAGACGGAGTCTGGGTTGAAATCTGGCCTTAGGTCTAATCCCCCCTTAGTATTTAACGTGTTGCCAAGGTAGTTAACCTTCTCAGCCTCAGTTTCCTTATCTGTAAAACAGAGCTAAGGATTTGAATTCTCAGGATAATTTTCAGAATAGAACTAGATAATAAGTGGAAATCTATGAACATGGTACCTGATACAGTAGAAAGATATTTGTTCATACATCCATATGTTTGTGTATTCTTCCTTTCTGTTTTCTGTCTTTCTACTACTGTATCCAAAACCAAGTACCTCTCTACTTCAGTGCTACCTCGACAATTGACTTTACCTATCTAGGTTAATTTCACATTCTCTTATTCTCTAAGCCATACCCTGCATTCAGTTTAGACACTGCGTCATACATACTCCTCTCTGTTCCCTGATGTTTCTTTGAGTAATTGAGATTGTTCTTTGTAGATCAGTCTTGTTGCCTCTCCCATTCTCACCATCTCCTTATGGCATCCCCTTCCCCAACTACGAACACAAACGTTAGCTTATAACCTTGAAGATCAAATTGATATTCCCTCTCAGTGTGCCTTCTTCCTGTTCCATCCCGAGATGCATTCCACCCATATCCATGACTCCATCATTTTCGTATGTGAAATGCTAGTCTAGAAAACCAGGTCCTATTTTTAGTATCATTTCAAAGATAGTTTTTCCTTTCGTACATCCTTTTTCCTCTACCAAAGTTACAATATTGTGTCTCCTTTGATCTTGTCTCTTAAAGGTCCTCATACCACTTTGGTAGTCCATTCGGGATACCTACATCACTGTAAGACAAAAGCAAGGTCTTTATTTTAACTACAGAGCCTTTCTTTTTATTGAGTGCTTACTACACGCTAGTTTGTATTCTAAGTACTTTACATATATGAATGCATCAACCTTACAATAACTCTATTATTAGTCTAATTGCATGATCTCTACCTAATAAATAAGGAAAGTGAGATACAAAAATTCAGCAAGAATGACTAGAGAGTACCCAGCTACAATGTGACAGACCAAGTACTCAGACCCTGGTATTCCCGCACTACTGTGTCACAGGCAACTCTAAAGCCACCTGTGTGCCGAAAGCAAGTCAACCCTGCGTCCTGCAGAATGCTGAGGTAACAAGGTCTAAACTCAGCTCCGAGGCTCCCCATCAAAGGTGCTAAGAAAACAGTGCTCCTGGTGAGGAGACAGATGGCGATGACTCTTCAAGAAAACAAAAAACAACCCTCAGGCCCCTCTGCGCTCAGCTCACCGCTGGCCCTGCACCCTCCAGCCCGTTCGGGGAAGCACGGGGAGACGAGACGGCGGAGTTGGCATTGCTCTCACACCTCTTCCTCCAGTTCCCGAGAGCGCCTGGAAGCATCACAGAATCCCTCTCTTCTCCAGAAAGCTTGCCCTGACCGTCTGGCAGGGAATCTTCCATCTCATCCTTCCACTCTGCCTCAGTACCCATACTGATCTTTACAGTTCTGGCTCCATGAAGTCTACCTATTTCTCGACTTGCGTGGGAGTTACATGTATGTCCTTGTCATAATTCACCCAGCTGTGTGATTATATGTTGTGTATTTTTCTGCATGTATGTTACACCTCAATCACAATGTTTTAAAAGTGTATCTATTTGGGCCCCAAACCACATGCAAACAGTCTTTTTTTATATTTTTAACACTTCATCTTCAACTTAACCCATCTTATACTGAGAATATACAGGGGTGGGCAAAAGTAGGTTTACAGTTATACCTGTGGTAAATAAGACAATAATTAATAAATAATAATACAAGAATAAACTCTGTGTTTCACATACTCACAACTGTAAACCTAATTCTGCCAACCCCTGTAATGATTAAGACACAATCTTTAAAATGTCTTTTTATACTGAAAAATATTAAGTGAGCTAGAACATAAACAGGTTATATCATCAAAGTTCCTTAAATAGCTTAATCCTCTGCCTTGCACAGTTCGCACACCCCAAGATCCAGCATTCCTAGCTACTTGCTATTGTCTGACATACATGTTTTTTCACACCTGAAATGCATCTTCATCTAATTCATTCAACAAGTATTTCTTTAGTCAAGAAACAATGTTGAACAAAAGACGCTGTCTCTGCCTAGTGGGAGAAAATGTATTCAAATAGCCAAGCAAGCGGAGTAAAAGTGCAGCTGTGATAAGTGCACGGAAGGAGAGGTACTTGATGAGTGAGCATTTATGAGAGAGGATCTTAGAGAAGTCAGGCTTGCCAAGGAATTAACATGGGATTTGGGGATCTAAAGGACTGAACCAAGGAAGAGAGATGAGAGATGCTTCCAGACAGAGGGAAATGAATGTGCAAAGGCCCTGGGGTAAGAGGAGGCCGGTGAATAAAAGGACCTGAAGGAAGGCCACATCCTTCTCTGCTTCCAAAGCCCCCCCTTTTCCATCAAATACTGCTCAAATGTCACTTCCTCTGTGAAGCTGTCCCCTCCTTTCCATTTGCACTGTAAATGGATATATCCCTCATACCATTATAGCATCCCTCTCATCCTTCTGTTAGCACTTAGTTCACTGTATTGCAATTATCTGTTTATACATCTGTCTCCCTCACTGAGCTGAGAATTCAGGGAGGACAGGAGCAGTCAAATATTATCTTTGTGTCTCTCTGCATACATGTAGAAGCATATTTTAAATGCTCACTAAGTGTTCTACCAGTGAAATAGGACAACTTAACCATGCCATGCACACTCAGACATAAACATTTTTAACTTGCAACTGTATTACCTACTTTGTGAGTCATCTAAATTTTTTGCAAAGACTCAGCTGGAAAGTAGCAACTTTTTAAAAAGCCTCTGTGCCCCCAACCTTAATGAATCATAAGGTGTTATTTACTTCAGCATCAGAAACAGCTGTCCTGACTTTGTTAGCACAACGTAATTCATTTTATAAATATCACACAATTATCTAATTTCTGAGTCTCTGCATGCTGTGAAAGGTGTTATTTTGGAAACAAGTCCTGGCCCATCCAAGGGAAATTCCCAAACCAGCATTGTCATGGCTAAGTATGTCTACAGAAGCATTGAAAGGCCAGAGAGGAAGCATAAATCCCCTGCTGTGGACATTCAGAGTGCTGACAGCCTGGAGGGGAGGGGTCTCCACACACACTCACACACACAGGCACACACACGCCCTCCAGGCAGGGCTGCAGTCACCTGGCCTGCTTGCACTCACAGGTAATAATTTCAGAGCACAGCAAAGCCAACACTTAGCTTCCCTTCTCCAGAGCAGCACAGCCCCTCCACACAGCTGCCTGCCTGCCTGCCTGCCTTTGTAGGATTCGCCAGCAAACCCGGGAAGGATTAGAAAACAGAGGCGGCTTGTTTGCTGGCCCTTTTGCTGAGCCCTCCAAATGGGAATAGCAGCCTTGGAGGTTTTCCTTACATGGTGTCAGCATCTCCACTGCAGATTCTCCAGCCACCTCCAAATCCAATCCCACCCTTTTAGGGAGAGGAAAAACAATGAAATCAAGATTAGGGTATTCCTGTAGCAACCCAATCCTCAGGCTCTCCGGCTATTCGATAGGGGTTGTCAGAAAGGGCTCTCCCCTGCCAGCCCCTCCCACCCCAGGTCTATCAGGACCTGCCATCTTCACAGGATTAGGGGTTGGTTAGCAGTGGTGGGAGTGGTAATTTAAGACCATGCCTCCTGAAGCGCTGTTTATGAACACAAGCAGATGTGTGCTCGCCATTCCCATACTCACAGGCACACTCCTGAGCCCTGGAACTGAGGCCCCGGCCCTGAGAACCGCCCTGGCCGGGCCCCTGCACACCACTTCCTCCTCTGCTGTCCCTGCCTGCCGGGCAGGATGCAGGCCTCCTGGGAAAGCGGCCTCCAGCCAGCCGGTCACGCGGCTGCCCTTTGATCTCTTCCCACCAGACTGGGTTTGCCGGCTGGGGGGTTTTTCATGCATTTTTTTAAAATCTGGCATACATGGAAGTTAGTCCTTATTACAGATTTCCTGCCTTTATCTCATTT
The DNA here is from genome assembly GCF_014108415.1 of Molossus molossus. Taxonomy (NCBI): domain Eukaryota; kingdom Metazoa; phylum Chordata; class Mammalia; order Chiroptera; family Molossidae; genus Molossus; species Molossus molossus. The sequence goes on from NW_023425347.1 coordinate 19,652,209, forward strand.
AATTATAAAATCTCCTGGGAAGAAGGAAAAGAGGCTATGAAATGCCAGGGAAAGGAGCAGAGCCCCTCAAGGAAAGCCAGGTTCGGAGGGGTGGGGGCTCTTTGATGAGGAGGTCGGCCGATGCCCTCTGTGTGCAGCTGGGTCTGTTCCCAACGGGCTCAGGCCACCTGCTTCATCCTTAGGATGGAGGCAGTGTGTCGTCCACAACTGGCCCTTGAACATATCTGTTTCTCTCGGGCAGGACAAGGCAGAGGGAAATACTGTGAAGTTGGGGGGGGTGGTGAGGGATGCACCAGGACCCTTGTCCGAGCTTCTGCCCTCCCCCACCGCCTGTCCTTAGAAGCCTGTTTACATGCTTCACACATGTTCTAGTCCCGGACATGTTCCAAGATGCGCACTGGATGCTTGAATCCAAGCAGAGTTCAGAACCCTATATATACTATGTTTTCTACATACAAACCTATGATAGGTTTAAAATATAAATTAGGCATAGTCAGAGATTAGTAACTAATAAAAAGTAGAACAATTATAACTAGTAAATATACTGTAATAAAAGTGATGTGAATGTGGTCTCTCAAAATATTTTCTTGTCCTGACTAACGACCCGGCTGGAGCGGCCGCAGTGAAGACAAGGGGTGAGTCACCTCTCAGGCAGGAGGGAGAGGGTGGCGGGAGACCTAACCCACTACTCAGAACAGTGCAATGTAAACCTGATGAATTATTTCTGGAATTTTCCATTCAATATTTTCAGACTATAGTTGACCGTGGGAAACTGAAACCAGGGAGAGCAAAACAACGTAAAAGGGGGGACCACAGTACTCCCCTTCTAAAGAGAATATCCCTAGGAATAGGTCAGAAAAATCCTCCTCTAGGGACCCTCTCAGAATGGCCTTGTCTCCCTTTTCCTCCTCACCACACTCTTAGGGTGCATGTGCATGCCTTATCAGGGCAATATTGCCTTTTTAGGAGAGTACTTAACTCAGCAGCCACTCCGGATAGAATGTACGCCCCTAGAGGCCAGGAACCGTGTAGCATGTAACAGGCACTCATTAAATGCAGATGAAGAAAGCTAAGAATTTTCAGTTAAATGGCTGTAAACATGAAGCCTCCAGTCAAACTAATTTTACATTGGTTCACTTCAAATACCAAAGAGCCTGTATCTTAATATTTTTTTCTTTATTGATTTTAGAGCGAGTGGAAGGGAGAGAAAGAGAGAGAGAGAAACATCTATGAGAGAGAACATCAAATGGCCGCCTCCTGCATGCCCCCTACTGGGGATCAGACCCACAACCTGGGCACGTGCCCTGACCTGGATGGAACAGGCTACCTCTTGGTGCATGGGTCGATGCTCAACCACTAAGCCACACCCGCCGGGCAGAGCCTGTATTTTAAATAAACCAATATTTATTGGTCCACGTTCCCAAGTGTTCTAAGGTACGCCCCAGCCTCGTGTATGTGTTTATTTGCGGTGCCTGGTGAATCCGTGCACTTACTAGACCTATTCAATATAAATTTAAAATTACAGTAATACATATAGTAAGCTTTTCTGTGAAATTAAACTTTCATACATACTTAATTTTAATTTCACAAACATCTCTATATAAGTAAAAACAGGTAAACTAACTTGGTAATTTGTCAATTTTTCAACATACAAAATCAGAAAACCTTCTTTATTATATAACAGACTTTCAGCTTTAACAGACACTCCCTAGTCCGAATTAGTTTGTTACATCAAGGTTTTACTATATGGTCCCATTCAACCATAGAATCTAGGGCTCAAGTCTTTAAATTCTATTAGTATATCCTATAATCCAGGCATCAGCAAAGTTGATATTAAAAATACTAAACATGCCCTGGCTGGGTAGCTCAGTTGGTTAGAGTGTCATCCCAATATACCAAGGTTGCATACTGGGCACATACATGAATCACCCAATGAATGCATGGTAAGTAGAACAACAAATCTATTTTTCTCTAAGGTCACTGAATTTAAAAAATTAAAAATACTAAACATTTTTGTTTTACAAGACACGCGGACTTTGACCCAACTTCACAATTGTGCCTTTATAGTCCTAAAGCAGCCATAGATACTACGGAAAAGAGTGTCCAATAAAACTTTATTTACAAAATGAGGTGATATAATCAGTGGCTGAGTTCATCAACATTACCAATAATATTAAATTGTGAAGATCCAGACTTTAATAACCCAAACATGGTTCTGTCGTCGGACACTGAATTTCAACTCAATGCAACTCATTAGCTGCCCTGGGCTAATGTCTCGGCCGAGTATTACGTATGACAATGATCCTTTGTGTTTGAAGATCATGCTGCAGAACTGTTGAAATGCTTCCAGCATCAGTGGAAATCTATCTTTCTCTTGTATACATGAGCCAGTCAAACAGCTGGTGTGTACAAAAGTGGGATAAACCCGGAAAAGGTAGCAAGTGCACATGGAAATCCATCAATGATTCTGATCTATTCAGTACCCCATAGTCGGTCACTTGCTGGAGTACCAAGTTAAGCCATGGGGATAAACATATTTAACAAAAGTATGCATCCAGAAAATATTAGCTCTGAACAGGATCTTATGGGTCCTCCAAGGAAAAACAACAACATTTAATTTATACCAAGAAACTAAGGTAGGCCTGGCCGGTGTGGCTCAGTGGTTGAACATTGCCCCATGGACTGAGAGGTCCTGGTTTGATTTCCAGCCAGGGCACATGCCCGGGTTTCAGGCTCCATCCCCAGGAGGGGGCATGCAGAAGGCAGCCGATTGATGTTTCTCTCTCACATCGATGTTTCTGTCCCTGTCTAAAAAAAAACAATAAAAACATATTAAAAAATAGAAAGCAAGAAAGCAAGAAAGCAAGAAAGCAAGAAAGCAAGAAAGCAAGAAAGCAAGAAAGCAAGAAAGCAAGAAAGCAAGAAAGCAAGAAAGCAAGAAAGCAAGAAAGCAAGAAAGAAAGAAAGAAAGAAAGAAAGAAAGAAAGAAAGAAAGAAAGAAAGAAACTAGAGCTCAATTGTAGAGGAGGCATGACTATGCGACAGTCAACTATGTGCTCTAAGAAGGGACATAGTCGGCTATGGCTCAACACTGTCTTCCCGTCCTTGACAATGGACCTGACACACAGAAGGCAATTAAGAAATACTTGTTGAATAAACAACCAAAGAATTAATGAATAAACAACAGGTGAGCCAGACCAATACACTTCCCCATCAAAAGTTGTATGGACTTATGAAAACCTTATTCAAAAAGAATCTTCTATGTGTAACTTTCTTCCCAATGCTGAATTGTGTATTTAGTCCTTGAGACACCACCATAAACTGCTGAACTAATGTGAGCAGCCTAAAAGAGTAGAAGCACCACTCAGAGCAGTTAATTCCATCCTAAGGAATGATTTATGCATGATGAGAATCTGTCTGGAACATCAATGATGTCTTTATCTTCAACTACTACTCACAGAGGACTCAGCCTAAGTGTACTCGTACAGTCTGCCCGGGGTTTCCCAGGACTTGTAAAATGCAAGCCTGATTGCTTAGAGGGGTTATGGCTTATTTCACATTATCTACACCCACTCATCCATCACCGTGGGACTTTGTGGTACACAAAGCAAACTCTTCAAAGCAGGGGTTAGGAGGCACTTTCCAACTATTCCTGACTGTTGCCATATTTCCCCTTCCTGACAACAGACAGGACAGGTGCAGCCCCAGGAGACCTTGCTGGGTAGAGTGGCTCGCCTACTCGACCACCACCATCAGATCTAAAGCACCTCGCCCAGCTCCCTAGTTGAAGGTCAAGTGGAAACAGCCTGCATTCCTTCCACAGGTGTTGGCCTTTTAAAAGGAATGCAGACTTTGAGCTCCATTTATGTTTTCAAAATATTGCTTTTTCTTTGAACTTGGAATGTGTAACTTTATCCCCAGATTGTGCAATTTTACATTCACCCAGACACTATTTCTAGGACATGATTCTTCAATATCTCAACTATTTTACAAAATCCTTAGAGAATCCCACAACAGAGAGCTAGAAAATTAACTTTCTTCCCTTTTCCTTAGAAAAGCCGTATAGAAATGTAAATAAATACAGAAGTGTGTGTATGTATATTTTAAGGGGGGTGGGGTGGGGGTGCGAGGGTGGAGGAGAATGGAAGCCATTACTAAAAGGTCCAGAAATTCAACAGCCACCTTGGTCTTCCCTTCTAAGTCTTAACAATGACTACTTGGCCGTGGCCCATTAGAGAACCAGAAGTAATTAAGGGCAGGAATAGTTCTCGCTCCTTAATCACTTAGTCTTTTAAAGAAAAACACTACCAGAAAGATTTGGCTAATTTATAAAAATTCTGAAAACTTTCCCAAGTGTTGCAAAGCAACACCAAATAATATTATATCGATTAAAAAATAATTAAAACATTTAATATATATAAGCTCTGTAAATAAAAATGTTAGACACCACTTTTTCAATTCTTCGTGCTTTATTGATATAACACTTCTGGAAATACGATTCACACTGAGCTGAACTTAAAAACCTTTTGAAATACTGGAAAGGAGCACACATATAGGTATGTTCATTTCATTTCACACACGCATAATTTTCCAGGGTGACACACATTCACGGACACACCTCTGTAGAACTGAAATGCCAGCTTCAAAATAAATTCAAAACATTTACAGCATAAATTCAGACATCTGAGGGGGGTTTCCCACAATTAAATTTGCTGTGCTATCAACAAAATCGGTTTATTTTAAGATTGCCTGTCCAATATATAAATTTCCCTTTGTGTTTGAAATACTTTTATCAGATAAGATAGCTTTTGTTTGAACTGCTATTTTCAGAATTTGCTTTGGGGTTATGAATACACACAGTGAAGTAACTTGAGATTTCCTACCCTGCTTTAAAATGTGTTTCTTCTGTCTGTTTGTATTTAGTAATTTCCTGTCAAATAACCTCACATAATTAACTTTCCTTGCTCCAACCTACTTTTTCCCCCCTATTCTTACTTCCTGAGGACGGTAATAAAATGCTGATTACATTGGGCTGTTATCTGCCTTTTCCTCCTCCGCCCCCTCCTGCACTCCCTTTGTCAGAGCCCACTCTCAGGTTTCAGCAGTTGGTGGACTGGGAGAGACCTGGAATGGAAAGGAAGCAAATCAGACTCAGGAGTTCCTGTTCATCAGCATTTATTGGGTAGCCCTATTGTGAGCTGGGGCCAATCAAGTAGTGGGAGGTACATCTGATTTCCCCCCAAATTCAGTGAAATCCATGGACCAAATCCCCCTTCAACTATTGCTGATGTGTATGTGAATGCCTCCCCACCCCTCACCCCCTGGCACGCGCGCGCACACACACACACACACATACTCATTCCTGATTCAGAGTTGAGATGGCTGAAAAGAGTGGTAGTCCTAAGAGGCTGAGGACAGGAAAAATACCCAACAATGCTTACAGAATTTTATTTACAGGTATTAATAGAAATGAAACCTGCCTTTGTTCATACAACTGAGTGGATCAGCACATGTTACTTCTTGATAATTAATCTTTCATTTCACACTAATTGAACACTTCATAGTAATTATACAAGTCATTCATTAGCTTTATTACCCACACATTCCAAAGGCACACTTGCTAAGATGTGTTAGGGAGAAAAAAGCAAAAAATGTTGACTACATCAAATTTTAATGTTGGTACTTGCAAGACACAATGGTGGATCACCATTATGTCCATCAGCATTTCTTTTTTTTTTTTTTATAATCCTCACCCGAGGATATTTTTACATTTATCTTCAGATGGGGGGGGGAGGGACAGAGAGAGAGAGAGAAACATCGACGTGAGAGAGACACATCCATTGGTTGCTACCCGCACAATCCCAACCGGGGCCAGGGACGAACCACAACTGTGGTGCGTGCCCTTGTCTGGAATTGTACCTGTGACTCTTTGGTCTTCAGGCTGACGCTCTAACCACAGAGACAAACTGGCCAGGGCCCATCAGGGTTTCTTAATCTTGCCCCATTGACACATTGGACCAATTCTTTGTTGTTGAGGGCTGTCCTACTCATTGTCCTGTAGGATGTTTAGCAGCATCCATAACCTCCAGACACTAGATGCAAGTAATATTTTCAACCCCTCCTGTTTGAGACCAACAAAAATGTCTCCAGCCATTGGCAAATGTCCTGGGAACAAAATCACCCTTGGTGGAACAACAGCAATATATGTTAAACTCAGAATAGTAAAGCTGCTTCTCTTTATTCCTTACAGACAAAAATACAGTTTGTGAAAACTCTAACTCCTTCACCATATGAGGAACACAACCTAATAATTCCAGAAAGAGTCTCCACACTAACCACGAAACATGTAAGAAGAAAACGATCATGACTTCAAATCATGATGCTGCCTTAAGTTCTCAAGCAACACATCCCATTGTTCCAAACCCACCGCAAAGAATAAAAGAGACTTATGTCCTAGGGGACAAAAGTCATAAACATTTTCATAGACAAGAAACAGACCAGAAATGCCAACTTGTACGAGGGGCTAAGCCACAGGACGCTGGAATCCAAGCTCTCTAAGCCATTGGCGTTTGTGAGCTTGATGTTTGATGGCATAGTCCACAGCCCAGCAGTTCTACTCCAAGGTCTATGTCCTAGCCCTGGCCGGTTTGGCTCAGCAGTTAGAGTGTCAGCCTGCGGTCCAGAGAGACCCGGGTTCGGTTCCCGCTAAGGGCACGTACCTCAGTTGCAGTTTTTCCCTGGCCCCTGGTTGGGTCATGCGGGAGGCAGCCACTCGATGTGTCCCTTTCATGTTGATGTTTCTCTCGCTCTCTCTCTCTCTTCCTCTCTCTCCCTCCCACTCTATATGAACAAAAAAAAAAGAAAGAAAAAATGTCCTCGGGTGAGGATAAAAAAAAAAAAAGAATCCAAGGTATATGCCCTAGAGAAACTCCTGAGTGCGTACATCAGTTGACATGTACAAGAGTGTTCATGACTGCACCACTACTGATAGCAAACATGAATAAATAAACACAGAAGTCCACTAATGGGAGAAGTGATGATAAGTATATTGTAATGTATGCCAACAATATAATATCATTCACAGCTACAACAGAAAAATAGCTGCTCCATGTTAACACTAATGAATCTTAGCAACATGAATTTGAATAAAGAACAGACCACAGAAGACTACTTACAATGTGATTATATTTTTATAGAGTTCAAATACAAGCAAACCTAAATCTATGAAACTTACTTTTTAAAACCCAATGCGTGTGCATGTTTTTTAAGGCAAAAGAATGAGGAATAGTAAATTCAGATTAGGAAAGCAATGATAGACACATGAGCAACCAGACAGGGTGAGACTATGTCTCAAAAGCAGCAAGGAGATTGGTTAATAGCAAATAAATAAATAAATAAATAAATAGGGAGAAAACAGAATCGGATTTAAATTCAAATCAATTCAACAGACATTTCAATCCCTGCCACCATGCTGGGAATGGAACAGACGGTGATTCAGAGTCAGAACCCAAGATTCCAATTCACAGCCGAAGAGTAGGCCATCTCAATCCCCAGAAATCAGCACCAGCAACATCACTGTGCAGCACTATGATGAAGCAGCAAGAACCCTGAACTTGAAGTCAGAAACAGGGATTCATTTGCAGATGACATCATGTTATATTTAGAAAACCCTAAAGACTACAACAAAAAAATTGTTAGAACTAATAAATGAATTCAGTGAGGTTGCAGGGTACAAAATTAAAATCTGTTGAATTCCTGCACATTAACAATGAACTACCAGAAAGAGAAATTAAGAACAAAAACCCATTTTCCACTGCAACAGAAAAACTAGAATACATAGGAATTCATTTATCCAAAGAGGTGAAAGAACTGTACACTGAGAATTGTAGACAATGATTAAAGATACTGAAGAAGACACAAACAAAGGAGAAGCTACGACATGCTCATGGGTCATAAGAAATAATTTTGTTAAATAGAATTAATGTGTTAAATAAGTTTGTTAAATCACTATACTACCTAAAGCAACTAGTAAATTCAATGCAATCTCTATCAAAATTCCAATGGCATTTTTCACAGAACTGGAATAATTCTAAAATTTGTAGGGAAATACAAAAGACCAAGCCACTTTGAGAAAGAAGTATCATACTCCCTGACTTCAAATTATACTACAAAGCTATAGTAATAAAAATTAAAATCATGGTACTGATATAAAAAACAGAAACATAGGTTAATGAAACAGAATTGAAAGCCCAGAAATTAACGCATGCATATACGTCAATTTACAACAAAGGAGCCAAGAATACACAATAGGGAAAGAATAGTCTCTCCAGCAGATGGTGTTGAGAAAAGTGGGCAGCCACATTCAAGAGAATGAACCTGGACCACTATCTTACAACATATACAAATATTAACTCAAAATGGATTAAAGACTTGAATGTAAGACCTGCACCCATAAAACTCACAGAAGAAAATATAAGCAGTAAGCTTCTTGACATCAGTCTTGGTGACTTTATTTTTAATCTAACTCCAAAGGCAACGGCATGGGCAACAAAAGCAAAAATAAACAAATGGGACTACATATCAAAAAGCTCTGCACAGGAAATTGTCTACAAAACAAAAAGGCAACTTCCTGAGTAGGAGAAGATATTTACAAATCATCTCTAACAAGAGGTTAATATCCAAAATATATTTTTAAAATGCATACAACTCAATAACAATAACAGATGAAAACATGAGCAGAGAACCCAAATAGACATTTTCTTTTCTTTTTTTTTTTTTATCCTCACCAGAGGACATTTTTCCATTTTTTTATTCAAATAGAGTGGGAGGGAGAGAGAGGAAGAGAGAGAGAGAGAGAAACATCGACGTGAAAGGGACACATCGAGTGGCTGCCACCCGCACGACCAACCAGGGCCAGGGACAAACTGCAACCGAGGTACATGCCCTTAGCAGGAATCAAACCAGGGTCTCTCCGGACCGCAGGCTGATGCTCTAACCGCTGAGCCAAACCGGCCAGGGCCCAAATAGACATTTTCCAAAGAAGACATACACATGGCCAACACACATATATGCATAGATGCTCAACATCACTAATCATCAGGAAAATGAAAATCAAAACCACAAGGAGATATCACCTCACTATTATCAAAAAGACATGAAGTAAGTGGTGGTGAGGATGTGGACGAAAGAAAACTCCATGCACTGCTGGTGGGAATGTAAAGTGGTGCCATCATTGTGGAAAACAGTGTGGAGCTTCCTCAAAATGTTAAAAATAGAACTGTCAACGTGATCTAGCAAGTCCACTTCTGGGTATCTATCTGAAGAAAATGAAAACACTCTTTGGTAAAGATCAATGTACCCTTATATTCACTGCAGCATTATTTACAATAGACAAGGTATAGAAATTGAGATATGGATAAAGATGGTGTGACGTAGAGTGTGTGTGTGTGTGTGTGTGTGTGTGTGTGTGTGTGTGAGTGTCTCACAGAAATACTATTCAGAAATAAAAGGAATGAAACTTTACCATTTGCAACAACATGGATGAACCTAGAGGGTATTATGCTAAGTGAAACAAGTCAGGCAGAGAAAGACAAATACTACATGGTTTTGTTTATACACAGAATTTAAAAGACAAAACAAACAAACAAGATAAAAACAGACTCCTAGATACAGAGAGCAGATTGGTGGTTGCAAGGCAGGTGGGGGAGGGGTAGATTAAAAGGGTGAAAGGGATCAAGAGGTACAAACTTCCAGAGATAAAATAAGTCATGGGGATGTAATATACAGCATGGGGAGTACAGTCCATTTTGGTGCACTCACTTTGTACGGTGACAAATGGTAAGTAGACATTGTGGTGATCATTTCACGAGGCAGGCACATGTCAAATCCCTCCGCTGTACACCTGAAACTAAAAATACTGTAAGGCAATTATACTACATGAAAAATAACAACAACAACAGAAAATAGGTCCAAGCCGATCAGAATAGTGGTCTAGTCCAGGCTGGGTTTACATCTGCCTCTGCAGTTACCAAGATCTTAGACTGTGTTACTGATCTTCTTCATGCCTCCACATCCCCAGGGGTAACACAGGGATAACTACAGCACCTCCCTAACAGAACTAACGTGAAGACTCAACAATCTGATATGTGTAAAGCACTTAGGGAAGTTCTTAGAAACAGTAAGCACTCAATAAACTTTCCCTGTTCTTATTAGGCGCCTTCCATCTGATGCCTCTGGGCCCAGGTCCTTGAAATTCCTAAGCTTCTGCTTCCTTCTTTTAAAAAACATAACATCCCTGTCCTCGAAGCACTGCTATGTAGTTGTGGAGGCAATAAAAGGGAAAACTGGTTCATAAATTGCCAGGGTTACACCAATAGTGGTCACAAAACCAAGCTCCTCTTCCTTTCAAAGAATCAAGACTCTTTTTCTTTTTCTTTTCTTTTTTTCTTCGTGTGTAGACTAATATTTGTTAACTCCCTACCTTGCCAAGAACTTCATAGAGCAATTTTGTTTCATAAAATTAGCCACTCTCAGTTCATAATAAGCAATTAAAGGAATTTTCTCCAGAAATTTAGCACATTAATCAGCTGGGTACCTACTACCAGGTGGATGTCCAACCATTAAAGATGTCTAAACAATTTAGTTAACCTTTAGCAAAAATACGCGTGCACAGCGGCCGACTAGTTCAGAGTAAGAGATGTTAATGGTTTTTTCTAAAGCACTATGTGCAATGTTTAGCCTTGCTTCTTTTTAATACTCCTCATTATTTTTTAAATGTAGCAAAGTCAGGACAATGTTTTTGATGAAGCTTTGTGTTCTGCAAGTTCATTTCAGGATCTGAGAAGAAATGAAACGAACACTCGCTTGTGAGAGAGGCTACCTGAGGAGTTCCAAAAGCAAAATTAGAGAATACAAGTATAGCTATAAAAATGGATTAATTTTAAAGTTAGTTTCATAAAATAAACACTCCTAACCCACTCTCAAAGCTGGCCACAGAATGTTTAAGAATAGGCTAATTGCCCTGGCCGGTTTGGCTCAGCAGTTAGAGCGTCGGCCCACGCACCAGAGAGTCCCGGGTTTGGTTCCCGTTAAGGGCACGTACCTCGCTCAGTTGTACTTTGTCCCCGGCCCCAGCTGGGGTCATGAGGGTGGCAACCAGTCAATGTGTCTCTCTCACATCGATGTTTCTCTCTCTTTCTTCCTCCCTCTCCCCCTCTTGCTCTATCTGAGGATAAATGCAAAAATGTCCTCGGGTGAGGATAAAAAAAGAATAGACTAATTACTTTGTGGATTAGTCAAATTCTCTGCTCCTTTTCCTCACCAGCTCTTCCAAAGACCCTACCTCTTTCACTATTGATGCTTTTACTGGTTTAAGCTGCCTTTAACAAACAAACAAACAAAAAAATGAAAAGATGTAATGGGAAGGTGTAATATTAAATTAGTCTGTCTTTCTTTTTTGGACAGTTCTGATGAATGGCAGGGGGTGGGGGTGGGAGGAAGTAGCTAATAGCTAAAAATGATGGCTTGCAATTATTTGAGTCAATACATGTATAATGAAGAATACAAAATAATTTCTAAAACCACAGCATACAAGTTTTATAGAACTGTTAAGCCTAATGTTAGTCATTTTTAGATAACACAGTGACATAACCTTAATGCAAAATTCATAAAGGAAGCAAGTAGAAGTGGTCACACTGCATATTTTGGGTCTGAGAGGTATGTACTGTTATTCCAACTAAACTCCTGCAGTAAAACATCACGAAGATAATCAATGTATAGAGCCCAGCCGGAGGGGAGGAGAGCAATGCAGAAAACCAGCCTGTAGAGAAGCGTCATAAATAGCATTTCATGTTCTACCCTGAGATGAGAAGGAGCCCACAAATATGGGAAGTTGATTTACGGTGAAGGTAGCCCTGCAGGGCATTGGGGAAAGAATGGTATTTTCAACAAATGTCTGGTTCGATTTTTATATCCATCTGGGAAAAGTGCTTTATTTCTCAGCATACATAAAAGTCAATTCTGAGTGGATTGTATATCTACATGTGAAAAATAAAGCAATAAACTTTCCAGAAAACATGAGAGAATAGCTCTATGATTCGGGAGTAGAAAAAAAAAAAGTGCTTAAACAGTACACCAATGACATTATCACAAAGGAAATGACTGATGAATTCGAGCATATTAATATTAATATCTCCTGGTCATCAAAAGGCCCCATTATGAGAGCTACGAAGGCAAACCAGAGTGGGCCAAGGTATTTGTAACACACAGAACTATCAAAGGGTTCACTTCCAAAGTATACAAAGAACTCTTATAAGTCAAAATAATAAAATTTAATTCAATAAAAAATGGGCAAGAAATTTAAATAAGTTCTTCAAAAAGAGGGTAATGAAACAGCCACTACACATAAGAAAAGGCTGTCAACTGCATGAGCTTTTAGAGGGAAATGCACATTAAGTCAATGACGAGATGTTACTGCACACCCACTAGAATGGCCAAGATGAACAAGTCTGATAACGCCAAACGCTGACGGGGATGTAGGGCAATAAGAAACTTCATGCACTTTTAGTGCTAATAAAAAGGCACAGCCGGCTTCCAAGTCCGTCTGGTAATGCCTATTAAAAGTGAGTGGATGAAAACGTCATAACACAGCAATTTTGCTCGCAGGGCATGTATGTTGGTGTGGATGTGTCTGTATCTAACAACACTATACGCTCATATCTATCAAAAGACTTTCATAAAAATGTTCATAACATCATTGTTCATAATACCAAAAGCTAGAAACCACCTATGTCCATTAACAGTAGAGTGGATAGTCTATATTCACATAATGGAATTTTATATAATGATTAAAATTAATGTGATAACATCTTTAAACCTCTCAAACATGATGTTGAGTATGTGTGTGGCAGGGAGGCAAACTCAAAAGAATACAATGATACTCCGTGTATATACACTTCAACATTTGGCAAGACTGATCTAAAGGAAGGTGGGAGGTGGTTTCCGAGGTGCTGGCCATGATTCAGCTGCTGCCTATGAGAGAATCTTGAACAGTCATTGAGCTGTACACTTGCTTCCATTACTTGACCCCAGTAGCTCTGCTTCTGGAACTTTATCTTAAGAAAATAATGACCAATATGAAAAATTTTAGGCACAATATGTTATGTAGTATTACTTATAATGGCCAAAAAGAAATGTTTAACCGGAAGAGAATGTAAATCATGGCCTATCTAACTAGTGAAATATTACACAGCAATAAAAAGTCTCAGGAAGATTCAATAATCTATGCAACAAACCATAAAGACCGACTGAAAGACAGTCAGCGGGAAATATGCAAATAAATCTGTCCAGAATTTAAAGAGTCAGGCTTTATGTGACATTTTGGAGGGGGAGGTGTAAATATTTTTTAATAATTTTTTTATACTGAGATTAGGAAAAATAAGAGGGTTTTTTTGGTTTGTTTTTCAACCACAGAATCCTTCCTTCCTTCCTTCCTTCCTTCCTTCCTTCCTTCCTTCCTTCCTTCCTTCCTTTTACTACTTCAGGGAGGGTGAGAAATTTCTCCTGCATTTGACTAAATAAGAAATGCACAAAACAGTCTCCTAAACAGAAGTGACATTGCCTGAGTAACTACTGAGTGACCTATCTGTACATACTTTTGCCTCCAAGTCTTCACTTTGTAAGAAAGATACTTTTGTTCTCTGAAAGGTAGATAAATGTGATCTACACTCATGACCTAGCCCAGGAGTCCTATGGAACATAATCTTACATTTCTTTGGCTTTTGTACCAGGGATTAAAGAGGATGCACCACATTCATTAGTCTATGGCTCTGGCACCAACCAGAGGTAAATAACATCACCCTTTCATTTGAAGGTGCACCTGAGTATATGAAAAGAACACTAAGCAGGCACAAGGTCCTATGCTCTATCCTGTGGAGTTATAAAGAATATGAAAACAATTCCTACCCTCAAGCAGCATAGAATCTTGTTTACCAGACAACACATTATACAATCAAAAGAATTTAAAAATGTAAATCAAATAAACATTTATGTTGATTACTAGCATCCCCATTTTTCTAAGCTCTAACCCTATCATAGGGGCTGGATGCCTGGAAACTATATTTCTCAGACTCCTTTGCCAGCAAGATTCCAGGTTTAGAGTCTTTCAAGGAGAGGCACGCAGATAGAACTGGAGGTGGTGGAATCCATCTGTCTTTGGCCGCAGTAACAGCAGCAGATCCGTGCACAGTAAACACAGGCTCCTGGACAGAAAGCAGCAGAGAGCCTCCTTGTCCCGTACTGACCAAATGGACAGTCTGGGGACAGACTGTCACACACTCGGGCTGTGACAGTCATATTTCCTGTGGTCCCTGATCTGGATTTGCTCTTCTAGGCCTTTTAATATTTGTACCCCAATTCCCTGTGTTAAATCCTTCCTGCCTGAAATATATAAATACATCCTGTTTCCTCTGTTGACCCACGATAACCAGTCTCAAAGCAGCAGAATCTCTTCTTCTGACCACTTCTGGAAATTTGCTGAATTTTACTATTGAAAACATGGTTTTCTAACTCTACCACTAATTCCTTTTAGCTATTTTGTTTTTACCATGATTATGAGTTTCCTCTCTGTGGATTGTCAAGAAGAGGGAATATGGTGAAGTAAAAAAATTAAAGTTTTCATCTCAAACATGTGACAGAGTTTCATTTTTGGATTACTGACGTTTAATGCTTTAGAGTAGAAATGACATATTAAGTATATCATGCCATTCCTTGAGTTGAAGGCAATTATATAATCACGGAAGGATTAGCCTGATTTTAAATTAAGCTCATCAAAATCATCATTATATGTGTACATGTAAGTATATATATATGTATACACTCATGTCATATACCTTTCAAATTTTATCCCCTTACCTAATCATATTCCTATATACATAAAAACCTAACTATAGTTCATAATAACAATTCATATTACAAAACCATATAAGACTAATGAACAGTACAGAAATTAATACAGTCCTCACAATTTACATGCATGGCTACTGTGGGAGGAAAAAAATGCCATGCCTATCTTGTTAAAAAATCATTATGGATTAGTCCTGACTGGCTGGCTCAGTTGGTTGGGGTGTTGTCCCATACACCAAAAGGTTGCGGGTTTGATTCCTGGTCAGGGCACATACCTAAATTGAAAGTTTAATACCCAGTTTGTGTGGGTACAGGAGGCAACCAATCTCTCTCTCTCTCTCTCTCTCTCTCTCTCTCTCTTTCTCTCTCTCTCCTTCCCCCACCCCATGTCCTCTCTCTCTAAAATCAATAAACATATCCTCATGTGAGGATTTTAAGAAATCATCATGGATTAGAGGTGAGACTTGTGGTTCTGGGTGAGACGCAGCAAGCATGCTTCACCCACTCTTCCTTTGAATCAAACTATGAAACCTCGACACAAATGACAGAAAGCTGATGTATGAAAAGTCTGGAAAGTCAAAAAGCAGCAGGCAAATCACAGAAGACTATGGGAATCTGATGTGGCAGTGGGTTTACACTGTTTATTTTCCGGAAGTATCCTCTGGCCCAAGGAAACCCAGAAAGGAGAGCTGAGCTGAAGGAGCAATTGCTAGAAGCCTCCAATTCTGGCGCATGGAACAAAAGCTAGTACTTCTAACATTCATGAGAATGTGGAAATCCCCGAATTTTGTTTTTTTCTTTCTTCCTTCTTTTGGCATTTTTCTCATGCCCTTGTCCCCAGGCAATTCCACGGTGGGGGGTAGCCGTGACCAACAAGCGTGGAGGTCAACAAGAGTGGCAACTGAGAGTGGAAACTTTTCCATCCATTTGGTGGAAGTATGACTACAAGAGGCTGAGGCAACCCCTGTGGCTTCTTGTACTCTCTGTTCTGCTGCTGCTTGGGCCCAAACACAGCAGCACCCAGCAGAGCCTAAGGAACTGACGAGGTCAACTCTAAGGGACTGAAATGTGCCAGGGAAAGTGTACAAAGGGAGGTGCTCAGGAAAGTGACCCTATAACATTGTTCATGATTCCAGGGATCATCACCAAGCTAAAATGTGTGGATCAGACTTTGCGAACTGAACTCATAGATGGATCCCTGTACAAATCATGGACTGACCACTGTGTGATGCATACCCAGAACAGAACCAGACTGCTGTAATGACTTTGTAAAGTCAATTGATATTGAAACAATAGCCCTCTGAAGGTAGGCTGGAACTTGCAGGCTTACTCTAACCAATTCAATTGTCTGATTCAAAAAGCATTATTTTTATAGGATTTAAACACAACCCAAGTCTCATAATGCAATCTTCAAAATATCTAGAATAAATTCCAAAATTGCTCAACATACCAAGAACCATGAGAATTTCAATTCACACAGGAAAAGATAGTCAACAGATGTCCAATGCCAACATGATACAGATGTTGAAATTATGTTACAAAGACTTTATGGCAGCTAGTATATAAATGTTTAAATAGCCAATCCTGAACAGTCTTGAAACAAATGTTAAAATAAAAGTCCCAGCAAAGAGATAGAAAGTTAAGCAAAAACAAATAGAAATCCTAGAACTGAAAATGACAATAATCAAAATTAAATCACTGGAAAAACTCAAGAGCAAAGTGGAGATGACAGATGGAAAAAAAAAAATCGGTGAACTTGAAGATAAATCAATAGAAATTATCTAATCTAAACAACACAGAGAAGAAAAAGTTTGACAAATACACAAATGAAGCTTCAGCGACATATAATTCGATAACAGAAGGTCATTGAAGTCCCCGAAGAATATAGTATGTGTGGGGCAGGGGTGCTGAAAATATATTTAAAGAAACAAGAGTGGAAATTTTGCCAACTCTGGTGAAAGACATAAACCTACAGATTCAAGAATCTGAGCAAACTTTAAACAAAGTAAACTCCAAAAATTCATGCTAAGACAAATTGTTCAAGACTAAAGACATTCCATTTGGGGTGTTGAAAAAATTCCGGAATAAAAGGGTGGTGACAGTGGCACAATATTGTAGCTGTAACTAATGCCACTGAACTGTACACCTCAAAATGGTCAATTTATGTCATGTGAATTTAATCACTATTTTCTAAAAAGACAAAAAAATAACCTTCAATGTGGCCAGAATAAAATGATAGGTTACAGATAGGGAAACAACATTTAGATTCATTGTACATATCTCATACAACCCATCAAGGCTAGAAAGAAGGAAGTAGCACAAACATTTTTAAGTAAAACAACCATAATGTCAGATTTTATATCCAGTAAAAATATCTGTCAGTAATAAAAGTAAAATGAATATATTCTCACATGAAGGGAAACTTTAAAAATTCATAGCAGACCTGCTCTAAAAGAATTACTAAAGAAGGAAAATGATACCAGAAGAAAACATGAACAACAAGAACTAAGGAAAAATAACAGAAATGGTAAGTATTTGGATAAATATAATAGACTCTTCTCCTCTTGAGTTTAAAAATGAGTTTGATGGTTGAAAGGAAAATGTACCTGATGGGATTTTCAGTACATGTAGATGTTACATGTAAGACAACAATCGCATGAAGGGGGAAGAGAAGGGACCTGTAGAATAAAGGTTCTATATCTCAAATAAAGTGATAAGTACATGTTAAAAAGTTTAATATATATTTTTGTAATCCATGGAGCAACCACTAAAAAAGCTACACACAAAAAAATATATATGGTCAAAATCACAATTAATTAATTAATATGGAATACTAAAAATGTTCAAATAACCCAAAACATAACAGGAAGAGTAAAAAAAAAAAAAAAATAGGGAGCAAATGGAAAATAAATATGGCAATAGAATAAAATGGTAAGCCTAAATGCAAATATATTAATAATTATATTAAAGTACAGGTATAAACACAATTAAAAGTCAGAGATTGTCAGACTGGATTTTAAAAATGGCTCAACTATATAGCTATCTATGAGAGATTCACTTCAAATATGTTTTTATAGGTAGGTTAAAAGTAAAAGGATGAAAAAATATAATGCAAACAAAAAAGAAAATTGGAAAAGCAAACAAAACCAATCATATAATAGGTAAAAGACAAGAAGAGACATTTCACTAAAGAGGATATGCAGATAGCAAATAAATCTATGCCAAGATCTTCACTATCATTAGCCATCAGGAAAATCCAGACTAAAACCACAACGAGATATCACTACACACATCGCAATGGTTAAGGTAAAACACAGCGATGACATCAAATTCGGAAAAAAAATGTAGAAAAACTGGATTATTCATAGGTTGCTGGTGGGAATGTAAAATGATACAGCCACTCCAGAAAACACTAAACAACGTTTAGTTTCTAATAAAATTAAACAATGGAATACTACTCAGCAATAAAACTAAAGAAACTGTTGATATAAATAACAAGCTGAATGAATTTCCAGGGAATTATGCTGAGTGGGGGAAAAAAGCCAATTCCCAGAAGTTATATGCTATATGATTCCATTCATCTAACATTGTTGAAGTGAAGATTTTAGAAATGGGAACAGATCAGTGGTTCGTAGGGGTGGAGAAGTTTGGTTATAAAAGGACACCATGAGGGATACTTGTGATAATGGAACTGCTATGTATATTAACCATAGCGGTAAATACACAAACCTACACGTCATACTAGCGCATTTAACTAAATATATACACAAGTAACATATAAAACTGAAGAAATCTGAGTAGGATCAGTTATTTGTATCAGTGTCAATTGCATGGTTGTGATATTGTATTATAGTCTGTAAAATGATACCATCAAGAGAAATTAGGTAAAGAGTTAATTCCTACAAATGCATGTGAACCTACAATTCTCTCAAAATACAAAGCATTTTTTGTTTTTTTAGAAAAGAGAAATGGAGTGAATTACTATATTAATATTAGGCAAAGTAGACTTGAGAACAAAAAAAATCATCAGAGATAATGATGAAATACTACATATTAATAAAAGAGCTGTTTCACCAAGAAGGCATAACAATCATACATATATATGCACCTAACAACAGAACTTAAAACATACAAAGCGATGGTAACAAATGTAAAAGTAGTAGATAAATTTGTAATTATAGTTAGAGACATCAATACTCCCCCCTCTCAGTAATAGGATGAGCTGGTAGACAGAAAATCAATAAAAACAGCAAAGATCTGAATAGCATGTCAAGCAACTGGACCTAGCTCACACATAGAGAACACTCCATCCAACACCAGCAAAACACACATTCTTTGAAAGTAAATTAAATATTCAACAAGAGAGACCATAACTTAGGCCATAAAAAGCCTCAACTAATTTTCAAAGATTGCAATCATACAATGTATATTCTTAGATTATAATGCAATTAAACTAGAAATCAATAACAGAAATTATCTCTAAATAGTTAGAAATTAAAATTATATATATACATATATACACTCTTAAACTACTTCATTTATATGTATTTTTATAATATTTTTAAATTTTTAAATTATTTATAAGAAAGCCTATTGTACATTAAAAATCAGGAGAGAGTTAAGTCTCTAGAATTACTCAGTCATTAGGAAATCACAAGTCAGACCTAGACTATGCCCACTGCATTACTCCCAGTATTGGTATGGAGCATTAAGAAACCACTTGAGCCCTGGCCGGTTTGGCTCAGCAGTTAGAGCCTCGGCCTGCGGTCCAGAGAGACCTGGGTTCAGTTCCCACAAAGGTCACATACCTCATTTGCAATTTGTCCCCAGCCCTGGTTAGGTCGTGCAGGAGGCAGCCATTCAATGTGTCCCTTTCACGTCAATGTTTTTCTCTCTCTCTCTTCCTCTCTCACCTTTCCACTCTATCTGAACAAAAAATAGAAAAATGTCCTCGGGTGAGAATAAAAAAGAAAGAAAAGAAAAGAAAAGAAAAGAAAAGAGAAGAGAAGAGAAGAGAAAGAGAAGAGAAGAGAAAGAAAGAAAGAAAGAAAGAAGAAAAGAAAGGAAAGAAAGAAAAGAAAAGGAAAAGAAAAGAAAAGAAAGAAACCACTTGAGCCATACTCTGAAACTACAAGCACATGCCAAATAAATGACCATTTCTTAATTAGCTGCTCATAAGTCACTAAAAAATTATTAAGATTGTCAATATAAACCCTTTCATCCTAATTTTCCCTTAATCATCTTGTAATTTGTTATTAACAGCAATATTCATTTAAGGATTGCTTGCTAAAAAAAAAAAATAATTAAATCAATATTGAGATTCTATGTGTCTTGATCTGACTCAGTCCGTCCAGTGCCCTCGTATCCTCAGACAAGTTCAGACATTCTGAGCTTGAAAGGATCTCAGTTCCTGAAATGTGAATTTCTTTTAGACACCTGAGACATTTAGAAGAATTTCAAATCTAGAGGAAATAAAGTTTGACTCAATAAGGACAGAGAGTGGGGTTGACATAGTCAATCAATTGTAGAAGGAGTTGGTTATGGCATATTTTAAGTGTGTTACTCCAGTATTTGTAAATTTTCTAATTCCAAATTATACTCTCATCTCCAACAGATATCAATGTAGTTATTTTAAAGGCAAAAGAAAACTATGTCTATAATAGTGTATTATTAATAGACATAAATTATTCATTTTTACAATGATTCACATGAAAAGAAATAAAGGTTTAACACCCATAGCCTCTGTCCTCAGCTTACAATTATTCAACAAATATTTATTAACTATCTAGGGGTGCCAAACATTACATAGTCATTGCTCTTGAGAAATACCCAGTTCAGTGGAAAAAATGACATATAAACAATTACAATTGAATATGACATTTGCTATAACAAAGAGGCCAAAGACAAAGGGACAATGACAGAGGCTTCACGGAGAAGACATTAGGGCTACACTTTTTAGTAAGTAGGACAGTTTCCAGGAGGATGTGCCAAGGGAAGGAACCAAGAGAAGGATGAGTCCATGCACAGATGGAATATAAAAGAACATTATTTCTTAATAACACTAGAATATCAGGTACTTAAAACATAGGATGAGGAAGGAAAAGGTGGGAGAAGGACTTAGAAAGGCCAGTTGGGAAGGGTCTTCTTCATCCTGGTTTTGAGGCACGAAGAGAAGTCATCAGAAACTTCCTTATGGCCCTGGCCAGTCTGGCTCAGCAGTTAGAGCATCGGCCTGCAGACCAAAGTGCCTCAGGTTTGATTCTGGTCAAGGGCACGTACCTCAGTTGCAGTTCAGTCCCCGGCCTTGGTCAGGATCAATTGATGTGTCTCTCTCACATTGATGGTTCTCTCCCCCTCTCTCTCTCTCTCTCCCTTCCTCCCTCCCTATCTCCCACTCTATCTACAGATAAATGGGAAAAAATATATATTCAAGTGCCCAGTCAGTATAGCTCAGTGGTTGAGCATCGACCCATGCATCAAGAGGTAGCCAGTTCAATTCCCGGTCAGAGCACACGCCCAGGTTGTGTATCAAATCCCCAGTGGGGGGCATGCAGGAGGCGGCCAATTGATGTTCTCTCTCATCAATGTTCCTGTCTCTGTTTCCCTCTCCCTTCCTCTCGCTCTAAAGTCAATAAAGAAAAAAAAAGATGTTCTTTTAAAAAAAAAAATCTCCTTATGAAAGTTAACTCTGGAGACAGGTAGCATCTACTGCCATTGTCTAGCAAGAAATGATGAGACTGAACTAGCACAGTCACCGTGGAAATAGAGAGGAAGGGCAGTGCCCAGAGATACGTAGCAGATAAAACAGAAAAGACTTAGTGATCCAACTGAATGTGAAGAAGGAGTCAGGGCATATGCTTCAACCTGGACACATTCTAAAGACAGAAGATACACTACTTCGTGTGCTGTACCTCTTGGACAGCTGGATGGAGACATGAAGCAGTACTGTGGAAACAGGAGTGTGGTTTAGAAGTCAGAGGTTGAGGGCACAGGGTTAGAAGTCAGTAATTTATGTGAGTTGTTGAAGTCTCTGGGGCTAGATGGAATCAAACATGGAAAGTATATTCTTATCGTTGTGATCGTATTATGTAAATGCTTCCTTGGCCAAAGAGCACCGATTGAAACCCGACTTCAAGCTTTACTCTACATAAAGTTTCCTCTGTTTAAAAATGTTTGTAAACCACTGTTCCGAAATGACCACCATAAAAGCCAATAATTATGCAATGTTCTTCCATCAACAATAAACTTTACTTCTGGAAGGGGAATTGGAAACAGGCCTCCCTCCTGCCCACTCCAACCTGGGTAGGATGCCAGCAGCTGATGAGGTGGACGCCAAAGTCAGCAGACACTCTTCTACTCAAGTTCTCATCAAAACCCCACAACCTCATTCCTACTGGCTCCCCTCCTCTCTCCCACCCACAGCCTTTTCCCCTCCCCCTGCCTTTTGTGTGAATATATCTGTATGCCGCAAAGAGGCGAACTCCTCCTGGAGCAGGTGGTGTAAGGATAAAATATAGTGTATTATTTCAGAAATAAATATGGTAAGGGGAAATCATTTTGCTTTCGATATCTGCGAGAAAGCAAGTGAAGAGTCGAACTAGAAAGGGAGGGAGGGATTTCAAAATCCAAGCAAACTGAGAGGTTCCTTGCTTACGATCATTTTGGAACATCTAAGTCCAACTAGCTTACCTCTAAGTGTACAAAACTCCTGGCAAGGGTGAAGAAGGGGACTATGGGTAGACTGGCACATTTTAGCTGCTCAAGAGCCGATATAAGGTATGACAGGTGCCTGACCAAGGCTCTCGAGAAGTATTCAATCCCACCACCAGAGTACAGAAAATAGTGCTACTAACGCGTCTGCAATGTAAATTATTATGTTTCTTAGCAGAAATCTTAGATAGCAATCTTGGGACTGTAAACCATTCTGAGGGGCCAGGAAATGGGAAGGAACGGAGGGTCTGGAAGTCCCAAATACCCTAGGCTGACCTGAGCTTGGCAACGTCACGTGTCTTTAAATAAAGTGATCCCGCATGGCCCGCTGTTCTGGTCAGACTGATGTCCTCTGACCAGGAAAACAAGACCTGGAGATTTTTGTTCAGTTCTCCTAACACAGAGTTCTAAAGAAAATGTTCTAATATTCTGGGAGGCCTCTCATTATCACTAGAGAAATCTCTAAAACTACAGAAACAAGTCCTGCTGGTATCTGGTCCGGCCTGTCTTTCAGGGGCTGAGAAGTTGCTTTGGGGGGCTCTCCTGACTTGCCCTAAAGGTGTTTTCAGACTGCTCTACAATAAAGATGATTGAAATGGATATCATTTCAACAGCCACCTCCTTGGAAGAAAATAAACAGGACAGTACTTCACCCACCAGAAACAACCAGACATACCTATAGAGTATGCAAAGCAAGCCCAAGTTCTCTCTCTCTCTCTCTCTCTCTCTCTCGTGTTTTGAGAAGGAAAAATAATTTAGTGCATATCTACTGAAAAAAAGAAAAATGTGCCAGCAACACCCAAGATGACGTCATATCAGTTGCCAGCTTCAGGTCAACTACAGTGCAACAGGAAGCTTGGGACTGGAGACAAGCTGGACCCAGCCCATTGTATCCTCCCCTGGACTAATCTCCAGACTTCTAATGACCTACAGAAATAACGCTTTCCACTCTGGGTAGTGAGATAGTAATTTGTGTTTCCAATTTTGGCATTTCAAAAGCTAAGCCCAGAATATACATGGAAATACCCAGTCTACAAAGCATTCCATAGTTCAGAGGGTGCCATAAAACATCACTGAAACACTTTCAAAATAAAGAAGTTACATTCTTCTCAACCGTTCCATTTCTATCAACACCAACCCCAATCCTATTAGGCTATACAGACGGAGGCCAGCAATGGCTGTACCACTGTGTGAAGCGTGCAAGTGTAATCAACAAGACAAAGCAGAAATCTGATGAGAAGATATGAAAAGCTGGGTTTGGGGCTTTTTGTTTTGTTTTAATGCTTCCTCTTCGTCAGTCTATTCACATCTACTTCTGTGCACTGAGCTCTTGCGTAACATGTTGTGTGTATGTTGGGGGGGGCAGAGCGGGTACCAGCACCACCACCACCACCACCATAACAGCAAAAGTATATATTTCTGCCCTCCAAAAGGCCACAATCTTTTTATCTTGGGAAATGATGCTGATGTATTTACTGTTTCTCCCCCGCCTTCCTAAAATCATCACCACATGGTAAGCATCATTTCAGTACAAGAAGAACAGAAGGAGGTCAAGCCTGCCCACAGATTGGGAAGCCGGAGTTTAAGGCCCTGGACAACTGTTTTTATCTTTCCATTGGAGAAAGATATTTGTGAATACAAGAGTGAGATACTAGAAAGAACAATGCAACCCCTCTAACTCGTTATCATTTGTAAATTCCCTGCCTGATTTGATAACAAATATCACTTTTCCTTCAGTGCCACTGGCAAAAAAAAAAAATCGCCACGATAACAAAGGTACCATTATTTCTGGTAGCATTTTCCTGGGTCCTGTTAATAATCACACTTGCAGTCAACTAATGCCCTAAGTTCTCACATCACTAAGTAAATATTGCCTGGTGGCAAATATTAGTATCCCCAACTTTGCATTCCAGCGAAGTCATGAAACCTATCAGAAAGGTCAGATCTCAGTAAATAAGGCCAAAGAAAAAAAAATTTTTTTAATTCCCCTATTTCCACTATTCCCTAGTTTCAACATAAATTCCTGTGTCTCTGGCTCTCAATGGAATTTCCCACCAGACAAGACACATCAGTGGTCATTGTAATCCTGTCGTATCTGGCATTATATATCTGGTTAGTGGAAGTTCATAGAAACAATTATATATCCGGTTAGTGGAAGTTCATAGAAACAACTATATATCTGGTTAGTGGAAGTTCATAGAAACAATTATATATCTGGTTAGTAGAAGTTCATAAAATCATAATCCCAGGAGCAGCTTCTGGATCTGGGCTCTTAGCTCAAATGTACTACTTTTGATTTTTAAAAATCACATTCGGTTTTTTATAAGAAAAAATCATAAAATTGGATTTAGCCATCCTTTCTTCCTACTCAGTCTCCCAAACACACCTTCTAAATTTCTTCTTTAACAGAGAAAGTTCACAACTTCTTGTAGTTCCTACGTGGAAAGTAACGTACATCTGCATAAAAATTACAGTAACTGTAATAGAAGACTCATAGTTATAGGGGTAAACCGAAGTCGGTAGGTAATTATGATAAATCCATGATGGTTATCTGACCCTTTTTTATCAACTATGTGAGAAGTTCCTGACTGTCAGAATGACAGCTTGCCACGATTTGTTATACATTTATTCCCAGCTGTTTTATTTTATTTTAATTATCAAGACCAAGAGCTAGAGCATGACTGTTGCCAAGAAGGGGTGGGTGCCCACAGCCAAGGCATCTCCTTTGCTTCTGGAAGGTATTTCCATATCCCAACCCAGGAAGGAGAGGCCCTTCAACAGTAGATCAAATAACATATACTTATCCTCACAGAAGAACTTCTAACACGCAATTCAAGCTGAAGGAAAGAAAGGAAAAGAAGGAGGTGACCTGAGCTTTGCTGAGTTTCACAACAAATTGACACCCAGATTCAGCGAGCGCCTTGCAGTGGCCTCCCAGTAGCTGAGATAATTACACGACTGCCCTCGTGATGGATGAGTCCCCATGCGGAGAAGTCAACTGAACCCAAGGACGGCATTCCAGGGGGATGAAAAGAATTCCTTCAGTCCACACCCACCGTGGGACTCGCTCAGGCAGGATTCTCCCTGCCCCTTGAAGGAGGCAGAGCAGAGTTCACTTGGTCGACAGGGACCCAGGCAGAGAAATGAAACGTGTTCACATTCAAGTGCTCGTCGTCCGCCAGGAACTGCTCTCCCGTCTTTATATATTACCTCCAGCCGATTACAAATTCCTAAGGACGGAAGTCTCATCCTGTTTGACCCCTCACAGAGCCCAGGACAATCCCTTACATAAAATGGAGAATGAATAAACATGAACTGAAATGAAGAAGGAACTCCAGAACATGAGTTCCAAAGGGCAGGAGCGTTGCCTGTAGGGAACAGCGCTTCACACGTATTAGCACACGCCCTGGGTCTGTGAACACTCCTTTCCCACCTGCCTCTCTCTGGTGGACGCAGTGTCCCCTCATGGGCACATTTATATACATAGCACATGAGCGAACAGAGATCACCCATCCTCAAGGAAACTATGTATTTTACATATGTATCCTTTTTATTGCCTGTTTCCTCCTATTAAAGTATCTGTTCTAGGAAGACAGGAAGTGTGTCTGCTCACGTACCAACAGATCTAGGATGATGCTTAGGCAAAAAGAGGTGGCCCATATGTACTCAACTGGTATTAACAAATGAATGAATTAAATGCTAAGTCAAAACAGAGTACTGTGTCAGGTGTTGGAGACAAAAGGAATGGGATGAGTGCATCATCCTATCTGGTAGAGAACAGCTCTCACGCTTATCTTTGCTGAACGTGGAGAGGGTTAGGGCTGAGCTGGAAGCTGAAACTTTTCCTCTCTGTGATTTGAACACTTTATAAATGCCCGGTCACATGTGTTTTGCAGTGAATGATGACTCCAGTCCTGTATGTATGCAGTACCCACCTGAGTCCCAAGCCAAAGGGCATGCACTGGAATGCCCAGCAGTTCAAGGCCACAAAAACACGCCCACTAGGAGCCTAAAAGCCCCTCCCGAATCATCTTCCAGGTCCTAAGACTCTGAAGTTCCTTGTTCTAACAGCCTGAGTTCACCGCCAGAGCCTGTGCAGATTTTTCCCAGATACTCTCACAAGGGTGGCCCAATGTCTAATAAGCAACCCTGAGGAGGCCCACAGGATGAGGTGAGGCTCCAGCACAGCCCTGTGAACTCAGATGTCCACAGGCATGCCCACTGGGTCCACGCTTCTGCTCAGCTCAAACCTGGCTTTCGAGGTAGTTATGAACGTGTGATTCTTGTCAAAGGTGAAGGCTTCGTGAACCGCTGTTGACCATTTCTCATTGTAATTTATAACTTGTAAATATTTACATGAACAGCACGTGAACCTGCATTCACATTCTAGCCCTGGACACTACAATAAAAAAGGGTCAGTGTAAGGGAAACTGAGGATCAGTTCCCAGCCTGCGTAAGGGCGTAGGGCCAGCAACTGAAAGAGCCAGAACTCAAACCAAGTTCTTCATGGTCTCAGTGTCAATTCCCAGAGCAAAGCCCCTCCTCTGACTCTGCTGCTTCAAAGCACCTTCGTGTGTGCTCTCTCCTGCCATGTTTGCAGCAACCCAGAGACGCCCAAGAAGTGAGGCCGTGGGTCCAAGAGCCAACAGCCCATCCTCTCTCCTAACATCCTGGACGTTTCTCTCAATACCATTAGAGCCCAATGCAGGGGACTGTGAGTCCAAACGTCTGCTCCACATGTGCAGGCGTGTAGCTACCAGCAGTGTCGAGAGGATCTGTGCGAGAGGTGAGCAAGCAGTGACACATGCCGCAGGAACCTCACAAGATGCAGCCTGAGGCTTCTGAACGTACACCTTTTACAACCCTAAACCCAGAAGTGCATTAGCGTTCTTGCAAAACAGGCTGCGTGACCGTTTACAAAGCCCACATATAATACCTCCGTAAGACTTGTGCTTACAGAGATCTTTTCATCCAAGAAATTCAAAGCACTTTACTAGTCCACAGCCATTCATCCAAACACTCCGGGGGGAGGGGAGAGGGGGGATGCAGGTGGCCCGGACTAGACTCATCGATGAAGAAACTGAGGCACACTGACAGTCTTAACTTTTTGAAAATGAATGGCCTTAAACATCCACAAAAACATGCTACTGAGAGAGGGGGAAATTGTTTTTGCATTATTTTTATAGAAATTAAATTGATTGTAATGAAACTGAATACCACGTGGCAGAAATCTATGCCTTCCTGCAATTCTCCCCACCACAAGGGCCATCCAAAATGTATGCTCAGTCCACTGCAAACAGTTTATCATTACATTTGAATAGTACTGCCTTTCAAAATGCAAATTGCATCATCACAAATTTTAAGATAGAAATTTTCATTTTTTCCCCCCAAACTGAATCAGGCTTTTACACCTTTGGCCAAAAAGCACTTAGCAAAGGTAATTAGCATATCCTCTCTAGTCTAGATGGAATTGATTTCAAGCCAAGGAGATTAGCTTCATTTGCTTTTTAGTGGGAGGTAAATGGCCCCAGGGAACTACATCTGAGTAGTGGAGGAAGAGTCCTACCATAAATAAGGAAGATAAAAACATATAAATCAGGAAGAGTAAAACTATAATCAAAACACAAAGTCTGTGTTGAAAACATAGCTGACAATTATGTTCGTAACAATAGGCAACACTTAGTGCTTCTTGCGTGCTAATCACTGTTCTTGGTGCTTATAAGTAACCCATTTTATAGATGAGGAAACTAAGGATCAAAAAGGTAGTAGATACACAGAGTCTGAAAGAGCTTCCAGTGAAGTTAGACAAGTATCACTCATTCATTCAAGAAACTGAACTACATGCAATTTGAAATTTGAATATTTATACAAATTTATCCACAGGTAAAACAACTTTCAAACAGCAGTGCAGTGAAAGCTGACTGATCAGCTGGGTCAGAAAATAAGACTTTACAGAGAGGATGTCCATTTCCACAGGTGGATCAAACAAAGGCATTTCAGGCTGATGGAAATGACTTATGCAAATACACCAAGACCTAAAACACCCTAACCTGGGTCACCCGGGGTTGTCTGGTATTAGCCAGAGAGAAGGAAGATGCATGAGAAGAGCCAGGAAAAGGAGATCTTATGTTCCATAGGTATGAATAGTTAAAATTGGATACAAAGAGTTAATTACTTTTACCATTATGTGTATCTTAGCTCCTCCGTCAAGATATAAGTCTCCTTGTGGGGAGAAAAAAATCCTTCTCTAGATTCTAGCAGAGTAGTTTACGTTTGATAATGTTGAATCTAAAGGATTGATGCTGTTATTTCTTTATCACCATCACTTACATAGTGGCTTACAGGCATCACTATTAGCCTATTCGCACTTTGCTTACATTAACCTCCTTAAGCCTTATACCAACCCAATGAGGTAAATTCTATTATCATCACCATCTTCAAAACAGAGAACTGAGACATAGTGATGCACCCAGAACAAACACCTGCTAAATGGCACTTTATGAAATCCATGTCCCCAAAGCACACCCCAAACTGAGGCGAAGATTTGTTACT
This sequence comes from Molossus molossus, assembly GCF_014108415.1. Classification (NCBI taxonomy): domain Eukaryota; kingdom Metazoa; phylum Chordata; class Mammalia; order Chiroptera; family Molossidae; genus Molossus; species Molossus molossus. Next base: position 19,681,372 of record NW_023425347.1, read on the forward strand.
AGGGATTTCCTTTCTGTGATTGCCAGTACTCTGTTTTCCTACCCATGTGTCCTCATCACCATAAGTAAATGTCACGGACTCCCCAGGAGATGACTGACTGCCAAGCTCATGAACACTATCTTCACCATCATAGAGTATCTGCCCCTTCCTCCCCGGCGCTGGGTCCCATCCAGTGATGTCTGCCAAGGAGAACCAAGGTCACAGGTGCTAATGCCTAAGGTGCTAATTCAGCTGCTGAGACACGGAGGCTGTCACCTACCACAGTTGCCTAAGCCACTCAATGTTATTGCTGCCAACCCTGTTCCTAACCAAGTGACCGGTGTCACTTCACATATTCAGTGTGGCACACAGACTTGGGTGAATCATTGCTGAGTTTCTGCTTTCACTTTTAACACAGTCAACTCTCCCTGGGTTTCCAACATGATTCGGAAAGGGTTCAGCTGGAAGGTAATCCAAGTGATCGTCGGGACGCTCTCCTCGGCATCCTCCTCCCTCTACACACACATTTTCAAGTGTATTTACATAAACATTTCTCCATTTGATTGCAAGCACTTTTGGACAAGCATAGGAGGTGCAAACGGTTTTATAATTCAGATATGCAGTAGGCATTCAACTTGCTCAATGAATAAGTGAAACATTAATTCTCCAACTCCACCATAAGCTCCTGGAAAATGTACAGGTCTCTTGACTGTTCAATTCTGTTCTTTATTTCCTTGTCTGTGAAATAAGGTAATGATAGCACAAATTCCAAAGGGTTGCTCTGAAGATGTGTAAAGCACTTAGAATGGTGTATGCTTTTGGCTCGGCTGGTGTGGCTCACTGGTTGAGTTTCAACCCCTGCACCAAGAGGTCGCCGGTTTGATTCCCGGTCAGGGCACATGCCTAAGTTGTGGGCCCGCTGGGGGCGTGCAGGAGGTAGCCAAATGATGTTCTCTCTCATTGATGTTTCTATCTCTCTCTCCCTCTCCCTTCCTCTCTCTCTAAAATCAATAAAGAAAAAAAATTTTTTTAAAAGAATGGTGTACGCATTTGATAATCATGAGTTTATCATGAATACTATTCTCAAATATACATACTTAACATAGCCGTCGTTCTGATCGTAGGAGACACCAGCAGTGGCTGTTTGTCCTTCTGCTATCTCTTGTCCAATTCAGCAGTCTTCCCATACAACAAGGTCTTTCTCAGCAGTCCCCCAAACAGTGATGAAAAGTGACTCCAGGAAACCAGGACACCAGACCTCCAGACTCGCCCAGACAAGTCTGCATGTAGAGTGAGCACAGATAAGGCCAGAGCCGTAATACCAGTTACAACTAAAAGTTGTGTTTTCCACATGAATGGAAAACTGCTGAAAAAGGAAAGATGCACACATGCCCATGGATGGGCCACACTTCTGAATGACGACGATTACACAAAGTACACAACTCTCCAAAGAGCCACTCCCGATAAATGACTGGAAAGGAATCATGACAACGTGGCTTGCGTTCTGCTTGACACACTGACACAAACCCAAATAATATCAGACTGTGTGACCTCATCCCGGGACGGGAGCCAGAGGTTTCACTGGCAATCTCTGTGGTTATCAGATCTGGAAAGTGTTTCCCTTGCTTTTTCTTTGAGCAAAACAAAAGGTAACAGGGACCAAAGGAGGCAAGAAGGTAGAACCAAAAATTCTCCAGACTTCATTACCCTAAATTACCTAATGATGAATCAAGAGTACACACTCCATGGTTTCGCTAGAAGGTAAACTACTACTAAAAAGTATCGGAGTTTCGTCGTGTTTTTAATCTCTTCCCTTTTTCTTACACCGGAGGAAGGACCTTCACGCTTCTTGACCAAAGGATACCCCTTTAACACAACCTCAAACGAGCCCTGTTTCCTTGTCCTATCTTCAAATCTTTCACTCCCAGCCAGTCCTCTTCAATCCATTAACCACAACAGAACCCTATGATTAAGCCCCCTACCCGCCACACACCAGTATGCTTTAGTGGAAAGGCCAAAAGAGCACTGATTTTAGGCATTATCTTGACATCTGCTGGCTAAGGATCTTGACATTGCTTCCCCTAGCTGGGTCTCAGTTTCTGCAGCTATAAAACGAAGTTGATCTCTGCAGCCCTGTCACCATGAAAACTCACAAAAGTCATTAGCCCACAGGTTTTCAAATGTGCAGAGAAACAAGGAATTATGGGAGGCAAGACCCCACTCTTCTTGTATGGGTGAAGGTCTCTGTAGAAACACATGTTCCTGGGGGTGGGGAAAATGAACACAACCAAATACGGAGGGAACACTTTGTTTTATCCCCCAAGTGGAATTAAAAAGGGTCAGTGCTCACAGACACAAAGGAGAAAAGCTGGCCAGAAGCCCAGTGGTGTGGAGTATACCCCGAATCTTCCCTCTCTGCCAGTGCAGAGCATTTTGTGTCTGGTGTATTTGGAAAAGGAGAATTAAGCAGATGGCGTGTTTTTCAGGGATAGAGCAATGTAATGGGTGCTAAGACGTATAGGCAATCGATAAATAATATTTCAACTGAGCTCGACATCTTTCTAGTGGTTGTCTTTAGCAAAGATCAAGCCAGCGCCGAAACATTCCATTCTGCTCTCTACTCGTTTAGTGAATATGTCCCTCGAGTCAACACACAAATTTAGGTCAGGACAGTGGAGGCCACAACTATGACCATATAGCACTGAAGGATTTAATCAGTTAATGCTTCTACCCAAATACGGACAGCTCACAATCAATGGGAGAAGTTACTTTGTAAATTGGATTTTCCCCCTTTGAATTTAAGATCTAGGAACCTGCACTGCTTGACTTCCCTGGAAATTTTCCAGATTTGCACTTCAGTTTCAACTTTGTGGATTAGGCTTGGTTTCCTGAGACCATCATGAAGGGTGTTGCCACTGGCGGCCGAATCCGCTTTTAAGAACAGTTAGGTATCCTTTGCAAAGAGGCTCCTGTAATTTCCATCATGTTATTTTATTTTCACTTTTTCCTCTTTCTTCTTCCTCAGCGGTGCTTAAGTGCTCAGATAATATACATACAAGTGCTCTGATGGGTAAGTACCATCTCATGGTGTCTGTGACTGTCAGTGAAAAAATACCCAAAACAGAATGCAGTAATTCCATCCTCTAGTGCTGTGGTCATCGGTTATAGGGGGTATTTCTGCAACTGAAACTGCAACACAATGGATGTATAAATTAAGGCTACCAATAATGCTTGACAATACAATGAAGCAAGTATTCTAATATTCCCATGTCCATAAAACCAGAAAAGTTACTTTAAAACCTATAGCAAAATAAAACATGTTAAACCATTTTTGCAAAGTCGGTGCATATAATCTCATTTTCCCCAATATAAGATTTCCAGGTAATTGAATATGTACTCCAGGATTGTGGACCTCCAAATAGATAGAATATTTTCTCAAGCTGTAGGTCTTATCAGCTTTGTAGGTGAGTCTCTACAACTACAGAATATGTGAAAACTTATGAATGACTAACATTTAAATCTTTACTGATGTGCTCATCACAATTGGATAGCTCTTACTTAATTCTAATCAATTACTATCCACATTGTATAGCTGAGAAAACAAAGGCTGGGAGAGGTTAAATAATGTGCCTAATGTAACATAGCTAGTAAGCGGTAGAACAAGGAACTGAGCCTGGGAACTCTGACTCGGGAGCCCAAAAAATTAGCTACCTATACAGTCATCCTGGTAGTAGTACTAAAGTCCTTGATTTTAAAGGGAAAAAAAACGAGTCACTTACATATTATTTCTCCTAGAAAACATCTTATAAGGCCAGATTAACATGAGTCCAATCCAGAGAGATTTGGCCGTAGAAAAGCCTAGAGGATGTGAACTAGGAGATTATTTTGCCTTTGATATTTTCCCCCCACCCAAAGTCCAGAAACAGGATGATGGCGAGGCCCCCTCTAAATTATGGGGATCACTGGGAGACCATGGCCATCTACCCACTCGTCCACCTGCTTTGAGTTATCTGGAGATATTATGTCTCTTGAACTATGCACATACCGAGAAATGTCAAGGCCATCAATATTTACATCACATGAACCTGGAGGTCAGTTCAAAAGGGTACCGGTTATTTATGGGAACCTTTTAGTCACCGAGGGCAGAAGGGAGAAAAAGAGAGCTTGGAACTGTTCCCATTTTATTTTAACAATCTCTAATATAATAAGTCAACTGCCAACTGTGAAGACATTCCACAGTGAAAGGTAAAATCTGTATTTTTAAAATATCACTTGTGGTCTTCGCTTTTCATAAACGTAATGTCACCAACAATAGAAAGTCAGAAGATACCTTCCCATCCAATAGCGCCTGAAACCTCTGAACAATAAGCGATTCCAAAGTGATGATACATCCTAATTTTAGGCCGATTTTTGTCCTAAAGGCTATATCTGGTGTTTTTAAAATACAGGAAAATAAAAGCAGAAGCTGGAGCCACTGGTGATGAAACAAACCATCTGAACATTACCAAATGCCCCATTCAACTTTTCCTATGTTTGCTTGCAATATTTAAAAAAAAAAAAAAAGTCCCTGAATAAAGCTCTTTGCACAACCATTTAAAATCTTTTGCCCTAAACACACACACACACACACACACTCACACACACACACACAGAGTTAGAGTTATCCATCCAACCACCCACTTTATCACCTCAAAACAGGAATGAAGTCCATATCAATGAAAATGAAACATTCTAAGAATCATAGACGAACAGTTCTTGATAAGGCCCCCGGGCCCAACAACAACACAAATGTTGCTGAACTTGTTGTTAAACACCTCACATTTGGTAATACCTTGACCTCATAAAAAGAACCTGAGGTCTATCATTAGACCACTGAGTTTCTTTGATGTCCCAACGACATTTGAATGTCAAGAAACAAAAAGCAGGGGAAAAAAAGATACATAAAATTTAACAGAGTACCTACATGATTTAACCAGTATTGACACACTCACCTTTTTCATGGACATCTCTTTGAAAAAGCAAAACAAAGATGCAGAAGACTCCACTTCTTGCAAAGGAGAGGTGTCCAAAGGGTACCAAAAGTTGTGTTCTCCCAGATGCAATCTGAGTTTCATCTTCCTGTTTTGACTGGAGGTCTCCCGAGGAAGGGCCTGCGGTGTTGTAAATTATCCCATTACTCACTCTCCTTGGTGATCCCCGCTGGAACAGGAAGGAAGTAAATCTCGGAGCCCTGCACTTACATCCCTTAATCATACGCACGCATGCCCCCCAAAGCAGTAAATCTCCGTCTTCCACTGTGTCACCATGATTCACACCTGAAACAGAGCAGAGAAGACAGGTACTCAGACATGCCATTCCCAAAGACAGGTATCTTAATACATTACAAATAATAATATGTAGGCACCACAGTGTTGTTCTTTCTCAAAGAGACATCACACCAGCAAGGCCATCGTTCCAATGAAGACCTGTCTGCCCTGTTAAAGGCAACTTTTACAGAGCACAGCTTTTCCGAACAGAGCATTTCAGGACTCAGTACCTTTTCTAACCTCTATTAAAACCAAACATCTATAAAACCAAACGTGTTAACCAACCTGGGCATGACTAGCGGAACTGGCTCTTTGCTAGGCTGACTTTCTTCTCTTTAATTCAGCAGGGCAGAAACATGACCAATCATAGGTTTTAAGATGCTACCTAATTATATAAAAGATCTCATTTAACTTTACATAGACCTGGGTAAGAATCAAAATACGCCATCGATCCTAAAGAAAACTGTTTGAAGTTACCCCCTTTTCTAAGATTATGTGCCCACTGATTTACTACATCGTAAAGAGAAAGAGGAAAGGAGGTTTTTCAATAGTCAAAGAACCTTCTTTGATTTTGATTACAAAAAATGCACATTGTTGCCTGGCTGGTTTGGCTCAGCGGTTAGAGTACGGTTGGTCTGCTGACCAAAGAGTCGCAGGTTCAATTCCGGCCAAGGGCATGTCCCTTGGTGCAGTTCGGTCCCCAGCCCTGGTCAGGGTCATGGAGGAGGCAACCAGGCCGTGTATCTCTCTCACATCAATGTCTCTTTCTCTCTCTCCTCCCCTCCCTCCCTCTCTCCCACTCTGTCCTAAGATAAAATGGAAAAATATCCTCGGGTGAGGATTCAAATAAAAATAAATGCAAATTGTTTTCAGGTTTATGTGAATTGTACATGTTTGGGTGAGTTTTACTACTGAATATACAACTACATCGCTTCCATTTATCTGTCTTGTCGGGCAGAGGCAGGAACAGCAGTGCGTACCCACCACTTCGAAGCACATTAAAATCTCTCGAGCTGAGCAGATAAGCATCAGGCCTGCCTCTTGCCAAGCCAAAGCCAAGAGAATAAGGCCAAATGATAGAAGATGCCTCCTGCAGATTTTACTAAACTTTTTTGTTGAGTTTGCACCATTATTATCAGCTGCCCTTCACAACTGCCAGAGTTTCATCAAATCTGTTATCAGCTCCGTATCAGCATAATAGTACAATGGTCTCCCAGCCCCTAGATGTGAAATTGATGAGTGGCTGCTAATGAGCGCTTCATCTGCAAGATTTACTCTTTATATTTAACTCTCTGACCTTAGTTTTATTTCATTCAAAAATGTGGAACTAAAGCCCATGCTGGGCAAAGAAATGCAGAATGACCTTCTTTCGGCAAGAGCCGGCCCAGGCTGACAGGCTGCGGCTTTAACTGCTGTTCAGCAAAATGGCCACCTCAAGGATTAGGCTCTGAAATGACTGAGAATAGAGATTTTTAGAACAACAAAAAAAAAGAAAGACATATTTTGGATTGTGGTGAATCTATACATAGGATAAAAGCATGTTTTAAAAAATAACAACATTGTGGTACATTTAAAGAAAAATAATGTAATGGAAAATAGATTTTTTTTTTAAAGAATAAACTTAATGCTACCACACTTTTAAGGTTGTTTTATTTTTTATTGATTTCAAAGGGCTTTTTAATAAGATTATATATCCAACATTGAGGGCAAAAGCTCTTTGACTGAATATAAATGAATTGTGGTCCATTCAACTTCCAAAAGACTCTCTTACCCAGAGCCCATTAATATGGTATTAAAACGAAAGTATCTCCTTTGACATTTTGGTTGTGCTGTGGGAAAAAACAGTAATAATAATGTCTTAGTCTGAATGCATATGCATATAAAAATACACTTTCCTCAATAACCCTACGTGAACTCATCCCTGGCATTCGTACTGGAGTACAGAATACAATGTTACTAAACAAAAGAAATACATCTTGATGAACATTCCAGCACACGACCTGAGTTCCTGGTATGACACTTCAACCTCACTAATGCCATGAATTCCTTTTTGAGTGACAGGGGGTTTTTTTTAGCCGCACTTGTGTTATGTTTTACCTCCAGCTTTAAACCTGTGCAAATGGAAAAGAAAACCAATCTTTGTAAACATTCCCCTAACTATCATCAGACTTAGGAGAATGTTATTTGTAGACCTGAGAACAATGCAATATAAACCACAGATGCTGGTGCTTGTCAGCCATAAAGTGTCTAAAGATTAACTAACCCACAGCAAACTAGCCCTACACTGTACTTCCAGGTCACTTAAATGCAGATGCAGGGAAGACGCCTTTTAGCTAAAAATGTAGATTTCGGAGCAGTTGGGAGTCAGACTTTAAAAATGATCTTTGGAAAATTTCATGGGCTTATGTTACCCTAAAATGGCAAATACTGACACCCCCCCCCTTTTTTTTAAATGTCATACCAGTCAACCACATTTGAGGTCAGAAAAAGTCTAGTTGGCCACCTGAATAAATCTGCCATATTTAGTATCCAAAATTAAAAGGCAGAGATTTAACAGTAGTAGTTAAATGCTAGATTTCAATATGAAAACTTAAAGTTCGGGCAGGGCATAAGCCAAAAGAAGGACAACTCATTTAATGGCATTTAGTCAGCTTACTTGTTAAATATACACTGATTCATACACAGCCAAAAATAGTACTCAAGCTAACAAAAATGGCTAATATCATAATCAGATACACAGATTGAGCTATTATGTATGTTAGAAATAATCACAAAATTGTTAGGTCTGTCTCAAACAGGCTAAGAGATAACTGAATGTTGTTAAAATAATAAAATATATGAAGAGACATGTCCAGCGTGGAGTGCACTCAGTAAAACATCACTAAATTATATCCTTAAACCCATCTTGCCTTTAACATGCACCCCCTCAGACACATCCATCCACCACACCGAACAAACCAGAAAGGAGCTCAGAGTCCGCAACCAAAATGACAGCCCAGGAGTTTGTGGGTTTTGTAAGTGGTGGTTTGAGATTTTAGGTTTTGTTTCTCTGTATAAATAAAATATCCATGGAAATAGTCTCCTGACACTATGGAATCAAAGAAAAGAAGATTCATAAAACAAGTGGTTTACCCATTTCTTTTGATCAAAAGTCATTAGAGGACCAACTAGATCAGTCGTTTCTTCTATCTTCTGCTTGGTTATGTGTAGCGAGATATAAAGCTCTTCTGCTTCTATATTGGTTTATAACATTATGTACGTTTCAGGTGTACAACATTCTAATTCAACATGTACATACTCCAGCGTTCTCACCACCAAAGGTATGATTCCCAAGCATCACCTACATTTCACCCCATTTACCCTTTTGAATACTTCACACCCTCTTCCTCTCTGGTAATCACCAAGCTGTTGTCTGCATCTGTGAGTTTGTTTTGGTTTGCCCATTTGTGGTTTTTTCCCAAATATGAGTGAAATCATACAGCATTTGTTTTTCTCTAATTTATTTCTAATGCAATGTCCTCCAGGTCCATCCACGTTCTTGCAAATGGCAAGATTTCCATTTTTATGGCTAAGTAGTATTCCTGTGTGTGTGTGTGTGTGTACACATATATACACACACCACATCTTTATCCATTCATCTATCAATGGACACTTAGGTAGCTTCCATATCTTAGCTATTACAAATAATGCCTAAAGCTGCTTTTATTGATTTACCAGCAAATGTTTTCATATCAAGTTCAATACTGAATAACGAACCACAAATGCTCCATTTTGATTAGACAGTAACAACCCTCCAAAGCATAAAACCACCTTCATAACATCAACATTTTCAAGAGGAAGTTTGGGAGAGAGGGATTAGAGAAAAATTGTACAGATACAAAAGTAACTTGTTATGGAGAAGCTGAAGAGAGACTGAATTTTCCCCATTACCCTAAAGATATTGCCTAGGTTCCATTAAACTCAGACTGCAAAACAAGTGCGAGGCTAAGAGGTTTATACTCCAGTGACCAATCAGAAGAGTTTGCTAGCTGAAAGAAACCTCTTCTGAAAATATTTATGGTTTACTAATGAGTATTTTGTATCAATGTCCCCCAAAAAAGCTTTTTTAAGCCTACCACTGATATTGCGAATGACTCAACAGTTATACAGGGAAGTATAAATGTCTCTATATCTTTGCTTGGATAACAAGAAGGTTTTGGAGCTAAAAAGTTCAAAAAAGGCAACTTGTTATCCCAGAACCTTAAATCTATAAATCTCAGAGCTGACATTTCCCAACCTGGGGCAGCAACAGATTAAAAGATCAGGAGAGGCATTTCTATTCTTAAGGATCTAACCAGCAGCTGGTGTCCTCATTTGGAAGACTTGGCTCATGCACCTTGTTTACGCATTCGGTGCATTCATACACTTGGCCAATTTGCTAGGCTTGACACCAGTAAGATGGCCGAACATTTGCTGCTGTCCATTTGTTGACTCACACAAACGCCAGGCTCGAATGGACCTCAAAAGAACTTGACCAGCTGGGAGGAGACAGAAACGACTTGATAAAGAAAACAAATTAAGGCTTGTCTTGATTTTTCTCTGGAAAATGTTGAAAAAGGAAGTATCATTTTCTAATCCTTTTAATGGTCCTTTCATTTATCCTTTTTTTTCCCCCCCTTATAAAAGCTAGATTTATTCCCAGCATGTTTCAATAAATGGTCACAAACGTTACCCAAATACCGGGAGCTTTAGGTATGTATCCCCCAGTGAACGCCACCTAAATAAACAGTGAGTCTGAGAACACAAACACATGGCCAACCTCATTCATCCTCACCAGTCAGCAGGCCAGGCCTTCTTGTTAGTGAGAAGCACATCTTCAGGGTTTTTGTTTTGTTTTCCCTTTTTCTATCTTTATTTCTATTTTTTAAAACCTCCTCTCACCCCCAGAAATGGCAACAAATCATACACATATCGATTCATGAAAAAGATCTTTGGAAGGAGAGGGCCGTTGGACTTCTCCAGCTTCTAACACATAATGAAAACCTCTAAGGTAGAGTAAGAGAAGACACTGCCTGTTTTAAAACATTCTTACTGTATGGAATGGATTGAACTATGGCCAGAGCCCCAAATTTGGCTAAGCATACACCTACCTGATTTCAAGGGCACCAAGAGGCCCGAGTACTCCAACAGAACCTTTCCTGGGCAGCTTGGCAGAATCCCCAAATTCCCATCAGCGCCTAGTGTCTTAGGTTATCAAATCCCAAGATGAAATACTTAGCTATGAACCCTTGAGCATAAATTTGCTAAATATCGGGACCGAACAACCAAGATCCAAAGAGTGTCATCGATGGAACAGGTAAACCATTGAAGAAGTGGGGAGTCAAAAAAAATTTTATTTTAAGGGAGAACAGCTTACAGCTTAGTGTGGACTGGGCCACCAAAGACAGCAGAAAGATGGAGCACGCAGAATAAGTGCAGGGAAAGCCTACAGAACGAACAAAATTTTAGTCCATTTTGAAGTAAAAAATGTTGAGACTTGGCTTCCCGTAGCAGAGGTATCTCAAAATGTATTTTCTCATCATCTGCACCGTCAGTCAGATAAAACCATATTCACTAGAGAAGGAGAGAGCAATGTCTTGCTTGGAATCCTGCCCTGCTCTCTCCCCGTGGCCTGGGTACCTGCCAACACTCTCCCTGTAAACACTGATACCTCCTTCTTCCTACTTGCTCTGCTTCCTTTGCTCCCATTCTTTCATAAAGTCCCGACTAAGAATTAAAATTCTCTACCCGAGTAAGGGCAGGCACAATCCTTTTAGAACGCCATCCGCCAAAAATGTTTACATTGAGGGAGAGTGTTGCTGTTTGCTCAGCACAGAGATATTTGAGCAAGGAAAAAATCCTGGTCTATTGATTCTATGTCTAGGCTTAATCCCAAAGGGTCTGTTGTTTCTCACAGTTATTATTCTGAAAAAGTCACTTCTACTCCGTTTGCAGAGCAACATTGCAGAGCCTACCAAAACATTACAATATTAGCTCGGCGAGGGAACGGCATCCAATCAGAACTGGAAGAGCAGGTTGCGCAGACATTCCCGCACTGCAGGCACAGACCCTGCGACCCCTCCAAATAGCTTTTCACCTTTTGATATTAAAATGACAAAAGCCTAGGCAATGGATCAGCGGAATCCTATGTCCTAAAAGTTATGCTTCTGTGTCCACTAGGAAACAAAACAAGCTTTTCTAGAAAGAGTCCCCGGTTCTCACTCAAAGCTTCTTCCCTTCAGCACAGAGAGCCCCCGTTTCCCAGAGCACAGGACAAAGGCTCTGATGAGGCTGAACTCTAGTGAGGTTGGGGGGAAATGCCCAACCTCCTTGACATAATTCAGCAGATTATCACTTCTTAACACATTTTTTTTTTCCTTTATCGATTTTAGAGTGAGAGGGAGAGAGAAAGAGAAACATCGATGAGAGAGAACATCGATTGGCCGCCTCCTCCATGCCCCTCACTGGGGATTGGGTCCACAACCTGGGCATGTGCCCTGACTGGGAATTGAACTGGTGACCTCTTGGTGCACGGGTCAACGCTCAACCACTGAGCCACACCGGCCGGACACTTCTTTACACATTTGATGCTGTATCTTAAGGCAGCAAGGTTCAAATAAAATAAAAATTCAAAGGAGTTGGAACATGGCATAGGACAGAAGACAACCAGGGAAGGGGATGTGCAGGTGTGGTGGGAGACCCTCAGAAGCTAAGGGGGAGACGGGAGACCATGGGGTGGGGAGGCAGCGAGTCATAAAGCAAGCATCTAGTTGGGGGATAATACACCCGCAATGACCATTAAATAGGTGATTAAAGAAAGATGTTTACATTTTTTTCTACTTTTCCCCCCTTTTCTTCTTCCCTTTTACCTCCAAACAACAACCCCAATCTACTTCCTTCACAGATCCCCATTAACTTTTTCAACATCAAGTCACTTAAGAGAAATCCGAGATAATTTGCTCATGAAACTTTGACAAAGTTGAAGAGTAAATTTGGATATGACGATAGCTTCTGGAACTACTGTACTGCTTGGCAGACAAGCTAGGTTCTGGTCTGAAGTTCCTCCTGGAATAGCAACTCCCGCTAATAGGGTTCTCCCTTTGTTCAGCTACAGAAGACCCTTCTCTGAAGACTGTCCGGATACATATGGTTTCTTCCCTACAGACTTAAAATAGCAACATTTTTAAGTGTTCAGTAAAGAAAACTCTAAGACACAGCATCATTTTTCCTTTTCTTATGCCATTCCTTAGGGGGGAAGAGAGGAAGAGGAAGACCAAGAGCAGAGAACACCAAGAAGTGACCAGCCTCAGAGGGGGCTGTGCTACCCACTCCTGGCTGGTAGAGAAACACAAACTTTGTAATTAATTCACAGCAAGAATTCTCTCATGTCCTCTTCACCTGCCTAGGGTTCACCTATCTAGAATATACTTTATTATCACTGTTCTTCATAACACAAGCAAAAATAAACTGTACAGGAAAGAAAAATGTTTTTATAGCCCACCACAGGGGGAGACACACACATGAGGTTCTCTAGTAACTAAAGTTTACAAGGGGAATTGAAGAGGGCCCTGCCCTTCTCCACTGGAAAGTAATACATGTACTCAGGACCTGGACTTCCGGAATTCTCAGGGGAAGACATTTTTCTGTCCCTCAGCTCTGCTTCCTTCTATCAGTGGTCCTCTGAACTTCTCACGACATCCATCTCCCCTGCATGGTCCATCCTTGTACATGGCCTTGGAAATCAATGACTCACACACAGCAGAAAAGAAGAGTGAATATCATGTGCTTTTCGTGTGTGTGTGTGTAAAGAGGTATCTATATGCCCAGGTTCATAGCAGCATTATTCACAATAGCCAAGAGGTGAAAGCAACACCAATATCCGTCAGCTGATGAATTAATAAATAAAAACTGGTATAGTCATCCAATGGAATATTATTCAGCCCTCAAAAGGATTCTAAAATAAGTGAAGCAAGCCAGTACAAAAAGACAAATACCTATTTTCACCACAGCTGAAAACACAGAGCAAGAAGTACAGGGGTGGGCAAAAGCAGCTTGACAACTGTGAGAACCCAAAACAGGGTTTATTTTTATATTATTATTTATTTATTATTGTATTATTTTCCATACAAACAACTGGTAATCCTACCTTTGCCCATGGCTGTATGACTAGTCCATACTCTGTAAATTAGCAGTATAGTTTCTAAATTCTCCTAAATTAGCAGTATATTTTCACCGTCTCCCTCCTGAGGTACTGATCTAATGGGAATCTCCTTGCATACTGGTGTTCACTCATTTGATTATCTCAAGCAGTAACTTGTAGTACCAGCCTTTGTTTTACAGACCAGGCAACGGAGGCCCAGAATGATTCAATAGCTGGTCCAGGAGCACAATTACGCATTGATGGTGTCTGCTTCTCACGTCACATCCTTTACCTCTCACACCCACGCCCCTTCTCTTTCAAAAGAATCTTCTTATAAGAAGCAGCCTCTACTTTTTTTTTTTGTACTGATTTTAGAAAGAAAGACAAAGGGAGAGAGAAACATTAATTTGTAGTTCCACTTATTTAGGCATTCACTGGTTGATTCTTGTCTGTGCCCTCACTAGGGATCGAACTCTCAACTTTGACATATTGGGATGATGCTCTAACCAACTACCCCGCCAAGGCCTCTACTTCTGAGTTCTCCTCAGCAACCCTCTGCGAGCAGGCTTCCCCACACCACTCCACTCGGCCGCTCTTCCCTGAAGGTCGCCAATTACCTCCATATCACCGACGCTATCTTATTTGGGTTCTCAGTGGCAAGTGATATGCGTGACCTGCCATTTCCTCCTGGAAATTATCTCTTCCCTCAATTTTCTAAAGGCCTTTTTCTCCTGGTAATCCTCCTATGGGTCAGACCACTCCTTCGTTATCATATTCTTAAGAAATAGATTTTCTTCCCCAGTCCCATCAAAACAATGGCTAATGGATGACCAAATGAGTAGGCCAGGGAGATTTACCTTCACCTAATTTAACACAGCCACAGGGGCCTTCTGAGGCTTGTAATAGGTAGCCAGTCTTCAGGAAGCAGGTCCTCCTGAGTGGTAGTTTGAAGGCAGAGATGCTATTTGATTTATCTTAAACCTCTCAATGCCTGGCAAGTATGAACCTTAACAAACACTTGTTCGAGTTCATCTAAATATAACTAAATCCTCACATTCAAAAGGGCCCTTTCTTATATGCCCTGCCCGATTTTATTGAGAAAAGTTCCCAAACTCTTCCAGTGTCCCCTTCACTTCAAAGTCAGTTACAGGTCCAACACGGGCTGCAGACAAGAGCTAACGCAGCAGAAAGATGTCTCCACTGCACCGGCTGTGGTTTTCAAGGCCCTGCTATGTGTCATGGTCCCACAGCAACCCCAACCTCCTCTGAAGGCATTTCCACAGGACGCTGTCACTAGACCCCAACTAGTGTGTCTCAACCACCATTTCTGCCCTTCTCAGGTCTCGCCCCAATATAAAAGCATTAAATGAGATTACACCATTCAAACAATTTTCCTGTCTTTTCCAGTTCAATTAATTAAGCTAAACACTCGAAACCCTAATAAGAGAAAATAAGAGGAAGCTCAAAAGGTGTGTGACTGTTGCAGTCAGCTAGATGTCTGGTGAAGAGTAAATTAGGTTAGCAATAGATTAGATTTGCCATTAATATCCCACTGACTAGAAAGTGGCTCAGTTTTTTGGTTTTTTTTTTTGTTGTTACCATCCCTTAAAGTCTTTGCTTCACCCACTGGCCTCTGCAAATGTTTTCCATTTCATGCTTTTTTGAATCATACTTTCTGAAGTCGACTTCTGCTCTCTGACCTCACAGACTTTCTCCTATTAGTTCTATGCTCAGCATAATGGAATGTTAATAGGTTGTTATGATTTACTCTACAAAAATCAATGGTGTAGATCCTGTCAGGTAAATTAGCTACTTTGGAGGGTATGGCTATCCACACAGCATTAGGTACCATTTGAAAAGCGATTGCCTCCAGGAATGAAAATCTATCCTAGGGGATTCAGAGCTGTCTTAAACTGATTTTTTTGTTTGCTTGTATTAGATATTGAGACAAATTTCCTATTTCATTCCATATACCCAAAAAGCAGAGCAAGGTCACAGATCCATATCGGCCTATAAAAATGAACATCATCCAAAATATGGCATAATGTTGGTAAAAATTTAACAGAGAATGATGATCACCAAATTCTGAGGTTGGGGAGGTAGATTGCTGGTACAGAGAGAGGTTAATTTTTTTTAAGTCTAAAAAGTAATAATAAAACCTAGAATGTAATCATAACCAACTGGTTAATGGTTACCAGTTGGTTAATGGTCTATTTGAATAAAATAGAGCATTCAAAGCAAAAATGGTAGAATTCAAAGATCAATTTTTGATAAAAATTATTATTTTTTTTAACAAATGAAAGGTCACTCTTTGATGACAGAAGTATGAGGTACATGAGGTTGACCGAAGAAAGTATCAATTTTTAAGATCAAGCAGATTTTTGTAAAGATCATGTTGCTTTGAACAAATGAAAAAAGAAAAACCTTCCTAGACTTCTGAGAGTTATAGAAAACCTTTTTTTTTTTTTACAGGGTTGTCTTGAATTATATGTGCATTCAGAGTTAAGGCGCGCGCTCTCTCTCTCTCTCTCTTTCTCTCTCTCTCTCTCTCTCTCTATATATATATATATATTTAAAATATATATATAAAATATTATATAATATAGTATATATATATATAATGGAACACATATAAAAGTATCATTACCAAGCCAGAAGGATCTACTCTCAGGGAGACAATTGCCAAGTACCTCGAAGGGAAAATCCGCCCCCAGAGAAAGCTGCGGCACACTCAGGATGTGTGCGAATGGGTGGGAGAAGGCCTGAAGCTGCCCCGGGGAAAGGAGTATTTTATAACAGTCTTACTTTAGAACTGCTCCCAACATAGTGATAGAACAAAGACCGACTTTTAGTCAGTTTTGTTATTTTAAAATTCTCTACAGACAATGAAACCTTTCACTGCATGTATAAATTGCTGAGCGCTCCCCGGGCACCTACTGTTGAAGAAAAGCACACTAGATGGAATGTAATTATCACCACCACCTCCATGAAGTCCTCCTGAACAGTACCCTCACCCAACTCCTCCTGGAGCACTTGTTACACATTATCATTTTCTGCTTTATTTTTCTTTAAGCTCCCTAAGGTCACTGGTTCTGGATTTGCTTTTTCAGTATTTCTGAATATCTTACAGAGTGCCTAACTGAAACATAACTGGCCCTCAATAGCTTTTATTTTTAATCAATTTTATTCATAATGAGAGAAATTCAATTAAAACCACATTGAGACACTATTTCTCAATCATCAGACAGGGAGAAATTTTAAAGTTTGCAGACATAATATTTCTCAAGGGAATAGTGTATAGTTCCTCTCTTCATTGCTGGGGGCAGGGATTAAAAAATGACACAATCCCAATGAATGAGAAGTGAAAAGGAGAGGGGAGGGGAGGGGTGGGGAGGGGAGGGGAGGGGAGGGGGGAGGGATAGGGAGGGGAGGGGAGGGGGGAGGAGTGGGGACGGGAGGGGAGGGGTGGGGAGGGGAGGGGAGGGGGAAGGGGAGGGGGGAAGGGGAGGGGAGGGAGGCTTAGGTGAAAATGGTGAAGGGATTAAGCAAAAAAAGTCTTCAAAGGGGTTTCCTTAAATTAACAGCTATTATCACTAGACCTTGCTCTAGGGACTGGGGTTACAATAGTGATCAAAATGTATGCAAAAAGTCAGACTTTATTGAGCTTATATTCAGTAATATTTGAACAAATGAATGGATGAACAGTAGAGAACCAACAACATTTCTTCCTGATACAGCTTGGAAATTTACTCAGTGAAACAAAACAGAAAACATGCATATAGCCTGCTTCTAGGTAACTCTTTCAAATTGTGAAATTCCAATCCTTGGTGCAAATAAAATATAGAGACCTGGCATTATCAGTTGATCCATTCATTTCCTTTTATCAGTGATCAATCTCAAAGACACGAGACAGGGCCCTTCCATGTCCGTCACACTCCTATGATGCCCACAAACTACAACATATCACTTGCATGCAGCCACAGTTATCTTCAAAACTGAAAACCATTCTGGGAAGGGGTGTTCAACGAGTATCAATCCTCCACCACCGCAAAATACTAATAACCAAGAATACAAGTAGAATATAATTTTTAAATTCTTTTTTGTCTTACAGATGTTGTCCCTTTTGAACACTCAAATAGTACATGACATGGACAGTTCAGAGCGTCTTATGGTTTTTTCTCTGTAGACATGTAAATGGAGAA
Organism: Molossus molossus; assembly: GCF_014108415.1. NCBI lineage: Eukaryota > Metazoa > Chordata > Mammalia > Chiroptera > Molossidae > Molossus > Molossus molossus. The sequence goes on from NW_023425347.1 coordinate 19,699,017, forward strand.
TCAAGGCATTTATGTTATAGGCCTGATTTCACACAGCTGATGAGTTCCAAAGTCAAACTTAAAAACCAGAGCTATGGATTCCATCAATGGTCATGCTGTACATATATGATATCATTCACAAGAAGAGATTGGGGCTGAAAATGGAATTAGAAATATACAGAACAACCAAACCCAACATGATTCTCTCTTCTCAAGACGGCCTTCCTTATTTACACACACACACACACATACACACACACACACACACACACACACAAATATTCCCACAATCCAGAGACCTGTAGACAAATCTACCACTTACTAGTGATCAAAAGTACTCTCCTAGAGTAGTCAGATAGTAAACCTTCCAGACAATTGACTCATAAATAGACTATGTAATTACTTCATCCATTTCTAAGTCACTAAAGATGACCTTTTCATCTTACTCAGTATATGGTCAAAGACAGTAAACCCCATCTGTAAGCTCCTAGAGGACCAGGACCGTGTCACATTCCCCATCTATCCCTGGCCCTCAGCACATCTCCTGACAAGTAGCAGAGCATTCGGCAAATACTTAATGAATGAATGAATGATGATACTACTACACTAGCAACTGTGAAAACTGGTTGAAGGGCTAGGGCTATACTTTTTCTGCTTTTTCTTCCCCATCTTCTATTAATTTGCTTTTGTGACATGTAAAGGCAACCATGCTCTCCGTCTTCCTGTATAAACCATGTACGGAACCCCAGATGGTGTCGCGCTCGCGTGGCATGTGTGCTGCATCAATATTTGCTCATTGATTTGAGGCTCAAATACCACCACTGAGTCATGTTTGTCTGACAAACCATGCGACTGTAATAATTAGAATCTAAAGTGGGAAAGTGCCTTTTTATTAAAAAAAAAAAAAATGTTCAGGGTGAATGTGAAGTATTGAGAGTGATAGTGGTCTACTTTCAAGTATGCTGGATGCAAATACATTTCCCTAGTAAATAAATAGATGAAATGAAATGAAAAAATTCATGTAGATTAAATTCTCCGAATAACACCCATTTATTGTTTTTTATGTATATGCACACCCAAAATAAAGGAAGCATGCCAAGCTCCTTCAACACCTCCAGGAGCCTGAGGAATCACTCTCTTTACTTGCAATGAGGAAGCATCAACAATTGCTCCAGGAAATAAAAAAGACTCATTCTCACGTCTACATTCACTAAATGTTAAAGGTCCCTCTGACCAAAAGTACATGCACTAAATGTATTATTATTAGACTCCTAGGTTGAATGAGGTGTTTTAATAAACTGAGTTTCTAATTCACCAAAGATTAAGCAGAAAATGATTTATGGTTCAAGACTTCTGATGGGGGGGCAGGTAGAGATCAGAGTTAGAAGGGACAGTACAGATCATCAATTAATCTCCCGACCAATAAAAAAAAAGGCTTTCTATAGTTATCACCAAGATCCATATTTCCATGTGATGAACTTAATTTCACCCCTCTTTGATACTAAGGAACTTTCAAGTAGTGCAAGGTTATATTATTGAATCTGAATTTTTAATGTAGTGAACTGTGATGATGTCGCCACAGACCACTGGGCTAATTGTACAGAGATCCCAGGATATGTCTGGGGAAAGACACACAAAAATTGAACTCTCTGATATATTTTACTACCACATATCTCTTTCTCCTAAAAGAGATGGTCAAAGAGAACATATGTTGATTAAAGAGTTGGAATTGTTGTATTCTGATTATCTTGGGTTTACTTTTATCTTCATTGAGAAAAATAATTTGATATTAGCATAAGCTCAAGCAGTCAAATCACAGCCAAAGGAAATGTTGTTAATGTTTAACTGAAAACTCTTCTGAATTATTAATAATAGCATAATTTCTACCTTCAGATGAATACATATTTATTTCAATTGAAGCTTGTCCAAAATAAGATTATATTGCAATGACAAACTAGGCTATCCTTAAAAGTTACAATAGGTTTACATTATTTTATACAATAGATCTAGTCCTGAAAACTAGGGTCTGTGAAAAGTCTTTTTCTAAATCTCATTACATGGTAAGTGCCCTGGGTGAATTTGCCCAGCTAAAAATGTCCCACATTAATCAGATCAAAATATTAACTGCCACCCAAATTATATTTCATTCACACTTCCAAATCTTTGAATGTTTACTTTTCCTAAGGAAAAGCACAACTTTACGGGATATCTCCTCCAAAAACAACCTTCAAGACACTTCAAGACACACAATGGAGACATACAAATGTTTAGTAGTCCCTACCTTCACAGAGCTTATATTCTCATGAGAAACGCAGGCAAAATCCAACTAATTGTGTATAATATCATAGGATATATTGGCAAGGTGGCTATAGCAATGTGAGCAAAGAAGAAAATGGTAGTGATTGAGGTTATGGAGGTGGTAGAAGTAAGTAAACAGACCACACAAGCCTCGAAGGCCACGTGGAATGGGTACTGTGGCCTCCCATCCGGACACTCCCTGAGGACAAAGACCCTTATTTCTCCAGCTGATTGAAAGGTTGTTGCTGACTGCTACAGATGAGTCCTCCTCCAAGCACTGCATAACAAAGGAAAGTGCCTTGCTGGGGGTTATACCCCCCCTTGGATCCATCCAGTGACCAGTCAATGAAGGGTAAGAAGGATATGTCTGAAGGGTTATCCAAGCTTAGCAATCACTGTAAGGTCAGCTGAGGCTTCTCTTGCAACTGCATCACAGCTCAACCTCTCACTGTAACCAACCCTGCTTCCCTCACCCCTCACAGCTACTGTTCCCTAGAGTACTCCTCAATGAACTTCCTACAAGCAAATCTCAGATTCAAAGTCCATGTCCTGGGGAACCCAACCTTCAACTCTGGGGGGTTGTTTGTTTTATTTTCAGTGAAATGAGAAGTCATCGGAGGTTGAAGCAGAGAGCAGTATAATCTGATTTATGTTATAGAAGGGCCATGCTCGCTGCTTTGTAGAGAGCAGGCTATCCAGGGAGTGAGCAGGCTACACAACAGAAACACTCCAAAGGAATCAGAAACTGAATATATTGAAAAGATAGAGCTGTTGGGCTTTATAGTACATTACATGTGGAAAAGTCCTCAAAATCATGAGAATAAGGCAGCTCCAATTCTAAATTCACGTCTCTAGACATAAAGGCCCAATACATACAGTAATTCTTACAGTCCTGAGTTTTCAAAATCATTACTGCCAGGCTTGAACGTATACATAAAGAAGTAAAACATGACCCTAGCTAGATACAGTGTTCAAGGTAAAGAATATTTAGGAAATATGTAATGATACAAACTCACAATTGGTATCCCCACCTAAGTGATTTCCACCCAACCCTTTCAGCTTAAGAGATGACAGCCCCACTGCTCACGTGCTATCACCTCCATAAGCACTGCACCATAACCACCAATCGCAACCATCACAAAGTCCTGCGACTTCATCTTCAAATATTTCTCACCCTCATCTCCCTCCTCCTGACTATCCTCAATGTCCTTGCCTTAATTCAGGTCATCCTGTTTTGCATGAACCACCCAACTAGATTCCTTACTGCAGGTCTCCTTCCATGTCCCAATTTCATCCATTCTCTATACCACTGGAAGAGTAATCTACTATACACACCATCAGCTATAAATATGGCCCCTACATCAAGATCCGACCTTGGCTTTGCTCTGGAGCGTTGCCTTCCCCCAGGCTCCCCTTCCCTCTCTTAGATCACCCACGCTGAACAATACAGAATGACTGTAGCTATCTGCCTATCACGTGATGTTTAAAATTCAGATCACGCCCTAACCGGTTTGGCTCAGTGGTTAGAGTGTCAGCCCACAGACCAGAGAGTCCCAGGTTTGGTTCCGGCTAGGAGCACGTACCTCGGTTGCAGTTTGTCCCCAGTCCCGGTTGGGGTTGTGCGGGTGGCAACCACTCGATGTATCTCTCTCACATCGATGTTTCTCTCTCTCTCTTTCCCTCTCTCTCTCTCTCCTGCTCTGTCTAAAGATAAATGCAGAAATGTCCTCGGGTGAGGATTAAAAAAAAAAATTCAGATCACCCCTTTGACTAGAAAACATGCCACTCCTCTTAGATTGGATGAACTCCACCTCATTCTTTAAGATTCAGTGAGAGTATTTTCTCAAAAGTGACCCCTGAGAGCAGTCCCCAAGAATGGATCAGTTATACTCCCATAGCCCTTCCCACACTGTACTGAAAGCATCTATTTATGTCAGCACGCACCACCACTACACTCTAAGCTCCCTGAGGACAAAAACCATTTCTTACTCAACTTTGAGTTCCGGAAGGTAGCATAATACCCAGTACCTGATGGACGGGGGGAGCTAAACTTAAACTTTTTTCATTACCTAAAGTTATATAAAGGAGGCTGTGGATGAACACATTTTAAAATATTGACTAGGGCAAAAAGAGAAAAATTTATGGACAACAGAATGGAGCTGTAAAACAACAAATACTTAAATGCCAGAAGTATTTCCAACTGCAAATATTTGGGACCTCCCAGTCTCAATGCAGCATTTCCCTCCTAAGGGATAATGCAAATATCAGAGGGCCAAAATGCATTGGCAGCCAGTGCCTAGCAACATCTCCTCCCAGAAAACAACATTAGCAAAACTCCAGCTGTGGATAAAAATGAAAACTCTCTCAGATATTTATTCTGGGACTCTATAGAGTAGTGACATACATAGTAAAAACTTCTTTATGTATATATTCGAGATTCATTGCCCTCAAGTTTTCAGGTGTATATTCTTCCTATGTCATTCTCAGAATTAGAATAGTTACAATAGAATTGACAGCAAATGTGGATGCAAAAGGGAGATTCTATTCAAAATAAAAGTATTTACCCAATGGAAATTCCAGGGTTAATGAGCCCTCACCACTAGTTATAAGCCTGGCCATGAAGTTCCATTGATTGTCGTCTGTTACAAATTATTCATACCAAAAGTATTAAGAGAAAAAGAAGGGGGGGAAGGAGGGGAAGAGAGAGAAAGGGAAAGAAAAAGACAAGACTTTGGGCAAGTCCACATGTGCCCGCCTAGCCATGCAGTCACGTGGTTTCAGCTGGGCTCTTCCCGAAGGGCATGTCCTCACGGACCTGCTGTGAGCACAGGCAGGAGGCGGAGACGGCAGGAGCTGAGTGAAAGCAGGGCCGAGAGCGTAATCGTGGAGTCAGCAGACACAGCGCGGAGCACAATCCCAGCAAAGATTCCGCAGGAGAAAACCACCAAAGGCAAGCACGGCCCAACTTCTCAGAGACCCGGTAGTTAGAGAAAAGCCTTTTTTAAACTCAGTGGAAAAGGCACACATACAGCAGGCACCAGTATAATTACCAAAGCCAGCAGGCCTGTCTGCCAAGCTGGGTTGATGTGGCCGCTTGACCAGGTTTTATTCTTGGCTTCTGCTGCCCTCTTGTCCCTCTGCCCTTCCTGCTCCCGCTCCGAGAGAAGTTAGCAGATGCTTACTTCCCGCACTCCAGACTCGGCGAGCTGCCTCTGGTTTGTTTAGGCATCTACTTCAAATGACAGAGCATCTCTGACGTGGACCGGCGCACTCCGAAATTCGACGTCAGGCTTATTTCAAGAATGTATTCCTTCATTTCCAAAGACTGTTCTGAATTTTCCTAAATGGCAAGAATGATCCTGATACAGTCCATCACTAAGCAATTTTTGTTATTCATCTTTGCTAGGCATATACGCATCGCCGTTCAAACACCAGCGCGGGAGGAGAATCCTAGTTTGCTTTTCATTCTCTACTGAATTTCAGTCATTCCCATTTCTCTCAGCTCTCTATACAGTCACATTCACTTACGTGGCTTCAGTACGGGCTGTGTGTTAACAACCCAATTTCTCTCTCTACCCCAGACCTCTCTGCTCCAATCCTGACCCAGACAGCCAATGACCTGATGGACGTTTCAAGGAAAAACTGCTTGAAATTGAACTCATCTTCCTCTTGCCAATAAATTCCATCATCTACCAATTTCTCCCACCACCACCGGGGAGACATCCTTGACGTCTGTCTTCTTCCACCTCGCACCTAGTCCGTACAGCCACCCTGCCGAGCTACGCTCCATTAACCGAGAAGAGCTGTACTTCTGTCAGAGTTAAGTGTGCTTTCCGAGTCTCTCTTCTGGGCCCTAGCAAGCGATGCTGTACTTCGGCGCCCCCACCGAGCGAGGTGAGCCAACACCCTTTTCATTTCCTCTGCTCTCCCTCTCGGCTGTGCCCGTCTCCCAGAAGCACTAGCCTGCAATGAACAGGACCTGTTCCCTTACATCCTTAGGGAAAATCAACTATTTCCTCTGTGAAGCCACTGCGAACTTTTCAGAAGTGACAGCATAAAAAGGCAGCTTCATTTCACAACAGCATCTCCAAGGGAAACTCTTCAAAGGTGAAACGTCATCTTTCAGAAAAGAACCCAAAAGGAATCCTAAAAGTCAGCTAAGCAGTACCAAGTTGCAAAGCCAGAAGGAACCTAGACGGAGACCTAAATAACTCCGTTGTGGTCAGAAGAAGACAAAATAGTTACCAGTGGTGACAGTGCAGCAGACGGAGGGAGCGGCCCTCCACAATTAGACACCCTCTTCCGTTCAGCATCAGACCCCTTTCCACCTGTCCTCTACTTGCTGAAATTCTGCTCGGGTGGAGGTATTTCCGGAGGGTGCGTTTCCTTAACACCGAACATTCAATGCAATGGCAAGGAGAATTTTCAAAGAACAAAATGTCTAATTCAGAGGAGCAGGCTTAGAGTTTCAGCTCAGTTCAGCGTGGCTGAGAGACTATTTCAGATGGTGGTCCAATGTTAATGAGGGCCTTTCCTTTCCTATCTTAGGGGAGCAGAGTCACCATTTCTTGAGCTGATGCCACACAATGGGTGTTGAGTATAAACTCTCAGGGCACCACTTGATACCCCAGAAACTGGAAGGACAGAGGTTACAGATGCTGCTTTCTATAATAAACTTCTTTTTAACCCTGGGTTAGGTTGGTTACTCAAACTCTAAAGACTCCTCCTCCTCCCCCCCTTCCAGACGACTCCCATTTTCCTTAGGCTGACTGACTCTAGGAAAACAAGTATTGCATTATGCTTGACTCCTTGGAATGAGATCAGTTCTAGTTTCAAATTCCCTTTCAGAACAACCCAAGGCCACAGACCCTGTAAAAATCCCAGCTGCTCAACGGTGCAGGAAGGCCTACACTGCGACAAGAAAGCATTACTTAAGTCACAATCAGCAAAGGCAGCCTAAACCGACTGGCATCCCCACAGGTCTATTCCAGAGGCGCTGGGCAGGAACAAGTCTGTAAACAGCCCGGTCTTGGCTCCTCCTCCCCAGGCTGCACGGCCAAGTCCAGGCTGCAGTGCGGCATTCAGCAGTGATTTTCTCCAACTGGCACCATCTGTGCATGCCCGGCCGACGTGCTGACAGAGCAGGCTGCGTAGACCATTACTAATCTACCGGGGTCAGCGGGGTCAGCCTGCAACGTGATGCGTATAGATTTCAAAGGCCGGTCTTTCCTCCATGCCAGCTAATCAATCTACGTTGAAAAGCAAGCCCATTTTTATTCCACTTTCTTTTAAATTTCAAAGAAAAATCTCATTTTTAAAGCTCTTCGTGTGGGGATTGCTTGCATGGACACAGTGCCCTGAACCAATGGCGTCGTGTGAGCTCTTCAGGGTAGGAGGCTTAGGCATTGATCCTTTGCCAAAAGAAGGCCAGGAGGACAACTTTCCTTCGACAACAGAAGCCTTCAAAGCGGTGACATTGGGAGAAAGACAATAAGGCTCAAGATTCAAACTCTACTGCAAAGGCCCCCTAAGCTGAGTCTGCAAAAGAACAGTAAACGCTAGCAGCTGCCCTACCCGGACCTATTGTGTGCGCATGTGCAGTCTCGCTGGGGCCGGTGAATAAAAAGGTAGCATCCCTCCCCATCTTCTTCAGCATTCATCCATGAGGTGCCCCTACTACCAGCTGCCTGTTTACTAAGTGCCTACTGTGTGCCAGGTGCTTTATATCCTCTTGCACTTCCATAGTGTGTTTCACTGAGGAAGGGGGTAACTGGCAGTCGGGTGCTCAGCCACATACTGGTGGGAGGAGACCAACAGCCCCCAAAAGCAAAACAATGCCAATCTTGCCTTCCAAGTGCCAGGGAGCAGCACCGACTTATTTCAGGCTTGCTGCAGTAAGTAAATAAAAAACCTTCCCATGCTTGTGTAAACACAATTATTTGTGGGTCAAGACCAACTACTGTAGTCATATCTTTGTACGTGGTATTTATTCCAGCTCTTCAATTTAAAGGATGACTCAAGCTGATAGAGTCAAAACGAATTCTTCACTACAAACCCCAAAGTAACGAGCTCTTCTGTTTGCAATCACAATTTACAGGAACTTCTAGATAAGTGACTTCATCTTCTTACTCCTGCTTAGCTCTCAGTTTCCCCACTGACAGTTTAAATGGAGCTAAATAGGTGATAGAAAAAAGGGATCTGTGGACTAAAATATCAGGAATAGTTCTTCCAACCGAGATCATTTTCCTGGTAAAACTGAGGGTCTGTTAAGAAGCGAGCTGGGAGGTTCACAGACATGAAACAGGCACTTTGGCAGAATCTGAGGAACAGGTTTGCATAAGTTTACATTGAGCAATGGCTTTTTCCAGCTTTTCCAAGCTTCAGGCAGCTACAGATAACTCCAGGCTAGCCTGGCTCAGAACACACGCACTCTTCCCAACTCCTCCCCTCATAAGGTGGCTTTGTGTTGTCTAAAAATAAGTCACACAATCATTCAGACCCCCCGTAAACTATTCCACATCAAGGACAACTGCTGTCCTAACAACAGACCTTTTCTCAGCCTTTAGACTTCACATCTGGAGATGATGAAACAAACCGAACACATAAAACAAATGGAAACATTTAAAGCGAGATCATGTTCACATCGATTAGGTCTTTCCAAACCCATCCTGGGACCTCAGGTGCCCTGAAGATTTAATTCTATTTCATTTATAAAACTCACACCTTCACATTCCAGGATGGCATGTTTGGGTCTTTCAGAAACAGTAACATTTTACTAGGGTTATATTCATATGTTAGGCTTTTCGTGTCAAGTTTTATGATGCCTTTCCCCACCTCCAGGCTTTGTTCTGTTTCAGTGGCTTGAGCTGTTCTAGACACCAGCATCTCTCTTTTTTCAAACAAAGGCTGCTCAACATTCAACTTCATTTCTCTCTGTCTGATGCTGCTGGAACGAGAGATAAGAATCTAGACAGAGGCTTTCATAGTATTTTACCTGTAACTTGTCTAAACCACCAACTGACAAACACAGGCTCTGCCTCTAAGCACCAAAGATATCCAAAGCATAGAAATAACTGCACGGACCTGTGTCTCTAACATCGGTTCCAGGATAGAAGCAGCTAGTGGAATGGTGAGAAGGCAAGATGCCTAGATGGTAGAACGATAAATCCTTGAGAAGCCTAAAAATATGTCACGCAAGAAGGTGGCAAAATAATGACCAAATACAACCCTAGAACCCACAGCAAAAGACCAAAGCAACAAAGTTCTTAGTGGAGATAACAAATCCTGTTTTTCAAACCACCTAATCACCTCCAAAAAGACAGTTCAGAATAGATGTGGCCAAACGCTGCCCTGGTTTAAGCAACTCGTGGTCCAAACAAGGCACCTGCAGCATCTTGAATTTTGCCCCTTTCTTTGACTTCTAAAGATTTAATCATACTTCACTAGCCTATTACTGAAAGGTGGGATTTAATGGGGTTTTTTTTTTTAATTCTCTCATCAACTATTACTAAGTGTGAATATCAAAGCATAACCTTTTTAACACTCTGAATTTACAGAGTTAAAAATAAAATACATAATTACACTTGTTGTGAGGGGCGGGACAAAAGGGACACGCTTCATTTTATTCTCTACCGTCCCTAACCCAGTAGATTTTACACAAACTCCAAATGAAGAGTCCTCAGAAACCCCATCCAACAGGAAGCCCCGCGGCAGGAAGTCCCCACTACATCCCAAGCACAGCCAAGGGCCCTGGAGCTACAATATGATGTCTGCCCTGCCTCCTCAGCCTGGCATGAATAGAAAGAAAAGCTCCTAAGTCCCTACCGCTAAAGGTTTTCTTAACAAAGAGTTGCTTACATGAGATATTGACAAAACAGCTAACCTTCTTTCCATTCTAGATTGGGGCGGGGGACAACTGCCAGAGTTAGGGTACCCCAAACACTGCTCCTGAGAAATGTTTTGCTTTCTGATGCAATGTTGGTGTAATGTTAAAAACCAGTTAAGAGTGATCAAAGGAACCTAAATGAAACATGGAGTCACTTTCCTTTCGTGTTTCTTAGCATTTGCTGAGGAGCAGCCCCTGCGGTCAATCAGAATGGCTGGCCCCAGGCTCTGCTTGCGGGAACTAGACAGGAACTAGATGTCAGCAACAGCCCGTGTCTGATTTTGAAAACAGGTAAGTCAAAGTGCCAATCTTTATAATTTTTTTTAACATTTAATATATTTTGTTTTCTATATAACCAACTTCTCTACTATGGTTAACCAAGATCACCATCTAACCTCCAATCCTCACTCCACCAAACCAGTGAAGCACCCTTCGTGGAAGTAACTTAGGGCAACCAATGACCTCCAAAGAAACTCTCATTGTAACGCGGGGAAACGGATCACTAGAACGACAGAGCAGAGACAATCACCAGAAGATGGGAAAAAACAAAAACAAAAGGGGAAAGGGCTTCTCTCTAAGCTGGGGAGTTGCAAGCAAAATGCCAACCTGCAGGAGTACAAGACTCTCTCTAGAAGCTGATTTCTACCACACAATCCAGAAACCACCAAAACACCGTGGGGCCAAATTCAGATCCAAAATGGCCCTAACAGGGCTGATTCCTGCAGTTAGCATTGCATTCCATGGCAGTATCACCACCCCTTGTAATACAACATATTTTAGGTTTTCAAAACATTTTTTCCAGATGCCCCATCTATTTTCCCAACTCTGTGCACAGTTCAATAAACAGGGCAATAAATAAGGACTTGCTTCGGGAAGGTGGCTCAGGATTACATGCTATTTTTAGACCTTTATTGACCATTCCAGGACCTGCCACCTCCCCACTTCTATTGCAGAATAAATAGTATACTTTCTGCTTCATATGGTTCTTTGAAATATCAACTTTTCAATGCACGGAATTGCAGAAGGCTAACATTTCAGAACTAAGAGTCTGGGAACCAACTCGTGTATCTTTCCCACCACAAAGCTCCGAGTTAAGTGACTTGCCCAAAGTCACACACTTGGAAAAGCAGTCAAGCAGGTTTTATGGGGCAACCTGAAAAGTGTACTTTTTCACTTATTTTGTATGGCAATAAAATTATAAATAATCCAAGCTGTGTGTTTTTTAAGATATATGAATGAATACATTTTAAAATTTAAAAATAAAAAAACCTATTGCAACCATTTCATGGGTTGGTCAAATGTAATGTTTTCAGAACCACCTTTCAAACTGAGCACATGTTGAAACTGACCAGACCACCCACGTCATGAATCTAGTTATGCTATTTAATGTTTATTTGGTTTGTTTCTAAATGTGTATTTAAGTGGAAAAGTCATAAAGGGGAGAATTAATGATAATCGATACCAGATCTTCAACTATACAGCTTTTCTTGAGTTTACAGTGTTTAGTGAAGTCAGCCAAGAAAAAAAAAGGTATTCTAAAATGAGAAAACTGTATATAGGACTTTAAAAGCAAGCCCCCAGTCATACACCCTATTCTGAAAGTAGAATTAGCCAAAGACCAAAACAGGATCTTCTGAAAGACACTCACCCAGAGGAAAAGTAGGGATCTTAGAAGCAAGTGGAGATAGCAAATGACATGTAATGCCGGAAAAAAAAAAAAAAATACAATGCTTTGGGCCCTTCTGACATCTTCAATACTGTCTGTCACCACTCTCCATTCTAAAAGGAAGTACAAACTTAAAAAAAAAACTTGAAACAAAGGGTATACTTACCTAACAGCAGATGTTTCATGTTCCTAAGGAATGTTCATAATTTATTTGGAACCCAGAATACAGCGTCTCATAGAAACAATATCATAAATGGTGATTAGGTTTCCAGACTCGCCTACAGAAACGTATTTTTAATTCAATATATACCTGAGGTAATAAATGCTAGTAATTTATAGAACCCAGGCAGGAAAGAGGCGCGAAGGGCCCGAGGCAGTCAGCAGGGGGAAAGGGCTTTGCAGGGCGGAGGAAGCCTGCTTTCAGTTACCTTCTCCAGTGCTTTCTAACATCCTGACATCCGGCTACATTAACGGCCAATCCTCAGCCCTGCCTGCTCTGCCTTCTCTTCTGCAAAGAGTTCTCTCCCTCCTCCTCCTCCTCCTCCTCTTTAATGCCGGCCCTCCAAGGGGAGAAGAAAGAACAAGGGGTAAATGTGTTGTAATTCCCGCCTGCCTGAACCTCTCCTAGGCAATAAACCCAGAGCCTGGGACGGCAGGGCAGAGAAGGAAATGAGTCACCCCGGAGGCTGCACAGGAAGGGCCAGTACCGGCAAATCAGCGGCACCAACACCTGGAGCTAAAAGGCCCCAGGCCGCCCCACTGAGTGTGCTGTTCCGCAGAGGGCTTTGGGAGATCAGGCACACGTATAGAAAAGCAACTAAAGCAGACTTTGGTTAGCCTCTTAAAAATTAGGAGCTGCCTGGCTGGTGTGGCTCAGTGGTTGAGCGTCGACCCATGCACCAGGAGGTCGCCGGTTCGATTCCAGGTCAGGGCACATGCCCAGGTTATGGGCCCAATTCCCAGTGGGGGCATGCAGGAGGCGGCCAATCGATGTTCTCTCTCATAGATGTTTCTATCTCCCTCTCTCTCTCTCTCTCTCCCCCTTCCTCTGTCTCTAAAATCAATAAAGAAAAAAATTCTTTTTAAATAAGGAGCTGCTTCTAACGTAATGGGGACTTTCTCCTCTAAGAATGGGTCAGGGCACAAATCAGGATGAGCTGTGAATGAAGCTGGCACAATTCAAGGGAGAAGGGCTAGGGCACTTCACGCAAAAAGAATTCTTTTCCATAGCTGCTGTTGGATCCCTACGTCCAGTCCATCATCCTGACACGTTTGCGTTTGTACCAGCATGAGAACATATGGAGGGTGATGGGTGGCAGCTGAAACACTCCTCACCCGACAGAGCCTGGGAACAAGGAGATGTAGTCCTGGGCTGACGTGGTGAAAGTCCCCTTAAACAATCACATTAGATCGCTGCAAGATTTCCATTCAGCTCCTTACCCATCAAATCCATTGCACAAAAATCTGCCAGCCAGTCAAGCAAGAGGTGTCATGAACTTGAAGGGCAAAGGCGATTCTGCCCAGACTCCCAGCGCAGAGAAACCCCAAGAAGATCCTCCCCTCATCCCTGGAGGCTGGGGCAATCCCCCTCCTTCTCGGTCTCAGAGCGTGTCAAACAGCCTGAGAGACCCGGGTTCAGTTCCCGCTAAGGGCGCGTACCTCGGTTGCAGTTTGTCCCTGGCCCTGGTCGGTCGTGCGGGTGGCAGCCACTCGATGTGTTCCTTTCGCATCGATGTTTCTCTCTCTCCCTCTGTTCCTCTCTCTCCCTCCCACTCTACCTGAACAAAAAATGGAAAAATGTCCTCCGGTGAGGATTAAAAAAAAAAAAAATCAAACAGGAGTTCCTAAAACGGAACTGAGTCTACCTTCCAACTACACCCTGGATTTTCAGAAATATGTGCAGTCAAAATGCAGAGCGCTCCGTGCCCCCCAGCCGGGCTGGCTCGGGCTGCAGGCCCTTACACGTGCGCCGCCGGGCTCCACCGGCCTGGCCTCCAGACAAGTCGAGGCGGAGACCTGCACGCCGGCTGCAGAGCGGAGCTCGGTCCGGCTGATTACACCCTCCGGGCACCCAATTCTGATGGACCACGTGTGGCGGAAACAGACTTGGGGTTGAGACTGACATGATGAGTTAATTCAGCTGTAGCCCTAAAATCCACATATGCACAACTATTATGCAGTCCTGCGGCTCCAGCAAATCTCCAGACAGTGCGGGAAACGGTGCGACACGCAGGGAAAGGCACTGGGCTGCGGCAGAAGGCCTAGATTTTCCTATCAGCTCTGCTGGCGACTCTCAGGGGAAGGGGCAAATCGCTCCCTCTCTGGGACTAAATTTCCTCATCTGTAAAATAAAGAGCAGATGCGCTCCTTTAGCACGGGATTCTAGCTGACACAGAAACTGAACGTCGGAGCCGTTTATTTGTCCCTCTCTGTTTGGCACAGGAAGCATCCAGGACTTTTTAGTCAGCACATTCACGGGCTTCTAAGACTTAATACGGTGGTATTACCTGTGCACCTACTTAAGCACTCATGACCTCAACAAAATAGGAGAGAGAGAGAGAAACCACAGTAAAGCCCATGGTGGCTGAGAATCATTAGGTCTCTTGTCCATGTCCAGAACCAACGAAGTACTCTGAGTACTACCCCAAACACTGCTGCAGAGGTACTCACTACAGCCTCAGGAAGTTCGAGTTCCTCCTCACCTGGTTTAACTCTTTGGCAGGGGGACTCCCAGCGAGATAACAGCATTCCAGCTGCAAAGCCACTGCATGGAACGAGAGAACACTGTTCTTCTGTGCTCCACGTACGTGTGTGTCTTCCCCACTAGGACTCCCAGTAGCTTGGGGGCAAGGAGTAAATCCATCCCCCTGTTATTGGATGAGGTTTAACAAGGTGACCCAGTGCCTCTCAAACAGTAAAAACTTGGGTCTGCAGAGAGCCCGAGGAGGGGCCGGCTGTAGGGTGCCAGTTCTCCCAGAGTCCTCCCACCTCCTAGTGGGTGAACACTGCCCTGGGACACTTGTCCTAAAATAGCCCTCATCCTGACTGCCCCTCTTTCTGCTCTCTTACCGAGGTCTTGTTCTGCCAATACCTGGCTTCGAACTTCCCACTGGGCAAAACAGATGCGACAGCTATTCATTCGTCCCTTCTACGCTCACACTTGGTGTCCTCGCTGCCAGGGATAACTTGCGTGTGATTTATCCACCAGCTACGGGACTTCTGATAGTGTGATAAAGACAAACAGCCACATATTTTGGGGGTGTGGGGGCTCAAATATGTAAAATCTGATGACAATTAAACTATTCCTTTCAGACCCTCAGTTGGCCAAGAGGAGAGTGCAGCCCCAGCCATCAGGGCACAGAGAGACTGACACCTCATAAGAGGGTCCCGGGCTCTGTCAAAACTCAAGGAAACGCGCTGGAGGGAAAATTAAGCTGGACCTGGAGAGCCACCCCGGCCTGCGGAAGAACTATGACAGTGGGGGTCTGCACTGGTATCCCCTCCTCCTGCCTGTGTTTTCTAAGCCTGAAGCTACTTCCCTTCCAGTTCACCAACCTATTATCCTCTCTCAGCTTCAAAAGGGAACTGCCCCAGAGCTGCATTTCCTCCATGAAACCAGTTCCTAATAGCATTCCCTAGGAGTGCTCTGCTCCCAAAACTTAAAAGGAGCCAAGAAATCTCAAGCCTCTGAGATTTAACAACTTGGTGTGGTATGCCTGAATGGTGCTCTAACTCAAACCATAATCCCCCTTTAAAATCTTGACAGAAACAGAAGAAAAGGATTATATACATGATAAAACCTACGGTGCTGATACATGCAGTCCTGGATCTGCCTCTCGATTCCCTCACTGACTCTCTGGAAAACATTAGGAAAGACATGTTGTATCCGTTTCTCCCTTTACGAGGTAGCTTTTCATTAAGCTGTGTTGACGTGACATCATATCATGCTTATAGTCTTCCTTAAGCAAGTCAGGCGTCTGAGGCTCCTTCAACTCAACAGTTATGCACATCTCTGGATTGTTCTGTCCAGTATATGCCTTTTCTATGTCTCAGGGACCCACCCTACACACTATTGACAATAGAAACCCAAGTCTTAGAAACCCAATTCTGAAAAGGGGGACATTTCCATTCATGTACCAAAAGATAATCAAATCTTCACAAATAATTGACTCGGCCATGGCTGGGTAGCTCATTTGGTTAGAGCATCGTTCCAATACCAAGGCTGAGGGTTCGATCTCCAGTCAGGGCACATTCAAGTAGCAACCAATGAATGCATAAATAAGTGGGACAACCAATCGATGTTTCTCTCTCGCTCTAAAATCAATAAATAAAAATATTTAAAGAAACAATAAATAATTTACTTAAACAAACTAGTGCTGTGGGTCATCCTTTTATCTTCATATACACTTCACACCATATATAAATATGAAAAAGGGCTACAAAACTTAATAATAAAACTCCTAGAAGCTAATCACTTAATATCAGCCTTTCTGGAGTCTACTTAGATAGTGGACTGAGTATTTGATATCATAATGACATAAAGAAGAATTTGTGAAACTGGATTTATTGTGTGTTGCCATCTCAGTGGCCAATTCACAGGAAGTGGCTTATGGTACCTTGGGCTGATCTCACAATTTGGGGGTAATTTTCATTAAAACTCTAATCCAATTTAAATTTTTATTCTCAAGTTCCGTTGTGACTTTATGTAGAACCCTATCCTGGCACAGGCAAAGTGGTGGCCTGGATATAAACACGGAGGGCTGGGATCTATTCCTTTATTCCTTCCCCTCCTCCAGATTCCAGTTCATCCTTCTACAAACAACTGGATGAGCCATGATCACTTCCCCAGCTGTTGCTGGCTGGTGTGTGAGTTCTCCAGAGGGGCTTATGGGACCTCCTCACTGCATAGCCTCTCTGACGTACAACCAAGCGCAGCTCTGGCTCAATCTCTTCGGCTCACCCCTCGGCTCCCATGACGAACAGCCAGCCTCCTAGGGACAGCCTAGCAAGTTCACTCTTGGAGAACTCCCATATTCCTGCCAACCCGAATAGAGGATATGTGAGCTGCTCCCCCCGCAGTCAGTCCCTCTTCCCCTTCTGCTCCTCCAGGTCTCTCCTCTCCAACCCAGACGATCGCAGGGGAAGGGACGCAAGTCAACCTGAGCAGACATTCCATCAGGACACCCACTGCCAATCTTGCCTCCTTGCAGGCACCCCCAATCTTCTGCGATGGGTCTCTTAGACTTTTCCCTCTCTCTTCTGATATAAAGTTGATGAGCCTTCCTCCACCTCCTCCTCCTCCACTGTTCTCTGAAGACTAGAAAAGACTGCAGGTGAGGGTAGGGGGCAGCAACTGGTGGCAAAATGGGTCAACTTTGCTCTCTTGGTAAGTTCTTTGGAGAGAAAGTCTGGCCCCAAATGTTCATGGCTTTCGTCAGACTGTAAGGTTTCCAAAGCTCCTTTTTTTTTTAACTGGAGTCAAAAGCACTTATTCTAAGACAGCAGAAATGACTAACTCAACTATTGCAAACAACTTAATTATCCATATATTTAACAGTAGTAGAAGCAAGGATATGAACTCTTGGAAATATGTCTTGTGCATGTGGATAGGTCTCTTCTCAGTTGGGTACAAAATACATAAATCCCTTAATTCTAAATTTTTATTAACTATACTGAGCGAATACTTAGTATCCTTATTTGATATCTGTGCATTTGACTGGTCAGACACTGATATTTATTTGACTACTCCTCAGAAGTGCATTTTTGTTGATTTATGTTTCCAGTTGGGACAGTATAAATTTCCGTTATTTTATACATACAGTTTCAGCATCAAAGCCTCTGTTTCTGTTATCTAGAGAGATCACTTCAACTGCATTTCTTATTAGTGTAAACTATAAAATTAAAGTCATTATGATGAAACAAACATTTAACTTGAAATAATTTTAAAATAATGAGTGATTTTAGATTTTTGTTTGTTTTGTTTTGTTTTAGTGTTTTTAAGCATATCAAAACAAATTACTTTTGGACAAAAGTCTTATGTTTGATTCAAAATATACTAAAATGATGGTTATAATGTATGTGTTAGCTCTCAACTTTCCAAAAATCTATCCTAAAATTATCACATTTTGCCTTTTAAACAATCCCACCTAGTGAGACAAGTTTTGGGGTTTTTTTTATCTCCCTTTTAAAGATGCAAACATTAAAATACAAAAGGGTTTAAATGTTGTATCACAGGTATCCAATTAGGTTTGATAACTATGAGGAGGGATGAAATAGAAATCTTCCTCTTTATCTCAAGATCCTAAAAATGAAAGAAAGTGCTTAATTAATTGTGAGAACTATTATCACTTTAGAAGCTAAAGGAACTTGGCTGGTGTCCTTCTGTTAACAGCTAGCTTCTAAAACAGGTCCCTTCCTTTATGGTAATTGCAACCAAGATCACAAGAAATACTCCCTAGTTTCCCAGGATTCCACAATATGGTATTTTTAGCTATATCCAAAAAAAAAAAGTGTTTCTTTGAATCACTACACTAAATAAATAATTTTGGAAGCCAATAATGAAACGGCTAACATTTGTATCACACATGATAATTTTTGATATATAACAAGACACCATCACAATAAATGATGAAAGGAAACCTCTAAGGGGTTATGTAATTTACCAAAGGTCACACCGCTAGTAAGCACCACACTGGGGACTCAACCCATGACTTCTCACTTAAATCCTGCACTTTTTCCACAATTCTAGGAGGACTCGTTCTTCACAGCACTTAGAATATTGCTTTAGACAGACCGGTTACCTCATTTTGCATCTTGCCAAGTTCTTACATGTCCTTTATCCCATTTGATTTTCCCAGCAGTCCCATGGAGAAGACAGACATTATCTATTTTACATAGGAGGAAATTGAAGCTTCATGAAGGTTAACTTGTGAAAAGTCCTCCAACTAGACAAGAGCAGACAGAGCACTGGGCGTGTCTGCTGACCACTGCTGCAGGGAGCTCACCCTTGCAGTCTGGCCGATCCTCACTCCTCCAGGTCCAGCTCTTACCCTGCGGTGCGGGGACACAAAGAAACCAAGGAGGAAGCCGGCCGCGTTAGACGAGGCCTGGGCTCCGAAGAGTGCGTGCACCCGACAATCCACAGGACAGCGCCAACCTTTCCTGCGACCTGTCCATGGACCATGAGGGAGGAGAAGACAAGCGGAAGGGGCAGGATCTAGTCTGAGCTATTGAAACACAAATCAGGGCACCAGAGGGAAAGGAAGACCATGAGAACTCTGGACCCAGTGAGAGATGCTGCATGTCTGAAAAAGAAAAGAGGAGCCCTGGCCGGTTTGGCTCAGCGGTTAGAGCATCGGCCTGCGGTCCAGAGAGACCCGGGTTCGGTTCCCGCTAAGGGCACGTACCTCGGTTGCAGTTTGTCCCCGGCCCTTGTCGGTTGTGCGGGTGGCAGCCACTCGATGTGTCCCTTTCACATCGATGTTTCTCTCTCTCTCTCTGTTCCTCTCTCTCCTTCCGACTCTACCTGAACAAAAAATGGAAAAATGTCCTCGGGTGAGGATAAAAGAAAAGAAAAGAGGAGAAGAAACAACTTTGCCAGCAGCAAGAGAACCTGAAGCAAAAGACAGGGAAGGTAAGTTGCAGAAGAGCTCTGTGCGCCTCTGAAGGCCTGAAAGGGAGCCCTTCTGCATGGCCACAGGGCGGGCACCGGCAGGGGAGAGATCCCGGCCCTGCCACCAGGCAGAGGGTGAAGCCACGCTGGCCAAACACAATGCTGGGTTCAAGGAACAAGGGCTGAAACTAATATTGGCATTGCCACAGCAGCCCCAAATGACCTCAAAGACACCTCCAAAGCTACTACTCACAGCCAGCATCCACATTTCAGATCTATTTTTCCTTTTTCAAAGGACAAAAAAAAAAAAGAAGCATGTTGATCAACTGCATTATGCGTGGTTTCAGACCTTACGCAGCACTGAGCCAAGGAAGACAAACTCTGTCTTGCAAAGGGGCACCTCTCACCATCCTCCTGAGATGGAGACGACCATACCCAACAAAAAGGCCTGGAGCATGGTGCTCCACCCCAGGCCCAGTGGCTTCCCAGTCCCTTGGCTGAGCCCATCCTGGAGTTCCTTCGGTGTGATTTGTCCCACGTAATTCTTAGAAACACTATCAGGAAGATAAGGGAGGTAAATCATGTGTGTAAATAAATACATATGACTCTCTAGGAGAGTCAAAGCTGTACGTTTTGCACTTAAAAGCATATAAACAATATAATTTGGTATTGTTTTTATTGTTGTCCGCAAGATAGTAAGTTAACATTGACAAATGATGTTTGTATTTTAAAAGTAAACCTGGAGAAAACAGCTCACTCATATATGCTGCCCACTGAGGACCTGGCTCTGTGTCAGGCACCTGACAATCCACGGAACAGTGCCAACTGTGAGGCAGCTGTCTTACACCCCTTTTCCACAAAAAGAAACCAAGCCTCCCCCCCCCCCCAAGTGGAATAATTTGCCTAGAGTTAGGGAAATGCATATTCAATCCTAAAACCTCCAGTGAACTATCCCAGTTCCACTAAAAGGCCTCAGGTGGGAAGCATCCCCATTATGTCAGGGGGATAGTAGGTATCCTCCCAAAGGCAACACTTTGAAGGGCCAGAACCTCTGAAGATGGTGCACTAGTCATGGCTGCAGCTTGGAAGGTTTTAGCTATCACCTTAGAACTAGAATTTGGTAACGGGGGAGCCTGTGTAAGCTGTAAAATAAGATCATCTGCGTTTATTTACAATTGGGTCACCAGGAATTTTGCACGGAGTTCAATACATACGCATTCTAAGGCCAAACCACTGTCACTGATCTCTGGCCCCCTAGATTTTATAAGACAGAGATATGAAGGATGGAAAAATTGAAGGTAAGCTATCAATGTGCAGTAAAATTGCAGAATGAATAGTTGAAGCTTAATTTGCATCGAGCTTCACTGCAAAGTTCTCACTAGAAGGAATGACAGCAATGGTTAATGAGGAGCATGGAGCATATTTGCAGGACAGCATCCTCAAAAATGAGGCAGACCATAAGAAGTCGGAGGTCAGAAAACATGTCGCTTCTACTAAAGTGGAGAATGGACAAGGAAGAAAAACAAGACTGCTGTTCCCAGGGTACCGCTGCTCTGCACCCTCAAACAGGCATCCGTGTGTGCAGGGGGCCACACCTCCCTCCCCCTCTCCACTGTCCTCTGCTATTGTTTGAAAACGATAGAAGAGACAATAGCTCCACAACAGTTATTTTCACAAGTCAAATGTCAAATGAGGACTGGCAAGTCTGGAGCAAAATTTAAGTAATGGAGGGAAGGTCTCACATCACAGTCTGCTCCGACGGGCTCTGTGCAGGTGGAGGGCGTGCCCTGGGTGGAAGGGAGGGCTTCCTTCATGCTGATGGAGCCACGGACAGTGCAACCGAGGCAGTTCCACCTCTGGCCTGCTGGTCATGTGTTTTACAATCAGCAGGAGAGCAGCTCACAAGTTCATGTTTTAGGTACCGCGGTGGAGGTACGGCCGTGTACTGTCCACACTGGAAGACATGCCCAGAGGCTCCCCGCGTGCTGGGAGGTGGCTGAAAAGGTGGACCATTTCTCCCTTTCCATCATCTTCCTGGTGTTGAAGTTCTTAGGGTTTTTTCCCCTGGTATATGGCATTTATGAAAACCAGCAGCTAGTTGATAGCAGGGGAAGAAGCTGCAGGTGTTGGGGAAAGAAAACTCCCCATATTTGCATTTTCCCTTTGAAATATCATCAGATTCCTGAAACATTATAACTCAAGCATCCTTAATTTTCTGCAGATTTTTATTACTCAATGTGAACATGATCCACAGGCTCAGGGAGTAATCTCATCTCACAGGAGAAACACGAGCAACTCAGAGAGCCCCAGGCAGCCACGTCCTTTGAAACTCCAGCAATTAGACACACAGACAGATGCACATGACTCTAAGTTCAAGGGACCAGGCTCGTGACCAGTGATGCACAAGAAAGGACTATGAGCCCACCCCAAAGGCTGTGGAAACACACCAAGAATGAATTCCAATGAGCAGGTGTCCCAGGCAGAGAAATACTTCTAATCAGAACCACCCTAGGTTTCAAAAATAGATTTAAAAAATCAATTTCTAGTTGTGCATTTTATTTGTTTATTTTTAATCCTCACCCAACGACATTTTTCCATTGATTTTTAGATAGAGCAGAAGGGAGGGAGGAAGGCAGAGAAGAGGGGGGGAGAGATAGAGAGAAAGGGGGAGAGAGAGAGAGAGAGAGAGAGATGTGAGAGAAACACATCAATTGTTTGCCTCCCACACGACCCCGGCCAGGGCCAGGGATTGAACCTGCAACGCAGTGCGTGCCCTTAACCAGGAATCGAACCATGAGCCTCTGGTTTGGGGGCCGACGCTCTAACCACTGTGCCAAAGTGGCCAGGGCTAGTTGTAGATTTCAAACATGTAAAAAGGAAACCTCAGAATATTAAGAATATGAAAACTGTTCATGACATTAGTTTTTTTTAGAACCAGAACAGACCTTAGACATTACTTTTTCCCCTGATGAAGCTTTTTGGTAGAAACATCTGACTATTGTTATTCTGACATGGGAGCATTTTTTGACTGAACCTAAAAAACAAACCCAGAAAAATCTTTCACTCTTTTATTTAAAAAAAACTACCAAAAAAGACATGTAAAGACATCCCTCATTCTATACCTCATGGGTCAGGGCCAGGCTGGATTAAGGGAAATTGTGGAAATGAGTTGGGGAGTCTCATAAATAAAACAAACTGTTGCATTGTGATGAGATGCCATCTGGTCAACCTCTTTGTTTCATAGATGAGGCCCAGTGAAGTGAGGGACTTGCCTCAGCTAGGAAGTAAAAGAGCCAAAGCTTGCTCAGGTTTCCTCTGTCCAAATGCTTGTTGTTTCCCATGAGATATTTCCTATATGCCAGTGACGTTTTTAATTTCTATTGGCTTGCTGTCACGGTTGCAGCTTGTATACTCTTCTTTGAACGCATTTGCACTAATACTCAATGTTTATTAGTTTTCGATTCCTGTACCACAAACTACCACTAACTCAGTACCTTAAACAACAAGCATGCATTAGCCCAGTAGTCCAGATCTTTCAGTAAAAGGCCCAGAACATCATGGCAAGGTTCTCTGTTCAGCCTATCGCAAGGCTGAAATTTAGGTGCTGGTTGGACTGAATTCTCACCTAGAGGCACAAGGGGGGGGGGGAGCCCACTTCCAAGGTGATTGTCATCATTGGTAGAATCCAGCTCCTTGCATGTGGACTGAGCTCTTATTTCCTGGGTCGCAGTCATCTTTCAAATGCCTGTACTCCTTGCCACATGGCCCCTCCATCTCCAACCAGCAAGGGTGCATTGAATCCTTCTCATGCTCCCTTCAATAAGCAAGACAAAGCTCTGCTTTTAAAGAGCTGATGTGATTAGGTCAGGCTCACTGAAATAATACCCCTCTCTTCGGGTCAACCATGCCATGGAATATAGCTGAAAATCCATCCCATTCACAGTCCCAGGGATTATCATATGTGCAGTGGAGGTCAGGGAGTGGATCTTGGGGATCATATTCGAATTCTGCCTTCCACTTAATGGTATAAGGCCATGTTTACTTTCCCTGGATACTGCCTAATTACAAAAGTAATTATCTGAAATTATAAAGACCTTTCACAGAAACAAGCATATTCTTTCCACTTGAATTATTGTATCAGTATGGGTGGAAAACATGAGAATAATAAAGAAGGATAATCCAGGGATGAGATTCAAGCAGAGAGGCATAGTGATAAAGGTGACTTTAAAGAAGAAACTTTCCATCACTTACAACATAAGACAGATTGTAAGAATGTGCTCGATTAAAGTTTGTCCCCTGAACTCCCCTCCCTCCATCTTTGGGTCAATACATCTCCAAGCAGTTTCCTTAAGGCAGAAGCCATATCCATCAACTCTGAGGGTAAGCACACATATTTGGTGCTCAATAAATGCTTATACAAATTGAGTGTAGGTAAGAAGGGAATGTTGATATATGCTGCTGATCCAACTAAATTAATCAGCTGTCTCCCAACAACCAAGCACACAGCCACAAACAATGGAAAGGGAATTGGGTACTTCCTGTTAAAGAACTTCCTTCCACTTAAGGATCCACTAAAATAAAAGTAAAAGGTGTTTTTTAGAATGCAAAAATCCACACAGACTAAAAGACTGGAATGACAACAGCAAGGATATTGCATAAATTAGAAAGCAGACTGAGATGTGGTAAGTGAACGGCCAGCAAACCTTAGGAGGCAGAACCCTAAATTAGCTACAGGGACAGGAGACCATCCAAAGGCCTCCAAGGACCTCTGAAGGTGGAGTTTTTTAGAAAAGTGGAATCTCAGGTCCCAACCCAAACCCACTAACTCACAAGATGCATGTTAACAAGTCCTCGGGTGCTTCAAGGGTATATTAATTTCAAGTAGCATCCATTTAGTTCAATCCTTTGTTTTTGGATACTTATGTAATTTCAAGTGTTCCAGGAATTCCAAATGCAAAAAACAGAAGAGAACACATATCTTATGTCAGGAATCCAAATGAGAAAAATGTCTGTGCAGGAGACACACAGATACCACAGGTTAGAAAGTCTAATTGGACTTGGGTTTGTTTTGGTTTGGTTTTTTGCTTCTTACATTAAATGCAACAATTTTATTTAGCAAGAATTTTGTACAACTTTGTATTTTGGGAGAGGGTGTTGTAATGTTAAATATATCTGTGATTTATATTGCATGTGTAAACATTGAAAATGAGCAAAAATGACATTTGTCTTACATTATTATTACTCAGAAAATTGTTAAACAATCGTTTTCCACTTTTGTTGGCATTTAAAATGGTTTTTAATTGTGGTAAAATATATAACATAAAACTTACCACTTTAACCATTTCAAAGTGCATAGTCCAGTAGCATGATGCTCATTCACACTGTTGTGTGAACATACCTGTATCCTTTTAACATCAACTTCTCCATCCCTCCCTGCAGCCCCTGGCAACCAATGCTCTCCTGTCCCCAAGAGTTTGGCTACTCCAGGCGCTCCATGCAAGTGGCATCATACAGTAAGAGTTCTTCTGTGATTGAATATTCCACCCAGCATCACGTCCTTAGGGTGCATCCATGCTGTAGCGTGTCAGAATCACCTTACTTGAAAGCTGAAGAATACTCCACTATATGCATGGACCACATTTTGTCAATATGACATTTCAGCTATTTCCACTTTTTGGTTATTGTGTGAACATATTTTTAAATTCTTTTTCCCATCCATTAAAAAAAAAAAAAAAGTCTGCCTTTTTGAGATGCCAGAAACTTTACATTTTAGGGGAAAATATCTATCCTTTTCAGAAACATGGGGACAGAGCTTGACTGCAGGAAGGAAGAGGGAAAGGAGAGCGATGCTTTGAAGCTGCAGGTCTTTGAGGACCAAGGCAATAAAAACAACCATCTTCACCTCTAAGATTACCCACGTTTTCTTCTGCCTAACGGCTGGACCGCCCTCACTTCTCAGAGGTATTTAAAAATATAATTCTTCTCATTACCTACTTGGGAGATGAATGGAGAGAAAGCTCATCTGAATTAGTGAAAGTGCTGAATTCCATCTTTTCAAGCAAAGCCATTGTATTACTTTCGACCTCTGGGAAGCTAACCCATTGTCTGTGGAGCCTCAGGCTCATATTTTAATGAACACGGGCGAATCATACGTAAAGTCCCCCTCCAGTGCTGCTGTGGAAACGGAGACCTCCTCCGAAGGGCTGGAGGACACCTGCAAACAGTTCCACCCTCGAGTCTTCAAAGACACCACCACCACCGGGGCAGCATCACTTCGCGACTCACGGTTAAAGCTCTGATGAAGGGTTAAAGGCAAAGCTAAACCTTAGCCCAGCATTTGAGATTAACAGGATTTGTTATCTAGAAATTTACAATTAAAAATCTTTCCTAGGGACAAATTTTAAAAGAAAACTGAGCATGGATGGACCTGGAGAGCATTATGCTAAGTGAAATAAGCCAGTCACAGAAAGACACATACTGTATGAGTTCCCTCATACGTGGAATCTGATGAACAAACTGAACTAACAAGCAAAATAGACAGACCCATAGAGAGCAGATTTGACATAAAAAAGAAAGGGGGAGGGGGAGTTAAATGAAAAAGAAAAAAAAGAGAGAAATAACTCAAAAGATAAATAAATTTTAAAAAGAAAAGGAAACAAAACATTTGAAGGGAAAAAAAACAAAAGTAGATTTACAACTGACATATTTAAACTGTATAGGTCTGGATAAATACTTTATTTGAAACCAATTAAATTAATGAGAGAAAAGAAAAAAATAACTCGCATCACACAGTAAGAGCTTAGGGGAATGAGGAAAGCAATAACGTAAGCAAATTTTTGTTAGAGGAATGAGTGATCAAAGACAAAGGCAAACTAGAAAACAATGATAACAATAATAATAATTAAAAAACACAATGTTTAATAATGTTTATTGATGCTTAATAATGTTTCAGTTGAAGGGTTGTCTATTATTCAGTTCCAATCCCTTCCTTCAAAAGTGGGGTAAGAAAGAAATGTCTGCGGCTCCAAATCTTTGAAAAATAGCATAAACATATACATCCTCTCATTCATTTGTTTTCCCTGACCCTTTTCCAATTGACAAGTGCTAGAATTCATCAAGATCATTACTCCCCACCTGGATTTGGCATCCTTAAAGGAGAACAAAACACATTCCTCTTCCCTCTCATGAATATTCTGCAGAGATGCAAACAAACCAGCAGGAAAAATAAGCACAAAGAAAGCTCTTAGAAACCACACCTCTAGCCCATGGATATGGGCCATTTAACATCTTATGTAGCCTGTGAAGGCCTCCCAGTGATCAAGACAGGTTGGGCAGGGATCACAAATGTTTAAAATCCTTCCAAACCCATGTCCTTGTGGCTCTGCAAAGAAAAACAGGCCAGTTCTAAGCTCACTTGGTTCTACGGGCTGTGCTCACTTGGATGTTATCAGAGGAGGCTGGGATCCAGGGAGAAAGTCATCCAACAGTGAGATATGACGAGAATGAAAGAGAATTATCAAGGGAAAAGAGCAGAGAGCTAGCAGATTGCCCTTAATTATTTTTTTGGTTTTTATTAAAAGGAGAAAAATAAGGCACACAAGTATCAGAGAAATTAATTATTCCGCTTAATGGGGCAAAGATTAAACACCTTTTAATTAACCAAAGAGAGGTCATTATCACTACTATATGGGCAAAGAGCGAGAATAACCTTTGGATGATAAGTTTCCCCTCCATCAGAGGGCTTATACTCTGTTAGAGACAAACCCCACACCTCTCTTCCTCTCATGGGAGGGAAAGTGTTGTTTGCAGTATAAAATCCAAAACTCCATCTAGCAAACAATGGCATATTAACCTCCCGCTCTGATCCATGGTTTCACTTACCTGTGTTTTGAAACATTAAATGGGAAACTCCAGAAATAATTCCTAAGTTTTGTTTTAGTTATTTAATCAATTTGTGTTGCAGATGTTTCTTTTTCCCCCCACTGACACCCTCTTCCCATTCCCATTCTGCACCCCCCAACCCTCAGCATTATTGTCTATGTCCATTGATTATGCTTATATACATAAGTTCTTTGGTTTATCTCTTCCCTTCCCCTCATCCCCTCCTCTCTGAAGTTTGTCAGTCTGAACCCTACTTGTATGTCTCTGAGTCTATTTTGTTCATCATCTTATTTTGTTCATTATATTCCACAAATAAGTGAGATCATGCGATACTTGTCTTTCTCTGACTGGCTTATTTCACTTAGCATAATACTCTCCAGGTCCCTCCGTGTTGTCTCAAAGGATAAGAGATCTTTCTTTCTTACAGCTGCATAGTATTCCATTGTGTATATGTACCACAGTTTTTTTATCCACTCATTTACTGATGGACACTTGGGCTGTTTCCCGATCTTAGTAATTGTAAATAGTGCTTCTATGAACATGGGGGTACATATATTCTTTCTGATTGGCATTTCAGGCTTAGGATATATTCCTAGAAGTGGGATCACTGGGTCACATGGCAGTTCAATTTTTAATTTTTTAAGGAAACACCATATTGTTTTCCATAGTGGCTGCACCAGTCTGCATTCCCACCAGCAGTGTACTAGAGTCCCCTTTTCTCCACACCCTCACCAACATTTGTTTTGATGATTTGTTGATGGCAGTCATTCTAGCAGGTCTGAAGTGATAACTCATAGTCATTTTAATTTACATCTCTCTGAAGATTCGTGACACTGAGCATTTTTTCATATGTCTCTTGGCCATTTGTGTCCTATTCGGAGAGGTGTCCATTTAGCTCCTCTGCCTATTTTTTAATTGGGTTCTTGTCTTCCTTTTGTTGAGATGTATGAGCACTCTATATATTTTGTAAATTAACCCCTTATCTGATGTATCATTGGCAACTATGCTCTCCCATATAATGGGTTCCCTTTCCATTTTGATGCTTGTTTCTAATAAATGGTGTTGGGAAAACTGGACAGCTACATGCAAAAAAATTCTCAGTTTTAAAGTGTGCACCTTTCTGAGTATCATGATGAAATCTCATGCCTCTTCATCCCTCCAGCTGGTACATGAATCACCCCTTGTCCAGTGTCTCCACACTATAGACACTCCCTGCTGGTTATTCACCGAGTAGCTGTCTTGATTACCACATGGCCCATGGCAGTCTCACAGGTGCCTATGCTCAACAACTGTTATTTGACTTAATGGCCCCCAAGCTCAAGAGAAGCTATGCTGGCAATTTGGATAGGCAAAGAGAAGCAGGAAAGTGCTTCTTTTAAGTGAAAAGATGAGCAGGTGAGTACAGGGATGGCACAAGGTATTTTGAGATAGAGAGCACATTCACCTAACTTTTTTTCCATATAGAGTTACAATTGTTCTGTTTTGTTCATCTGTTGCTGTGCCTGATTTATAAATTAAACTTTACCATACCTGTGTACATATAGGGGAAAACATACTATATACAGGGTTTGGTACTATCCACGGTTCAGGCATCTACTGGGAGGTCTTGGAATGTGTGCCCGTGGATAAGGGGGGACTCCTGTATCAACAATTGGCATAGCTCTTGCCTCCAGTCACCCTTTGTCTTCTCCACCATTCCAGAACTCTCCATGCTCATTCTTACCCCCTGGACTTTGCATTTGCTCTTTCTTCGGTCATCTTCCTCACCTGTCCTTTGGCGTTCCGACTCCTGGCAAAGCCCTGTCATCTGTCAGAATACCAGTTTCAGTAGCACTTCCACTGGCGTTCTTCTAGTCCACCTACTGTTTATACTCCTCCAGGTTCCTGAAGTAATTGTGCTCAGAGGACCATGACACACAAGACAAGTGACACTGTGCTTCTGTTCAAGAGAAGCCTGTGAACCCGTCAGCAGAGATGAGTTCTGGTTTGTATAGTTCTAGAACAATATGTGATACAATGTGTTATGTTCAATAAATGTTTGCTGAATCAATTTAAAAACAAACCAAAAAAAAAAAAAACTGCTGTGTTCCGACAGCCCTGGCATCTCTGGTTTCCACTTTCCCTGAATGATCTCCACCTGCAGGTCCGTTTCTCATCCCTGACATTTCTGCTCTATGGGCAAACACAGTGGTTCCCTCGCTGTGCATGACGGGTTCTGAAGGTTCAGTGCAGAAATGGGTAGGTTTGTTTTTTAAGAGCTCAGAAGATGATTCTGATAAACAGCCAAGTTTGGAAGCGACTAGAAGTTTCCATACTTTGCATTTTTACAAGTGCTAGTAATCTCGCCCACCAGTTGCTGCTTCTAGATAGTCTGTGCTCGCTTCTTGATGTGTTTACTTCCAGGGTGAGTTTAAAGCTCTTGGACCCAGTACATCACTTTCTCATTAGGCAACGTGAGGTGCGGATTCTTCCCGGAATGGCATTGCTTCGTTTATTTCATCTGTTCAAAAAGTTTAGGCACACACTGCAAAACAACTTTTCGGTAAGTAAGGAACCGCATCTACAGTGGCTGTCCCATAAGATTATAATGGAGCTGAAAAATTCCGATCACCGAGGGACGTCATAGCCATGGTGACACATTTCTTGTGCGTTTGCAGTGATACTGAGCTGCCAGTCATTTAGAAGTATAGCACATACAACTATGTACAGTACATAATACTTGACAATGATAATAAACGACTATGTTCTGGTTTATATATTAACCACACTTTTATATCATTATTTTATAATGCACTCTATTTATAAAAATGTTTGCTGAAACACAGTTTGTTGTGTTACGTGGGCAGCAGCCTCATGTATCCGGAATCTCCTGATTGCATTATTTCTCATGTGCTTGTGTTTCGTTGATCACAGCCTCCAAGAGTTCACACAATGGCAAAACTGCCTAATGACTCATTTCTCGGAACATGTCCCTGGTGTGAACCGCTACATGATTGGATTTACTTAGCTTCTTCCAAGGGCTAAGTGACACTTGCTTCACTTAAAGGACCGTTCGCTAACAACTTGATCTTGAACTCTTTTTCCTTAAAGGAAGATTTTTTTTAAAGCAAAGAGCAGTTGTGTATGATTCCAAAACAGGACAAAGTGGGAGGCAACTTACATTTTTAGCTCTCAAGTGGGTGCTCATGGCCATATGTGGCCCCTGAGTGGAGATTATATATTAAATATAGAACAAGGCTCATCTATACAGTATAATTGTGGATTTCTACATTTCAGTCACCAAGCCACAAGAAATCAGGGAGCCATTCAGAGAAGTGCATTAGTTTAGCAAATATTCTCCACTGTCCCCCAAATCAGTTTTCATTAAGACAGGTTGCAACTGGGGAAATGTTCCTCTTGTCTCTACAAATTTATAGATTTGATACTTTCTACAGTCCATACTTAATAACTGCTTGGGGTTTTGGTTCCCTGCCACCCCCGTGGCAGGATAACTGAGGATTATCTTTTACTGAACTATTGTTATGGTTTTCCAAGTACCCAGCCCTTGGGTGTGACACAGTTGTGCACCTGGATTCTCAATTTGCTTCAAGCAACATAAATAGGGGAAAAGTGGCCATTAGTAATGGATGTGAAATAAAACGGCAGAGGGGCCGTTTTTATCAAGTGCAAATATAACAACGCTGCTGATGAAAATGAGGACTCCTAACACCGGACGCCACCCCGCGCATTGGGTCTGCGCGGAGGAGAGCGTGGTCTGTAAACTTCAGACGTATCTAATGCTCAGCCCTTGTTCAGAAGCTCGAGTGCAACATCCGGCTTTTGTTCGTGTCCACAAGCATCTTGGAGGAAAAAAAAAGAACCCAGGGCACATTCGGAGGAAGCTGCTAAAACACTAACTTCTAATTAGATCACTAACATTACTGGAGGAAAAGGAAAATGGATCTGTCTACTGTTTCCTTAAAATCCGCTACTGCTTTATCTGAAACCTATAAACAAACATCCTAATACCGCACTGTACGCGAGTTCAAAAGTTCAGCAGTATCTGGAGAGAGGGTAGCACAACCGGGAAGAGAGGACCGTCTGGGGGCTGCAGATGGGAGAAGAGTTACTGGGCCTGGCTCCTCCCACTCAGACCATCTGCGAAAGCTTAGGTCTTAGCAACCACGCTGACCTTCAGGCCCAGAGTCGTTACTCAAACTGCACCTGCCCAAGATTAAGTTTCCTGCTAGTGAATGATTGTTTCTTTTCCTTTAGTCTGCTAACAGCTGTCACGTGATCAAGTGGCAACAGCGCTGAGGGAGTCTAGGGAGCGGGCCCCTTGCAAAAGGGTCGAACAGGACACCAACTTGGGTGATTCATCTCCGTTAAAAACCTATTCCTGAAAGACTTTTGCATGTTTATATCACTTCTAGTTTCAGCTCACAGATAATTGAAGCCCGGCTGAGACAGAGCTCTAACCTGGAAACCAGACTATCTTTAGGACTGCTTGCAGCTCTTAGGAATGAATGGGGCTCATTGTCTTTCTCTTTTCTCTCTGACCCCAAAGGCTGCTACATCTATGGTTTCTAACCCTGCTGAAAGCAAGGCAAACTTTAAAAAGTAATGTGGTGTCTCCCTGTAACGAGAGACAGTTGCATGGCAGAGATTAGTTTCACCTGCTCGCTAGGCATTTTGCTAATCCGGATAATATGTCCACAGCATGCAGAAGATAGCCTTGGACAGCCATTTCATCAGTGAGGGAGTAAACTCAGAGGCACGTTCACTAGAACAGCTTCTGCGAAAGGAGGGGAGTCAGCTTACCTAGCGTTCCTACACGATATCCGCAGTCTACTCTAGAGTACGTTGACAAACAAAGGAGTGCATTACTAGTTATTCACAAGGAACGTTAAATATTATAAGAAAGGGTGAGATAATTCCAGCCAGTAGTTCTCATGACAAAGAATCATGGCTTTCCCTATAAGGACAGTTCTATATTTCACTTAAAGAAAATAGATAGAGCTATATTTACATAAAATGCTTTCCAATGGTTAATCAAAACTCAGTAACCAACCCCCACGATTCAATCAGAGTGAACCAGCAGGGAGGGAGAGCTGCCAAGCCTTTGCAGACCCTCCAGGGGTCACAAATCAGTGCAGGGGTCAGAGTTGCTGGGCAGTGGTTTTCTCCTAAGAATTTCAAATCCTGTGTAGCAAGCATGCTATTGGCTCTTACACACACACACACACACACTGCCTGGACATGCGCAAGTGTGATCCTCCTGCTGAAACACAATCACGAAATTGGATGAGTGTAAGTTAGTGGGAAAGCAAGCCGGTTTAGATTTGACTCCAGAGTTATCAGAGGTAAATAAAATTAGGATTTAAAAAAAGAAAGCAAGCACTTTTCATTATCCCATTCACTTCCCTCCCATAACCAAAAGTGCCAACCTGGGCTCCAGCACAGCAGGACAGTTCAAGGCTGACAGGAAGAAATTCCCATCGACTGCATTAGTGCTTAATGTGGGGAAATGTCAACTGCTGGATGCCCAGGTGCTGAAAAGTGTCCGCCTTACTTTTTAGCGATGAGACAAGACAGGCTGAATACCTGTGCTTGGTCACTGCAGCACCCAAGGGGAGGCCCAAGTGACTCTGAACACCTGAGAAATATAATCATTCTTTCTAAATGCTCTGACTTCAGTGCCTCATTTTAGATTACAAAATGGATTTTATACATTTCAGCTTTATTTAAAGAAAAAGAAAACAGACAGATCAGTTTATTTTCTGAGCACAGTATTAATGACAAGATGACATCACCAACAGCCAATCAGAACGCTCTCTGCTGTCTGGTGTTCTAACACCATTTCATATTTATGGATAAGCACCAGAAGGGTGTCAACCCTAAGCTGCATTTCCCTCCCTACTCACTTCTAAATAAAGTGCCTGCTTTCATTCAGCAGCCGGGGGTGGGGGGGTGGGGGGTGACGACTCACAGTCTCTCTCCCTCCTCATCCCAGCCTATTTTCTGACAATCCCTAAACAATAAGTGGAAGGCGGGGGAGAGTGGCTGAAACCTGTGTCACTGCTTCCTGCAAAGCACTCTGCAGCTTCAAACAGTCCTTTACTGACAAGCCGAAGCCAAGGCTCCATCTGCAAAAGCCCTAAGAGCAGGAAGGAGAGACTCTTGCAAAAGACAGGGTCAAGGCTCTCTACTCAAGAAATAAATGCAATCATTTTTCCCCTCCTATGTTTTTTTTTAACTGTTATCTACTCCCACCACTACTTCCCCCTCTAAGGTAATTCTGAAGAAAGGAGTGAGAAGAGTTAACCCAGAAATGGTTCATCCTAAGCCAGTGCAGACAGAACAGTTCAGGAGTTCAGTTCCCCACGCCCCCAGACCAATGGAGGCTACCCATCGCCAATGGATCCCAGGAACAGGGCAGGGAGACAAAACCTGCATATCTGACGGGAACCCTGTCTGTTCTCAAGGCTGGTGCTAATTGCTGAGCTCCTGGGAGATGCGGAAGCCAGAGCATTTGTCTTCAGTCTAAAATCCACGATTGGTTCAAAGACAAATTGATACTGCAATTCAAATTCTAAGCAGCACAGAGATGTGTATGGTGTCCATGAAAAATCCCTGCCCTACACAACTGCGATCTGTATCCTGCTCACACCACACCTTGTCTGGAGATGGACACACCCTTTTCCTCTTCCACACCCCCAACCAGCTGATGTTATATCAGAAGTGCTGGATCAAGCCCAAAACCAGAATTATAACATGTAATAAAGATGCTTGGCCATGCAGCAAAAATGACAGAATTTGGCATGCTGGCCTGCAGCCAGAGCGACAGATCTTGAACTGATGTTCCTTTTCCACAGATTTAACAACGTACAAGGAGAAAAAAAAAAAATGTAATCATCTGCTCGAAGCCAACTCAATGTCTACAAGCTTCTTTAGCTTTGGTTCTGACAAGCCCCTTTTACCACACACCTCCAGTACTACCCTGGATGCCAAAAACATGCAAATGAAGTGACTATAGCCTGTCTATTTTCATATTTAACTTGGTTCAAAGGTAAACTACTACGTAGATTTAGATGGAGAAGAGGAGGAATTGGAGTCCTCGTTCTTTGGGGGCTATGTAATCAGAATCATTCATTTCTCTGACATGCACACATCTAACCCAAAGCATAGAGATTCGTCCTGCCACAGTGAAAAGCGCATATATTTACACACAACTCACATACACTCTTCTGCTTGCAGAGGCCCATACAAATCAGAGGATCGCCACGTAAGGAAGAGTTGTGTATGGAGCAAAGAAGAAAGGATCTGACCTAGAACCGCTACATTGTTAGGTCATCTGGGGTTGAAGAGAGGGGAAAAATTAAAAAATAAACAAAAAAAAACTTATAGATGCCTTATTTTAAAAAACCCAAGGGGGGTGGGGAAGAGTTCCTGTTGTCCCATATGCTAAGCAATGGGTATCGGCATTTTCCAAGTTATAAAACTTCACAAAGAAAAATCAAAAGCAAGACACAAAAATCTGAGCACTCAACCAAAAAGGAATTAAAAGGCAGCACGCTGGTATCATAAATCCAAAGATAAATATTTCTGAAGGGCATTTCTTCCCAATGCCCTTTCCTACGGCACATGGAATCTTTCCCAAACCCACCTATTAGAGGGCCCTGCTATTATTCTCTAATCTCGGTGCTCCATGCTCGTTGGCAGAAGGGAAGACTAATTTGGATCATCCGCAAGGCATTTACATTTGGTTTTTGTTGTATTGTATGGGGGTAGTAAGTTGGCAACAAATGTCCCTCCCTAATTAAGTTTAGTTTAGGACAATTTTAAATGTTATATTGCTGCAGCCCAAGCCAACTAACAATTACAGACAGCAGTCGCCTGGCAAAAGGGAAAAGCCAACTGTGGGTTTTTTCATCGTCACAGGTAAGTAATCCACGTGTAGCTAATCATGATGACGGAGTCGGCCTCGGCTCAGGGTGCGAGTGCTGGAAAGGCACCCAGAGGCCTAGATTTGCCAATGACATGTGTGTACAAGCAGAGGTGTGGCCAGATATGGCCAGTGTGACAAGCAAGTGTGATTGGCACTGGGTAAGACTCATCAAAAATATGCATTTGATTCATTATAATCACTCCCTTCTAGTCAACAGTTCCATAACCCTGCTCCTTCCCCCAGCTCTTCAGAGGTCAGGCTGTTGCTTGTACTTCTTAGAATCTCTCATTCCAATCCGACATACAGATTCACAACACACACACTTATTAAAGTCAGCAATGGCAGGTTGAATTGCACCCCAATTCTGACTCCAGAAGCTATACATTTTGATGACATCACAAGTCATAAGAATATTTGGGGAATAACTAACTGCCCAATGATCTGATCCAGTAAACACAGGTGAATCTAGGCCTATTATTATTACTTTTTTAGATACAGTCCAGAAAGTGTCACATCTATTGATGTATCACAGTATTTGCTCCGTCTGCCATCTTTATTACGAATTCTCTTTCTCCGGTAGCAGCAAGCAGTTGGTACATAGGCTATCTCATCTGTCATCTTCTTCTCGCTCCAGCCTTGGCCCTTTCATTCAAAGCAATTCCATTTTTTCTTTTTGTGTAATCCCTTTGTGGCATGTAGAAGCAATGTGTCTGCTTCTGAAATTCATGAGAGAAGTTTCGGAAAGGAATGTAGGCATGTGGAAGTTGTATTCCCAAAATATGAGAACAATGTCATATAAAACCACCATCTTTCTTTTCCTGCCCCTCCTCCAGCCAAGTACAAGTTCCTATCGTCCCCACCAATGGGGAAAGAATACTGCTTGGGGTAAATCAATGGTCAAATCAAATATGGCCCAGCCAGTGTGGCTCAGTGGTTGAGCACTGACCCGTGCACCAAGAGGTCGCTGGTTCGATTCCTGGTCAGGGCACATGTCCAGGTTGTGGGCCCAATCCCCAGTGGGGGGGCATGCAAGAGGCAGCTAGTCGATGTTCTCTCTCATCAATGTTACTATTTCTCTCTCTCCCTCTCCCTTCCTCTCTCTCTAAAAATCAATTTAAAAAAATTTTTTAATCAAATATGGGTATTTTCGTTATGCATTTGACATGTACTACATAAACAAATATGGGTTTGAGAGTTTAGTAAAGAAAATTTTAAATCTCATTTAAAAGACTCATTTTGAGATACCTTGGGGATTTAGGGAGTGAGGAGGAAGATAAACATTTCAGTTCCTCTTCTTATACACAACACCTAATCAGTGGTTAATCATTTTTACATATAGACAAGACAAACTGAAAGGCAATTTTATAACGAGTAAAAGCCAAGGTCACAGAATAAAGATTATATGGCTAAAATCACCGCGAAAGCATCACCTGCTCTTTCTAAGAAAATTCTTCCAGTTTCACAAGAGGCAGATCTCCTTTAGATGAACAACTTCCATTTGCAAAGCCAGCAGAGTGACATATATGGGCCTTACCATGTATCCAACATCCTGTCCCCCCAAACAGGATGTGAATCACAGAGCCGAGGAATTAGCCTATCACTATCAAAGGAAAAAGAGAGAACTCCAGAGTTAACTTCCTATTCTGAAATACTATGCTCCAAGGTGGCCCCAGCTATCTGTTCGTTCTGTTCATAAAGACCTAAGTCTGTTCTTACAAACAATTCATCTGAGTGATTTGCATCTCGAGTCAGATCATTTGTTCTGGGCAAAAATAAGGCGTCACACATATTGGTGGGGGCAGATTCATAGGCACATACCCTCTTCCACTCCCAGGCAACAGCTGTGTCACATGGAGAGTTTACAATACCAATACAGTTGAGATTAAAGAAGGACCTAGTTATAGCAGCATTATGGGTCCAGTTGTCCACAGAGGAGACAGGTAGAAAATGAGTGAGTATGAGAAGGACCGGCACAGTGAAGGTGGGGTTAATAAGCCCATGTTTGTTTGTTTTCAAATCCTCACCTGAGGATATTTTTCCATTTATCTTCAGATAGTGGGAGGGAGTCATGGGGGGCGTGGGGAGAGAAACATCGATTGGTTGCCTCCTACACAACCCCAATCAGGGCCAGGGATGAACTGCAACCAAGGCACGTGCCCTTGACCAGAATCAAACCCAAGACTCTTCGGTTCCTCGGCTGACGCTCTAACCACTGAGCCAAACCAGCCAGGGCTAGCCCATTTTTTTTTAAGATGCACACAGTGGTCCACAAATTAAATGTCCTAAAGCTGTCCTCCTGGTTTCCCTACTTACTGGGTTCTTTAGTTCTTACCTTTTATCTAATTATAGTTAAGCCTCTGGATTTGAAGAGAAGGCTAGGATATGAATTTCATAAAAACAAAACAATTACCAAGATACTTATTTATCCAGGCATCTAATTCCAATTGACAACCATCACACTTTAGGAATCTAAGGGGCCGACCCCTAGCCTTCATAGTATTTAACTGTTCAGTACCAAACAAAATGCGTCTGAAGCTTATCTCCTAAATCACTGAGGTGGGGGGAGGGGGAGTGGATGACCACAGTTATAATCAGCCTTGCCTGAGAATCATCACACTATATACAGTACAAACAGCCAAATCTACACAAATAATTAGCCAGACCATTTGCCTCTTCAAATGATCTGAAAACTCAGATACATCCTCCTATATGTAATGAAAGAATTTTGCATTACATTACCAATACTTCGTTATCCCGTAAGTACTTGTGACATTTTTCTTGAAATTGGGGTCATATTTTGAGTAATAGAAAAAACTCATACATTGGAAAGAGGATTAAGGCCATTTAATGACAGTGTCAAGGCCACCCCACAGGGTTATTCGAGCTCTGCTTACATGATCGTGCTCTGCCGTGAGGGTGAGTGGGAACACCCAGCAAGCCCTCACCTGCTGGCCAACCACGTGTCCTAGAGTCAGAAGGGACATCTTTGTCTAATTAACTAACCAGGTTGGTGTGTGTGCGTGTGTTTTGCAACCTGGGTATGTTATTTAGTTGCAGAGATATCTAGAGTCAGATTACAAATATTTATACTGGTTTAAAAAAAAAAAAAGACAGGTCTAAAATGGAGTCCCTTATGCTAAGCCCCACATCGCCAAAATGAGACTTAATTTATAGTTTCAGCTCTCCCCAAATAGGAATTGTAAACCGGTCCATCAGGAGGCACCTGACCAGCACTAGTTAGGTAATCTGCCCGACAGACCTCTCCCATCCCCTAAAGGAAAGCAACCTTACAATACCAAACCCTTTCTGGCCTAGTATAACTTCCTTGTTCCTGCTCCCTTCTGCCTACAAAAGTCTTTCACTTTGTACAGATCCTCGGAGCTCTCTTCCGTCTGCTAGGTGGGCTGCTGCCTGATTCAAATCAACTTTTGCTCAAATAAACTCATTAAAATTTTAATATGCCTCAATTTGTCTTTTTTTTTTTATCCTCACCTGAGGACATTTTTTTGCATTTATCTTCAGACAGAGCGGGAGGGAGAGAGGGGGGAAGAGAGAGAGAGAAACATCGACGTGAGAGAGACACATTGACTGGTTGCCACCCACATGACCCCAACTGGGGCTGGGGACAAACTGCAACCGAGGTACATGCCCTTAGTGGGAACCAAACCCGGGACTCTGTGGTCTGCAGGCAACGCTCTAACCACTGAGAAAAACTGGCCAAGGCATCAATTTGTCTTTTAACAACACATGCATACATGCCCTGGCCAGTATGGTTCAGCAGTTAATGTTGGTCCTAGGACCAAAGGGTCTTGGGTTCGATTCTCAGTCAAGGGCACATACCTGGGTTGCAGGTTTGGTCCCCGGCACCAGTTGGGGTGGTATGAGAGACAACCAATTGATGAGTCTCTTTCACATCAATGTTTCTCTCTCTCTTTCTCTCTCTCCCTCCCTTCTACTCTCTCCAAAAAAGCAATGGAAAAATACCCTTGAGTGAGGATAAACAAAAAAATAAAAATGAAATCACACATATATACATCCATACATTATATATGTGTATATATGTCTACATATAAATATACATGCATATCATTTCAATATCAATAAATTTCAGTCCACCCAGTCAAATTTTGTAATGAATATATGTGAAAACATTGAGCTCATTACCTAGTACAGTATTAGTAATATCTCCACAAATAGTTCCTCAAAGCTGTATTATTTGCAGCAAGGAAGAGGGGAGAGAAGATTCACCAAGAGGAGATGAAGAAAGCAAGGAGATGAGTCAATACAAGGTACAATGAAGAAAAACAGAATGAATGTCTATCGACAACATAGAGGGAGGACAAGACGGGCAGGACTTGACCCACACAAGGTCATCTTTAGCTTCCATTCCATTAACCCATGGGCTAAGTAATTCAGGTGATTTAAGCATGGAGTGTTAGAAAGGCCAGAGTCATGAGTTCATCCATATGTGAATTACACTGTTTGTGTTCCAGGACCATAGATTTTGTGCTTAACTCAAATTAGCATCTTGCATATGCTTCCAACTAGTCACAAGGGAGGTCAGAGCATGGGGGTACAGTCACACAAATTCATCATCATTACCGAGGGAAAAAAAGACTCAAGGCATCTGCTCTCCCTGCAAGGACCCTTCAGAATCAAGCTTACCTGGGAAGAAGAGCACATTATTGAATCAAGATCGCCCCGACTAACTCTATGGCAGACCCAAGTTGTACCACGCCTTCATCAGTGTGTCACTGCTCTGCCCCTTGGTCAGGGAACAGGGGCTTGCCTGAGGTCCTAAGCATTTCTGTATTATTATTGAGTTTTTCATCATCAGTTCCAAGCAATTTTGTTTCCCCAGAAGACAGTTACATAAACGAGCCTTGAAAATTATGCTAAAATTGAGAGAAAAATTGGTTTCAATCGTTCAGACACCCTTCAAAATTAAATATCACACACATTCGTAGTCTTTCTCCCCAACTCCTGTAGTGATTGGTTTATATTACAGACTAATGTCACTGCAGTATTAAATAAACCAAGCAGTTTGGGTACTGTAACACCAATAATCACTGGCTTTGCTTTTTTATAAGCGGCTTTAGAGAGAAGCTGCATTTTTTTATATATATATAATGAAAAAGTGTGCTTCAGGCTCAACCCTTGCATACCAAGCCCCAGTTTGTGGTGAAACTTAACAGTCTCGTTATAAACCCTCGAATGTTGGGAATTATGATGATGGAAAGGCTGACACAACCTTAGCCACAGCTGGCCCTGCAAAAATGCTCCCAATGCTCCCAAAATGCTGACTCTGCTCTCCCCTGTGAAGTCAGTCCCCAGAGCCCACAACTCTGCGACTTTAATCTGGGAAGCAGAACTCACCAGCAGAAAGCCGTAGTAAGGGCTCGAGATCTTGGTCTTCTGTCTAGAGGAATTCAGTGTTGACCACGAAACATTTTTAAAAGTTGACCTAAGGGATGGCTTTCCACCCGCCCTGTCTCACGATGATAGAGAGAGAGGAGGACCAAACAGAAAGAAGCTGTGATTTCCGACATGCCGAGGTCAATGGTCAACAAAGACATCACTGTAGCAGGTTAATTTCACATCTTATCTGTAAGCTCAAATGTGAATGAGTAAAAAAAAGGAATTCCCTGGGAAATGACTAGTAGATAACAAAGCTAGACTCGCCTTCCTGACGGTACTTCAACCCAATTTATGATCATTTCCAAGGCTAAAGTGTGTATATTTTCAAGGGGAAAGAAAATGCAAAACCAAGTTTAAAAAAAAAAAAAAGTCAACTAGCATGGGTGCTCTTAATGATCAGTAGATCTCATGGATGCGATTTCTATAAACTGCACGGATTTTATAGACTGGCAGCTGTTTTCCTTAGCATGCCATAAACCATGGTACGAGGCTCTCTCAGGAAAATCCTTGTTCCCAAGGCTGGCTGCACAGCTACACAAGAGGAGTGCTGTTTATCAGAAGGTTTATGGGTTTCCCACACTAGACTCCAATTAATCTTATTCAGCAACAATGTAACTACATCCCCTTAATTTGATTTTTCAAGTCAT
Source organism: Molossus molossus (assembly GCF_014108415.1). Taxonomy (NCBI): domain Eukaryota; kingdom Metazoa; phylum Chordata; class Mammalia; order Chiroptera; family Molossidae; genus Molossus; species Molossus molossus. The sequence goes on from NW_023425347.1 coordinate 19,740,330, forward strand.
TCTGTCTTCAATAATCAAAACCACCATGCCTAAAAGGAGTCTGGAATACTCTGGGAGGAAGGTTTGTTTAGAGATGGAGAAAAACAAGCCCACATATGTGTACTTTAATGCAAGTTCCATACGCTCCCCAGGGGCGACCTCTACCAACAGTCACCTTCAGCTACCACCTGTGTATGAATGATGCCTTCATTCACATCGCTGGCTGCTCTCCTAAACTGTATCACATCTGCATATTCTCAAATCTCCACTTACAGGTACCACAGGAAACTAGGTGTCAGCGTGCCGAAACCAGCATTCACAGCCTAGCAACCCACCCGCCCGAATTCCTCAGCTGATCAGTGATCTCGCCATCTACTCAGACAGAAAGCATTTCTAGTCATTGTTTACCACCCTTTTGTTCTTTTATTCCCCATATGCAATCACTGTATAGTACTATTTTACTTTTTAATAACTCCTCTCTTCCATCAACATTTTTCATCTAGTCATTACAATATAGACCTCATTTGTTCACAGTCAATAGTCCTAAGCTTCTTCAACCAACTACTGAAGTCCCATCGGAGTATTATTATTAGTAGTAGTAGTAGTAGTTAATCCTCACCCGAGGATATTTTTTCCTATTGATTTTTGGAGAGAGTGGAAGGGAGGAATGGAGGGAGGAAAGGGGCGAGGGAGGGAGAGACAAACATTGATGTGAGAGAGACACATCGATCGGTTGCCTCCAGCATGCACCCTCACTGCAGCCAGGAATCAAACCTGCAACCCAGGTACATGCCCTTGACCTGGGATCAAACCCACCACCCTTTGGTGTGCCTGCACCAGCCAGGCCCAGAGTATTATTTTTAACCCCAAAAACCTGATTCTGCCCCTCTATTTCGTTCAAGTCTTAAATGATTGCCCCTGTCTACAGAAGTGAGTTCTCAAACGTGAATGAGATAAAAATCATGTCTATGAGAACAGAGTCATGTCCAGGGGAGACTTATTAAAATCCAGACTGCAGAGTCTTCCACAGGAGACCAGTAGTTCTAGAGTGGGGCCCAGGAGCCTGCAATGTTTACACCCTCCAGGCAATTGATGAGACGGTCTGAGGATCTTGCTTTAAGGGACCACAGACTACAAGATCCACAGCTTCTTTCAATGGTGCGCCAGGTGCTGCAGGATCCAGTCATGGTTTGACCGGCTTGGAAATCCTGAGTCCCCTCAACATCACACTTTTCTATCCTGAAGTACAAATCGAAGTAGTATAACCTACCCGCGTAAGAATTTCCAAAAGAAAAATTGCTATAATTTCCTAAGTGTAAAACGGTAGAAGGAAAAAAAGAAGTAGGGCCTGCGGACCAGAGTCCCGGGTTCAATTCTGGCCAACGGCACATACCTCGGTTGGAGTGGTGCAGGAGGCAATCAGTCGATGTGTCTCTCTCACATCAATGTTTCTCTCTCTCTCTCTCTCTCTCTCACACACACACACACACACACACACACACACTCTGTCTGAAGATAAAACATAAAAATATCCTCAGGTGAGGATTAAAAAAAAGAAGAAGTAGGTACTTTAATTTTGCTCATTTAATTTAAATATTTGTGCAAAACTCTAGTAGAGCCTAAAATGAAGTAGACAAAAACGCTTGCACACACACAGTGTCACCATGAACACAACAGCCGCAAACACTGACACCGATCGGCAGTGTTTTTACGGATAACTCAGATTCCACAAGCGGGTCTCGACACTGATAGCGTGACTGTCCTCAACTGTGAACTAAACTTAGTCGACATCCACATAAAACAACGTGTACGCTTCTCCCCATTTACAAACTGGTTTTATTCCTGGAAAATCCAGTGTGCATATTAAAACCTAACCACAAATCCTTGTTGTGCCTATACGTAAAACAAAGTAAGGTTCAAAATACGTGAAAGAGTTTTTGTTCGTAACGTTACCCAAAGGCCTGTTGAGACCTATGAGGATGTTACATGTGCAGGACTAGCCTGTGTGCGTTGCAAGATACCAGCATCCTGGGCTCCCTCACTAAATGCCACCTGTGTCCTCCAACCACATATGACTCCAAAAAATCATCACACGAATTTCCAAAACACTCCCAGAGCACAAGCCTGACCTCTCCATCTAGATTCCACGTCAATCACGCCACAGAAACAACTCTAATTAAAGCAACAGTGACCTGCATGTCTCTCAGTTCAGCAGACATTTGGATCTCCTCATCTTCTAGCTACATTTGGTCTCTCCTCAATATTCTTCTTTTGACTTTTATAATAACCCTCTCTCCCAATTTTTTTATGATGCCTTCCATTCCTTATTCTTAGTAGCCTTTATGTGCTCATCACTCTACCTGGCCACGACATGCTGTGGTTCAGTGACCCTGGCCCAAAGGACACCTTGCTTCTTAGTTTCTGCTCGTTCATAGTCAGTCTCACCCACGGTATCAATTACCATCTACGTACTTTCATCTCCTCCCTCACCCACCGTATCAATTACTATCTATATACTTCTATCTCCTCAAGGTTGTATTTCCCACCCAGACCCCTGCTCTGAACTGCACAGCTGTAAACCCAACCACCACTTAACATCTCCCTTAGCGACGTCAAAGAAGCCTAGCCGAACCGCTTCCTCCTCTGCCACCCACCCCGTGCCCACCCTTGCTCCTCTGCAAAGCTTCGTCTCCTCCTTGCTCCGCAAATGGACTACTATCAGTCTAGTTGTACATGTCAGGCACCTGAAGACCTCCTCCCACATCCAATCCGTCACAAAACTGTATTAACTATCTACTTGTGGTCCTATCCCTTCATTCTCCCCATACCGTTTTCCATGATGTTCCTTCTACATGAAGATCCCACTTCCACTCCAAAGCCTTGCAGACAGGTCTTCACTCTGTAATTCTCGGCCAAAATGCCACTTCCTCAGTACTTCCCCTTGGCCCCCCCAGGACACACACTGGGCAACCGGTGTGTTTTCCCTGCTAGCATGGCACTGTGTACATAGCACCATGGCAACATCACTGCCTTGCAATGACTTGGCATGACAACATGCTTGCTTCCTTTGGATCTTAACACACGACAAATAGTGGGTAGGCTCGGCAAATATTTTGAATGATTTAATTAACATTTGAAATTCTGTCTCTGTCTGGCTTACCTTACCTTCTTCTATCCTAGCAGGGGAGGGCAGGGCAGCACACAGTTAAAAGGAGGAGGAATGGCCCGGGCCAGTTTGCTCAATGGTTAGAGCATCGGCCCTCAGACCAAAAAGCCGCAGGTTCGACTCTGATCAAGGGCACGTACCTCAGTTGTCGTTCAGACCCCGGCCCTGGTTGAGTCCATGAGGGAGGCAGCCAATCGATGTGTCTCCCTCTCACATCAATGTTTCTCCCTCCCTCACTCCCACTCTGTCTGAAGATAAATGGAAAAATATCCTCTATCCTTGGGTGAGGATTTAAAAAACAGAGAGAGAAGGAAGAATGACCAATCCTGGCATGTTCTCATGGCTTCATGGACCCAGACACCACTGTCTCTTCCCATTCTTCTATTGGCCATGATGGCTTCGTTCCTTCCGTTCCCCAGCTGTGAGAAGGCCAGTCGGGGACCGAGGGAGAGGCCTGTGTGCACCCAGGTCTGCAGTGCCTCGGAGGGGGGGCCAGGGCCTTCCAGGTAGGGATCTCCACTGCGGAGGGGCACGGTCCCGACTGTGGGAAACGTTGTTAGCAAGACTGTGTACACAAAGCTCTTCAACCACAAGGCTGGAAGAGACTCAAAACAAGCCAAAGCTTAATTAGAGTTGAAGATTTCCCAGCTGGGATCCGTGTTAGGGATTGAGTTCCGAAGCCATCGCTGAGGAGGCAATTCCATCTCGAGTAGGACAGGCCTCTGAGACCATCAAAGGCAGAGCTGGGACTTTCCCTCCCCACTCTGCCATGTAATCCAGCATTCACAGCTGTGTGTGTGTGTGTGTGTGTGTGTGTGTGTGTCTCCTCCAACCTAAACTCCAGGCTCTCTTGAAACCCTGTGATTCTAGCTCTTTGCTCCCTAACTCCTCTCCTCTTCCATAAATTAAATTAATGAGGAGTTTTCTAAAAGCGTACATTCTCTTTAAGGCTCTGTTATTCTGAAGTTAATGGCTCTGACATGCAGCCAGGCCAAACAGTTGCAGGCAGCAATAACTCTTGCAACAGCTCCAAAACTTCGCCTCAAATGTCACCGAGTCCTACCCTGATCTTTCTTCCCCTTTGATTATCACTGGTTGCCTTCCTTCCTCCCCCAACATTTTACAGCAAACTCAAATGCATCAAAGAAACCGGTTAAGGATGTGAAGATTGAGAAACACATTCAATCTTCATGTGATGATCTTGTCTTTTCCTTCCCACAACTTGTCTCTAAGAGAAAAGGACAAGTGTAAATTTGATGCCACACAGAACAAAACAACAAAATACACCCAAGGCAGCCAAGAGGAGATGAGCATTTCTAAATGCCAGCATGCTAATCTAATACTTGGCACACACCTACTGCAAGGAGTGTGTCATATTTGTGATGGGTTAATCATTTTTACCCGAGAAATGAGTGGACGTGGACATAATGAAGCAACTGAGCCAACCTGACAGAAGCAATTGCTTCCAATCTCCTTCCTAAACTAACACCCAGTGAGGCAATGATCAAAAAATTATAAAAATGCAAACAGAATCGCAGGAGAACCTGATTTCAATATGCCTAATGGGTACAAGGTCAAAATAAACAGTGATATTTATTCAAGTTCTTAAGCCCCAAATGCAAAAATAATAATAATAATAATAATGATTAGACCCATGTTTATAATTCGGTTCATCTATCTTCCAAAAATAAAATGTAAAATATCATATTCCAGATAGGATGGGTCCAAATTCCTGTAATCCTAATTTGATCTAAAAATCTGGGCAGATATATGAAAACTGTAGTACGTATGTTCCCAAAAGTTAGGAGGGAGAGAAAGGAGGAAAAGGCAGAGGGAAGAACATAAAAGAAGAAGGAAGGTGTATTTGCTGCCCCTAACTGACCAGGGCTTATCTGAACCAGCGGTAATTTTCAAGCAGTGTGCTCCTTAACACAGTGAGTCTCTCATGGATGGCGACAGATGCCACAGTAAGAGATGTAGCGATAAGACAGGTAAATGGAATCCCTAAGCCACGAGGCAGAGACCTAGGAGAGGGAACTTTTCCTAGCAAGTTTATGTTGATGCGATAAATGATTTGACCTTGAAAAAGCAGCACGCATGCTAGTCTGCTTAGTCTGGTTTGCCTTCCTCTGTGTATAATTATAAAATCCTATTCATAAAGAACTTTAAGGTCTCCAGAGCACTTCCACATACATTTATCTCGTTGGATCCCACCGCGGTCCATCAGGCAGGCATGCCCATTATACAGATGAGAAAGATGAGGTTCGGGAAAGTCAAGGTACTTTCCCAAAGTGACTCAAAACAACAAGTGACCCGACAGCCACAATACATATCTCCTGATTCCTTAGTAATAGGTCACATTTTTATATTATTAACTTCAAATTGACAACAATAAGGGGAATAAAAGGAAGTTGCGGGAAAATGAACATGTAGTGGATTTTCAGCTATTCTCCAAGTCAGGACTATTATAGGCAAAAATATAACCAGGTAAGTAAGTGGTGAGCTTGCTTCAAGATTGATGTAAATTTATTTTCACTTAATTATCTTTTGAGTCCATCTCCAGACCCCATTCCATTTCCTAACACCACAGATACTTGTCTAGGCCATAATAGTTTATTCTGATCCTAAATTTGTGATGCTATTTCAAGTGAAAACATACATACCAGAGTACAGAGTGTTCCTTACCAGTCCATCTTACCAGGAGCCGAAAATGCCCAGCACTCAAAGAAAAGAATGGTTTGGTAATATTTAATATGGACACTGACATTTCTCTTCTAGTGTAATTCATTGTGCACACATCATTAAGGATCAAAGCACAGGCGAACCGAAGAATGGAAGAAGGGATCTGAAAACATCAAAGCTAATTATATTTGGTTGTCCCAATAGCTGTTACTAGTTCAATTAAGACACTGCTTTGGCTAATCTTAAGTCAAGCTGCGCCTCTAAAACGTCCAAGCAATAAAAGCCAGAGTCAAAACATCTAGAGCTGAGCACGGTTCTTTCTAATGAGCGCCCTGCCTTTCCTAGGGCCTTCACTGCTCCTGCCACAGTGCACGATTCATTCTGCACCGCGGATCAAGCTCACCAAACTCCCTGCACTAGGCAGACCCGCAGGAAACAGGTGTTCCATGAGACCTGCAGAACTGCTTCTTCATCCAGTCCACAGTGTCGTTTTTTTAAAGCCTACACAGAGTAAGGAGATAAAACAAACAAACAAACAAGCGAAACCATGAGCCTGCTCTGTTGAAATGTCTGAGGTTATAGGTGGCTTTTTGGTTCCTGCTTTACTGGGAATCACCAGACTCTCATCACACCCGGATTGTGCTTATTCTTATACTGTCGTGGGCAGACAGGGCATAAGTCTGTCACTTAGTGACTACGGTCTCTTCCTCATTATCCCCACTTCCAAACTCAGAGGGCTGGAAAAGTCATGGATTAATATCCTCAATCTACGCTTTAAAAACTCCTAGAGAGCAAAGGAAGAAAGTCTGGCTTTCCCACATGATTGCAGTTACTGTTAAAAGGGAAAAGTTCATATCAGGGTGGTATCCAGTAAAAACTGATAGAAAAAAGAGAAAAAAAATGAGACAGACAGCAACGATGCTTTATCATCTATGGAATAATTCCCTTTCCTCCATGAATATTTTTTTTCACGGGAGACCTGGGAGAACGTCATTTTTCCTTCCCACAATCTCGTAGCACAGGGAGAGGATCAAAATTGGGCTGGAACTCAGCAAGGTGCGTTCCCAGTGCAGCCGCAGGAACTGCGGTCAGCATTGGTCTGTGGATCTCCCCAAACTGTGACTTTCCCAAATCCCCACGTCTTGGATGAGTTCTGAGACGAGAAATGAATGCGGCCACCAGCCCTCTGTGCAAGCCCAGCTTGAATCCACTCCACAACTCTTCAAACAGCTTAGCCATGCTCTTCATTGGCCCTACAGTTTTAATTTTATATGTCTGGTCCCATCAGTAAAAAAAAAAAAAAAAAAAAAAAGCATATCTTGTCTCTTCCCAGGTCTCTTCAAGACCTTTATATATATACATATATATAAAAAAAAAAAACTTAATCTAATGTAGTTCATTTAAGTATTTCAACAAATTTTCATGACCTTGCCATCTGCCTGTATCAAAATAACATAACCCTCCACATGGTGCTTTGACTTCTCAGTCTCGGGCACAGTGGTGGTGGCTAGGAAGAACAGAGGGTGTTCAATATCGTGATCCCTCTCCCCATCACAGAGTGCAGGAAACCCACACAGAACTCCCACACACTCTCTGTGTGAATGATGTCATGGAGGTTGAGCACACCAACATTTCTGATCTAAAAAAAACCCAGGAAACTTCTTTTTTTTCTTTTCTGCAAAGGTGCCCCATGCAAGACAAGGAAGCTCAGTTTTTCCACAATTTGTCGCAACCTCTACCATCCCTTCCTGATACGTTTGCAAAGTGTGCTCGCTCCTCTACCGAACATCTCAGGCAGACTGTATTCTCACACCAGAAGGGCTGTGTTCCACATGTTAGGAAACCGAGACCCTCACAGAGATTCTTCATGAAACAAACATCACGCAGGGTGTGACCACATATATTCCATTTTAGAACCTCAAGACATTTCTACTCTGAACCCTCTCTCAAAACCTACGCTGCGCTGCTCTACCAGTCACCTGTGAGCACCCAGAACTGACCTTCTAGCTCCAGCTCACCCTGAGGACTGCACACACGTTGCCTGGTCACCTGACAGCATTCTGATCCAGGTAGGCAGAGGTACCCATGGGTATGATCTTGTTGAGCTCATACCGCTTCTCACTCATATCTGCAGTACTATCCTTGGGGATACACACCACGCTGTAAAAATCTAGTCCAGATAGGAAATCTCACCAAGAGCAGGCCCCTTGAGAATATGGGTTCTTAGTTCCTCCTACAAATTAAGAAATAAATCCAGACGAAATAGTAGGTCTTTCTTTGTATTTTGGTGTTCTTCCCTCCGTCCATTGCATAGTGTGGTCTGGAAGAAGAGACGAAAACCAACCGCTTCCTTCAGACAAGGAGCAGTACTGGGAACAGACAGGTGGTCCTGAAACTAGGAGGTGCGTGAGAACCACCAGAAAGGTGCTTGTTAAGCATGACTTCAACACTCATCCCTCGCCAGTGGTTTCTGATTCAGCACGTCTCCAGCTGAGGCCAGGAATCTGCACTTTTCCCCAGTGCCACCAGGACAGAATGCCAGTGGTCCGGCCCCACAAGAACGCCCAGCGAGAGGGGTGAGTGCGGAGAAGGAAAGTCAGCGACGGGGAGCTGAGTCAGGCCTTGGGAATTCTGAAGTGGTTGGAGCGGTTGTTTAGAGTCCATTCCATTGCTCCCATTGTAAAGCCTGGTCAGTTAAAAATTCACCAAGCATACCAGACAGAAAGAAGTCCGGCCTACGAGCCCTGATAACACTAATGGTGTTAAATGAGGTTGCTTTAAGTAAGGCACCTGGTTTGTGCCTAGTCAGCTGCCTTCTTTCAAGGTTTATCAAGACCTAGGCTCTCTTTGGGGAAGGAGGCTGTCGTCTTTGGTTAGGTTCATTGCAACAGCACCCCCATCATCATCTGTCCCGTGTGTCTTCACCGTTGTTCTTACTTTGTAAATTACATTTGCTACATTAAGCACAGTTATACGACTTTATATTCATAAGTATTTTATAAGTACCACAGTGTGTTTTTTCAGGTGAGCCTTAAACAAATGTGAGGTAAAAAAAAAATATCCTAATGAGCTACTGATAAGATTGAATCAGATTCCCACCAATGCGCGCGCGCAGGCACACATGCGCACACACACACACACACACACACACACACACAAGTGGGGGCCTTCGCGGGTTTAACAAAAGGAAAACCTGAAGAACAGACTAAAGAAACATCTATAAAGCCAGAGCAACTTGAGCACGCAGAAAAGTCTAAGTACTGTAAAAGTATTATTCTTAAAGGGATTAACACTGTCCTAAGAACAGTTCCTCGGCAGAGACTTGGTGACGTGCTGTCAAAAGCAGGAAAGGAAACAGAACCCAGGCCTCCACGTTTCCAGCTCTCGTCAATAAATCAGGCAATTTCCCTCCACAATTCGAACTAGCTGCGCTGCTCTGGTTATTTTCTAACATATGGCTTAAATATTTATATTTTAACTGCTTTCAGCTTATAGTCCACATTATAAACATTCATTAACATTTATGCAACTTTGTAAGTAACTTTAACTCCAAGGTCAGACCAAATACACATCTGAACAAAATAAACATTCCCGATCAGAGGCTAAAATTGTTCCAATATTTACTTGATAACCTGACACCCATACTCACTTGGCTTCCTTTCTCCCAAAATAGTATTTATTAGGACATTCTCCAGCACACACATACACAAAGTATTAGAAGCCAAAGAGAGAAACAGAGTTCTAAATATAGCAAGTTTTAAATCTGAAGTAACTTAAATATTGGGAGAATCTATCCCATGAGTTGGTTGTGGTTCATGGATTATATTAATTGATTCAACAAATATGTGTGTGTGTGCCCTGTGCAGTTCTAGTCGGAGTGGACAAGTCAAAGTGTTTGCCATATCGCGCTTAGTTCTGGTAGAAAGCCCGACAATCAACCAGTCTGCAAATAAACATTTACTGTAATGTCAGCCAGAAAGTGGCAAAGTATTGGAGGGGGGACATCCTATTTTAAATAGGGTGGACAGAGAAAGCTTCCCCGAAGCCTGTAACTCAAATACTGCCTACATCCAACACCAAGAATGATATTAACTCCACTCCCCAGAGTCACCAGCGATCACTGGTCAGTCTGGAAAGCTGAAGGAGGCGAGAGGCATGTGAACTGACACCCATCAGGAATTTCAGAGAAGGAAAGGACAAACTGTGTCAGCAGGAACCAGGCAAAGAGAGGGGAGAAACAGGCACACCCGTCCTCTGGCCCTACTCCTGTGAGCTGACCCAGGTCATTCACAAGTCTGGTCTACACCTATCAAGGGCTGCGTGAAATCAGTCATAAATGGAAAAATGAGAAATCCATGCGAAGCCATTGTTTCATAAATTCCTTTAGAGTTCTGTTTTTGGGGGGCAAGAATTAAATATAATGCTGCTCATACAATAATATACAAGTAACATAAATATCGCTAATAAGATTTTGCAAAGGTTAGATCATTGCATTTATGACCAGATATAATTTTTTATTCTTAATAAAGGAGGGGAAAGTGGGAACAAATTCCCGATGCAGTCCTCATTTAAGACAAGCACATTTTAAAGGTACCAATATCCTATATTAAAAGATTAAAGGCAGCTGCCTTAGAAATTTGCAAAGAGAGTGAAATATACCCTTGTTTTTGAAAGAAAATAAATATTTGAAAAGTCTGCTACGACAGAAACACCATAATCTATTTCAGATTAGAGGACATTAAAAAGTCATGGCTTTCTGGTGGCTAGAATTCAAGTTTGGTTAGAGCTTCCATCATTCATGCTTTTAAGATGAAATTGGTCCTTAAATGCTGTAATGAATTAAACAATGTACCACCCCCAGAATCCACTGTAAAAAATATACAGTAACAAAAAGCATAATGACTCAATTCACTGCCTCATTTCTGCATAATCCATTTGACCTCATCCCTGTCGCCCAATCTAATCGATGGCTGGGTTTCCATTAAATTAAAATTCTTCCTGTTGCGCTCTCTGAAGTCATTGCAGTGGTTCTCCAAATTTAAGGGACAATTTTTTAGCCCTGGCCGGTTGGCTCAGTGGTTGGAGCATCAGTCTGCGGTCCAAAGAGACCCAGGTTCGGTTCCCACTAAGGGCACGTACCTCGGTTGCAGTCTGTCCCAGGCCCTGGTTGGGTTGGGTTGTGCGGGTGGCAACCACTCGATGTGTCCCTTTCATGTCGATGTTTCTCTCTCTCTCTCTCCCTCCCTCCCACTCTATCTAAACACAAAATGGAAAAATGTCCTCGGGTGAAGACAAAAATAAATAAATAAATAAATAAATAAATAAATAAATAAATAAATAAATAAATAAATAAATAATTTTTTAAACATCATCACCTACAATTGAATTGTTAAAATGTAAAGTAGACAGTGAGTCAATCATGGTGTGCATTCCAAGAGGCGGGTAGTGATATGCATGGAGTCTAGAATGAAGTTCAAGCTTTTCTTCAGTACTGTCTAGGAACTAGAAATAGTCTTAGACACGTTTTCAAGCTTGAAGGACATACGCCCTTCCCATACCCTCTCTCTCACCACCTCTCCACTGTGGCCCCCACAGGGACCGTGAGGTCTGAGGAGCACGTGGCCATTCCGAAGGTACTTTCACATACATTAATCTCAGCCGATCCTCACCATTGCCTCAAGGCCTTTTAATTATCCTAAACCACACAACTAAATTGCCCAAATCAGCTTCTGGTTCCATCCATTCCTAAACTGCTTATTTAATGAATCATCTATTGTTTTTTATTTTGTTAATCCTCACCCAAGGACATTTTTCCATTTTTGTTCAGATAGAGTGGGAGGGAGGGGGAGGGAGAGAAGACAAGAGAGAGAGAGAAACATCGGTGTGATAAAGAAACATCGATGTGATAGAGCCACATCGACAGGTTGCCTCCCGCACAACCCCAACCAGGGCGGGGGATGAACCACAACCAAGGTACGTGCCCTTGACCAGAATCAAACCCGCGAATCATTGGTCTACAGGTTGACACTCCAACCGCTGGGCCAAACTGGCCAGGGCCCAATCACCTAGTTTAGAATGAGATCATTATGCAAACTTCACTGACCCCTTCTCTGAACTTCTCAATTTATAGACAGGGTTGCCAACTGCACTGTGTTTACTGTACCTTAAATAATAAGTTTGAATAATTTTAAGGCAGACGTCCAGATAACTTGCCACCTATAAGCAGTTAACAATTTCATCTGAGTCCATATTATGGATAAAGAGAGGAATGTAATCTTTCATCCGAGCTCATAACACTCCTTGTACAAACCTAGGTCTGTCTGGCTTCTTTGCCACAAGGCTAATCTAGGTGGTTATTAAACACAAGACTGGGGGGAAATACGACACCAGGTAAGACTTTGACTGGCAAGTGGATTAATAGCCCATCTTTAAAACTAGAACTTCAATGGGTAAGATCAGAACATTCCTAAAGTAACTCGCTTTCTTTCTCTTCACGGCTTTGCTCAGTGGCTTAAATGAAGTGCAATCACTGCTGATTGACTGGTTCTTTCAGCATTTCCTTGACTACCAAACAACATTAAAATCCCGTCTAAGAAAACAGTCGTGCTTCGGGATTTTCCCCCTTAGGAAACCGACAGTGATCATTTGACCTCATTCTGTGAAAATGACTTTCTCTTCCAGGTTGTGTTTGCGTTAGTGGAGAGGAGGAATATTGCTGTAAACATAACAGCAGCTTACATTTGTACAGCACTTTATCACTTACCAATGCATTACGTTGTCCTACTGGATACTTATACCTCCTTGTGGAAGCAGTATGGGAATCATCACCCATTTATACAAATAATTAAGCAGAGGCTCGGAGAGGTTAAGCAATCTGATCAGTGTCACTAAATTAGAGCAGAACAAGGTCACAAATCCAGGTATCTGGAAGCCTGTGGTTCTTTTCTACCTTATGACTTGGTCAGACATGCATCATCTGAGACAGTGTTCCGATGACCCCTGTATGTCACTCTACAGTAAACTTGTTACCAAGTATACTGGAAAGCGTTACTGGTCTGTTTCTAGATGCCTTCTTTCTTAACCTCCCATCAAGATAACTCTGTTACATCTTACTCATACCAACAGAAACAAACACTCCAGAAATGTGCAGACTGGATCTCAGATGGCCAAGTCTTATCGAGGAAAAGAACAGGATAATTTGATCCCAAGCCTTGTTTAAGGAATCCATCAATATAGATTGATGCTTCAGAATTATATTCAAGGGGGTGAATCTGGCACCTCAGTTTGTCAGAGCAAATGAAAAGAGAGTATAAGTTCTGGAGCAGAGCAGTGAGAAAGCCTAGAACCTAAAAATAATAAATGGCAGTGATTGGAAGCCCAAGCTACTTACAGGTGAATTATGGGAGCCACAGAAAGCTGACAATTCTTTCCACACATTTGTAACAAAGCATCCATCTGCATCTATCAGGTGATTCAATTTATCTAGTATTCAGCTACTAATAGCATCTCTCAAGCCAAAGGACATGTTTCTTGGGATATTTTTCTTAAAGGTTCTTGAATGCTAGTTAGTTGGGTTGTTTTTTGTTTAATCTATTTAAGCATAGAGTTTTTAAAAAATCAATTAGAAAATGGGAAAAGGCATGAATAGACATTTCACCAAAGAGAACATGTGGATGACAAATAAGCACATGAAAAAGTGTTCGACATCATTAGGTATCAGAGAAATGCAAATTAAACCTATAACGAGGTATCACTTCACACCTATCAGAACAGCAAAAACAAAACAAAAAATAATGACAACACCAAATGCTGGTGAGGGCACAGAGAAACTAGGTCATTGCTAGAGTCTGAAAGGGCACGGTGACTCTGGAGAATGGTTTGGCACTTTCATTTATTATTATTATTATTTTTTTAATTCTCACCTGAGGGTATTTTTCCATATATCTTCAGATAGAGTAAGGGGGGGGAGGGGAGAGAAGCATTGATGTGAGAGAAACACATCTACTGGTTGCCTAAAAATAAGCCCGATCAGGGCAGGGGACTGAACTGCAACCGAGGTATGTGCCCCTGACCAGAATCGAACCCGAGACTCTTTGGCCCATGGGCTTACGCTCTAACCACTGAGAAACCTGACCAGGGCGTCAGTTTTTTTTAAAACTAGCCATGCAATTACCATACGATCCAGCAATTTCACCCATAGGCATTTATCCCAGAGAAATGAAAACTTATGTTCACATAAAAACCTGTACACAAATGGTCAAAGTTGCTTCATTCATAATAGCCCAAAACTGAAAACAGCCTGGATGTCTTTTTTTTTTAATGGATCAATTAAGAAAATCAACATATTAGCAATGGTGTGTCCTCCAATTCTTGAACATGGCTATTTTTTTTTTCATTTATTTAAGCCAAACTCTTTTTTTTATTAATTTATTTTTTGTTACAGATGTTTCTCCTTTCCCCCTCATTGACACCCTCCTCCCCATACCCACTCCTCCACCCCCCACCACATCCCCAGCTTTGTTGTCTATGTCCATCACTTATGCATACATGCATATAAGTTCTGTGGCTTATCTCTTCCCTCCCCCCCACCCACTCTTCTGAGGATTGTCAGGCTGTACCCTATTTCTATGACTCTGGGTCTATTTTGTTAATCAGTTTGCTTAGTTCATTATATTCCACAAATAAGTGAGAGCATGTGATATTTGTCTTTCTCATGTGGCTTGCTTCACTTATGATAACACTTTCCAGGTCCCTCGATGTCGTCTCAAAGGATAAGAGATTCTTTCTTTCCTACACCTGCATAGTACTCCATTGTGTATATGTACCACTGCTTTTTAATCCATTCGTCTACTGATGGACACTTGGGCTGTTTCCAGATCTTAGCTATTGTAAATAGTGCTGCTACAAACATGGGGGTTTCTGATTGGTGTTTCAGGGTTCTTAGGGTATATTCCTAGAAGTGGGATAACTGGGTCAAATGGCAGTTCAATTTTTTATTTTTTGAGGTAACACCAAAGTGTTTTCCATAGTGGCTGCACCAGTCTGCATTCCCACCAGCAGTGTACTAGAGTCCCCCTTTCTCCACACCCTTGCCAGCCAGCACTTGTTTGATGATTTGTTGATGGTGGACATTCTGACAGGTGTGAAGTGATACCCCACTGTTGTTTTAATTTGCATCTCTCTGATGATTAGTGACATTGAGCATTTTTTCATGTCGCTTGGCCATTTGTATGTTCCGTTTCAAGAGGTCTCTCTTTAGGTCCTCTGACCATTTTTTAATAGGGTTCTTTGTCTTCCTTTTGTTGAGTTGTATGAGCACTTTATATATTTTGGAAATTAACCCATTATCTGATGTACCATTGGCAATTATGCTCTCCCATATAATGGGTTGCCTTTCCATTTTGATGGTTGTTTCTTTTTCTGTACAGAAGCTTTTTAGTTTGATGTAGTCCCATGTGTTCATTTTTTCCTTTTTCTCTTGCCTTAGGTGTTGTATCTGAAAATTCTGTTGTGTATGATGTCTAAAATTTTGTTGTCTGCATTTTCTTGTAGAATTTTTATGAATTCATGAGTTACATTTAAGTCTTTTATCCATTTTGAGTTCATTCTTGTGTATGGTATAAGTTAGTGATCTAGCTTCATTATTTTGCATGTAGTTGCCCAATTTTCCCAACATCATCTATTAAAGAGGCTGTCTTTACTCCATTGTGTGCTCTTGCCACCTTTGTCAAATATTAATTGAGCATAATGTCTTTGGCCAATTTCTAGGTTCTCTGTTCTGTTCCACTGGTCTATTTGCCTGTTCTTGTGCCAGTACCAGGCTGTTTTGATTACAGTAGCTTTGTAGTATAACCTGATATCCAGTTTTGTGATCCCACCTACTTTGTCCTTCTTTTTCATGATTGCTGCGGCTATTCGGGGTCTTTTTTGGTTCCATATGAACTTTTGAAGTATTTATTCTAGTTTTGTGAAATATGTCATTGGTATATCGATGGGGATTGCATTAAATCTATAGATTGCTTTGGGTAATATGGACATTTTAATGATGTTAATTCTTCCAATCCATGAACAAAGTATGTGCTTCCACTTTTTTATATCTTCCTCTAGTTTTTTTTTTTTTTTTTTTTCAATGTCCTGTAGTTTTCTGTAAATAGATCCTTTACTTCTTTAGTTACATTTATTTCTAGGTATCTTAATTTTTTTGCTGTGATGGTAAATGGGATTTTTTTATTTTACTTTCTTTCTGTGAGTTCATTTTTGGTGTATAAGAATGCCTTCGATTTTGTGACATTAATTTTGTATCCTACTACTTTGCCAAATTCATTTTTTAAGTCTAGTAGATTTTTGATGGAGTCTTTAAGGTTTTCTATGTATAACATCATATCATCTGCAAATAATGACAGTTTCACTTCTTCCTTTCCAATTTGGATCCCTTTTATTTTTTCTTCATGTCTAATTGCTGTGGTTAAGACTTCCAGTACTATGTTAAATATGAGCGGCAAAAGTGGACATCCTGTCTTGTTCCTGTTCTTAAGGGAAATGCTTTTAGTTTTTTTCCTTTGAGTATGATGTTGGCTGTAGGTTTTTCATATATGGCCTTTATTATGTTGAGATATGATCCCTCTATTCCCACATTGCTGAGCATTTTTAGCAGAAATGGGTGCTGGATTTTGTCGAATACTTTTTCAGTGTCTATTGATAGGATCATATGGTTTTTATCTTTCATTTTGTTTATGTGGTGTACCACATTTATTGATTTGCAAATATTGTACCAGCCTTGCATTCCTGGGATGAATCCCACTTGGTCATGGTGAATACGTTTTTTTGATGTAATTTTGGATCCAATTTGCTAATATTTTGTTAAGGATTTTGACATCTGTGTTCATCAGGGATATTGGTCTGTAGTTTTCTTTCTTTGTAGTGTCTTTATCCAGTTTTGGAATTAGGATTATGCTGGCCTCATAAAATGAGTTTGGAAGTCTCTCATCTTCTTGGATTTTTTGGAATAGTTTGAGGAGAATGGTTATTAGATCTTCTTTGAATGTTCAGTAAAACTCCCCCTTGAAGCCATCTGGGCCTGAGCTTTTGTTTTCTGGGAGTTTCTTAATTACATCTTCAATTTCTTTTGTTGTTACTGGTCTGTTCAAATTTTCTATCTCTTCCCAGTTCAGTTTTGGGAGACTGTGTGTGTCTTGAAATTTGTCTCAGCCTAGATGTTTTTTAACAAGTGAATGGTGAAATAAACTATAGTACATATATACCATGGAATTCTATGCCACAATAAAAAGAAAAACTATTGATGCATGTAACAACTGGGATGAACCTCCTGGGAATTATGGTGGGTTAAAAAAGCCAACCCAAGCCCCACTGGTGTGGCTCAGTGGTTGAGCATCGACCCATGCACCAAGAGGTCACTAGTTCGATTCCTGGTCAGGGCACATGCTCAGGTTGTGGACCAAATCCCCAGTGGGGGGCATGCAGGAGGCAGCCAATCAATATTCTCTCTCATCAATGTTTCTATCTCTCCCTCTCCCTTCCTGTCTCTCTAAAAATCAATAAAGAAAAATTTTTTTTTTAAAAAAGCCAACCCAAAAGGTTATGAACCATATGATTCCATTAATATAAAGTTTTTTTAGAAATGGAGAACCAATTAGTGGTTTGCAGGATCTGGGGATAGGAGGAGGTGATAGGGGGGAAGTGGGTGTAGCCTAAAAGGGCTCCTTGTGTTGATGGAAAGTCTCAGCATCTTTACTGTGGTGGTGCATGTGATAAAACTGTGTGGAATAAATACACACAAGCACATGCATACAAGTGAAACTGGAAACCTAAGGTTGGTAGATTACATCAGTGTTCAATATCCTGGTTAAGATACTGTATTGTATTTTTGCAAGATTCTACCATTGAGGAAATTGGGTAATAGCTGTATTATTTCTTACAACTGCATGTGAATCTATAATTCTATCAACTAAACTTTCAATTAAAAATTGGACCACTATTTTTAGCTTCTCCATCTCAAAATCATAATATATTAATTTCACCTTCTTTGAAACAAGACCACTCTCTTTGTTTGCTTTATTTCTAACACAATTGCTTATCATAACCAATTTTAATTGTATATACTGTGAAAACTAGTTATTAAAATTAATCTTATAAGTGAAAAAAGCCTTAAAAGACCTAAAAAGCCTGAAACACCAAACAGAAAGAATATATGTATCCCTATGTTCATAGCAACACTATTTACAATAGCTAAGATCTGAAAACAGCCCAAGTGTCCATCAGTAGATGAGTAGATAAAAAAGTAGTGGACCATATACACAATGGAATACTATGCAGCTGTAAGAAAGAAAGATCTCTTATCCTTTGACACGACATAGAGGCACCTAGAGAGTATTATCCTAAGCAAAACAAGCCACACAGAGAAAAACAAATATCACATGATCTCACTTATTTGTGGACTACAATGAACAAAACACACCCAGAGACATGGAAGTGGGGTACAGACTGACAAACCTCAGACGAGGTGGATGGAGGGGTGGGGGGAATAAACCACAGAACTTCTATGCATGTATGTGTAAACAAGGACAGAGACAATAATGCTGTGGGGGGGGGGGGGTGGGAAGAGGGTATCAGTGGAGGAAAAAGGAGAAATATCTGTAACAAAAATAAATAAATAAACATTAGAGAAAAAAAAAAAAGTACATCTTGTGAGACTTCATTTGCATGAAGCTGTAGAATAGGCAAATCTAATCGATGATGGGGAAAAAAAGCCAGAACAGTGGCTGCCTGTTGACACAGTAAGGCAGGGAAGACCAAGCAGAATTAGCTGGAGCATTAGTATCATCTTGTATCTTGACAGGAGTCCAAGTGACACAATTGTACATATTTCTCAAAACTCAAACGTACCCGCAAGGTTTATGCACTTCACTGCAGGTTGCTTTTCCATTAAAACGTGTTAGCAAAGTGAATTAAGTTTAAATCACCGGCTTTATATCGATTAGCTTTACAATAAGATACCATGCCTTTGATAGTTACAGGGTCGCCAAACTAAATGGCGAAAAAGAAGTTTATAACTATCTTGTCTCAAATGCATTCTTCTCAAGGAAAGGAAATTGCAATCGACAGAGTAACCATGAAGCAAATTCATATAAAAAGTATCATTAAATGAGACTAAATTAAATAAAAACAGATGTAATTAGGGCCCTCTGAAAGCAATTTTGGCTAATACTTTGTTTACATGAACTATCAACAGAGCAACTACTGACCTCAGGCACTTTCAGCTGTTTTTATATTAATTATTACGTGTGCTTTTTATATTACAGATCAAAATGTCCTTTATAGGTCTAAGTAGCTCATCTTCTCCTGCCAAGTTTACTTCAAATGAACCTCAGATCCCACGGGGTGGGGTGGGGTGGGGTGGGAGGAGAAATCCTATGAAATCCACACATTGATATAAAGGTAACAGTATTTGGCTGGCGGTGGAGTAGTAATAGTTACGGATTTTGCTTTGCTTGGCCATGATTTTCTTCTATTCAGAATACTTATTTATTTTGCAAAAAATTACAAGAGGGTGGTGGGCTATTCTTCCTTACAATTATACCCAATAGGACCCAGCCCTTTTCACTTAATAGGCTTCCACTGCAGAGACATGTCTGCTTAATTGGCCAGACAAGTCAAGACGCTGATGGAAAGTATGTCTTGACCCTACCAACGATCCATAGAGAAGATAACAACTTGAGAAACGTCTGGTGCCTACTATTCATTTTGGTCTTAACTTAGCTCATAACCCAGGCTTCATCACTACCCCATTTTAGGTGAAATTACTCTCCGATTGGTGGCATCTACATCATTACCCATTTGTAGCCATGAGGTCTATCACCAGAAATATGTGTGTGTGTGTGGGGGGGGGGGGGGTGTACATTCTTAGTTATTCCAGGAAATGTAGCAAGGAATTGTGGAAAAATACAGGATTCTTAAAATAGTTCAGCCATAATTTTAGTTTCATACTATTTGTTAAAAATATGCAAGGTTTTAGTTTCATCTCTAGGAAAAGAAGTGGAGCTAAGCAGCAAAATGGAGATGGAAAAACTAGAGAAAATGAAAGTTGCATCAGAAGGAGCAGGTTCCCAGGTGAGGGTCAAGAAAGAGGCAGGAAGAACAAGATGATTTGTTGTGAACATGTGTCAATTAGCAAGACCCAGACGATGAGCAGAAGGCTTTGGGATTGATTAATAAAGTAAACATGAGTAATAAAATGAAAGCAGGTGCAACAGAAGAACGAATGCACCTGGGATCCAGGCACGTGCAACTTCTATTCAAAGGTCAAGTGGTGCTTTCCTACTTTTCTGCTCAAACCACAGGAACTGCACTTTCGTCCTTTATTAAGCTTGACCACCAACTTTCCTGTGTTTCCACAGCTAGCTGCAAGGCATTAAGACCCAGCGGGTTGCAATAAAGTTAAACAGAAAGTTTTACTCTATCTCTGGTTAGCAGAACTAGCCAAATCATCGGAGTGAATGCAGAACCATCCAGGTGCATGAGAATCTCCAATTCTCTAATCAGGAGAATAAATTGAAAGAGGGCCATCAGATTCACCATTTTGCCCTTTTTTTCTGTCCATGAAAACCTTCCATACTAAGGTTTTCTTAAAAAGGATATAAAAATACCAGAAAGGCCCTGGCCGGTTTGACTCAGCGGTTAGAGCATCAGCCCACGGACCAATGAGTCATGAGTTCCCTTCCCTTCAAGGGCATGTACCTTGGTTGCAGTTCATCCCTGGCCCTGGCTGGGTTGTGTGGGAGGCAACCAGTTGATGTGTCTCTCACACCAATGATTCTCATTCTCATTCTCATTCTCTCTCTCTCTCTCTCTCTCTCTCTCAACCCCCCCTTCCTCCCACTCTATCTGATGATAAATAGAAAAATATCCTCAGGTGAGGATTTAAAATATACGTGTGTGTGTGTGTGTGTGTGTGTAGTCATAACCTCGTTTATCGCGGTTAACCCGTTCCAGACTCCAGCGGTTGCACCTGGCGTTGAAGGGTTCCTGGGGTGCTCGAATACATAGGCCTACAGTCCATACGTAGAGTCATAATTTTAATTTTAATTTTAATTGTAATACAGGGGCACATAATTGACTCAGACAACCAAGCACATGCTGTATCATTTTCACTGTCTTGATCAACTTTTTAATGAATATACTTGAAAAAACCACGATAGAGTGAAGCCACGAAAGTCGAAGCGCGAAGTGGCGTGTATATATACCGGAAAGGCAGGATGTTACTCTATCACACAAAACTGCATCTGCCATTTTTAAGTTCTAACAACCCTAGATGTCACCCAGGTGATATAGGTGGTCACATCCTTCCCTTTATAAAGTAGTTATTTTCACACACAGTTTACTTCTAGATGTTACTACCAGCTTCAATCCTCAACTTCATTCCATTCCTTCTCCTGATATAAGCAGGCTCTTCAGTACCACAAACCCCATTTCGTAAAATCTAGCCCTTTCCGCCCTGCCTGGTTTGGCTCAGCGATTGGAGCATCAGCCTGCAGACCAGAGAGTCCAGGGTTCTGTTCCCGCTAGGGGCACGTACCAAAATAAATAATTAATATATATATATATATATATATATATATCGCCCTTTCTGCTACAGAGTAACAGGCCAGAGAAAAGTTTTAGTCACAAAGAATCCTGCAATCTCTTGTCTTAAAAAACACTGATCCCAAAACTGTATATATCTTGAAGCCAAGTGAGCAATTCCTTCCAAATAAGAGATTCATGTATGATAAGAAATGACATATTCAAATATTGTGTGATGGTTACCAGCTAGAACGGGACCCAAAAGTCAGTGGCCCCCACCTCCTCCCACTCTCCGAACCCCTCTAAACGCCCTTGATTGCAATTACGTTTTCAGAAGGCATATGCCCATTCACAGTGGGCAGAAGAGTGCATCGCACTATAAATGCTTGTTTTTTAAACTCAGCATTTCTGCACTGCTGAAAATCTCTTCAGAAATCCCTTCCTCGCTAGGCTACAGAGCTTCATGCAGCCAGGGGGGCAACAAATGCTGAGATTTCAAGAAACCTAATCTCTTAATGACTGTTGTCAGGGAAGAGAGCAGGGCTGTGAGAGAGTCATCTTGAAGTAAGCCTCATCTCAGGTACATGTGAGCCCACACACGCCAGCAGGGAGTCAGGACTGCCCCGAACACGGCATCAATTTACTTAGTCTGTCCACCCAGGGGGTTCTGGGAAGAGAGGCGGGGTTGTCCCTTCTGACACATGCTCAAGGTCCACACTTCCATCATATAAAAGCACACTCATTATCTAAGGATAAACCCGGGCTTCTGGGTGTTCCAAAGCGAGCAAGTCAGTCGGGTGTCCATCAGTGATGGAGTTCAGAAGGAGAAAAGACCATCATGGTGTTTGGACCACTCCCTGAAGGTATATTAAGAAGGTTTAGGTTTTGAGCCAGACTGTGTCAGTAATCGCAGCTATACATTACTGGAGAGGAGGAGGGCAACCGAGGCCGAGGAAGAATTTATGCACAGCGACAACGAGAACACGTGGTGTGCAAAAAGATTCGTGTGGCTTCAGCAGATTCTCAAGAACTGTGGTGATGGCAAAGGGTGTGAAACAGGATGAGACCAGGTTTAGGGAAGGTGTTCCTTTATTCGTTCGACACAGATTTATTGAGCATCAAGTATGCACAAGTCACTTTTCTAAGGTATTGGAGAAAAGATTAAGAAAAAGTATGATCTTATTTTTTGGGTTTTGTTTGTTTGTTTGTGTTTTGGAAGGGAAACTGGACTCAGATACAGAATAGATTCAAATAAGATTCTAAACGTCGACTTTGTGTTTGCCATTCCTTCCCCAAAAAACTGCAGTGGAGGTTTGCCATTCTTGAAGTTACAAAATATGACCTGAAAGACATGGATAGAATTTAGATGGACTGAGGAAATTCTCCCCCTCTTAGTCCTTCGTCTTGTCACTGGCACATTAAGATACTACATGAGCCCTGGCCGGTTTTCAGTGGTTAGAGCATTGGCCTGTTGACCAAAGAGTCAGGGGTGCGATTCCGGTCAAGGGCACGTACCTTGGTTGCAGGTCAGGGCCCCAGCCCTGGTCAGGGTCCTGAGGGAGGCATCCAATCGATGTGTCTCTTTCATATCGATGTTTCTCTTTCTCTCTCCCTCCCCCTCCCTCCCACTTTATCTGAGGAAAAATATCTTCGGGTGAGGATTAAAAAAAAACACGATACTACGTGAGAACGGCATGAATGGAAAGAGCAGACAAACATGGTGAGCTCAGAATAAATGTGTCTGTGCTTCTGACAGTGACTTTCCCTAGAAACCAGGCGCAGCTCAGCAAACAGCCTGAAAGCGGTGCCCCGACCCGGCTGCCTGTCGGCCTCAGGGGTGCAGATGGGCCCAGGCGGCTCTCGGCCGCGCCCCGTGCAGGCCCGCCCAATGGCGACACCGCTGTTCCCCTGTCCGTCTGACCTGGAGTCTGCAGGGAGCAAAGGTTCAGGGCCCCACATGGGCCTGGAAAGAATGACCAGAAAGGGGGGTAGGCTTTCCTGTTGTAAAACAAAATAAGCTTTTTTCTTTCCGCCGTAAAAAGGTCTTTTTTTCCCCCCAGTGTTAGAAGGCACTGTTTCCCTCCAGAAGTCTCCTTTGCTTTTCATAAGGAATGAAATCACAAGGCCAAGTATAAGAAGGAAGTAGGTGATGGGGAACCAAGGAAGCTCGTTTAGGTGGTTAATGGTGGCAGTTAAGGCCAAGCAGGGAACAGCCGACAGTCAAGATGCCATGTGTCCCCCCGACGCTTCCTCTGTGACAGGACTGTCTAGAAAGAAGGACTTGGGCTTGGAGAACTGGCACTGCCCAATCCCCAGACACGGCCTTCACCACAAGGAAGCCCCCACCCTCCACAGAACCAGACCCTTGCACCTACAGTTTGGGTCAGAGCGGTTTACGGGAAAGGATCGCACACCACCACCATCTTCTCACTCCACAAGGGAAGTCCCTGAAGTCAGTGTGGCTGAAGAGGCTGGCCCAGGACAGGGGGCGGCAAGACGAGGACTGGGGTGGGTGGTGTCCCCGGCTCCGCCGGCGGCGGGAGAGCCAGGACCTCCTTCAGCACGGGTCCCTGCTCACCTTAGGAGCAGAGAATCTACAACAACCTGTGAGGTACAGGCAACTCGAGTGCAGAAAGGCAAGGGACTTAGGAGGCTGACTGCAGCGTGTGTCCTTTCCCGCCTCCTGTAGGAATCCACCCTCTGTCAGTGGAGGTCACGATGTTCTTTCTCATCACAGATTCTCTAAGATTCCTTCTTGGTCCTAAAGGTGTCCTGCTCACTTTACATTTTCATTTCACATAGATAGTATTTTCACACCCTCACCTCCCCCCCAAAAACAACATTCATGCACCGCATAACCAGAGGGTCGGTGATGGGCGGCACGCTTTCCCATACGGGCTAGGTGTGTAGGAGGCCACAGCATCTAGCTTTGAGCAAGGGCACTCGGTGATGTTCACAGAGACCAACTCGCCCAGGACACATTCCTCACAACATATCCTCATCATTAAGAGGTGCAGGACTAGCCCTGGCTGGTTTGGCTCAGCGGTTAGAGCGTTGGCCCGCGGTCCGGAGAGACCCGGGTTCGGTTCCCGCTAGGGGCGCGTACCTCGGTTGCAGTTTGTCCCCGGCCCTGGTCGGTTGTGCGGGTGGCAGCCACTCGATGTGTCCCTTTCACATCGATGTTTCTCTCTCTCTCTCTGTTCCTCTCTCTCCCTCCCACTCTACCTGAACAAAAAATGGAAAAATGTCCTCAGATAAGGATAAAAAAAAAAAAAAGAGGTGCAGGACTATACTACAGGGTGGGTCAAAAGTAGGTTTACAGTGTGAGAATGTGAAACACACTTTATTCTTGTGTTGTATTACTTTCCATACAAACAACTGTAAACCTATGTTTGCTGAGCCCTGGACATTGTGTTTACATGACACAAACCATCTACAGAATGAGGCAGAGGGATGCCAAATCCCACTCCCCAAATCAGCTGCATCTGGTAGGTTTCAGAAGAAGTTAATTTGATTAACAATACAGTTTTGTAAACTCCCTCCTAGGTATCAAATACTGTAGGTTCTGCCCAGATTGTGTTAATTTGGACTAATATGCAGGCACTAAGAAAGAATACTTCGGGTGTAGTTGGTATGTCCAAGCCTAGCTAGTGATGACCTCTGTTACAAAAATTTAGCCTTAGGCAACAGTCTCAGATATTTATTGATATTCATCCTTGAAAGGTAGGGATAGGGCAGGTTGGCGGGGTCCCGCCAAGAAATATGAGGAAGAAGGTAAGAAGTACAAATACAGCAAAACAGAAATATACCCAAAGTGTACTACCACATGGGATCACTGGTGAAGTGTGACACCTGTGATTCTTCCCCCCTTAAACTTTGGAAATTGGGAGAACAAAAAAGGGGGAGAGGTTTTCATCACAGGATTCCAATTCCCATTATGTGTGCTTTTAAGATTAAAAGGGGCAGGGGCAGTTGGTGTGGGTCAGTGGGCTGAGCACCATCCCATGGACTGAGGGGTCCCAGTTCGATTCCCAGTCAGGGCACATGCTGAGGTTGCGGGCTCCATCCCCAGTAGGGGGTATGCAGGAGGCAGCCGATCCATGTTCCTCTCTCACATGGATATTTCTACCTCTCTCTCCCTTTCTCTCTCTAAAGAAAAAAAAAAAAATCAATGAAAACATTTTTTTAAAAAACGACGAGGGAGAGAATTAATTTAAATAGTTTTCATTTCATTTTCCTTAGGCAGCGTGTAAAGGTGGTATGTATTTTCTTAGGTAGGTCAAGTCCAGGGCTAAAATACATCAGTAACAAGAGGCTTGATTCAATTCACCAACCTGGGTGGTTCTACTTCTGGTTCATGTGTTCTCTCCAACCAGACACGGAAAGCTGGCCGGGTGAGCAGCATGCACCCCGCGCCACGCGGCAAGGACCCCTGATCACTCTGGCTGCGAGGGCCCGAGCCAACAGTCACGTGCGGCCGCAGAGCAGAAAAGCGCTTTCTAGGGAACACCTTTTTGGGTAAGAAAAAATTCTCAGCAGTTCATAAGCAATTTTAATTTGCCACACTATATTTTTATAGACATCTCTGAACAATTAAGACACTGTGCTGCAAATTGAAATTGCTCGTGCCTCGTTGCAAATTTTATTGCCACAAATGGGGTCCCTAAGAAGCACTATTAACTTTAATGGCGACTTGTTGCTCCCCAATTATGAGTCACCCTCAATAAAGAGACTCAGGGATCATCTCCACGGGGGTGGGAAGGGAATGTACTCCACCAACCACAGAAGGGAGTGGGGGCAAGGTCTCAGAGGGAAAACCAGAAATATAATGTGAACTGGGCAGGAGAAGGCGTCCTTGAGGTCCAAGGAAAAGGAGCTTGTGAGCCTTGAGCGGCAGGAGGGCAGCCTACCGCGGAAGAACCGTTCTGGTCTCGTCCCGGGGACCTGGGGATAAATCATCCGCCCAGGACCGCCCCAACGCGGTGAGTTGCACATAAGATTGAAAGCCTTGCAAATATAAATAGACCTGAAAGAACAACTTTTTTCAGGTTTTACCATTCATACACTCAACTGAACCCTATCAGAAAAACAGACACAGAGAAAGCCATTCTCGTGGTTAGTCGTTAAAGCATGTGAGCAAAAGTTGGATGTTCTACTTGTAAAAGACTTGCTTACTCATTGTGGAAAACTGAGTGGGGAGAATGTGGGAAATAATTTTACCGGTTCATAATCCCTTTGAGACTATACTGCTCATGTTCTGGTAGAGTTCCCTCTGAACATTTGAAAGCACATTTTTTTACATAGATAACATTGCATCTGCAATCTTATACTTTCCTTTTACATTTTCTAATGTAAATAAAAAACAATGCCTAAAGAGTTTTAATGTTTAATATTTTTTTCTATACTTTTACTTATATAATTATTTCCCTATTGGTATATGATAGGCATGTTATCCTATCTTCCCCTTTTGAAGAGTTTTTGGCACAGATTTCTTGAGTCTGTGAATGATAAGAGATAGAAGCAAGTGTGCACATCTTGAGGTGTGTATGATGTGTGTTCCTGAAAAAGAAATGTGTGATCTGTAATCATAATCATTTCCATACTTTTATTAATGATAATTACTTTAATCATTGATGCTAGCTCTGGCCCTTTTAATCCTGCCGTTTCTCATGGATCCCAGACTCTGCACTGTGCTCTTTTGAGAGAGTGATTTAACTTTCTAAGACATGGCTAAGTCTGTTTTGTTTAACGATTCTACTGTCAAAGCAAATACAAGTGAGAGGACAGACAGAAAAACAACTGCAGGGGGCGGGGTGAGGGAGAAGGAGCGGGACAATGTGTTCATCACAACCCAAGGCCTATACCATTAGTACACTTTAGGTGCATTTGAATTCATTTCAGGATTTTCCCTGAGAACTCTATTCCCGCATGTTAAGTGAGACAAGGACCCGAGTGCAGATGTCACAGAGTGCAAAGGTGAAGGGTGAGAGCCAGTCCCAGAGTTCAGAGCCAGGAGAGGGCCAAGCGCCGTTAATGACAGGGAATGGCAGAAGGAACATTTTCCCTGTGGCGGTCCCCTCCTTTTCGGTTCATTAACTCCAGTTCTGAGGTGTGTGACGGACCACAGAGCCAGCAGACCTCCCTCAGCCCCGCCCGGGTACCCCACCAGAGCCCCTGGGTCGGGCTGTGCGGCAGCTTCAGGTGCCAGAAGGTCATTGCCGGGTTTGGCACCAAACGCTCCCACTCAGTGTGAATGAGCCTCCGAAGAAGAATGAAGCAACAGCCAGGAAAGAAACACTTTGCAAACAGACTTCCAAGGAGAATTAGCCTCTTGAAATCCTCTGTGCAAAAGTTCACACCATAAAACAGCTGCTGCTTAATGTCTTGGGTTCTAATTAGCCCTGAGCTCCCGATTTGCACAGAACTTCTGGCCAATGGAGGCCAGGCTCCCTGGCTCCTCCCCGCACCATTCAATCCCACAAGTGCTCTTGGTCAAAAACTAGGTCATAGACTTATCCACTGAGAAGCATTTACTGTCATTTCAAACGGTGTGTTCTGTTCAAGAGGTTACGATAATAAAGGAAAAGCAGCAAACAGGCTTTCGAGTCCTGGCATGCGCAGGCCAGCTCGGAATACTGCGTGTTACCTTATCTTAGTTTGGCTCTCTTCGGGTCAAACCACTGAACTCTGACCCTTTTCTGGATGCATAAGAACCATTTCTAGAATGTGCATGCAAATCATTTCTAGAATGACTATATCAAATTTTATTTATGCTTTTCTCCAGCTTTAACCTAAAAGCTGTATGCCAAAAAAAAAAAAATCTCATTTTTAAAAGTATTTGCATGCTTCACCTCTGCCAAAGTTTACAGCAGAGTTACATCCTGCCTCAGAGGGAAGGATGGGGCGGGTGGAGGGGGAAATGGAGCAGGGCAGCTGTTTTTTCAATAAACTCCTGCAGAAAACCTCCCACTTCCCCCACTGCTTCTTCCACACCCCCAGCAAGGAGGCAGGAGGAGGCAGCATGAGAAGTCTGATTTCTCCAAGGAGGATCAAGCTGGCTCCCCAGCTCTGTGAACTCCCACACACTTGACAGAGGTCCGTTGTCGTTCACCCCGGAGCATCAGGACAAGGCAAAAGGTTTGCCTCTGCTTCCTTGGATGTTGACTCCCATTCTGATGAAGCCCAAGAGGCTTCAACCTCCTCCCCGTCCATCCCCACCCAAATCTGCATCCACACCATCCTCCCACCCGGCATGTCCGAGGCACCCGGGGCAATGTGACAAAATAGCAAACTGAAAGGTGGAAATTTTTAGTCCCTTCCAAGAATATGCTGGAACTCCTTCCCACAAAAAGACAGCTGCTGCCAACAAGCCCCATGCTCCTAAACTAGCATCCTCCAAGCTCAGCAATTGGGCGTCTCTCTCTTCTGGAGCGGGAGAGAGGAAGGGAACCTGAGAAGGCAGGACAGGGCAGCTGCGGTTCACCCCTACCGGGCAGGCTGGAGAGCTCTAATTTGTTAACCTAGAAAACCCTGGGGCATTGAGATCTGAGAGTGGCCCCACCCAAGCAGTACCTCAGATTATGTTTTTCCCTGCTAGTGGGCAAGCAGAGAAAAGGGAAAATGAGGACAAATGTGTTCAAAACAGAAATCCTGCATAACCCTCCCTTGGCTATGGGCAAGGACCAGATTACAGGCCCAACACCTCCATTTCTGTCCAAGTGGAAAGAGAAACTACAGGGTGCAACTTTGATCCAGCTGCAGGACTCCGCTGACCAGAGGCTCTGCCAGCCCCCGAGAGAGCAACATAAACCCAAAATACACCCCCCGTCCCCAGCCGCCCCCCGCCTTTTTTTATTTTTTCATTCTTTCAGATTTTTTTTAGTTCTTTTTGGGAAACTGATTCTTTTTCGTGCCATACTAACTGGAATTACTGTGGAATGGTCTTTTAACTTCAAAACTTATGTCCTTGGTATGAAATGGTTCAGTATTAAGGAAGCCAGTATGAGCACATGAACTTGTAAAGTGTCTCTAAAACCTTTCTCAAATGACTGCCCTGTCACCAGTGATGTGAGTTGATATGGATGTCAGAGTCCAGTTAACCATTTGGAAAAAAAAAAATTCTTTTAAAAAGATTTAGGTAGCATTCCTCCAAGACCAATGTCCTAACATGTTGCCCATCACCTATTTTAAAATGAGTGATGAGTTGGCACATCCTGGGCACTAAGTGGAGTCACCACATGTCTCCAAATGCAGGTTCAATATAACCTCACTCACATTAATTGCCTGGAAGGCCCCTTTGAATTCTACAATTGGGGGGAAAAAAATGGACTGCTTTGAAAAGCATAATAAATTTTTACCGTTGTAGCCTAGTAAAAATATATAATTAACATAACCATTATTGGTATAAAAATTGTATTTCTTTTTTTAAAATACTTTTATTTATTTATTATCCTCACCCGAGGACATTTTTCTTTTCTTTTCTTTTTCTTTTTTTGTATTTATCTTCAGATACAGTGGGAGGGGGAGAGAGAGAGAGAGAGAGAAACATCGATGTGAGAGAGACACATCAACGGGTAGCCACCCACACGACCCCAACCGAGGCCGGGGACATATTGCAACCCAGGTACATGCCCTTAGAAGGAACCGAACCCAGGACTCTCTGGTCCGCGGGCTGATGCTCTAACTACCGAGCCAAAATGGCCAGGGCTAAAAAAATTGTATTTCTAAAATACATTTATTCTCACAGAGATGTCGCATACCCTTGCTACAATTTAGGTCACTCTATTTATAGCTTCCCTACACACCTTCTGCTTTTCTTCAAATTAAGAGAAAAGTAAGGTAAAATCTAATTAAGCCAACTCCTAATTCCAAATCATTGAAATCTAACCTGGAAATCTGATTCTTTCTCCTGACTCTTCCTTTCCGTTTCCATGACGATCTAAGCATACATGGAGGATGAGGACAGAACAGCATCAAATAAGAATTGGAAACGCCCATCCGTTGTGGACTCTAACTTCCCAGTCGAAGGCCTGGGCTGAAGGATTTAACAGCTGATTGAGAGGGTTGTCAGTCAAAGAAACCATCCCAGGAAGAAAACTAACCCATTTCTGTAGTTTTGATGGTAGAATTGAACCAAGTTGTGGGAAACCGGAAATGTACCTACACTGGCTTAGAGATCCCTCCCCCTCTTTTGGCCCTTGGCTTGGCCCAATGTTTGCTCACCTCCATCAACACTTGTAAAGAATCGTTTGTGCCCTGGCCGGTTTGGCTCAGCGGTTAGAGTATCGGGCCGAGGTCCAGAGAGACGCGGATTCGGTTCCTGCTAGGGCACAAGCCTTGGTTGAGGTTTGTCCCTGGCCCCAGTTGGGGTCATGTGGGTGGCAGCCAGTCGATGTATCTCTCTCACATCGATATTTCTCTCTCTCTCTTCCTCCCTTTCTCCCTCTTTCTAGCTCTATCTGAAAATGAATGCAAAAATGTCCTCGGGTAAAGATTTTAAAAAAAGGAATCATTTGCAACCAAGCAAGAATACTTATTAACTTGATTTAAACTCTGTTTGCTGTCTTTCTGCAAAGAAACCAGAATAGAAAACTCTTTTTTTTTTTAATCCCCATCGAAGGACGTTTTTCTATTTTTTGTTCAGATAGAGTGGGAGGGAGAGAGAGCTAGAGAGAGAAAGAGAGAGAGAAACATCAGCATGAAAGGGACACATCGAGTGGCTGCCTCCCACATGACCAACCAGGGTCGGGGACAAACTGCAACCAAATTAAGTGCCCTTAGCGGGAACGGAACCCGGGTCTCTCTGGACCGTAGGCTGACACTCTAACCACTAAGCCAAACTGGCCAAGGCCAGAATATAAAACTCTTATCTTAATGAGCCCCTAGAATATCAGGAGACATGAACCCAAAAAAGAAAGAAAGAAAGAAAAAAGAAACAGATTCCCAAATTTATATTTATATAAATTCTGTATGAGTTTCCATGTCTTACTCTTAGAGACACATGGCCTTTATGTGCCAAGTGCCATAGGATTATGCTTGGAATGTCCAACTGCTTATCCATAGGATTAGATTCATAAATAAAGATGACTCATACTTCCGATTCATCTTTTTTAAAATTATTGACACAGCTGTAACAGCCTGGGGCAGCCAATCAGGAACCTCCATTTCAAGTCAATATTCTTGCTCGTTTAAAATAGTGATTTACTCTCTGCTTATCTGACCACAAGCCATTTACAGTATCAGTAAATCCTAACTGCAACAACCAAACAGTTCATCAGTGGAGCAAGAGCACATTCTCCCAACATGCAGAGAACTTCTTTAATACCCAGTACTACATGGGGAAGGACCTCATGGAAGAATTCATAGCCTAAGCCCAGAAACGACAGTTATTCTGTGAGGAATGGACCACTCAAAACCCTTCAGAGGAGAAAGGTGAATGAAACAAGTTCTAGACATACAAAGTTACATACGATTGCTAAAGAATGCGGGCACCTGCTCCGCGGCTCAGAGTTACCTACGGATACACTCTGTTCAAATGTAGCTTCATGTTTGCAAAAGCAGTTGAGCCCCATGTTTGCACTTCCCAGATACAGAGCTCTCCTCCATCCACCCTCTTGGCCTTCATGCAAGAAGGGAACTGAAAAAAACAGGGATCTTTGAATAGCCTGCTTATCTCCATCTCCGGGCCTGTCCAGTCAGGGAGAGACATGAGGTTCTTTCAGGAATGGCTGTCTCCAGAGTAAATTTCAGAAGACGTGAAAACACACACGATCAAAGGAATACAGCGGAAGAGGCAGAAGCAAATATTGCCTCACTGGATCCCGTGTTGACTAAAGTCATCCAATCCTCAAACACTATTTTATTGTTACTTTTTAAAAACTGTCAAGGTACATCAAAGCTCATACAGCTGCTGTTTCAGACAGTCCAGGACTCCCCTTGGTCGCTCATTAACTTCTCCCCTGGACAAGAATGTGCCCCCAGTTCTTACAATAAAAACTGGGAAATTTAAACACTGGTCTCTCTCTCACACAACGTTAAAAAATAAGAATAATCTTACGTTACATAAAAATGCTTACACTGGAAGACATACCACTGGGAAATGACAATTTTTTAAGTCGTTTACAATGCGATTATGGCTACTAGCATAAAAAGGGGTAATTTTCTACTTCAGTTAAGAAAAAAGGAGCAAAACTCTAGGTAAGACGAAATACAAAGCAAGCCAGCAGCATTTCCCTGCCTGAAGAGCACTCATCAATCATTCTGGCTGTCTCGTGATAATGCTTCAACAAACCCACCGGTGAAATGAGATTGTTGCCGATTCCTATGCATTTGAAAGAGGACAGATATGTCACACTGTGCAAAACATGGCATCATGTGATCAGAGAGACGTTTAATCATTTGAAGCAGGACGATAAATGTCAGTGAATACTTGGAAATTTAGTGCCTCGAAACAGACCCTTTAGGACGGTCCTGAAATATACTTTCTGCGCTTAACCAATTTTTTAAATTCTTCTGCAGCTGCCAGTTGCGAAAGGACCTGGGATGTACCAGAGCAATGGGAGTGACATCAAGTTTGGACATGAGGCTCAGGGAGTGAGAAACACAGACAATGGAGGAGAAAAAGAACCATCCGTGCCTTTCCCAGGACTTCCCTAGAAAGACAGCCACTGTGTCGTGGCAAATCAAAACCTCTTGCCTCTGGGAACTTTTATTACAGCGCCTATCGAAGGGGGAGGGAGAGCGTTCCAGTGTTCACAGGAAAAGAATGATTTCCAAATTATGACTTTTGAGAGCTCGAGAGAGGGGATGACTTATTCCGAGCAAATGCAAAACACATGGTTTTCTCAGAGGGTTTTTGTCCACCCTGCACAGTGGTTTCTCTTACGTGAAGGAGACAAATCATTAAGATTTAAACACAATACCCCTCAGAATGCACCATGCATTTGTGCTGTAAGCCCCAGGGCTGAGGTTTTCAATAGTAACGATTCCGAGGGTAAGCTGGGAACATCGGCTCCTCCCTCCAGAGACAAGCAGAGCAACTGTACCCCATACACCAAGAAATACAGCTGGATAGACAGTCGTCAGCAGGGTACCTGCCCATGGCTCCTACTTTCAGAATGAGAAGAGATCATTCAGCCAGCGGAAAAGCCCAGTGGCCTCGCTGAAAAATATGGGGGCCCATCCATATTGGGTGTGGAAGAGTCTTTTTTATTTTTTATTTTTTTGTCCTTTTGTCAGGGTGTTCTCTCCTTATCCCGGTGACTCTGACCCCAGTTATACAGTCGGATCATCTGGAAGGTTAAAAAATACCCTACCCTTCTAACAGGCATCTGGATTGAAGAACCCCTGTGTGTGATCCTCTGATTCCAACCTCACTAACTCAGCATTGAACGGGATCATTTAGACTTTTGTGAGATCTGCCAAGCAAGCCTCTTTTATTGTCTTTTTTTTTTTTTTTTTTTGAGAAGTCCAAGAGGCTCTCAAGGGAACATTAGTACATTTTCCATGGTGTGCCAAGTATCCTGTGCTGCTCTGTGCAGACAGCCCCTAAGTATAGGAGACATTATACATGGTATGGGAATTGCAGCGCGCTCCCGAGAGCCTGGGGCTCTCCACCCACTCACTGCCTTCTTAATGTATGTCACAGACCTGTCCTGAGGGGAGGCGTGGGATCGCATTTCTCAGGAGGGTCTATCCAATTTCCTAGCAATCTGTAACACAGGAAAGAGCTCTCTGCAGTCTGTCACTGTGATACAAACGCTTCTCACAGATCTCTCGCCCTAGACAAACAAACAGCCCGCTGAGCAGAGCCGGGCTGTGGACTGCTCTGAACGCGCGTTCAGGCCGCAGCTGCGAGCAGGGAGCACCCCCCATGCCCGTCACACACACCCCCAGAGCCCTGCCTGTCCGTGTCTCAGGGAATGAATATGTCCGTGGCTCTACAGGAATAAGATTACCAGAACCTCAGTCAGAACCACGAAAGGTTCTTCCACAGTTGTCCTACACGATAAATACAAATTCTTCATTTCTGGAAAATCGACTCATTCACAGACCAAAACCAAGAATTGGGGAGTGGGGGGGGGGGGTGGATAGCAGCCTTATATTTGAACATACAGCAACTTTAATGATATATTTAACTGTACAGGCAAAATGACATTCTAAGTTTCTAGACTTTTTTTTTTTTTTTTTCAGTTTAAAAAATTAAGTCACTGTGTAGCTACATTAATTCTATCAATGGTACGTTGTTTTTGCACATAGCACAGTATTTGTTTATAACTGGATTTTAGAAGTGGAAAGTCCATAAAGTGAAGGCTCATGTATAATAATAGCTTCCGTTTATTGAATGAGTGGTGGGTACCAGGCACTATGCTAAGTGTTTTATTGCCTCTAATTCCCTCCACCTGACGGAAGAACGACCAGTGTCTCCGCTTACAGCGAGCAATGATGCTCCCATACATAAAACATGGCCACGGTCAGCACAGCCAGAGGATGGCCGAGCTGGGATTTGCACAGAAGTCTAGCTGACTCCAAAGCCCGTAACCATTTCTATCAACGATTCCACTATGTATCTTTTATAAGGGAGCAAGGTGCTGAAATACCACTTCCACCACC
Organism: Molossus molossus; assembly: GCF_014108415.1. Classification (NCBI taxonomy): domain Eukaryota; kingdom Metazoa; phylum Chordata; class Mammalia; order Chiroptera; family Molossidae; genus Molossus; species Molossus molossus. The sequence goes on from NW_023425347.1 coordinate 19,775,347, forward strand.
GTTTTCTAAAAAGGAGACGGAATCCGAATTCTTATTTGACTTTTAACCTCAGGAAAGCATTTGCTACGGAGCAGTGATGAGTGTGGGGTTTGGAATCTCATCTCTGATGTCAATTGACCAGAGACAAGTTTCCGAATTTCCGAGCACGTGTTCTCGTGTACACGGTGAGAACACCCTCCTCAGAGCTGCTGGAGGACTAATGAAACAGCACATTAGACTCAGTGACCGCTGGCTCCCTTCCTCCCCTTATCACAGCCCCTCACTAGGGAGAACAATCCTTACCATCCCACTATGACAGAGGTCCTCATGGAATAAGAATTATTAAAGAACATAAAAATGACTTGAAAAGTTATACTTTAGCAAAGCTATGTTTCTGATCATTAACATTTTGATCTTTACTGAGTCCTGAAAGAAATGTTATTACTTAATTCACACGGAGAAATCCCTATTAGGAAAGTGAACTTTTGTGTTATTTTCAAAGCAAATTATCCTGACTCATCTGTTTTACAACTCTGAATTTTCTGTTTGGCTTGGCTTCATTTTCGTTTTGACTCTTGTACTTGAACAAGTCATTATTACACACCCTTTTAAGTGTTCAGGCCTGTAGGGAATAAAAAAACTTCCGAAAATAGGAGTCTTACCCTTGAGAAAGGTATAATATACATGGCTGGGTTTTCTTAAAAGTAGCACGCAAAATGTGTGGGTCAGTCGATTAGTCAGCACCTGCCGGTGCCCGGGACTGGGAGAAGGCTGGGGCGATTTTAAAAAGTAGCAGAAAGGAGTTCCTTTGGAATCAAGGAACAGATCTGTACACCAAATGTGATGACTACTCAAATGTATGAGAATGATAAAATTTCACAGACACATACCCCACCCCCAAAAAAGAAAATGAATGGACCTGGCCGGTTTGGCTCAGCGGTTGGAGCATTGGCCTGCGGTCTGGAGAGACCCGGGTTCGGTTCCCTCTAAGGGCACGTACCTCGGTTGCAGTTTGTCCCCGGCCTTGGTTCAGTCGTGTGGGAGGCAGCCACTCGATGTGTCCCTTCACCACATCGATGTTTCTTTCTCTCTCTCTCTCTCTCTCTCTCTCTCTCTCTCTCTCTCTCCCTCTCCCTCCCTCCCACTCTACCTGAACAAAATATCAAAAAGTGTCCTCGGGTGAGAATTACAAAAAAGGAAGGGAGGGAGGGAGGGAGGGAGGGAATGAATGTAATAATTGGCAAAATCCAAAGAAGGTACAGTCCCAAGGTCAAGTTCCTGGTTTTGACCATGTGCTATGGTTATGCAAGATTATCTTTGGGGAAAACTGAGTGAAAGGCACATAGAAACTCTGTACTATTATTGCAGTTTCTCGCGAGTCAAGCTATATTAAAATAAAACTAGCACTTGAAAACAGATGGATGAGAAAAATCCCTCTAAACTGATAAACTGATATGGAAAGATCTCGGAGATGCATGCATGGTTCAGTAAAAAAAAAAAAAAAAAAAGAAGGCGGTGCACGGGGCGTGTAACATGCTACCTTTCCTGTGAACGCAGGAAGTGCAGGGCGGCAGTCACACTTCCTCGTGCAGCGTGAAGCCTGGGAAAGGCACCCGGGCACCAGCGCCGTGGCTTCCTGCGAGGCGGCAGAGGGGGAACTTCCAGGCGCAACGATGGAAGGGAGCTGTTTATACTGTGGGGGTTTTGAACCATGTAACTGTAATATTCTCTAACACAAAAAAATAAAAGGACAAAAATGAAAAACAGAGACAGAATAGATGATCATATCAATGTAGAAACCTACGTCAGGTTCTTTACTGAACAATTTACATACATTGTTTTTAATCCTCACAACAGATCCAAGTGAATGATCTCTCTTTTTCACACAGAAAGAAAACCAAGGCTCAAGGGTAGTTTTCAAAGGTTTTGCCTACTCGCGTGGTCTTCACACTATAATTGTTTCCCTTCTTATTTAAGGTTTGCTAAACTATCATGCTGCTTCTTCTTTTTAATTAAATTTACTGGAATAGCTTGAGTTAGTAATATATAAATTTTAGGTATACGATTCTACGATACAGCATCTGTATATTGCATTGTGTGCTCACCATCCTTTAACCGCTCCTCCCATCCCCCTTCTTCTCTGCTAACCACCCTAATTTGTCTGTTTGTTCATTTGTTACTTTCTGTTTTATATCCCGCATATGAGTAAAATAATATGGTTCTTGTCCTTTTCTGTCTAGTTATAAGGGACATGCAAATCAAAACCACACTGAGATACCACCTCACACCCGTTAGAATAACTACTATCAATAAGACAAAAAATAAGTGTTGGGGAGGATCTGAAGGAAAGGGAACCCTCACACACTGATGATGGTGGGCATGTAACTAGTGCAGCCTCTATGAAACACAGTGTGGAGGATCCTCCAAAAATTACGAATAGAGCTACCAAATGACCCAGAACTCCCTCTTCTGAATATCTACAGAAAAATTTGAAAACATTTATTTATAAAGATATATGTACCCTGATGTTCATTGCAGCATTATTCAAAGTGGCCAAGACATATTAACAACGTAAGAGTCCTTAAATGGATAATTGGATAAAATTGGGGTACATATACAATGGAATACTACTCAGCCACAAAAAATGATGAAATATCAGCACTTGCAACAACGTGGATGAATCGTGAATGTATCCTGCTAAGTGAAATAAGTCAGATGGAAAGAATTCACGCATGCTGCTAATGTCAGTGCCCTTGTCCATGGCTCTTCCTTTGCCTAAAACCACGCACCCCTCTCAGCCTACCTTGTCTGCCCAGAAAACTCCTGTTCAACCTTTAAAACCAAGTTCCTGCCCAGGTACGTTTTCTCCAAACCTCTTTCCTCAACAGTACGAATACTTCTCTTCTTGGTCTTACTTCTGTATCTCATACAGGGTTAAGGATATCTTAAAAGTAACAATTATTTTTTAACTCTTTAAATCCCAGCATCTAGCAAAGTGCCTGGCAACCATAACTGTTGCTCAACAAACATTCCTTCACCTATAATGAAAATTTTAAACCTCACCATGAGAAGAGTTAAGAGGTCTTCACAAGAATTAAGACCTGTCATTACAAAGACTCATACTCACTTTGCTTGCTAACAGCCAGAACGGTAGTTATATACGTTTAAACAAAAGTGACTACAAATAATTTTGAAAACACCAATATCTTACATTAAGAGAAGTCTCTCAATTATAAGTGGACCTAAGTAGATATTCCTTACAAACTCTTTAATTCCAAATTTCTGAGTAAGACTAATTCCTTACATTTTTTATAAATTCTTTATGAAATAGGAATTAATTTAAAAAGGCAATAACACCTTTTATTTAAAAATGTATTAACATTTTTAAATTTTTCTAAGCATGGCCTTTTTCATTTCCTTTCCTATGAAATGTTTTTACCTTTAAAGGTGAAACAAAGGGCACTGTGTTCAGAAGCCACCTTGGTCCTTTGGTGCTGAACTTAATGACTCCGTGATCATTTACCATGCATGGGTTTCTAGACAGACACACAGAACTGACTTCCAAAGCTCTCCTATTGTTCTGGCTGGTTTTGCTCAGTGGTTAGAGCGCCGGCCCTTGGACCAGAGAGTCGCTGGTTCAGTTCCGGTCAAGGGCACGTACCTTGGTTGCAGTTCAGTCCCCGGCCCTGGTCAGGGTTGGCAGGAGGCAACCCGTTGATGTGTCTCTCTCACATCGATGTTTTTCTCTCTCTCTCTCTCCCTCTCTACCTCCCATTCTTTCTGAAGATAAATGGAAAAATATCCTCAGGTGAGGATTCAAAAAAAAAAGCTCTGCTAGTCTCCTCAAAAAAAAAAAATGTGTCCTGCAGAGAACATTGCCTACGTGGCTCATAAGTTAAACCAGCAGTCAAGTGCCAGGTATGGCATAGTGGCCAAAGATCCCAAGTTCAAGTCTTGGCTTCCATCATCCCTATATCCCTGATCAGGTGAAATCCTCTATCTCATTTTCCTCATTTGTAAAATGCAGTTACGTTGGTATCAAACACATTGAGATGCTGGGAAGACTAAATAACTTTTGACTCATATTAAGAGCTTAGAACAGTGCCTATTATGCGTCAAGGATTGAATAAATATTAACTACTAATAATATATAACTCTGACATGTGGTACATGCCAAATAAATAGCATTAATTCACAAAGGATCTTGTCTCTGTTTAATTAACCTTAAGGTATCTGAAAGAATTATTGCCTCAAGGTCATTTTAGAAGATAGAGAAAAGATTCAAAAACAAAAATGTACAGACAGAATGTATATCTTCAGTAGTGTGCACTAGCAATATGAGCTGTTAATCTACTTTCTAAGAGATAAGCCTGACTCTCTAGAGAAGGAGATGTACACCCCAAGCCCCAGACTGTCTTCTGCTTTCAGGATTTTGATTAACCAGAGAGTTTAATTTCTCCAGTTGTTTTGCAGCAATATTTTTAGTTCATTTTTAATAAATATTCTAAAACACAGATCTTTACACTATGTCAGATTTTTTTTAAAGCCTATTCCAATGGGTCTTTCCCAGAGAAAGTGGGTCATGTTCCCAGTCGGGCATGTACTAAAAGTTTTCCTTGCCATTTGTTTAGCTGTCCTCACATGCTTGGAGGGACCCTTCGTAACCCAGACCCAACACAGGAATTCCAACCATGCCACATAAAAGGCTTTCTTTGCTATCAGCAATATTTAAGTCATTAAAATCGGTATCAAAACCAGCAACTGGGTATATTAAATAATTAGAAAAAGATATTTCTTTCATAGGGAAGCAATTCAAAAATATTGAGGAAGTTAAACGGTTATTTATACACCCATATTCTTAATGGCATGACTCACAACCGCCAAAAGGAAGAAGAAACCCATTCATCTCATTGACAGATGAATGGATAAACAAGTGTCTTGGAGACACACAAATGAGTATTATTCTGTCTTAAAAAGGAAATTCTAACACATGTTACAACATGGAAGAACCTTGAGCTTATTATGCTAAGTGATATAAGCCAATCACACAGAGACAAATACTGTACGATTCTACTTATGATTTACCTAGAATACTCAAATTCACCTGAACTGTATGCTCAACATGATCAAAAATGGTAAGTTTTATGTATATTTTAATACAATAAAAAATTATTATTCAGCTCCTGCAACACATACATAGAAAAAGGGGGAATGGGTAGTTATCAATGAACTTTGAGTGAAGAAATAGTTCATCTAGAGGATTTGGAGCAGGAGAGACCGTAAGAAACTATCAACATTCCTTTAATTCTCTTTTTAAAATGGGAGGGCTCCCCTTTATTTTAAAGAGATCTCACTTAAACAGTGGTTCTCAACCTTCCTAATGCCACGATCCTTTAATACAGTTCCTCGTGTTGTGGTGACCCTCCAACCATACAATTATTTCCGTTGCTACTTCATAACTGTAATTTTGCTACTGTTATGTCTTAGGCGACCCCTGTGAAAGGGTCGTTCAACTCCCAAAGGGGTGGCGACCCACAGGTTGAGAAACGCTGCTTAGAATAAAAGAGTAAAAAATAAATCCTCAAAAAAAGTTAGAGGAAAATAGTCAAGCTCTCCTCATAGTCCAAGTCTCAATCACATAACACTCAAGTTTTGTTTGGTAACTTGGATATCTCCAGCAGAGCAGCAATAGCAAAAATTACAGGAATCAAAGCTACCATCTCAAAATGGAATTTGAGCCATCTATAATCTTTACTGTCAAAGCAATCCCTCATAAATTTCAGTTAGGTTAATCCCATTAAGAGCTAACATTGTTATCCTTTTTAAGTGAAAACACATTTAATTACTTCATAGGAAGGAAGAGGCAGTCTGGTTCTGCCACTTCAATATCCATTTCTCAGGCCCTATGGACATGATATGAATATGGATAGGACTATTTGCTTCTGGTATTTCATTTTTCTTTCTTTCTTTCTCTCTCCCCTTCCCTGCAGCCTTACCTACTGAAATTTTACAGGGCCTTGCTACCAAAGTGCTTGCATGGGAACAGCAGCTCTTCGGAAGTAAGGAAGATCAGTGAATTATTTTCTGTTACTACTACATCCTTCATGACACACCTTTAATGACGGAGATTCCAAAAGGAGCCTTTCTGCAGTGAACCCTGAAAAGCCCGTCTGCTGTGGATCTGACTGTCGACTTCTTTTGAAACATTAAATCAAAGCTAACCAAGCAAACTGTCTTTGTCCCTAGACAACAGTAGGAATATACACTGTAAATTTGAATTCTCGGGGTTGAACAGGAATAGAAAATGAATGAATGATTTCATGGGCAGAAAGACGGACAGGACAGCCGAAAGTCCTGTGCTGGTTTTGACAAAGCAGATGCTTTACTAGGATGGGTTACAACTAAATAGTCCTTTTTACAATTAACAGAAAACTGGAGGTAGAGTGGTACACAATTGTTCAAGTTGGGGAGTGCTAGAAAGATAATCGGAATCAGCTTATGGGAAATCCCAACAGATCTTTAATTCAACTCGTGTGTCTGCATGAAACAATCTCCACTTGGTAGAGTCGACCCCTTGGCATTTGTGCCCTCCTCTGATTTAGTATGATCTGGAAGGATAAACACAAAACGTTTCAATACATTTGAATTCTTTTTCTGATTCTTCAAAGGCAAGGTATTTTTAATTTCATTCTGATTATAGGTTTTGCTGGAATTAAAAACAGGTGGCAGGTGAATATTCGGCATTGCTGGCAGTGGGTCTGAATATCAATAGAAAACAAATTTTCTAATCACATAAATCATATATTGTAATCACATGAAAAACAGCTCTCTCCATTTCTCCTGGTGAGAAGTGTTTTTTAAAAGCTCTACGAATCGGAGAAACTCAAGCCCAACACCTCAATCGTCTGCCATGTAGAGATGAGTTCGCAAGGTGGTTTGGGAAATCCATAAATGTATATTTATTTTCCTAAAAGGCACATTAAATAGTCAACCGTGACCAATCAGGTTTTAAACGTCTGCTGTCAATTAAGAATAAATTCCTGAATTGATTAAATTTTTCCCATTTTGGAAAATGAAATTGGGTCTTTATTTCTGCCACATCTGCCATCAGCAAGGAGAAGGGCATGAAATAAAATACGCACTGGCGTCCAGAAAAGCTTACCTCCTCCCCATATTTTTTATTGGGAAAATAAAATTTGTTTTCCAGTAAGATATTTCATTTTTAAACAAATCTGTTTCCACTCAAGGCTCGAGTTCTATTTAGTTTTAAATGAGGCCCAGATACCTCCCAAGTGCGACTCAGACTTACATCTGGTTAATCCTCCAAATGTGAGGACCAAGTTCATGCTGCTTATTTCTAATGAGTTCTGTGATTTTTGGATAACATGTGTGAGAGATAGCAAATTAACTACTGCTAGTCAGCAGCAAGCAAGCAAAAGATGCCCTGGGAAGCTTAGTGTGAGCAAATCCTGCAAGTCAACTTCTAATCACACTTGCCAGAAACTTGGGGGGTAAGGTGAGAAAACCTGCCAAGAAAAACAAGTGGTAGAACTTGTTTCCTTTCCTTTTTCCATGGAATTTTTCAACACTCAACCAACAAATACAGCTCAATCCTTCCTGTTCCATAACTTTGGGATTGCAAGGAAGGCTCTGGTCCTACTGATAGTCTTAGAAGCATTAAAATGCCTCTCACTGCAAAAGGGACCATCAGTCTCTGGAGGTTCCCTTCCTGGAGCTGTGTCCACTTCCATAAAGGGAACTGCAGAGGTGAGGTGGGAGGTCACTGGCAAGCTGTAGAAATAAATATCCTCCCCACAGGACATCTACAGGTGAGCAGACAAAGGGGAGTCAAACCTCCTTACCTAGAACTGGCCAGAAATATTGTGCAACATGTCTGCACCAGCTGAAAACAAACAGATAAAGCTAGAAATAGCAGAACCCCCCCCCCCCGCCCCATATCCAGTCACTAATAGCCTAAGAAGCACAGTCAAAAAGCACCTACTGCCCTGGCTGATTTGGCTCAGTGGTTAGAGCGTCTGCCTGCAAACCTCAGGGTCTTGGGTTTGATTCCTGGTCACAGGTTTGATACCTGGGTTGCAGGTTCAATCCCCGGTTGGGGGTCATGAAGGAGGCAACCAATTGATGTGTCTCTCTCACATCTCTGTTTCTCTCTCTCTCTCCCCTACCCTTTCACTCTATCTAAAAATCAATGGAAAAATATCCTCAGGTGAGGAGTTAAAAAAAAAAGCACTTATTCATGTGTAGGTAAGACCCCTGAGACTCTTACAAGATATTTCCATATTTTTCTATTTCTCATCTGCATCCCAAACCAAACAAGTCTTAACTAGCGTCTCCGAACCATGACTAGAGCAGTTAGAATCACCTGGAGAGCCTGTAAGCCCGCTAAGGCTGGGACCCAGCCATTTCACCACCACCCTCTCCGCACACGCACCCAACTCACTGAAACTGGAATCTCTGCAAGTCAGACCAAGTGACCAATGTTTTCTAAAAAGCCACCCAGGTGATTCCCCTGTGCAGCCAGTAATCGAGAATCGCACTTCTAGAAGTACAGGCATACCTCATTTTATTGTGCTTTGCTTTACTGCACTCCACAGATGTTTTTTTTGTTTGTTTGTTTTTTTTTTGTACAAATGGAAGGCAAGACCCTACCCAGTAAAGATTATGACTCACTTCATTGCAGTACTTGCTTTATTGCAGTGGTCTGGAACCAAACCCACACTATCTCCAAGGCATGCCTGTATGCTCCTTTTTTAAAAGAAGCTAATTTCTCTATCAAGTAAATCAGATCTCTAATTTCACTCAGTCTGTCCTATCCCAAGAAGCCCTGGTCATGACCTCTACCACCACCCCACGCAGGCTTCCACATTCCGCAGCAGGCCAAGCTGGAGCCCTCCACGGTTAGAGGTGGGAAACACTCGGGACAGGCCCCGCGAGGCAAGGAGAATTTGACTCCACCTTGGTGATTAAAAAGCAAAAACTTCCGTTTTCTTCTACTCAACACTTCTGACACCAAATGTGTGCAGTTTTGACACCGAGCAATTCATCAATTTTCCGTGGACACAGTGGGTGCCCTACAATGTAATTCTGACACTCACTGTCCAAAGTCAGGCCAGAACCCGCCAGAGGAGGGCTCAGTCCTATATGATTGTTCCCCACTTCAGATGCCAACTGCAAGTCTAGGTTGTCACCTGTACCTCCGACTAACCAGCTGTAAATCAGGGATTTCCACAACCCTGCCCTCCAGTTCTATAATTTACTAGAATAGCTCTCAGAGAACTCAGGAAAGCAATGTGCTCACCAGATCCCTGGTTTATTGTAACGGACAGGACTCAGGAACAGGCAAATGGAAGAGATACCTAGGGCAGGGTGTATGGAGCTCCTATGCCCTCTCCAGCACACCGACCTCCCAGTTCAACCCAGAAGCTCTCCAAACCCCTTCTTACAGGGTTGTTATGGTGGCTTCATTAAGCAGGCAGAATTGATTAAATCATTGGCCACCGATGATGAACTCAGTCTCCAGCTCCTCTACCCTCCATGGAAGTCAGGGCAGAAAGTTTCAATCCTCTAATCAGAAGGTTGGTTCCCATGGCAACTAGACCTCATCTTTAGGGGCTTCCAAAAGTCAACTTATTAACAGAAACTCAGGTGTGGCTGAAAGAGGCTTCTCTTGATTAACAAAAGGCTGTCTTCTCACCTTTATCACTCCAGAGCTGTTTCAGGAGCTAGGGACACTAATCAAATATTAAAACAAAAGACTCCTGTTGCTCTTAAGAAATTACAAGGGTCTTAGGAACTGTAGCCTGAAACCAGGAATTAAGACCAAAATATATATTTCATAGTATATCACAGTGATCCAAGGTGTAAGTATTTTGAGTGTCCTGAGATACAGTGCTGTGTTTAACACAAAGACAAGTGTAACATCCAGTGTGTAGTGAGCATAAAATTTTGGTTTTCTTTAGACCAGTGATTTCCTTAACCCTACTAAGCATTAGAATCATCTGGAGGGCTTGTCGAACAGCCACACCCTTTGGGGTAGGGTCTTACTATTTGCATTTCTAACAAGTTACCAAATTTTGCTAATGCTATCAATCTCAGGACCACACCTTGAGAACCAGTGCTCTGGATTAGACTCCAAATGCCTTCAAACACTGGAAATACCAAACACAGATTTGTTTTTACTTTTTCCCCAATTTTATTGAGATATAATTAACATGCAGCACTGTATAAGCTTGAAGTGTACCACATAATGAGTTGACTTACATATATTGTAAGATAATCACCACAGTAAGTTAATATCCATCGTCCCATATAGGTATAAAAAGGAAGAAGAAGAAGAAAACCATGTTTTTTCCCTTGTGATGAGAACTCTTGAGACCGACTCTCTTCACAATGTTCAAGTGTACCATACAGAGGTGTTACCTACAATCATCATGTTGTACATGACATCCTTAAGAGATTTTTTTTCTTTTCAGTATTCCTCTCCACAAATCGGAGTATTGAACACAGACTGGAAATCTGATTTAAAGGCAGTACAATAAATTATTGTTTTAGGTGTGAAAATAGTATTATGTTTTCAAAATACAAAGAGTTCTTACCTTTAAGAGATACACATTGAAAAAAATTTTTAAACAGGACAGATAGAGTTAACATCTGTCATGTACCCAGCCTCCCTGTAGGGAGGTGCAGAGAGAAGACCCAGGGAACAGTGGCCATTAGGACCTTGGGGGCAGCCCAGGAATGAGTAAGCACCAGGCTGGAACCACAAAGGGAATCAGTGCCATCCTTTACCTGGAAATCTTCTCCATCCAGAAAGTCTCCTACATGGACATGCTGGGGGTTAAAGCTTCTTCAGTCTCCTGAGAGTACTAGGAGAAAAAGGGAAACTGAGTCACAAGTTGTCAGAGTGTACAGAAGGACACTGTAGAGTAAGGTTTCAGTACACATCTCTGTGTACCTACAGGAAACATTGGAAAACTGTTTGTTTACTGAGACTGGCCTTAGACTTGACCGCCCTGCGTCATCTCAGGGACTCACTGCAGACCGGTAAGCAGTCCTCCTACCTGGAGAGAGCTGGGAGCACCTAGAAGCCTGGTTTTAGCCCCAGCTCCGCCAGTCCTGTCCTAAGGCACTGCGAGCTCAGTCATTCTCCCTTCTGGGGCTCGACTTCATTGTCTGGAAAATGAAGTGTTTCTGGCGTTCTCCACAGTGACTTCCCCAAGCTAACAGCACATTACTACATCTGGAAATATGCTGGCCCTAGGAGCTATCAGACAGACAGGGAACGAATGCGAATATATATATGCTATATAGCCCGTAGATAGTTATTTCTGTGGCTTATTTCATTTAACCTCTAAACGGGTTTTGTAAGGTTCGTGTTGGCAGCAGCCGGCTATGGACGAAGGCAGGTGGCAGAGGGCGCAGTAACTGGCCCACGGTGAGCACTGGCATGGCCGAGCCACAGGTCACAGCCAGGAGCTGGCCGACCCTTGGGGGAAGCTCCTTCACACTGGGCCATGTACTCAGTGCCGCCCTGTAGCTGGCGGCCACATTAAAGCCCTGGTGAGCTTTGACTGCAAAATCATGCAAAGTTTGTTTTCTGTGTCCAGACTTATCCTTTTTAAAATTCTGATATTTTGCGAGCATGGATGTGATTATAAAATAACTGTCCAATAGAATACCCGGCAAAGTTAGCTTGTAAGAGTTCTAATTTTTTTATTCCAAAGAAAAACAATGTGTATTTGCCTCTCTCTAGTATTTCTCATTTCGGAAACAAAAGCAAAGTGCTTGGCAAGTCATGAAAGAGTCACCTATTTCACATAGAGGCCATTTCTGTTTTAAGGAGAAATCACTTTCCAGGGATCACGCAGACACGTTCCGAAGGCCGAGGCCGGAGCAGCGTCCGCCGGCAGAGGCGCACGTGTCATCCGGCTCGTCTGCCCCGGGGTGGGGGGGGGTCGAGGTCCGCTGTGTCCCATGCAGGGATTCCCATGCCCGGGACTGGCTGCGCACCTCGTCCGCGGATCAGCTGGCAAGTCAGCGCGTTCGGTAGATCAGTGGTCTGCCCCGGGCACAGCTGCCTGCTCCCCCAGGCTCGCAGTAACTCGGCTCCGTCGGCCTCCCCCATTAAGCACAATTAACCGTCGGAAATGGCGAGAAGCATGGCAAAGGAAATGGCTGGCACACCTCGCCCAGCAGAAGACGCCGACGGTGCACGCAGCGCCAGCTGACTTCCAGGCCCTAATGAGGGGCTCTGTGCAGAGGGCATGAGAAAGGAGCCTACGTTTAGCCAGCCCTCACCCCAATCCCAGCTCCTCTCCCACCACCGCAGGGGGGCCTCGCTAATTGGGATGTGCTGAGCGCGGGCCTGGAACTCCATTCTGGGCAGCAGAGTACCCCCAATAGTTCTCTCTCCCTCCCTCACCCCCACCCCCCCCACACACACACACACTCCCCACTCAGATTACTTAGCTCTTAGAGAAAAACCTAAGCATGCACAATCAAAACTGTGGTTTTAGAAATTAGAGTGCATATTCCTGGGATGGTTCAAAGGGACGACACAGGTGGAGCCGTCTGTGTAACACGTCTCCCCTTCAGGCGGGGGTTAGGGCCGGCAGAGGAACAACAGCCCCTGGTGCGCCGGCCGCAATCCCACTTGCTGGGGGTTCCACAGGAAGGTGGTGGATCTGAATTTCCCTTTATACATAGCAACTTCAAAAAAAAAAACCCTTTTTTTAGTACATCTTTATGTAGGGAAGCCTGCGTGCCTTTGAAGCCTCAACACAAAACAAACAAGAGTCTTTACAAGTCCTGTCTGACCACCCAGGGAGAATCAAATAGTATTTTTTTTTCTCCAGTAGGCCACCCCAGGAGACCACGAATAAAAAGGAAAATGAGGAATTCGTCATGTAACGGGATGTATTTTTCCAGAGTAGCTACTGCTCTGTTTTCACCTAAATATTATGGTATATTATTCACTGGCAAAGCCAAAGGACAGCTAATTATTTTTTTATTGAGCAAAAGTTTAAAAATAGCAGAAAATAGGTTAAAATAGAGGGAACAGCAAAGAGGGGGGATGATTAAGGAATTTTCGTCAAGTCCCAAGACCTGAGCAGGGGTTTTTATTTTATTTTATTTTGTTGTTTTTGTTTTTTTTGCTTGTTTGTTTTATCCTCACCTGAGGACATTTTTCCATTTTTTGTTCAGATAGAGTGGGAAGGAGAGAGAGAGAGAAACATCGACGTGAAAGGGACACATTGAGTGGTTGCCACCAGCATGACTCAACCAGGGCCGGGGACAAACTGCAACCGAGGTACATGCCCTTAGCGGGAACCGAATCCGAGTCTCTCTGGACCGCAGGCCGACGCTCTAACCGCTGAGCCAAACCAGCCAGGGCTTGGGGGGGGGGGGGGGCTTGTTAACGTGCTGATGTTCAGAAGGGCAGGGCACATGGTGAAGCCAGGGCTGGGTGCTTACCAGAACCAAAGCCTGGATGAAACTCTCAAAGGCTTTGGAGAAGTCGGGGAGGAATTTTCTCAGCATCACACTCCATTGCTCAGTTCCATGAAAGTATTTTAGAATCAGAAGAAGGTCTTACAGTCATAAATATCCTGAAATGTGTTCCTCTAATCATGTCCCGTCCCTGCACAAAATCTCACTCTGGCCTAATAAAGACCGGATCCCGGACAACCAGACTCTGGGATCCTCTCCTATCAAACCCTAAGCTGCCTCCCCAGGCTTGGTTTCTACTATTACACAGTGTTCCCGGCCCCCTGGGGTCCCTGCTGTTCCTCAGGGATGCAGGTACCTGCACTGGCCATGCCAGTGGGCAAGGGCTTTTATTCACCTGAGATGTCCTGAGTCCTCATCTCTCTACTGCCTCGACCTTTAAGACATGAGGATGAGCCCTGGTCGGTTTGGCTCAGCAGTTAGAGCGTCGGCCCGCGGACCAGAGGGTCCCAGGTTCAGTTCCCGCTAAGGGCACGTACCTCAATTTCGGTTTGTCCCCAGTCCCAGCTGGGGTCGTGTGGGTGGCAACCACTCAATGTGTCTCTCCCACATCGATGTTTCTCTCTCTCTCCTCCTCCCTTCCCTCCCGCTCTATCTGAAGATAAATGCAAAAATGTCCTCGGGTGAGGATTAAAAAAAAAGACATAAGGATGAAATGGGGTTAGCACACCGCCTCCTGAATCACTGCTCTGCCAATAAACAGCTGGTGACTTTGGACAAATTACTTAATCCCATTCCCTGCCTCAGTTTCTTCATCTGTTAAATGGAGATATTAAAGCCTATCTCACTGGGGTGAACTTTAACTGAATCAAGGATGATAATCAACTAATTCCCATCCAGTTAATGTGTTCCTTCCTTCCACTCCAACTGAATGCCACCTCCCCCAACCCCCCGGCATTCCTTAAAACTGCAGCTAAAAAGAATCTTCCCCTTCTCTGAATCCCCTGGTTTCACTGCAGCTGTGTTTAGTTCCTCTCTAATTGCATTAGTGCTAGCCCTCTGTGTATCAGCACACCTACCAGGCTGTGTGCTTTTTGGAGGCAGGACCCATGTTTAATTCATGGCTGTATTCTTTCCAGTGTTTTGCACATAATCAAGCTGTAAGAATCTCAGGAATCTCAAATTATAAGACACTTTATATAATCCAGACAAAACCCACTATTCTACAGAGAAGAAAACTGAGTCCACGTGCGATGAATGACCACATTACTGGTAAGTAATGCAGCCTCTTCCTACACGACAAGCATGAATGGGTGGGTGGATGAACTGACGGACGGGGACACAGGGACAGACCGACCAGCCGTAAGCTACAGCGTCAACGATTCAAACCCTGACCCGCCATCTAAGGGCCACCTCCCCGCTTAGGGTTTCCTCATCTACTAAAAATGTTTAAATGCCATTTCTTTAAAGTTCGTGATGGAATCCAGATCAAGAAAATTCACCACGCAAAAGGGTTTGAAATAGTGTACCTCTTCAACAACAGGATCTCTTCATTTAGAATACGATTTTAAATAAAATATTCAAAACTTTTCAAATGCACAGCAGCTCACCTCACCTCACCTTGTATAGCTCATTGATGCCCCAACTTGTCCTGAAAGGCAATGCCATGTGCCAGTCGCACGCTCATCCCCACAGGAAGCCCACAGACAGACCATCCCTGTGCAGAGCCCACGGCTCAATGCCCTTTCTTGCTCTCCTCGACATTTATTCAGCGAGGTGCTGTTTATCGCCGGCAGGATAAACCCTATCACAGACACAGTGAGAGAAGTATGGAAAAGCAGGCTGCAAAGCACTTGGCAAACTGATATCTGAAAATTCTAGACGTAGGAGCCCACTTCCCTTGGCTCTAAGGTGCAGGAAAGGTTGCAAGCCTCTCAGATGGCGGGTAGCTCCGAAGACTTGGGGCATGGTAAGAACTTCCCAGAATGCCTCCCGACACAGCCACAGGCTCACAGGAAATGGCCTCGGGAACATTCTGTAGTGTTACTACATGTTCAAAAATGCCCACCTCTCTCCAGGCCTCTCAGAACTTGGAAACTGGCTGGAAATGCGATGTGGGTAAGATACCACGTAGGCGATGACGGTGTGGGGTTGCTGGGACTGGAGATAAGACATGGAGAGCAAGTTCACAGCAGTTGAAGTCAACATACAAAACAAACTGCATAGCCTGGTGCTAGTCTGTGTGCTTGCCCTGGCAGGCTTTCGGGGCACTCTGGGAGCATGTGGGGTCATTCCAGGGTGCTTCTTGGGGTACAGGATCTGTCTGAGATGAACATGACAGTGGTTCAAATGGCACCTCCTCAGAAGTTGTCTCTGACATCCCATCTAAAACAGTACTCTGACAGCATCTCTATCACCACACTCTGCTTTATTTCTTTTTCTAAATTTCTTTTTCTTTATTGATTTGAGGGGGGGGGGGGAGAAGGAGAGAGAGATAGAAACATCGATGAGAGAGAACATTGATTGGCCACCTCCTGCATGCTCCCCACTGGGAATCAGGCCCACAACCTGGGCATGTGTCCTGACCGGGAATCGAACCAGCGACCTCTTGGTGCATGGGTCGATGCTCAACCACTGAGCCACACCGGCCAGGCTCTGCTTTATTTCTTTATAGCAATTACTACTACCCAACATAAATTATACCCTGTTCTCCATTATTGCCAGACTCCTCTGCCAGAACATAAGCTTCTCAAGGGCGGTGACTCTGTTTTCTTCACTTCTGTATTCCCGGTACTTAGAACTGTACCTGACACAAAAGAGGCGCTGAATGAACATCAATCAGATGAGTAACTGATAGCCATTCCTCAGATAGAAACCTATTCATGGAGACCCAGTGTTATTAACACCGTGGTTCCTCTTCCTCAATACAACAGAATTGGGTATAAAGTAACACCCAGTTTGAACCTGGCCTCTCGACGAATACCAGAGGTAACTCAGGAATAAACCCAGAGAATGGAAGAGGTGCTTCTGATAATTACACTGGGACAGCAGATGTGCAATGGAGTGTCCTGGGCGAGCTGGAGTGTAGAGTCACTTTAACCCTGAAGCGAAACCAGATTTGAGGAGGAACACCATTGACTAGAGTCACTGGGCCACTGCAGATGGAAAGGGCACAGCCCACTACTGGGAACAAAGGGGCTCGAAGCGAATGATGCCGTCCCACCTAGGGTGGTAAGGACACTGCACGGGGTGACATTTTCTACCTGTGGCTACAAGGGCCCCCAGCCATGCATGGTGTAGGAAAACTCAAGATTGTCCTAAGGAAGACTACACTGGGGACAGAGACCAAAATCAGGTGGGAGGCCTTCACTTCAGAAAGAAAGTGTGCTCGTGGACCGACACACAAAGTAATGCGTCCTCACTGGACAGAGCTCTAGGAAGCAAATGTAAAAGAACATTTTAAAAATAAGAATGTCTAAAGTCACAGTATTTTTTGCATGCAAAAATTTTTTTCATTTAGCAAGGTATGTACTGTGTTTATCTTTCCTTCCTTCTATTATAAACCCTCTTTTCTGCAAAAACCAGAACCTACACCATATAGGCTTTTCGACTCTAAGTTACTTGAACTTTTCACAAGCACATTTTTGCAGAGTGGAATTGCAGGGCAGCTGCAATATCCTCTTTGAGAGAAGTCCTTCTTTATTTTTCTTGCTAATTCAAGAATTATTCAACAGTATCAGAGTTGTACACTGGATTCTAGTCTCCATCTTTTTGCACACTGAAAATTTTTCTCAACAAAAATGCCTCACATGAATACATTTTTTTTATCCTCACCTGAGGACTTTTTTTTTTTTTTTTTTGCATTTATCTTCAGACAGAGAGAGGGGAAGAAAGAGAGAGAACCATTGACATGAGAGATATACATCCACTGGTCGCCACCCACACAACCCCAACCGGGGCTGGGCACAAACTGCAACCGAGGTACATGCCCCTAGCCAGAACCGAACCCGGGACTCTCTGGTCCGCAGGCCAACAATCCAACTGCTGAGCCAAACCAGCCAGGGCTAAATGAATACATTTTTAACAAGAATAATAAAACTGCGATACTTCTCAGGTTTACACTCATCCTATAGACAGAAGGGTCTAATTGCATGCTTTCCCCTGTATGTACAGGAAAATTCAACATGCACATTAGAAAGTGTCATACTTCTGGACCTATGCAAGCCTCGCCTTCCGCACATCCCAAAAGCCTGATCTGAAATGGTCTCCAGAAATGGGAAGCATAAGCGTGAGATCTCTGCAGCCTAGAAGAGAAAGGGGCACTAAATCAGTGGCTGAGGAAAGAGGAAAGGGCTGGGGAGGGACTGAAATAAAAGATTAAGCAGGGTAGGCAGACAACAAAGTCGAAACAGAACTCAGCCACAAATGACCTTTGTACTTTAATCACAGTGGACATCTCAGACACCTTCAAACCAGGGACCAGTTTCTAAGCAGAGGGCCAGGACACTCCTGGAAGATCATTTGAGCCATTTTTTCTTTTGCTTAAAGAATAACAGTAGTGCCCGGCCAGTGTGGCTCAGTGCTTGAGCGCCAACCCGTGCACCAAGAGGTCGCCAGTTCGATTCCCAGTCAGGGCACATGCCCAGGTTGTTGGCCCGATCCCCAGTGGGGGGCATGCAGGAGGTGACCCATCCATGTTCTCTCTCATCAATGTTTCTGTCTTTCTCTCCCTCTCCCTTCCTCTCTCTCTCCACATCAATAAAGGGGAAAATATTTTTAAAAAAAGAAGAAGAAGAATAACAGTAGCATCTGCCAAAATACGTCCTTGACCTGCCCATCTATCTTTTTCTTCCCCCCGAAATGAGCTGTCCTTCTATCTACCACAGTCCACAAAGCCCTCTGCTCCTCACGCACCCACAGTTTCAATCATCATCAACAACAGAGTATGAGGGCTTGTCAACCTGTGGCCCCATGCTGATATTATACAAACAGACCTTAACTGACTCAGTCTCATCTTTGAGGGACTTCCCAAAGAAATTACTGTTTGGTTTTATAAATGTTACCACCAGAAAAACTCCGGGTACATGTCCTCTTAACAACAGGCCTGTGGCTTGGGTACACAGGGCAGCCCCTATAAACCGCAGTGAGTCCCCCTCCCACAGGTACCGTCTGCCGGTGCAGGCACGAAATGGCTTTCTAAACCATGAAGCCAAGTCTTCTCTGAGGAATGTCCTCCTTTCTTCTTTGTCCAGTGCTCTGGGGTTGTTTTTGCAGCCTGTGAAAGCACACTGACCCGTTCGGGACACGGCCAACCAGAGCTCAATAAATATCCGAACCGTGTCTTACTGACACCCGTTAAGTAATTCCATCCCAGGGTGATTATTCCAGACACATCCCTGCATGCAGGGAAATGTTCAGGTGCAAAAAAATTTTAAATGGAAAACAGAAAGGGGCCTTGTAGTTTCTGCTTTTCAAGGGCAGAGGAAGCCTTCCTTTCAGGAAATGCATATGGGAAACGTTCATTTTCCTTCCACACATTTCTCTTCTCGTGGATTAAAATGCCCTGAGCTCTGAATTATCTGCGTCTAGAAAATAAAATTTGCTGGGATTTTCTGGTAGGGAAGTTCAAATGGGAGAAGAACATTTGATATTTTCCGTTTTCCTGAAGATCAGAAGGACTTTCAGAATAATGCATTTTTTTTTTTCTTTCCCCTCAACAAAGGCCATCTGCAAAGCTTAGTCTGCTGAAAGGAGTCATTCTGACAGTCTTAATGTATTCTTTTCAGGAAAGCCCTGTTCAGAGAATTACACAGAAAAAAACATCAGTACCCCAGGACAGCACCCCTCTGAATCATTAAAGCTTCTTATAAATAATGAGAACCAAGTATTTTCAATATAGTCTAGATATTAGAATGAGGGGAGAATAGGAGTGATCATCTTGAATATTATGTGTTTTTCACTTTCCCTTGATGGACCAATGTTAAAACAAATATTTGAAAAACCGGCCAGTGTTTGAAAGAACGTCTCAGACAGGGCACTTTCAGAATCCCGCTGGAAGACAAAAATATCCCTAAAGTAGGAAATACTACATCATCATGGTTAACTGAGAACAATAAACACATAATTAACAATAACAATAACAAAATAATTATAGTATAATACTAATATACCTTTTATCCAGGACTCAAAATGTTTTATAAACATTCTCTTGCCCAGAGGACGCAAGGAGGGAATTAGAATATGAGGAATGTTAATGACTTGTCTCAGGTCACTGGTCAGCTGCAGTGACAGACCAAAATGCTAATACTTGACTGTGGTCGACTTATCTAAAAAATAATCACAAAACTTTTCATTCAGAACTTGGAGACTCCTATATTTCAAGGCTATTTTCGTATTAGTCCTTCCATGATATTCTGATTTTGCCCCTTTTTCTGTTTCCATTAACCCCACCATAGCACAGGTAAGGTGTAGGAACACCAGGGAAAGTTTCTAAATGGTCTCCCTACCTGGAACCAATCTATCTATCTATCTATCTATCTATCTATCTATCTATCTACCTACCTACCTACCTATCATCTATCTATCTGTCTATCTTTCTATTAATCTAACCTATCTATCTCTATCTCTATGTTTCTACCTTTCTCTCTCTCCTACATCTGTATAGCATATGAGTTAAAGCAACTCTTCCTCAAACACAGATTTTATCCTATCCTGCCCCAGGACCAGAAGCAAGATGGTCCCTGTTGCCTATCAGAATTTTGAAGGTTCTCATGGTCCACCTCCTGCACTGTCTTTCCTCAGCACACACCTGACTCAGAGACATCTCCAGTTCTCCTCATCAGTCCCCTGCTGTGTTGTCCACGCTGTAGTCAGCCTGCCTCGACTCCCCCAGATTCTTCTGCCTGGCTTCCCGAACGTGCACCCAGTGATGGCGATGCTGGAGCTGAAGAGAACGTTGGCGCTCATGGAGTCCACCCCTGCCTCTCTCTCCACCCAACTTCTTCACACTTTCAGGGATGAGGAGTTCACTGAAAAACAGTGCTCTGTCGGGCATTTTAATGATGAGAAAACTCTTATTTGAATTCTGCATTCTGAATCCTGTCTGCTCACGGGTCCATCCACCCCGCAGGCCAGTGCTACGCCCTAGACTGATCTGTAACCAATCAACTTCTCTGTAACAGAATGGCCCTTCATCTTCTCAGCTCCAAGCGTGGTTGCTGCCACCCTACAGCTGCTCCTCGAGGGACTGGATTTCGAGACGCTTTACCATCGCAAAAGCCCTTCATTGAGTGCTGCCTTGCTACTATTCATGCCATGCACAAAGAGAAAACGATCATATCTGTGCAGCATATCGGGAAAATAAGACAAGGGTTTTGGACAGCATCAATGAATTAGGGACTGTCTCAAAATAAGACAAGCGTTGATGCACTGGGGACTCTTGGCTCAGCCCCTGCCCAAAGTTGTAGGGATGGATGGAAAGCACTATGCTAATTTTTTTTTTATCCTCACCAGAGGACACATTTTTTTTTTTTTTCATTTATCTTCAGATAGAGTGGGAGGAAGAGAAGGAGGAAGTGAGAGAGAGAAACATCGATGTGAGAGAGACACATCGAGTGGTTGCCCCCACAGGACCGCAACCGGGGCCGGGGACAAACTGCAACAAGGTTGGTACCCCCAGCGGGAACCGAACCCGGGTCTCTCTGGTCCACGGGCCGATGCTCTAACCGCTGAGCCAAACCGGCCAGGGTTGCTATGCTAATTTTTAAAGTTACTTTTCAAATCTGGCACCCAAAATGGAACATATTCTACCCAGACCATTTCAAGTACAATTTATCTCATCCAACTGTTCCCCAATAACAAAAGCCAACACTCACTCACATTTCCTCTGCCTGATTACTGAGAGCATGGTATCTGCTAGAGCTGAATCGGAGATTTGACACCATGACCTTTGACTATATTTACTTGTAGGATTTTCCTAAATGAGCATCTTATTTCATGTGTGTTAGATTTACTTCCCCAAGATGACCACAACTTCATAAGGGGCTGTATACCAGCACCATTGTCATTACGCCTACAAGGACACACACTACTGGTCTAAGCACATAGTAGGACCTCCTACAGATCCCTGCAAAATGGATTAGCAGCCTCTAGACCGGAAAGCCATTGCTTAGAGGCATGGTCTGGTTCAAAAGATATAAACCTCACCTGAAGAGGAAGTTTATCGTACTGCCTGTTTATTCAGGCAGAATATAAACGATGACACAGACTTTCAGACTGGAAAACTCAGTGCAAATAAACACTCCCAGACAGATCCAGATTGGGAAGGAGGGCCATGGGTTCCTCCTCCTATCTGGGTTATTAGGCCCAGACGCTCGTCACTCAAGTTATAAACACTATTAAATAACATGGCACAGTTTCCTTTAAAGCTATGTTTGCTTTCAGATTAGACTTTAACATTTAATAAATTTCCCACCAGAATAGGGTAAGAGTGGAGAGCATTTTGATTTAAGCTTTACTTCCAGGATGAAGTTCAAGCTGTGCTAGTTAAAACAGGCTCTAGTTATAATTCAGCCACACAGTAAAGTCAAGACTCTTGGATTCCCCTAATCCTCTTCCTCTAGGGCTGAAATGCCTGGGAATTCAGTTAATTTATATATTCTTCCTCGACCACAAAGCTGAATCACAGGGTCCTAGCCAAACTCTGGCCTCGCTCCTCTGGTCTGGAGCTGACTCATCCGTGTGTGACTCAGGTCAGAATTCACCTTGGAGAGAGCAACTCAAAGGTCACAATCCTGCCACGGGAGCTGGGGCCTCGCTCCTCCCCTCCGCTCCCACCTCTGGGTGCGAGCCTGTGAATTTGAATCTCTCCTAGATTATAGATTAAGAAGCAGTCGGCACTGGTCCCTCTGCACTCGATCCGTTTTTAGGTGAGCTATGAGAACCCCAGTTTGCAGACCCTGGAAGAGTGAACTATGAGGAGAGCAAAGGAGGTTGACCCATGCAGAGAAACCGACCTCTGGGTTTGGGAAGAAGCTACGAGAAGAAAGATGTTAGGACAGGGTGCGAAAAACAGACCA
Source organism: Molossus molossus (assembly GCF_014108415.1). Taxonomy (NCBI): domain Eukaryota; kingdom Metazoa; phylum Chordata; class Mammalia; order Chiroptera; family Molossidae; genus Molossus; species Molossus molossus. Next base: position 19,797,870 of record NW_023425347.1, read on the forward strand.
AATTGACTGATCGCCGCTGAAGAAGAGACTGGCTTCTCCATTAAAGTTCGAAAGTTGAGTAGTTAACATAAACTTGTAATTTCATGCAAAAAAAACCTTGTGGCTAAGGGCAGATGAAGGACGTCAGTGCTGCCGTGAACTCATCTTCCCGTTCGCTCTGCTTGCCCTGTCTGTGCACGGGAGTTCGAATAAGAGGAAAGAAGAATGTACACGGAAGGGGACAGATAAGGTAAAAATAGTTACACTGTGAAGCAGACCCAGTCTGCCCTTCTTGCCTTGATGAATCCCAAGCAGGAAAAAAGTGATAATTCTGGGATGACTCCGGGATAAGGGCAGAGCAAGCCTGAGGCAAATGTTTAAAGCAGATCTTCAGGGGAAAATTAAATACCAACTCTGGTTCTATCTCTAAAAACAGAATTTCTCTACAAATCTATGCTGTTCACTAGAAGCCAATATTATTCTGAAGTGCCACCAATGCACGAGTTTGGCCAGAGCTGAGGGGTCTACTGATTTTAATTCTGTGGTGGTACTTTTAAAGGTCGGAAGGGTGGAGGGTGTTGGGACAAGAGGAAATTGTTTAGCCCACATTAATGTAAGCAGCAAGCAACTGATAAAGAAAACAAAAAAGTTCCATTCTAGTCTACATTAATAGCTGGTTTTAAAAGTCAGCAAATAACATAATTTGAAAAACATGAAAATAATGTCAGATTAACACCTAATCTAGTGCCAGACACTTAGTAGGTGCTCAATAAAGTATCACTGAGTGAACCACTGATTTCTTAAAAACATCAGAATTTACTAAATAGAGAATAAAATCCTTCTCATGAGAAAGGAATTTTTAAAAAAAGAAAGAAATCAAAATTATATTACTGCTTAAATCTCTCACAGGACCATGACCAAGGGAAATGAGAATCTAAAAAAGTAATACAAACATTTCACAGCCCTGGCCGGTTTGGCTCAGCAATTGGAGCGTTGGCCTGCGGACCAGAGAGCCCTGGATTCGGTTCCTGCTAGAGGTATGTACCAAAAAAAAAGTCCTCAGGTGAGGATGAAAAAAAAAAAAACATTTCACGATGCACAGTACTTATGCTGTGTCTCTTTCAAATGAACTGATTCTATTGCATCACCACTGTGAAATGAATACAGTTTAGAAAGACCAATGGACATTGTGTGAGCTGAACCAAAATTATGAGACGAAAGTTCTTTTGAGACGGTGGGCAGGTATTTTAAGGGCTATCAGATAATAATCAGAGAAATGTTTTCAGCCAGGCTGCCTTAGTGTGAACTGCTGTTCAAACAAGGTTTCTCTGCGTGCACCTAATCCCCACATTTTCTCCACTCTTCCATGACTGAGCTCAGCTCCGGCTCCTTGTCTTGCCACAGTCTGTTTTTGCTGACTATTATCTATAAGCTCCGTTTATAATTTTTCATTATTTTCCAGAGACTTCCTACTTCATGAGTATATATCTTCGTGGGACATCGTTTTCCATGGAGAAATAAACCAGTCTTTTCTAAGTGACTTAGCTACAAATCCACAGAAATAGCTCAGTGTAGAGTATTCTCAAGTTCTACTATTTAAAAGAAATTAAGTTTTTCTCTTCTCACTGACCCATTTTAATTGTTTAAGGCACGGGCCTCATGCTGCATGAGGTCACACTGAGCTGTCCTGCTGTCTAAGCAAAGGCCAAGGAGACCTCAGACACAAGTATCAGACTTCACCTGAGTTTTAAACAAACAAACAAAAAACAAAACCCTCTCCCACTAAAATAATCCAAAAGGTACAACTGATTCTGTATATCCCTGGAAGGCTTTATTTCTCAGACTACAAAAGTGACTATCTTCGGTAAATTCCTAAATCAAATGCACATTTCCTTCTCGGCAATGCTTGGATTTCCCAATAAACCCACTGTATTAAAATACTTCTCATTCATCTCAACTTTGGGGTGGAAAAAAAAAGGTACGCTATTTTGCTCTTTATTACACGAAAAACAATCTTCGAATTACCTTCACAGAATGATGCTTGTATAGATTTGAATGAATGAATTTGAAATTTCTGATTCACGCAGGTAAAGTAAAATAAGTCAGTATCACTAACTAGATTCAGGCAGACCAAATCCTCAAAGTGTCGGGAGTGGTCACAAAAGCAAGGATGAAATCTCGTCTGAAAACACGACCGTGTCTCCTACCAAACCCTCTGAAGAATGGCCCCAGTTCTCCTCACACTAAAACAGCAAAATATGACTTGAATGGAAGATGCCCTGGTGGGCAGGCTTCCTTCGATCTTCAGGTCACCCAGACGCGTGCAGGAAGCCGCTGGCTCCGAGAGGCTAGGGAGGGATGTGTCACCCCCTCCCCGCTGGGAGTGTGGAGAGCAGTGAGGGAGTAAAGCCCCTGTGATTTAAGATGCACAGCGATGAAGGACAATGGGACGCTCCACAGCAGGTGCCCCCTTGAAGGGAATGGCCTTCTAGCCCTGCCCAAGCTGCAGAAGACTTTAGGGCAGCCAGAGAAGGCTTTGTCTTGTCACCGTCTGTGGACCTGTAAAGACAGAGTGTGTTTTGTCCTTCTGGGGTGCTGTTCGCTTCACATTTTCTCTTTGAAAAATGTTACGTGTCATATCTAATTCGCACACACAAGATCCCCTAGGGCTTATGGAATCCTTTAAATAAATCAAATATTAAACGCCTTCTCTACCTCTAATTTAATCAGAAGAACTGATAAGCTTTGCTGCATTTTTTTAAAAGAAACTCCTTGAATAAATTATGATACATCCATTCCATTCCATCAGACACTACACTGCCATTTGGAAGAATGGGAAAGACGTCGATGTTTTGGCTTGGCAATATGATCATAGTATAATATATGGACACGTGGGGGAAAGATAAGTGTCATAAGAAGAGGCTTAGCCACCAACATACATCCAGGGACCCTTACATGGTAAATAGGTATAAACATTTAATGGGTGGGTGGATGGGTGGGTGGATGGATGGATGGATGGATGGATGATGTCTTAAACGACTGCTTTAAAAATTGAATTACTGGTTCTTCTGTAAACAGTTTAAAGTGTCGGATTTGGTCAGTAGTGGAAGAAAAATAGTATTACTGAAAACTGCATCCCCAGCTTCACAAACAGGTGTACCCGCTTAGCATGGCATTTCTCCACAACTGACAAAAAGAGTCTTCTCTATTTTTTACTTATCCTACTGTGAAAATGACATAAGTAGAAGAGCGAGGGGTTTTTCTCCTCTTCTGGCCCCTCTAGACTATAATTCTTAGGCGACTTTCCTCTACAAACTAATTGTCAAAGCTCATCAGTGAATTGTTCAGAACAGCACATCCCAGAAAGAAACAACAAGCATGTAGTCATGCGTCTTTCTAAGGATTTAAAATGGTCCTGGCCCCCTGGCCCACAGGAACTCAAAATCACAGTTTTATGTCATTTCTATTGTAGGCCCTAAAGCAATCCTGAGGAGAAAAAGAAAATAAATAACCTCTAAGCAGGGTGCTCTGAGTTGGGGTGAGAAGGAAAGCAGACAGACCTCATTTCTCTCATCATCAATCAGAACTTGCCGCATGTCTAACAAGATAAATAGTCATAAAAGTAACAAAAGTGTTTCCCTTCCATAAAGGTGTTGGCTACAAACAAATAAAATATTTATAGGGTCTTAAAATGCATATTATTCCTATTTTTGCTCTCTCAGTAGGCAACAATTTTGAGACACTTAGTCTTCATTATGAGAACAATAACCATCCATCTGAACAGCTAACACACAATCCTTTGCCAATATTTCGTAAATAAATGATGCTGGATCATTTTACACTAGAGTTACACCAACATCATTGATCATTTCTTCCTTACCTCGTCCTCTCTTTCATTAAAATAAATAAAATTTTACTTAGAAAAACTCCTAGCTCTAAGGTTTGCCTGTCTTCTGGAAAGTATGTATTTTCTTTTAAAACAAGTCTTTTCTTATACTAAACTGCACTCTGCCAAAATCCCCAGTTTTAGTGCTATCTCACTTTCGCTATTCTAAATCCTACCTTTTTTTTTTTTTCTTTATTGATTTTAGAGAGAGAGAAACACTGATGAAAGAAAACATCAATTGGCCGCTTTCTGCGTGCCTCCCACTGGGATCAGGCCCATAACTGGGCATGTGCCCTGACCAGGCCGGCGACCTCTTGGTGCATGGGTCGACGCTCAACCACTGAGCCACGCCGGCCAGACTGAATCCTACCCATTTTTCAAGGACCAGCTTAAATTATACCTCACCCCCTAACATGGTTCCCTGACCCTGAGCACCCTTGTAGAAGAATTCCTGTTTTATTGGTGTTATCTGTTATTTTGGCACTTAACTATCAACTCCATAACTTTAACATTTTAAATGTCCAAGGATTTTCTTTCCATTTGACTCTATGTTCTAGAGTTTCTGGAAGAAGCAACTATGACTTTTTTTTTTTTTCCTTTCTTTTCTTACCACATACCAGGCATTAAGCCAACACTTCTTCAACAAATGAGTGAATGAAGAAAATAAATGATCACACACCATGCCTTTTGAAAATGAGCTTTGGAATTAACCATCCATGAGTTAAGGTGATTTTCCCACAGATGTTCCAAAGTCCCCTTAAATTAACTAGCTAATTAAAGACAACAATGATTAGTGTGTTCAAAATTAAAAAAATAAAAATAAATGCAAAACATTGTAGTATGTTGCATCTTCAGATAGTACGTTTAGAAATATCACTTAAATGTAGTGCAGTAATACCAGCATTGTGGAGTAGGCTTTCAGTTTTGTATTTTTATTTTATTTTATTTTTTCTTTATTGATTTAGAGAGGGAGAGGAAGGAAGAGGGAGAAAGAGAGAGAGAGACGCCGATGAGAGAGAACATCGACTGGCCGCCTCCTGCATGCCCCCCACTGAGGATCAGACCCACAACCTGGGCATGTGCCCTGACTGCGAATCAAACCGGCGACCTCTTGGTGCATGGGTCAACACTCAACCACTAAGCCACACTGGCAGGGCACAGTTTTGTATTTTTAGAGTTCTGTAAATATATTACAATTTAATGCAATATATATTTAACTGTGTGCATTTTTTTTAAAACTACGCATCTCCTTAAAGTATCACGTGTCCCAGACAGGAACTTTTGGCCCAAACAGATGAGCTGCTGTTTTGATTTGCCTTGGCTTGAGTGAGGCTACAGTCTTCCAGAGCTTCTCAATAGGTAGCCATGCGATGTTTGTTTATAGGTGTGCTTCGGTGTTTATAGGTGTGCTTCCACACTGACCTCTTCAGTCCTGGGCTGGCTGCAAGAGGCCTGAGTGGCCAAAGCCCTGGGAAGAGCTGGGCCCGTCATCTTTGGCCAAATGCAACCTTTCCCATCTATGCCTGCCCGTTTGCCCTCCGGATCCGTCTGTGCGCCCTGAGGGGGGAAGGCATGAGAAGCAGCCCGGACTCTCCCACATTGCCGCTGGGTTGATCGGTACCTGTGCCTTTCCCTCTTGGCACAGACAGTCAAAGTAACCACAGGCTGCTGTAATCCGAAACAAACAAAAAATCCACAGATAGCTACAAGACAGAGACATAAGACAGAAAGCTAGCTAACGGGCTTCGAATTGGACACTATCTTTGCACAAGTGTATTTGTTTGTGCGGAAAATAAGTATTTTTACAAGAGCTGATCCCAAACTCTTGCAGAGGGAACTCCCTTTGCTTAGGAAAATATCCTGATGAGCCATTGGAGGGCAAGGGGAAATGGGAGAAGGGCAACTTGCAAAATCCCAGAGTCTGTGGATCGAGGATAGCCAGTAAGATATTAAAGAAAAGGAATGTTTACTACAACTTTTAAATTATTGGTATTACTGTGATTCTGAACCCCCTCAGTATCACCAAATTGTCATTAAAATGTCTATATCCATAATGCATTGTGTGATTTTCTTTTTCTGTGAAAACCATGGGAAGGAGCCTAAAGCTCCTGTTTGAGTTTGTGCAGAGAGAAGAGGAAGGCGGGGGAGGGGGATGAATGAGAGTAAGACTTTATTGGAATAAGGAAGAAATGGCAGAAGATCCTTGGAAATTCAAAGACATCTTGACAGGGGACGGTAAAGAAAATGGGTTCAAACTTTTCAGAATCTAAGGAATGAGGGTATGAGGAAATCTTCACTAAATCTTAAGAAGCAAGTCAGCAGCTATTCTGGGAGATACAAAGTAACAGGAAAAGATGGGATAAGTGAATGTACAGTAAGAGATGGCACTGGTGATAGATAATGTTCCTATCATGCATATAAGTGTGCATATTATAAAAATGTGGCTTAATTTAGCTCCAGGCAACCTCCTTTAAATAGGCTCCCTTACAGCCTCAAATTTAAAATTCTCTCAAGTCCAGATGTGACTTTTTGTATGTGTTTGCTGTAAGGTCACCCATCATCCAGATACTGACCCTCAAAGTGCTATAAAAAACCCATACTACGCCCTGGCCAGTTTGGCTCAGTGGTTGGAGCATCAACCTGTGGACCACAGAGTCCCAGGTTCGGTTCCCGCAAGGGGCACATACCAAAAAAAAAAACAAAAAAACCCATACTACTGAGTTTACATGTCTACCAACATTTTGAAAAATGAATATACACTTCTGTTTGTCAAAGATGCAATATTTTCATAAAATTATCCCATTATGAATAATGGAAACAGCCTCTACTTTCATGCACATAGGGTGAGTATATTGCTTTGATCTTCTCCTGTAACTTTGAGATTACTGTTAGTGACCTGGATGTTCTGAGTTGTATTTCCAGTCATTAGAGCTGTAGCTGGCATTGAATTTTCACCTTTTCTCCACAGAAACCATGGGCACGATGACTGGTATGCAGAGACAGCGGGGCATGGACAGAGCCGCATTTACTGGCTAGTCCATGATCCCAATCTATGCCCATCACACAACTGAGAAGGCTGTGTTCTTCATCTTCTTGAAAGTGTGGTGTTGTTTATAAAGACATTCAACCCATCAATTTATTCATTCTGACTTTAGTAGAGGCTGGACTTTTTCTTCTGAGGTTTAAAACCAAGGTAAAAAACAAACAAACAAAACAAAACAATCAACACGTTTTCCAGAACTGAACTATATGGTGTTAGTATAAATGGAGAAAATTTCGACTAGAGTAACATGTTTTTTAGCACCTGTAATTTTAGAGTTCTCGAAAACAAAAACAAAAGTTCTTTTGCTTCATCAGTCTATTGTCTGATCCCACCCAAATCAATCACGGTTGATGGTGTGATAAGCTAGCAGTGAAATGGTTAAAAGCTTGACTTCTGTTGTTAATTATGTATAAAATGAATTTTAGCATGCAGACTTTGTGTGTTCACAGAGCTATGGACTAATTCATGGGTCTAAGAACCTCTACTTCTAAGTGACACAGTAGTTTTTAATTGTATTTTCATAGTGTTTTGCTAAAACATTCAGATTGTTGTTTGTTTTTTTAAAGGCCCATAATATGAAGTTATAATTAAAGAAATCAACTGAGATCTGTTTGGAACACATTTTTTTCTTTCTGAAAAGTCGCCCGTCGTTACATTTGGAAGGCACAATGATGACTTTCATAGCACAGGCACATTTGAAAACCTTCCTAAAGGAAAGAAACCTATATATTTGTGGTATCATGTTCCTTCTTAGATAAACATGTCAGAGTTATATTGCTGGATATACTGGACTCCATAGCTTTTCAGTTTAAAAAAAAAAAGTGTCTGAGACACCCTATATTGTACAAAGTCTAGCAATGGCATGCAGACAGATGGAAGCCATCTTGAAAAGTAAAAGAAATAAATTACTTTTGTAGAAAAAAGAATTCTAGAACACAGCTAGGCTGAAAACAATAGCTATAGGCAGAAAAGAAATGACAAGACATATAGCAGCTCATTAAAAATTCAGAGGATATTGGAAAAGGCAGATTTAATTTGCCCACCTTCACTAAATATGCTGGAGGACGTCTGACAAATACAACATACAAATTGTGTCCTAGGAAATTTAAAAACTCACAAATCCTATCATTCTCAGTCTCTGCTCCTTAACAGGCTGAAATGTAATCCATTTACTAAAAGCTTATCTAGACAGGGATTAAAGGAAATACAGATCACTCGGGAAGATATTGGTTAATGTGGCACCCAGTGCCCACTGCCGACGTTCTGAGTTACCGACCTGCTTACAGGTAGTGAAGTGATGTTTACCTTGCCGCGCTCCCAAAGGGTTTGAGCCAGCTGAACTGCTCCATGCCCACCATAAAGCCACGAGTGTTTAAGAAATATTGTAAGAAATATCAAAGACCTTAAATGTTCTTCTGGTCCAGCCCTTGGTTTCCTGGCAAATAATTGCTGTTCCTTATTAAGAGAAAACTCAGACCTGGAGCATGTCGATGACCTTTACTCCAGAGAGCACTGCCCTCTTCCCCCTCCGCACCCCGCAGCCCCCAGCACCCAGTCAGCTCTTACACCATCACCCATCCATATTTCACTCTCATGCATCATGGTCACAGGATAAAGAAAAGGTCACTGCCCCAGCATACAAATGCTCAGTGCCATTCAACACATTCAAGAGCTACTGCGTCTAGGGCACCGAGCGCAGAAAACGACCCTTAGGATGTGCGACTGTGAACATTTTAGAAATGGTTTAACGCTGACAGAGCAATACCCAAGAATCACTCGTGGAGAGCAGGTGGAGGAAGCAAGCTCGGGAAATGCAGAACAAAGCAGCGGTGGGGATGAAGTGCTTCTGACCAGGGTGACTCCCCAGCCAGGGGTGTGTTGGAAAAGCAAGGCAAGCCACTCAGAGGGTGAGGAAAGACTTGTGCAAGGGTAGAACTGGGCATCCTAGAAATACGTGCCGTGACCAGGACACTGCTCCACTTCCTCAGAGCTTCACAGGCAGCTTGCAAACTGACCTTCAGGAGCACAAACATGTTAATCCTCCCCACTGGCCCTGGTTCACCTCGCATCAGATCCCCACCCCTCCCCCAGCCTCGGGGCCCTGGAGACCTCCCCAGCCCTTCCCTCCCCAACCCTGGCAGTCACGCTGGCCTTTGCGGGATTCCTCACAGCAAACTCTCTCCTGCCCTGAGGCCTTTGCTCTGCCGGGTCCCCGCCTCAAATGGCCCTCGCGCTCTGCCACAGGACAGGCAGCTCTTGTCATTCGGACCACAGCTCAGATCACAGCCTTTGCACAGGCCTCACCTGAACTCCCATCAGCAGCACCCACCCTCGAGCCCTCCTACCCCCCAGCTGCTGTTTCAGGATTTTATTATTGAAATGAGGACCGTTGGTCTCCATTAGTCACAGATTTTTCTATTGACAAACTTGCCTACTTGCTAAAGTGTATCAGTAACCTCCAGCCAGTCCTCGGGCTTTCGGTCCTCGGTGGACGAGCGAAGAGCAGCGGATGCATTTGGGTCGCCCAGCCCGCCAGTTCCCAGCTCGGGTCCCACAAGCGGATGCTCTGCTTTCTTGTTTCAGCTTGTAGTCAACAAGGCTTCTTTCTGCAGGCTACTTAGTGCCCCTTTTCACAATGTTGTGCTTTTTGTCTGTGGTTTTGTTGTTTACAAGGCCCCCAAGTGCAGTGCTGAAAAGGGCAGGAGGCTGTGGGCGCCTGAGAGAGAGAACACGGGCGGCAGATGCGCTCCTGACCCGCGTGGGTTACAGTGCTGCTGGCCATGAGTTCAATGTCAAGACATCAACACTATGCATTAAATAAAGTGTCTCCAAACAGAAACACATCCGAAAACAAAGTTCTGTGTCGTTCAGTTGACGAAAATGTGACCAGACACTCACAGGAACCTAACCCTGTGTTTCTCCTAGGAGCCGTGGTCCGTATGCGTCAGTTGAACGTTCATAGTGACTACAGAGCAAAATCACTGCATCACTACCAACAACTAGCTTGAACGCATTTTTTTTATTTTTTTTTATTTTTTGGTACGTGCCCCTAGAGGGAACCAAACCCGGGACTCTCTGGTCTGCAGGCTGATGCTCCAACCGCTAAGCCAACCGGCCAAGGTGAATGCATTTATTTTTAATGTATGTTTTCTATGCGTTTTTGGAGTTCTCCAAAGACGTCTTCTGAATTCCTCTATTTTGCTCCTGCTAAACCAGACGACCGTGGCAACAAACGTAGCAGAAAAATGATCAAAAGCTTCAGTTTTGCCCTTAATTAGGTTTCATATAAATGTTTGCACAGAGATGAAGCTGGTTTCCACAGCTATGGCACAGTTGATTTTCCCCAGAAAGCAGGGACCATGTCTGTCTTGTTCAGACTGGATCACCATGCCTAACACAAAGTGAGCTCTCATTAAAAATCTAATGAATTAAAAAATACTTCCTGCCAAACAAAACCCTATATCTTATGAGTGGGCACTCATTAAAAATTTAATGAATAAATGAAATACTCATTTCATGCCAAACAAAATCCTATTTTTCATACTTATTTCTCTTGCAAAATATCTAGCAAGTCTGAGGTACTAAATTCTTGCATCCACTTAACTTGGATTGGATAAAATATCTGAAGCAATTATGCCATAGTGAAAAGATCAAGAACTTCAACAACAGTGACTTCAGTTAAATTCTAACTCTAAATTCCTACCTGTGTGACCTTGGATAGTTTATTTTAACTCTCAGAGCCTTATTTTTCTTGTATTCAGTCATGCATTATTTAACAACAAGGATAGGTTCTGAGAAAGGCATCGTGAGGCAATGTTGTCATTGTGGGAACATCACAGAGTGCACTTACACAAACGTGGTGGGATAGCCCACTGCACACCTAGGCTATATGGTCTAGCCTATTGCCCCTGGGCTACAAGCCTGTATAGCATGTAGTTGTACTGAATACTATAGGCAACAATGGTAAGCTTTTGCGTATCTGAACAGAAAAGGTGCAGTAAAAATACGGTATGAAAGATTAAAAAATGGTGCACCTGTAGGGGGGCCACTTACCATGAATGGAGCTTCTAGGCCTGGAAGGTGCTCTGGGTGAGTCAGTGAGCATGAAGGCCCAGGGGTCACAGTGCACCACTGTAGACGGTCAACACTGCCCCCCCAGCCCTGCCGCTGCCTCCTTCTGCAGGGTCAGAAATAAAACTGCCTGTGATACTCCAGGGTCAGGGATGTTGGCTGCACTGGTAGGAAATATGGAGGAGAATCTGGCTGGGTAAGGCACAGACACCACACTAGGGACCGACAGGAGGGAACGAAAGGTGGCCTGAGCATCCGTAGAAACGAGAAATCAAGGTGGAGAGGTAATGGAACAGAGACGATTGTCGTTACAGTGTGGTGTGGGGACTGCATGGCGGCAGCGGTCAGATTGAGGAACTCTGCGGTATTCATTTGGGGGGCTGTTGAACATGGAGAGGGTGTAGAACTGAGGACGCAGCATTTTGACTTGGGAAGTTTGTTTTTGGTTCCATTGGCCCGCCTGGCATTGATCTGATGGCAGGAATGAAGTTACCTCTGCTTTCCACCATTATGAGCACAGCAGCGGCCTGGCCCCACACTGCCACACACAGCTCCTACCACAGAGGCATGCCATACCTGTCAAGGGAGCCCCTGGGGACCTGCGCCCTTGCACAGACCTTAGGTCCTGGCAGGGTTTACGGCAGTGTGCTCTGAAGACCGTCGCAGTAGATCTGGGAGGCTGCAGTGCCTCCGAACAGGTAGTGCTGGGGGGACAGGCTCCTCTGTGCTGCAACAGGTCTGTCGCTGAATGAGATGTAATCTGTGCACTCAAAACTGGGGTGCTGTGAATGAGAGGGAACCCACTGCCAAACCCTATAGATACTCTCCCACCAGAAAAACAAAAAACAGAAAGAAAGCATTTCTCCTGAATCACATAGCCTTCCATTTCTTACAGGAAACCCAGCTCCAGTGTGATCGTACAGAACCGCCACTGTGTACACGACCTCTGTTGACCAAACGTCGTTAGCTGCGCGTGACTACAGAATAAAAAAGATACCACCTCCAGCACAGTATCAGGACAGACAGCTGTGATAATGTACACAGCGTTTCCATGCCTTGCCTCACACAGAACAGATATTGAGTAAATACCATCCCTTCAAGTCCCCCTGGAATCAGGAGTTGTTCAGACTAGCAGAAAGAGAAGAGGGTTGGGCAGCCCCGGGCAGGCGGTTCCATTTTTATTCTCACAACTTTTGTTGATGATCCTCTCCACTCTACCTCCAAACGAGATGCCTGTCATCAGGAGTGGGAGCTCCCCTCAGGAAACTCACAGAAGTTACACCCATTCGGATTTACCTTCCCTGTTACCCAAGGAGCTAGAAAAATGGAGTGAATCCATGGCCTCCATTTTTTTAATTTGCAACTTTTTTATTGTGGTAAACTACACATAGCATAAAATTTACCATTTTACCCATTTTTCTTTTTTTCTTCCCCTTTGTTGATTTTAGAGAGAGAGGGAGGGAGATGGAGAGAGAGATAGAAACATCGATGAGAGAGAACATTGATTGGCCACCTCCTGCATGCCCCGCACTGGGGATCAGGCCCACACCCTGGGCATGTGCCCTGACCGGGAATCGAACTGGCGACCTCTTGGTGCATGGGTCGATGCTCAACCACTGACCCACACTAGCCGGGTGCATTTTACCCATTTTTCAAAGTGCCCCCTCTCTCTTAAGCAATCCCTGACCGAGGCTGCATTAAGGTATACACTCATGAGATTTGGCTTCAGAATATTATAAGATTGGCTAGAACACACCTAAACTTAGATGTATGATCTTAACTCACTTCCCCACCATTGTCCACTGAGTGGGTCAGTTGAGAAACAGACATTTTCCTAAAATTTAGCCTGTATTCCTCATTCTTGAAATGTTGGTCTCTTTCTGAATTAAGGGAGATAATAGTGAAAAGAACAATTTCTGTGAATTATTTTTTAAATCAATAATCAGCCACTAATACGTTTGTTGGTATGAATCTCTGCACGCTCTACCTAGATTTCACAGTTGGCATGATTGAAATGAGTTCTTTAATTTCTCTGGGCCTCTTTCTTTTTTTTCGAGTGGAAGAGTTGAAAGGCATCCAAGACCCATTTCATATCTCATACATTGTAGCACAAGGACTATTGTATACCACACTATCTACACACAGAGTAAACTGTGGCTTCAGCAGGACAGACCAAAAACAGCGCATGCGATGGTCTCACACATTCCCAAACAAAGCATCTCAAGCAGTACATCACTGCCACTGAAATAGTCGCAGGAAAAACAAACACCGTTTCTGTGACCTCGCACAACCTCATTTTATAAACATTATGAAAACTCCTCTACACTGAGCTGTTGAAAGCAGCAAGACTGGGGCTGACTGACAAAGCTTGCTTGTGTCGTTCCACTGCGTTTTTAAAAAAACAAAGAGTTTTGCTGAACTTATTCGCAGATCAATGTAGGAAAACTGAGCAAGGGGCCTCCTTTTATTTGATGAACAGGTGAGCCATGGTTCGGGGTCTCTTGCATGGGGCTTCTGATGGCAGAATGATGTGACCATAGACCTGATGGGCTACACACAGATATTCCTCTAAATTTCTCTCTTTATAGGTGGCTCACCATGTATCGCACTTGATCTCTGAAGATAAGTATCACGTTCAACTGTTTGGTGCTTGCTAGTATATTTGTCTGATTCTGTGGCATTTCAAGAACCACCTTATTTGCAAACAATGTTGCCCACTGAATGTGGCCCACTATTAGAAGCTCTACTCCATACTTTTTACTGTGAGTGATGTCCAAACCCGTCTGTCAGAAACACTTTATTCCAGATACCACGACACAGCGGATGGTTCCCATACAGAGGGACTTCCTCCACTGTCCCCATGACAAAACCGCTGCTAAAATGTTAATGTATTCAATTTCTGATTCTGTGTACGAAGTATTCAATACAACAAGAAAAAAAGAGAGGAGGAAGAGGAGGGAGGAAGAAGAAAGAAAAGAAAAATAGAAAACAAATAAGATGATAGATTTAAACCCAATTATATTGATAATTACATTAAATACAAGTGTTTTAAGCATTTCAAAGAAAAGGGCATCTAAGAAAAACCTATAAGTAATAACATATTTATAAATGATTTAACTCTTTAGCCTGGCCGGTTTGGCTCAGCCATTAGAGTGTCGGACTGCGGACCAGAGAGTCCCGGGTTCAGTTCCCGCTAAGGGCACGTATCTCGGTTACAGTTTGTCCCTGGCCCCGGTTGGGGTCGTGTGGGTGGCAACCACTCGATGTGTCTCTCCCACATCGATGTTTCTTTCTCTTACTTCCTTCTTCTCTCCCTCCCACTCTATCTGAAAATAAATACCAAAAAAAAAAAAAAGATGTAATTCTTTTTCATTCTTCTGAATTTGTCTATTTAAATTAATAAGCTTGTTCATGAAAAGTGTTCCTAAGAAAGTGAGTTGACAAGCCACAGACCAGGAGAGGATCATTTAAAGCACACAAACACTAGTACCTAGAATATATAAAGAGCTCTTGCAGAGAAAACCTACAGGCCAATAGAAAAGTGACCAAAAAAAATGCAAATACGCATTTCACAGAAGAGAAATACAAACGGTCAATAATATATGTAAAGACACACGGTCTCACTAATTATCCAAGAATGCACGTTCAAGCTACGAGAAACTATACTCACCACAATATCAAAGGTAAGTTAGCAAGGATGTTAAATACTAGGACTATTATTTAATTAATATACTGCTCCTGAGTGTTGGTTACTTCTTAGGAAACAAGACAGCATCACCTACTACAGTTGAATATTTGCATACCCTGTAACCCCCTGTTTCTCTTGAGAATATCTCAGGGAAACATGGTCTGTGTACCAGGAAGTGTTCAAGAAGTCCACCGCAGTATGATTTGCAATGACCCAACTGCAAGCGACTTGTTTTTTACTTCAGCTTCCCTCAGAAGCAGAGGTAAGGATGAAGGGCATTTCAAAGGAAAAAGAAACAGGAAAACTGGCAGAGGTGTAGAGAAGTCATGAATGAAAGGAACAGCAGCCAGTGGAGGGCACATTATTGAACTAGTCACTAAGTGGATGACTGGAGTGTCTTTTCACAGGGAAACTATGGGGACTGGAGTGACTGGAGGAAGGTGAGGTATTTAGACCTTAACTCTCAAGAGCCACCGGTTCAAAGCTGCCCGCTGCCCTGAGCGTGAGCTGAACGAGGAGGAGGGGGAGGTCTAAGGCACAGACACAGATGGCAGCATCCGCAAGCTAGTGAGATCACCAAGGAAGATCCAAGGGCCACTGGCAGAATCTGCTCCACCACTAACACGCCAATGTCTGGTGACAGGAAATGGACAAACTGTGCTCCATTCATCCAAAATCACACTCTGCAGTCGTAAAACTCCAAGGACTACAGCCACTCAGTCACAAAACATATACTGTTGATTGAAAAAGAGGAAGTTGCAACAGAAGAGATACAGCACAATTCCATTTACTTGAAGATTTTAAACATACAAAATAAAGCTCTTGTTGACTAGGGACGCACACGTGAGAGGCGAAACTGTGAAGGAACACGAGAAACGGATAAACACAAAGGCCAGGATACTACATGATTTAAATGATACAGGGACTTCATGTGTGTCTAACACATTCTTTAGTTTGAAAGACAAATTTTCACTGAAAAGGAAGAACAGTGTGGGGCGCGAGGGAGGAGGCGTGGCGGGCAGGGGACAGCTGGCCGCGGACACACAGGGAGGCAGCAGATTCCTCTTTCTTACAGAAACATGTGTGTACTTTTCACCTGTAACATGTTTCAAAAAAGTAAGATTGAAACAAAAGATATAAAAGGCTTACTTCACCATCTCTGAGTGGAAGAATATGGATTTCCTGTTCTCCTTTTTACTTTTTCATATTTTCTACAAGAATTATCCATTCCTTTCTCATGAATCAAAACCCTGCGAAGTCAGGCATGCCCCCCTCAACCCCCAAACTCCCAATCCCAGCTCTACGCCTTACATACATCGCCAATCTAGAAAAGGACAGAAATCGGTTACTTGATTCCCAATTGTAGCTATTAATTTATAGAGATCCCTGGCTTGTTAATTCCACTACAAATTTACATTTGCCCACAGGCACTGAAATCAGGAAAAAAAAAAAAAAAAGTAGGCCAATTCTAAAAGAAATCATCTGGTGGGCAATTAAAAACCTGATAAAAATGGAAGGGAAGAGAGAATCAGAACACCACAGGTTAAATCCTATTATAACAATTTCCTAGGATTGTTTTCCTCCTTTCATGAAGGGATTTTGAGTTGGAGTCAGGTTATATCAAACATTGCTCCAAACAACTGAAGTGTTTAAAATACATTAAGAGACTCGATCTGTTTATAATAATCATAACATTTTTTATTCTGAAAAAGGGAATAATCTCCGCAACTTCTGAATATGGTTGGATCAAAGCTCCAAAACGTTGGAAACAACCTACTTGGGTATTCATCAAATGCCTCGTATATTCTGTCAAACCATAAAAACTAAAAATCATTGCTGCTGCTCTCAGAAGTTACATCTATCACACAATACCGGTTCCACCATTTTAATGCAAATTTATAATCAATATCAACCATCCTACCCATGCTAACACAGAACGAATGCTTTTCAAGTGTTACAAAAGCTGACTGCTACATTCTCTACTGGAATCCAGTGAATTTGCGATCCCCTAAGATGCATTTTTTCATTCGATTAGCAGAATCATGTTTTGATGATGCTCTAGTTAGTATGTCTTCCTGTAGGACTCCGAATCACTCGGGTTTATGTATTCATAATCTGAGAGGCCTCAGTGAATAGGCTGAAGGCCCCAGGAGCACTTAAAAGCTGGAAGGGAAGAAAAGTGCTCAAATAGCTTTTGCAGAGCAGCGGACCGTGAAGCTCCTTTGTGAGCTCAGATGGGCTGGGACTGAAGGGGGCTCCCGTTACTCCCACGAACCCACACTGCACTATCTCTCTCCATGGGTTTCCAGGCCTGACCCCTGACAGCCATTCCATTTACCCTGCTCTGCCAGCGGAACTGTGGGGAACAAAAGGTTGTGTGGGAATGTCCCCTGCCCCACATTGTTGATCTCAATCCAAAGCTCCCTTTTTTAAAAATTTTGTATTTTTTTCTATTACAGTTGACATACGATATTACATTAGCTTCAGGTAGATGACATAGTGATTAGACATTTATATAACTTACACTGTGATCACCCCCCGAGAAGTCTAGTACCCACGTGACTAAGCTTGTGAGTGGCAGGATGCGCTCTGCACCAAAGAATGAACGAAGGAGAAGGTGGGAGAAGGGAAGAGGCCCGCGGACTCTGAGGCATGACGGTGTGTATGGTAACGGCATATCATTTACAGAAAGCAGCATCCTCATAATGCTGAGAGTCGGAACTCAGAAAAATCCTGAAACCCACAGAGGCTGAAAGATTAAATATCCGAGCCAGTCACGAAAACAACGGGTATATTTTTTTCTGAGCATTTTACGAAAACTCTGGTCCATGTATTACTTTCTGGTTAACGAAAGAAGACAGGGAAAGTATTTTCTGGTTTTCCAATATGAAAAGCCAACTTCAAAGGAGATTTATTAGTACCATAAGGTAGTATTGTCACCCAGACAATTTCAAAAGCCCTTCCCAGCCACCCTCAGATAACTAATCTGCTATCTGGCCACTCTTAGGAGAAAACATGCTTAAAGAGTCCATAAACATTCATTATCTTTTAACAGCATCCTCAAAAACTGAAATCATCCAGGATAACATAGATTTGTTTTTCATGTTTATCTCCCTCATACTCTACTTCAGATCTCCTTCTCAAGCGTTCTAATTAAAAAATAAATAAGAAATAAATCTTTAAACCAAAAACTAACAACAGAGCAGGTATGACAACAAATTCAAGAAAAATTCACTTTGCAAAGATGGGTGTGAAATCAAATGTACCTTTGAATTTAGAGAAAAGGCAGAGACCATAAAAGGATGTACGCCTGAATGAGAAAAAAAAATCTTTACATAATCATTTACTTTTCCATTTTTAATTAAACTCAAATTCCAAATGACGCTGAGTTTATTAACAAGATAATTCTTTATAAGTCACCACTGAGTAGGCTCCATAAGCATTTTATGGTTTGTCAATATCAAATGGTAGAGAGTAATCTAAGAATTGCGTGAGTCAATAAAATGAAAGGCAATCACAATAGGTCCCCACAGTCACCTGAGAACTCCTCCAGGCTGAAAGGGGAGTCCCAGTTACTTTCAGCATCACCAATGAAAGCAAAAGCTTCACACCCCCTCCCCGACCAAGAGACAACCAACAGTTCCCTTAGGCACCGTCTGCATTTCAAGAAATGAAATTAGAATTTTTACAGGTGGAAAATAGTCACAGATCCATATCAGATCATTGAAATAAATTCTGAATCACCAAAATTTACCATTTACTAGCGTGCTCTGCATAGCCCAGTGATCTCTATTTTCTACACGCTATTTATGAGTCACCCTCCCCCTCCAGGCTAAAGCCTTCCCTAAAGGCAGTGGAAGGATTCCATACTTCCAAAGTCCTGCAGCAAATGTTACCCGATTTAGGTTACGTGTATGAGTGAGTGTGAGTGTGTGTGATGTGTGTGCATAGGGACAAAGGGTTGAGGGACATGGAGGAAGAAGCAGGGTAAATTGAGAGGAAATTCCTACGAATTCAACATGAGACATTTGGAAATTCAGAAAGCAGTCCAACCTAGTATGAAGCATCACTTGAGTAAGAACATGTCCAAAACACTTATCTTGGAATTCCCCATATTCTTGAATAAAATCTAACTTTAAGATGGCAGAAACTGAACAATCTGAGAATTATAACCCAATTTTCAGCACTGCAGAGCTAGGTCATGCTTTTACTTTTTTTTTTTTAGCAATCTATTATTTTAATTCAATATTTACAAAAAAGGAAAGCAAGTAGCAAAACTATAAATTCTCAACTGTTATAGAGGTAAAATAGGGAATATTTCTGTCCAGTAGGGAAATAGTCCTGCATGGCCCTTTCTCCTCTGAAGTTACTTGGATACTGACTTCTCTTCTCCCACAGAGGAGCTTGACCTCTGCAGGCCACACTCGCATTCAGTGGACAAGTGAATAATTCCCACTCAGTGAGCGTTAATGCAAATCTGGCAACTGCTACCACCATTTACACTCACACCCTCTTTTACACAACTGCTATGACTTGTGCTAAAATCCCAGCTGTCACGTCTACATTTTTTCTAAGATAATAATCCTTCAGTTGAATCACTGAAGGGCTATGGCAGAACTACCAAATGTAGAGGGCACTGAGGGTTGAATACGCCCATTGTCTGCTTTGGAACAAAAGGGCTGTATTCATGATGAAACCAGAGTACAAACTAGATTATAACAAAGACTTAAAATTCAGAGACAAGTCAAAAGTGGCTAAAAACCCAGCCCAAATTTTTTAAATTACAATTCCTATGCTTGGCATCATTTTGTTTATTTCCATTACAAAATTAAAAATGTGGAGATGATATAAATTTATGGGGGCAGCTCTTTGATAGAAGAATTACTTCATTTTCTCAGTTTCTCCTGAACATTTAAAACTGCCTCTTAGGGAAAGTAGAATATCCTTCATATTTTAAAAACCTCTCAAGTAAATTGGAGATTAGTCAATTGATTAAGCACTCAATTTTACACTTCGATCAAAACTATAAATCGTAGTAAAAAAAATACAATATTCATTCATTTTGGGAAGCCTTCTCTGGGCAAGCAACCTTTAGGCTGATTTCTAAAGGTTGCATAAGATTCAACCACACAAAACTGTGGGGAAATGGGAATGGTATTATAGGCAGAGGGCCTAGCAGTGCAAAGGTCCTGTGGTAGAAAAGAAGATCAATGAGTCCTGAATGGTTTTGGGAAGAACTTAATGAAATGAGGCACATAAGTGGGCACGAGCCAAAGCACAAGGACAGGTTGGGCCATGCTCTATCCTAGCCCTGCCTATTAGAAAGAAGAAAAAAAAGGCTTTATTACACCAAAATAAAAGTACACATCAGCAACACATATTTGAAGTTTTACCCTGAGAGGTTTCAGAGTAAGAGTAATTAATACCCCCTGCAGGACAGGCTTTCAAGCATGTAAAGACAGTGATCATCTTTCTCACATATCTTTTCTTTTCCATGATAAAACGGTTTCAGATTCTTCAGATGTCCACCTGATAACCCAGCCATAATAGTGTAGAGGTGAACACAATGAATTTGGACTAAAGAAACTTGAGGCCTGATGCTAGAGTTACTGGATCCATGATTTTAGGGATATCACTTATAATATCTAGAAAGGTTGCCCAGATCCATAAGATGCAGAAGATTTGCTGCACGCCATTTCTCAGAGAATTAGTGTAAGGCTCAAATGAGCCAAGAGATATGGGGAATCTAAGCAATACAAGGTATTCCTTTTTTTTTTCCCTCACCTGAGGACATTTTCCCATTTTTTGTTCAGGTAGAGTGGGAGGGAGAGAGAGGAACAGAGAGAGAGAGAGAAACATCGATGTGAAAGGAACACATCGAGTGGCTGCCACCCACACAACCGACCAGGGCCGGGGACAAACTGCAACCGAGGTACGCGCCCTTAGCGGGAACCGAACCCGGGTCTCTCAGGACCGCAGGCCGACGCTCTAACCGCTGAACCAAACTGGCCAGGGCACAAGGTATTCTTAGTAGAGAGTATTGGTGATGATAATAACAATAGTTATTACTATTACAATATACTCTCCTAACGGACAAATAGAAATTATCAATATGTTGCCAGTTGTTAACACCCCTAATGTGTCCAGAACTGAATTTGAAAAGTAGATTGTCACCAGGGGCGAAAAATTGTAACCATGTGAGGTGATAGATGTTAATTTATTATGATAATCATTTTACAATTTGTAGGTCTATCAGATCATTATGTTGTACACCTTAAACTTAGACAATGTTGTTTGTCAATTATATCTCAGTAAAACTGGGGGAAAATCTTAGCAATGGTCAATTTTTTAGCATGATGCTCTATCCTTCTCTGGGCCTCCTCATTAAATAGTTTTCAATGAAAAGTCATTAACAGGGCGACACTGAAAGTAAATGTCCTGATAATAATAGTTGTTGTTTTGTTTTCTGTGTCAGACATTCTGCTAAGTGTTAATAAATATTTTGAAATAAAAATTGAAAAAGGAACGTTTTTATCAATGCAAAGTTCTTTTTGCTGGACGTTTCTGATTATAAACTATTTCAGGTTAAGTTGACATGAATGTCTTGGCTCCCACGGTTTTGACCTCAAATGACCTCATGATCTAGAAGACATAAATCTATATACTACAGCATAATGTACTATTATAAAAGGTAAAGGATCGTTTTCAGAAGGACAGAAACTTAGTCTTGGTTATCTCTGCATCACTCAAATCCAGTGCCAGGACTTGGAATCCGGTGGGCGAGAAGTAAATTGCTGACGGTTGCTTGAATGCGTGTGTACCGTGCAAGCTGTCATATAAAAGCACAGCGAATATGAAACAACTTTTTATTATAAAAAAAAAATAAGGATAAGTTTAAAAAATAAATCTCTCATTATAGATATGAAAAACAATCATAGCGATAGCTAACATCGATGAGCACACTTACATGGCCCTAGACTCTATGCTAATGCTTTACACAGATCACCTCAGACAATAACTAATGGCTGGATGGTGGGGTGGGGTGGGGTACCAGGGAAGATGTCACAGGACAAATGGTGAGTTTTTATGGATAACTTATCCATCACGGTTTAAAAAGAGGTAATGTTTATCTTCTTCTTCTACATCTAGCCAAACCATTCCCCCAACTGGAATGCTAAGGATAACTTGATAAACTACAAAGTGAGTTCTTAAAAACCAATCCAGTTTGGCCGTCTGCGAAACCAAATACATGATAACCAAGTTTGAAGTGTTTCATTTAATCTTGAGTGTATTTAGCCACAGAACAATAATATGGAGATGGTGGATTTAAAAGAATATTAAATAAAATTACCACCTTGCCTTCACTAGTCGAGGTGGCCAAACTGCTACACCCAGCAGCGACAACTCTAGGACTCACCGGCATTTAGAAGCAAACCTGAGAGATTTGCCTACACGATCCTTCCTACACAAGAAAATCCATCACATTCAGTATATTAGAAAAAAGTAATTCCACAGCCCACCTCAGAAGGACATTCCAATGCTTAACAGCTTTCCCAGACTGTGAGGAAAGCCTTTTTGAACACAGAGAGGTGAGCATGAGTTTCCAGAAAGCAAAGTAGACTGTTAAGTTAAAAGCGAATATTAAGCCAACCCTTGGAAGTTGAAGAGAGTATTAAGAAATGAGGGCAACAGTGAGACTTAACTGTCAGAAAGAGAAGCAGTCCCAGGAACTGTTTAATCCTTTAAACTGGTACTCAACTCTTCAACTACACTTAGAACTTAATCTGATCATGCCCTGATCTTCCTTCACATTTTAATTAAGATGAGTTGAGCATGTAAATGAGTTTTGAGCACAGTATCTTAGGGTGAGCAAGACTGGAAAGAATGAGAGTAAGTCCACCAGAGAAGGGACTCTCTGATCCTCAATGAAAGCCCCAGAAGGGTGACTGAGGTTAGGGGCATGAAGAGATGAGCTGGAAGCACCTTCCACATAGATTCTTCCTTGGACGTGTGCCCATCCATGCTGAAGGCCAGGGATCGCAGCAGGTGTGAGCATAACTTTAATGCAAGTTGTTCTCTTGCTCAATTCTAACCTGCAGTCCTCCGAATTCTGCATTCTGGTGTCATGCCTTTAAAAAAAAATGTAGTGATACAGTCTTGACTCATACTTAACTTGTTAACTAGGATATATCTAGATTCTAACGTGCCTAATTTGCATGCAGCTTGTCCATTTGCCACTTTGCAATCTTTTGAGTCATTTTCTTCCTGTTTACACTGTCCTTCACTCTTCCTTATATATTGCATTCGTGGGACTACATGTGCATATTAAACTATTATATGTTTATTCCTGCAATCTAAAGTGGAATTTTATTCTAGTGTTTTAAAGTTAGGTAAACTCAACATTAAGTACTGCTGAACTGAAATATTTTTACTCGTTCAGCATCAGAATTATCACAATCACAACTGTTTTCAGACTCTAAATATCCTTAATTTTCCAGAATTGTTTGCCGAAGTCATTATTTCCTATCATCATTATGGTCGTAAGCTTCACAAAAGATCCATCTGTAAGTCACAGGCTCTTCCAATCAACATCAACCACAGGGCCTTTACTTCTAAGAAAAACCTCAGTGAATATTTATTTTATTCATTAGTTCAGTGGTAGAGTTGAGATATGGTACTCAGAACCCAAACTCTGTGATCTACGCAGAAACAATTTTATATCCATGCAGTCGCCTCCTACCAGTGGGGACTTCTGGAACGCAGCCTTGGGAATTTCAATAACCGATTTACCCAGGGAAAGAAAGCTTATTTTTAGTAAGTAAAGGAAGAAAATGTTGATTTAACTTATTTTAGTGCCTGTGAATCTACTTGGAAAGGGAGAGGCAGAGTTTGATTAATTAGATTAGCAGATTCAGTAAGTTGTTTATTCAGTCGGGTGAATCGATGTTTCCCTGAGTTCAGTGTAGATTTATTTTACGCTTTCAAACCTATCCAGCAGGTGAGATGTTGAAAGCCAAAAGCTCTTCTATCCCAGGGCTTTCGACTATCTTTTCACATGTTAATTTGATCGTTTTGTCCTTCCCCCCAACACCAACATGTGAACACACACATGTAAATGACAGAAAATTACAGATAACAGAAAACTGATTACACTGCCAGATCCCTATTTTTTTTTTTTTTATGCATCTCAGTTTTTAGTACTTCTCCTTTCCTGCTGGCTTTAGTTTCCAATGTTATTTCCCCCCAAATTAAAAGCTAAAAGGAAATAAAAAGTTATCTCAAGTAATGATAGCCTAGTTTAAGGTTAATAGAAAAGAATCATTAGAGCAAATTGCTTTATTTTTCATGTGTTGTTTTTTTTTAAATAGTTGCTAAATTTCTCAAATGTTGGCTAGCTTTTCCCCCTTCATCCTTGCAATGACCTGTTTTAGGAAGGTCCTTTCATCTTGACTTGCTATAGAACATCGTTCCTGAGTCATCTGTTGCTGAGCGCCCAGGGGTGCAGCTGCTCACACATGCCGGCCTGGGAAAGGCTGGGGAGATCGGGGAAGGTCATCAAATTAACATTCCAGCTGTACATTCTTTTAAGGGAGTGCAGACAACTTCGATATTTTATATTTGACGTTTTAAAATAAAAAGGACAGCCTGGCCGGTGTAGCTCAGTAGTTGGGCGTCAACTCATGCACCAGGAGGTCGCCGGTTCGATTCCCAGTCAGGGCACATGCCCAGGTTGTGGGCCTGATCCCCAGTGCGCGACATGCAGGAGGCAGCCAATCAATGTTCTCTCTCATCGATGTTTCTCTCTCTCTCTCTCTCAAATCAATCCAGAAAAAAATTTTTTTAATAAAATAAAATTAAAAGGACAAGCTCTGACGTACCATAGACTACATTGTCCCATTCATGACCTGGGTGACATGTTCAGAAGGACATAAACTTAATTCAGCAACAAATGAAATGTACTCTTACAGAGGAGGTTATTTTTTATTAAAAATATTTTTGAAGAGCCAAGAGAATGGGGGGCGGGATCTTGAGATCCTAGCAGTGAGGACCTCTGGGCTTGTCTGGCTCAAAGTGACAGACATCGGATGAGTGCTGGCAGCCTGGACACAGGAGTGTTGGCCGCTTCTGATAAACAGCAGATTCCGTTGTTCCTCAGCTGAAGATGGAACTGAGTGCTTTCATGCAAAGGCTGGAAAAAGCACCTTCTTCAAGCAAGTTTACCTCTCTCTAATTCTCTGAAAATGAAGATTTTAGGATCTCAGTCTCCCTCTAACTAATGAGCCGTATTTTATTGGCCTTGAACTTCAAAAGCCAGAGATAAATCAAAACGAGTGCATTCACCCTTCCGGATATATTCGTTCCTTTTGTGTCCCCACTGCATCTATACTGGCCGAGCTAGCAGAGAATGAAGAGGCTTACAGTTTAATATTTTTTGAATTACACTAAAATAATGCCCAACCCCCTAGATAGGTATTATGTTTCCTAGCTGAAGGAAGAACATCTTCTTTTCAGCAGCTGTCCCAGACCACCACCTCCAGGCAGTCACTGAGTCCCATTTAATATGTTTCTTTTTCATTGATTTTTTAGAGCGAGAGGAAGGGAGAGAGAGAGAAAGAGAAACCTCAATGTGAAAGAGAAACATCGATCGGCTGCCTCCCACACACTCCCAAGTGGGGATCGACCCCACAACCCGGGCGTGTGCCCTGACCAGGAATAGAACCAGAACCTCTCAGTCCATGGGACAATGGTCAATCCACTGAGCCACACAGGCCGGGCCCAAGTCCCATTTAGAATCTCACTCCTAAATAGCTTTGGGCTCCAGCCACTTTTCTGCATTCCTAAAGCCGCTCTCAGCTAGGGCTACTGTCATTTTCCAACTAAATTACGGCAGAACACCCAACTGTCTGTCTTCACCCCACACACCTGATCTTTCTAGGAAGTAAATCTCCTATTGGCATTGAATGAATTCCAAATACCTGAAAGTAACAACCCAAAGTCTGATCAGGCCAAAGCTCCAGCCCAGTTCAATTTCTCTGCTTCCACCTCCACAATATAGCCAGGCTAAGCTCCTTCTATCTCCTCTCTCTCTCTCTCTCTCTCTCTCTCTCTCTCTCTCCCTGCAACACCGCCACCCCCCACCCTGTGCCATCTCCTTCTCTCCCTTCCATTGACTCACTCTTGCTCTTCATCAAGTCTCTGTTTAGATATCACTTTCTCCCAGAAGTCTTTCCTCTAAGTCTGAGCTCCGTAACCCACCTGTACCATTCTGTGTCACCCCAGTGAAAGGGCATTTCTCAGGTTACACTCAAACGCCATTATCATTTGTCCATACCCTCTAGAATGGAAACTCCATGAAGACAAGGCTGGACCTTAGAGTTCATCATCACATTCCCAACGCCAGGGCCCAGCACAGTGCCTGGCACTTTGTTAGTACTCAAAATAAATAAGTCGACGAATGACAAAGTTTTCACACAAACACTCACTGAAGTCTCCATGGCAAATGTTTTGCTGAAAATGGGCCCAAAGAGGGTCTCTTAAAACATTTTTTTCTGAAATTTAACCTGTAAGAGTTGCACTTCATACACTTCATAGTTCAATAAACACTTGTTATTGGACTAAGGAATTAATGGGCGACAATGAAGAACACTGCTGTGTGTCTAACAGAGTGGAGATTTTTTTACTGAAACTACTTGTCAGACACTGGAGGGGAGTCAGCATGTGGCAATCCAGTCACGCAGGTTCTGCAGGGACTGGGTCTAAGTAGTTTCCTTGCCCCACCAAGTGCAAGGCGACCTAGATTCAGTATTTTGATTGTTTGCTGTCGCTCCTGTTTCAGCCACGCTCCTGGCCACTACACTGAGACATCAGCCTCAGTCCAGCAAGGACAACCCTGAGGACACCATCCGTCTGTCTCACTCAGACCCAAGTCAAAATGCCAACGTAAGAAACGCTTCAAGTGCATACTCACTCCGCGTCCTTCTAAGCAAGCAAGTAAATAAACTTGTATTCAAGAGGACCTCCCACTTCTAGAACAACTGTGTGCTGATTTAGTCACTCTGCCCTACACTGAATGTTTACGCTTCCCTACTACTGTGTTGGAGTGTGAGGAAACAGCTACTCCGGCCCAGTACAGTCCCTGTGTACCATTTACCCCAGACAAGAGCTGATATGTGGATGTAAATATTCATTATAAAAATTAAAAAACAGCTCTGGCCGGTTTGGCTCAGCGGTTAGAGCGTCGGCCTGCGGTCCTGAGAGACCAGGGTTCGGTTCCCGCTAAGGGCACGTACCTCGGTTGCAGTTTGTCCCCGGCCCTGGTTGGTTGTGCGGGTGGCAGCCACTCGATGTGTTCCTTTCACATCGATGTTTCTCTCTATCTCTCTGTTCCTCTCTCTCCCTCCCACTCTACCTGAACAACAACAAAAAAAAATTAAAAAACAACCCTGGTCGGTTTGCTCAGCAGTTAGAGCATTGGCCTGCAGTCCGGAGAGACCCGGGTTCAGTTCCCGCTAAGGGCACGTACCTCAGTTGCAGTTTGTCCCTGGCCCTGGTTGGGGTCGGGTGGGTGGCAGCCACTCGATGTGTCCCTTTCACGTTGATGTTTCTCTCTCTCTCTTCCTCTCTCCCCCTCCCACTCTATCTGAACAAAAAATGAAAAAAATGTCCTCGGGTGAGGATTAAAAAGAAAAAAAAATTAACAAACAAAAGTGCTAGGCAGAACTTGCTTTCACCCATTCGAAAGTACCCAGTACCTAGGAGCAAAAATTCAAACTAGTCCGCATGGGGGAGGGGTCGAGTAAAAACCCTTCTAGACTCTACACACCACCTCTCACCTCGTTCCCAGCCACCCTGGCCCTGGCACCCTACGCGCCAGGCACACCGCTCAGAGATCACCTTCCTCTGTGCCTGACACAGGCTCTTCTCTCTGCTTGCAGTATCTCCGTTCCCGTCTCATCCCTCGCCCTGTCCTTGCGCCTGGCACATCCTCCCTGCGCCCAAGCAGAATCAATTAGACCCTCCTTTGTCCTTCCTTCCCTCACCTCTCTCAGGCCACTTAACACAGTACATACTGCAATTAATATTTATGCATCTATCTTCCCTACCAAGTTGAGAGCTGCTTGTAAGCAAATACCACATTTTATTCATATATAGGTCAACGGTGCATGAAATAATACCTAGCATATGGTAGTGAACAAATGGCTATTTAATGAATGAATCGGCTTCACCCCTGCCCACAACTGAGACCATACATTAGAATGGTCAGAATGTGACTGTAATCCCATCCGTTATGATTCCACACATCATAAACATCCATGGAAAACCAAAAAGGCAAGGATTACAATTCACTTGCTATAGAGACCTTGAGAGTTACAGACTAATTATCATCATGATGAATGGCTCAGCTACTGACAACATCACCTTGACCTGTGATTCCAACTTGATCACGAGTTGGAAATAATTCAAAGGGAATGATTAGAGATTTTAACTGACACTGGGTATCTGGCCTTTTAAATATTTGCTATTCCTACCGAACGCCAATATGCTCGGCTTGCTTTGGTAGTGAAAGAACTATCGACTTGTATTAGAAAAGGTCCCGGACTTGAATTGAGGGGCTTTTCAGTCTGGCAAACAAACTGAAGCACTATGAGGCATTAATCGTACATGCCGTGTGCGTGGTGTAAACGGGATTACTGGCATCCCCGGGATGAAGACAAGGTTTATGTTTTGTGACCTTTTTTTTTTTTTAATCCTCACCTGAGGACATTTTTGCATTTATCCTCAGATAGAGCAGGAGGGGGAAAGGGAGGAATAGAGAGAGAGAGAGAGCGGAACATCGACGTGAGAGAGACACATCGAGTGGTTGCCACCCACACGACCCCAACCGGGGCCAGGGACAAACTGCAACCGAGGTACGTGTCCTTAGCGGGAACAGAACCCGGGACTCGCTGGTCCACTGGCCGACGCCCTAACCGCTGAGCCAAACGGGCCAGGGCTGTGGCCTTTTTCTACATAATGCCAGGAGGATGGTCCAGCTGGAGAGGTCAGGTGCCTCTACCATGGAGAGGGAGGTGAGGAAGGTCTCACACCTGTTCCAGGTGTGCCGCCCAGGCTAGGAGGTTTATCCTCCAGATGCCTCGGGGGAAATAGTTTAAATCCAATAAGCTTCAGGATAAAGCTCTGACCCAAAACTCATCTCCTCCCAGAAACTCTCTAATGAGGACTGGCCTCTCCCACTCCCAGAGCTAATTATTTACTCACAGAGGAGTTTCCTGAATACACATTACGGGGATGTGGTTCCTGCCTTCAAGGTCCTCCATCCTTCACGTTCAAGGTCTAATGTAGCTGTAAACGTTTACCCATTTGTCCTCATTGCACTTGTTGTAAATCCTCGTAGTTAGTGTATGTTCCAAGTTTAAAAAAAACTCAGCTACTAATTATGCTTTCTAATATTTGTCTAGTCCCATTTCTACACACGGTCTAACTAAGGCTCTTTGCTTTATATAGTATGTCTCATTGTGTACTTGCTTGTAATCTAGAAATATCCAAATTTCCCACTAAGTATCACACACCCTCAAAGACCACCTTTCTCCGGGGACCATACGACTAGCCAGTGCCCAAAGCCAAGTACATTCAAAATGACTTTTGATATTTCAGAACAAAGGATTCAAACTAGGATAAATCCACTATTTGAAATTGTATGAAAAAGAATCTTACGTGCATGTGGCTATATGGATTTTTGTCTTGGGGAGAAGCTTCCATTGTGTTCAAACCATTCCCAGAGGGGCCTGTCACACACACGCTCCTGAATGTCTGAAATCCTGCTAGTTTCCCCGAAGAAAACATTTTTGTGTATAAAGTTGACACAATTTCCATTTGTCTAATAAAACGTGTCCCAATCTTTCCCCCACACTTTTTAATTGAAAATACGATGGAAAGATCCACATCGGCAGGTGGCTGATAGAGCAAAAGGTCCATGAGAAGAGGCAGCAGAGAGAGAAGCCCCTCCCCCCCAATAATGCATGCCTGGAAAACTTGAATCATGAAAAAGATAAGCAAGGAAAAAGTAGGTCATTGTGACTTGACATTTAGAAATAAGCAACATTTTATTCCTACTGACCTATAAATCACCCTCCAGTCCTGACTTTCATCACTACCCTACAAAAGGTTACTGGACTGCCTCAGCATTTCTCAAACACCACAGCACAGCTAGAGAACAATATCACTGTCTGTCATATAATCTCTCTCTCTCTTTTTTAATTTTATTGATTTTTTTTTTTAGAGAGAGAGAGGGGAAGAAAGGTATGGGAGACAGAGAGACAGAGAGAGAGAGAGAGAGAAAGAGAGAGAGATTTGTTGTTCCACTTATTTATATAGTCATTGGTTGCTTCTTATATATGCCCTGACTGAGAATCAAACCTGCAACCTTGGCGTATCCAGACAATGCTCTATCCAACTGAACTACCCAGCCAGGGCCTGTCATATAATCCCTTTTTTGTTTTTTTGGGACATGCTCCTAGCAGGAACTGAACCCGGGACTCTCTGATCCGCAGGCTGATGCTCCAACCACTGAGCCAGACCGGCCAGGGCTGTCATCTAATCTCTTAAAATTAACATTGAGAAATAATATTAAAAACAAAATGCCTACATTTCATTGCACAGATTAACTAGGAAACTGTGTGCCTAACAATAAAGGAGTATGATATCCTGCGGAAAGAACAGCTTGGATTTTGAAAAATAAATACTAAAGGCTAAAACAGGTCTTTACCTACAACAGAATTTATACGGCATCGGGCGCCTCAAAATAGGAATATGTATGTGAAAAACCCATTTTTAATATGTCCTGCACTTTGATCTGACAGAACCAGGGGTGATTTATTTGTTCTCATTGTTACAGTTCTCCGACATCTTTTTCTGAATGAATCCAGATGGAAATGTCTCTCTTCTGGATTCTGTTATTTGCTGCTGCAGTTTCCATCTGTGGTGCTAAGAGCCAGCCCTTAATTTATCTGGGACACCAAGCAACCTTCTTTCTTCACACTCCTTAGTGTCTTCTCAACAGCTCCACATCGAAATAAATCTCTGGGTTGCTTCAAATGCATCTAACACTTCTTCCCTATTATTTATGTTGGTGACAAACTTTTTCTCACCAACTGTCTGGGGTCACTCAGAGGCACCTGATTTGAAGAAGCGTTCGGCTTCTCATCCAATATTTTGGTAGCTCGCAGCTCCTCACTTCAGCTCTGCCAGAGTTAGCACGTTGTGAAGCAAAACGAAGTTCTTACATTTCGTCTGAGATTGTCTTTACTATCCATATGCTTACATTGCTTCCACTTGGGTTCTCAAGCCTAAAGAACACTCGTATCAGCAACAATCCTGGGAACATGGATGTTGCTTTCTCTAAATCCCAAGCGGAATGGACACAGCGCCTGATGTGCATTTATTATCGCTGAGACCCTGGAGCATAAATTTATTATCACTGAAACCCTGGAGCAAGTCTCTTAACCTCTCTGAACCTCACTTTCCTTGTCTGTAAGGTGGGGAGAGGACCACCTTCCTCACCAGGTTATAATTGTATATGATTATGTGGAAGGCTCCGCAGAGACACCGGCTGCTCTGAGGTCAGTGCTCACAGTGCCCGGGATTTATTCCAAGAGCAAAGTCTTCATTATCTGTGGATAGGAGTGAACATTAGCATGAAACTGTTGTGCATTTTTCTCAAGAAATCAAAATCACGTACACTTTAAAATAAAGCAAGTACTCCTATTCAAAAATATCAAGGGCTCATTGTGACAAGCCCCTCGCCTGGAGGGACAGTGACTCCTTCCAGCTCATTCCTTCTCCCAGCTTTGTTTTTTCTTCCCCGCCCCCTTCTCTGTAAATCAAAATAGCACTTGGGAGAAGGTTCTATAAACACTATCTAGCAGGGCTACAATTGATAAGGATCCTGGATGAAGTCCTAGGGCAAACTGGTGGCTACACCTAACCTCTTGAAAAGACTGGTTAAAGATTCAAGTTGTGGCAGCCATGTGAGAAACACACTTGTGGCTTTAAAAGATCTGAATTCCATTGTGCTGTTGTTGGTAAAAATCCATGCCGAGCAAGGGAGCTGACACATTCAATAGAGCACATGGGCCTCCCTTGTATTTCAGGCCCTGCAGGTATTTTAAGCACCAGAATCAAACTACACAAATAAAAACAAACAAAAGCCCACTTTCTGTCCATGCTCCATCTTGCCCAAGAGAAAAAAATATAGATTGTTTGTTTTGCTTTATTTTAATAAATAAGTCTGTTGTAAGACGATTGTGGAATTATTTAGCCCATTCAGCAAGATTTTTCACTAAGCCACAATGGGAAAGATGTATTTTGTCATTGTCCAACACAAACAATTGAAGAAACTCGGCCCAGCGCAACATCCCCAGGAGAAACAATCTGCAATTTAATTAGTGAATAATGGAAGCAATTTAAATACAATTCCAGGCATTTTTTTAAAAGTAATATTTGAATAGACATCTGCTGCATCTACTAAGTGTTTGGGCAAAACACCATAATCCTTGACCTGATGAGATGCCCAAGGTTATGAACAAGACACACAATTTAAAACAAATCTCCAGAAATCATCCTTCTCCTGCTCAACACCTATCCTACCCCCACCAATAAACAGAGAGCTAGATAGATAAAGAAAGAAAATATTCAGCCCAGTTGAAGAGCAATGTAAGGGAAACAGAAAGGATTTAAGGACAACCGCCCTCAGCTGGTATCTGACTCCTTCATTACCTCTGCTCTATGGCCACTTCCGTTTCCTCGATTAGAGAATGGGAAGATTAATGTCTACTTCCCAAAAGGTTTGAATATTAAATAGAATTATTTCTAATCAGACACCATATGAATGTTAGTTAAAGTATTTTGAAGAAATAAAGAATACAAATCAAATTTGTGATATGTCACTACTGCACCTTTTACCAAAAGAATTTTATCTTTGCATCTTTAGAGATTTTTTACCATAAGAATTTTATTCTTGCATCTTTAGAGATTTATCTGTATATACAAAATATTTGACCACACAGAGTTCCAGTGTTGTGAGAGGGAAACAGATGAGGAGACGGATGGTGCTGATTTTTGCACAATGATATGAATGTCCTGTTTTTTTCTTTTTTAATCCTTACCCGAGGACATGCTCAGGGAGAGAGAGATCAATGTGATCAATGTGAGAAACATTGATCTGTTGCCTTCCGTACATGCCCTGACCAGGGATCCAACTTGCAACCCAGGTGTGTGCCCTGACCAGGAATCGAACAGGCAACCTTTTAGTGCACAGGGCGACACTCAACCAAGTGAGCCACTCCAGCTGGGTATAAATGTTCTTAATGCCACTGAGCTGTGCACTAAAAACTAGTCAAAATGATCAATCTCACGTTGTATATATTTTAACACATTTTTTTAGAACTCTTTGAAAATATTTAGTATGGTATAATCCTTTGGAAGCAGAAGAGAAACCATCTTCCTTCAATCTTTAACTTGGTCAACTGAAGCCAAGAACTGAGGACACAGGATATGCTATAGAGCATGAGCATACTGCAAAAGCATGTACAAATTCTAGGACCTTAGCCACACTTTCAGAAAGGACTCCTTTTCCCCCTTCTCTTCTGTTAATTTCAAACAAATCAACATTCAAAATAAAGGTACCCATACGTTGGTTGCCAAGCCCTCAAAGTCCTAGGTTTTGCACATTTTAAGGGACAGAAATGGCATTTGTACTTAAGAATACTAATGAATGCAAATACTTGAAACTATTCAATAGTTTACATTTGAAAATGTTTGGCAGACACCCAGTATATACTGCTACAAATGTATTAAAATACAAAGAACTGCCCTGGACAGGTAGCTCAGTTGGTTTGATCGTTGTCCCCATATACCAAGGTTGTGGGTTTGAAGCTTGGTCAGGGCACGTACAAATATCAACCAATGATACTCTCATTTATCTCTCTCCTTCTCTCACTTTCTCTCTTTCTAAAATCAATCAATAAAAAAGTAAAATAAGATCCCAAAACGGCGGCAGAGTGAATGGAAGCAACACAGATCCTCTCCCAGGACCAAATTAGAATTACAACTAAAATAAAGACAAATCGTAGGGAAAAACCAACAGAAAAGCAGCTTGCAAGGACCATATAACCAGGGACACAAAATCAATCTGGGTATGAATGCAGAGGTGCAAGAGGGGGACTGGGAGCCCATGGACAGCAGTGGTCTTAGCTGTGAGCAGCACCCTCAGGGTTAAAACTTCAAGCCTGCTCCACAGCACAGAGCTGGGACAGAGCGCTAAAATAGCCACACCACTCACCATGGACTCCGGCAAAGGGAGGGCAGAAAGGACTGGAACTGTATAGGGACACTCGTGATTTGGACAGTGCTCAGAGCTTTTGCTGAGTTGTGGCCACACAGGACGGTGTTCATCTTACTCCCTTCCAGGGCTTTGGGGAAAGGCGGTGGCCCCTCCCTCAGAGATTCAACCCCACCGAGGTGGGCCATTGAAATGCAAATTGAGGCTCATTAACAACCAGCATCTGCCCCACCCGAGGAAAATCCTCTTTAGGCAAAACACCTGAGGAAGTTTTTAATTGAAACCAAGGCTCTTCAAGTAACCATGACTAATAGCCTCCAGGCAAAAGGCTAGGGGATAACTGAACTGTTCTTGGGCTTGCAAATCTACCCAGGAAAGTAAGATTTGACTGTGGTGTTTAACGTGGGTCCTCCCACGCTCATCCAAACCCAAGAGAGGGAGCCACAAACAGTAGAACACCAACACCCACAGGGAAAATTTGGCAGGCACCAAAACCCACTGAGATAGCCAAAATGGTGAAACAAAAAAAAAAAAAACACAAATCCCAAATGAAAGAAAAAGAGACCTCTACTGAAGATGAGTTAAATGAAATGCTGTTAAGCAAGTTATCAGAGGTAGAATTCAGAGCCATGATATTGAGGAAGCTCAACAGGATGAGTAAGGACATCAACACCATGCATGAGTAAAGACTTAGAAACACTAAAAATCAACCAATTGAAAATGAAAAACCACTAAGAAGAAATGAAGAATGACATAGCAGAAATAAAGAACACATTGGAAGGACTAAACAGCAGACAAGAGGAAGCTGAGAACCAGAACAGTGAATTAGAAGACAGGGTAGGAAAAAATCAACCAATCAGAAAACCAAAAGAAAAAAATAATTAAAAAACAGAAAGACAGCTTAAGAGAACTATGGGACAACTGGAAACATAATAATATTCGCATCATAGGAGTCCCCAAAGAAAAAGAAAATGAGTAAGGGTTAGAGAATATATTTGAAGAAATGGTGACAGAAAACTTACCTAATTTGGTGAAGAAGAATGCAGTCAAGTTTAAAAAGCACAGAGAGCCCCAAGTAAGAAGAACCCAAACAGGTCCACACCAAGACATATAGTAATTAAAATGCCAAAAATTAAAGACAAAGAAGGAATCCTAAAGGCAGCAAGAGATAAGCAACAGGTTACCTAAAAAGGAACCCCCATAAGGCTATCATCTGACATCAAAACAGAAACACTAAAGGATAGAAGAGAATGGCATGAAGTAATCAAGATCATGAAAAAAAAAAAAGGATCTGAATCCAAGACTACTCTATCCAGCAAGGCTATCATTCAAAATAGAAGGTCAAATAAAGAGCTTTCCCGACCAAAAACAAAAAAGGCTAAGGGAATACATTAGCACCAAACTAGCACTGCAAGATATGCTAAAAGGACTGCTGTAATTTGTAGAAGAAATAGGAAGAAAAATATAACCACACTAAACAAAAATGGCAATAAATAAGTACATACCAATAATCACCTTAAATGTACATGGATTGAATGCTCTGATAAAAAGACACAGAGTAGCTGATTGAATAAGAAAGCATGACTCATCTATATGTTGTTTACAAGAGACCCACCTCACAAGACTCACATAGGTTGAAAGTGAAGGGATGGAAAAAAATCTACCAAGCAAACGGAAAGCAAAAAAAAAGCTGGGGTAGCAATACTCATATCTGATAAAATAGATTTCAAAATGAAGGCCATAACTAGAGACAAAGAAGGACACTACATAATATTGAAAGGATCTATCCAACAGGAAGATATAACCTTGATAAACATATATGCACCCAATATAGGAGCACCAAAATATATTAAAAATCTTCTGGAGGACTTCAAAGGAGAAATCAATAGCAATACAATCATAGCAGGGGACTTCAACACCCCGCTGACATCACTAGATAGATCCTCTAGACAAAAAATTAGCAAGGAAACAGAGACTCTAAATGAAGCACTAGACCAAATGGATTTAATAGATATCTACAGAGAATTACACCCCAAAACTACAGAATTCACATTCTTCTCAAGTGCACATGGGACATTCTCAAAGATAGACCACATGTTAGGACACAAACTAAGTCTCTACAAGTTCAATAAGATTGAAGTCATATCAAACATCTTCTCAGATCACAATGGCATGAAACTAGAAATCAATTGCAACAAGAACATGCAAAGACCTGTGAACACATGGGAGCTAAATAGCACATTATTAAACAATGAATGAGTTACTGAGGAGATCAAGGAAGACATTAAAAACTTACTGGAAACAAATGAAAATGAACACACAACAACACAAAATCTATGGGATATGGCAAAAGCAGTTCTGAGAGGGGAATTCATAGCACTACAGACCTACCTTGAGAAGCAAGAAAAATTTCTAATAGACTATCTAACCTCACAACTTAAAGAACTAGAAAGCAAACAAAAAGAAAACCCCAGAGCAAGTAGAAGGACGGAAATAGTAAAGATCAGAGCAGAAATAAATGACATAGAGACCAAAAAATCAATTCAAAGGATCAAGAAGACATAGAGCTGGTTTGAGACCAAAAAATCAATTCAAAGGATCAAGAAGACATAGAGCTGGTTTTTCGAAAAGGTAAACAAGCTTGATGGACCCTTAGCTAGACTCACCAAGAAACAAAGAGAGAGAACCCAAATACACAAAATCAGAAAAGAAAGAGGAGAAGTAATAACTGACACTACAGAAATACAAAGGATTGTTAATAAATACTATGAACAATTATATGGCAACAAATTCGACAATCTAAGCAAAATGAACAAATTTTTAGAAACACATAGTCTCCCAAAACTGGACCAGGAAAAGATAGAAAACTTGAACAGACCAATAACAACTAAGAAAATTGAAAATGTAATCAAGACTCTCCCAACAAACAAAAGCCCAGGCCCAGACAGCTTCATGGGTGAGTTTTACCAAACATTCAAAGAATAACAAACACCCATTCTCCTCAAACTATTTTAAAATTCAAGAAGGAGGAAGACTTCCAAACTTGTTTATGAGGCCAGCATAATTCTAATTCCAAAACCAGAACAAGACACTACAAAGAAAGAAAACTACAGGCCAATATCCCTGATGAACACAGATGCCAAAATCCTGAATAAAATACTAGCAAATCGGATCCAGCAATACATCAAAAAAATTATTCACCATGACCAAGTGGGATTCATCCCAGGGATGCAAGGCTGGTACAATATTTCCAACTCAATAAATGTGATACACCACATAAACAAAATGAAAGATAAAAACCACATGATCATATCATTAGATATTGAAAAAGCATTCGACAAAATCCAGCACCCACTTCTGATAAAAATGCTCAGCAAGGTGGGAATAGAGGAATCATATCTCTACATAATAAAGGCCATATATGAAGGACCTACAGCCAACATCATACTCAGTGGACAACAATTAAAAGCATTTCCCTTAAGAACAGGAACAAGACAGGGATGCCAACTTTTGCCACTCTTATTTTACATAGTACTGGAAGTCTTAACCACAGCAATCAGCCGTAAAGAAAAAAATAAAAGGGATCCAAATTGGAAAAAAGGAAGTGAAACTGTCATTATTCGCAGATTAAAACTTTCTAGGCCTCGGTCTTGGCATTTGTGAGATGACTGGTAGGACTGGATGACATTGGAATCCCTTTTTGGTTCTAGTGCTCAGTGACTCTTTGCTCTATGCCAAGCTTTGTCAGGAGGTCTAATATACTATCTATTAACCATCTGCTATAGACTGCATGTTTGTATCCCTCTCCAAATTCATGTGTTAAAGCCTCACCCCCAGTGTGATGGTATTTGGAGGTGAAGTCTTTGGGAGGTGATTAGGTCATGAGGGTGATGCCCTCATGAAAGGGATTAGTGCCCTTAAAAAAGACATTCCAGTTAAGCTCCCTAGCCCCTTCTGCCATGTCAGGACACAGATAGAACACAGTTGTGTATGTACCAGGAAGCCAGGCCCTCACCAGACACTGAATCTGCCAGCACCTTGATTTTGGAATTCCCAGTCTCCAAAACGAACTAGGAGCAATAACTTTCTATTGTTTAAGCCACCCAGGGTACAGTATATTTCTCAGAGCAGCCCAACACGCCATTCTCTGTGCACTGGAGGAAAAGAAATACTATGAAAAACGGCTAAACACAAAAGGATTGACAGGGAGATAGGAAAGAGGAATCTAAATGATCAAGCCTGAGTACCAACAGCTCAAGCAAATACCATGAAAACGCACACTGCAATAAAGACGTATCACATAAACCCAACTGATAAAACATGGAGGCGACATGGGCTGAGCCTCTGGTCAAGGCTAAGCGCTGGTCCTGCCGCCCAGTGCTTTGTGGGAAGTCAGGGGGAAGCTCACCAGCCACAGGTCAGAACTGCCGCTTTACCTCTGCAAACTAGCTCCTCTTTTGGAACCTGGATTATAATGGTAATAATTTAAACTTATCAGGTGAGGGGAGAATGTATAATTTAGTGAGGGTCCACATTATAAAATGGTTTATCATGAAACAATTTTTCTTTACATACTCTGTTTTAAACTGAGCTGTTAATAATGCTGTAAAATAATCATTTAATCCAGTTAAAATGGAACATTTCATAACACCAAAGAGAACTATCAGATCCTTTACAAGATGACAATTAACTGAGACACGCAGTAGATGTTAAACCGGAAAGATTCTTTCATCTTAAACTCTATTGGGCGCTTCCTAATTTTATATTTCCTTCATGTGAAATTTCAAACTCTAAAAGTCAGCAGGCAAGACATTATTTTAAATTGGTTAGAATTGCCTACTAATGTCTAAATGATCACAAATTACAATTTTGGAAAATCAGCTCTGAAATTTTTTTCTAAATCTCAAGCAAAATGATACAACAGTAAAGTGTCTGAGAATTTTTATTCCCGGCTTCCTACAAAATACTCGTCAAAACACACCAAGAGAGGGGAACTCTTCTCATAGGGAACAAAGAAAAGGAAGCAAGCATGACCGCATCTGGAAAAATGTTCTACCCTTGTACTGACGGTGGCTTGATTCAGAAACACGATTTTGCAATCCACCTCCTTAGTTACAATGTGGAGAATGAGAGGTCGTCGCTAATCTTCGTTGATGGCACCTGAGCAAGAAACTACACTCTCCTGAGAAAATGGACAGCCCACCAGGTCTGCAAATTTGCATCTCTTGGGTTTCCTTTTTCCATGCCTAATAATACCATTAGAAGCTACCCAGCAGATGGTTTTCAAAGCCAGAGAGCCACCTCTTACAAGGAGAGCCACACAAGATAGGAAGACAGTAGACAGAGCCCAAAGAGCAATACTCTTTCCAGTGAAATCAGGCTGGGAGGTAGAAGGCAGAGAAACCTTTCTTGAACTTTCTAGGGCAGGAGCCTCAGAGAAGTTGCCATCTCGCAAAGACTGCTGGGAGAAGAAGGTATGTGTGGTTAGAAGATTTCAAACCTAGTTAAATTTTGGCTTTGAGATCTCCAAAATCCTACCCCTTTGTAGAAGACTATCTTTGTCCTAGGAAGACCAGCCAAACAGGCGGTTTAACTACATAAAGACCTCTCATGAAATGAGGGTTGTGACACGACCATGGCGATGAAACCTCGGCAGAACTGCATCTCTGCAGACTGTGAAATCTGGAGAAGTGCTTTTTGTCTGAGACTGAATTTGGACCATATGGTTCCTACACATGGCTCGGTGGAGTAGTAGATCTGTCTGCGCTGTGGTTTTTAGAAGATAAGAAGCAGAGACACAGATATCTGGGAGAAGATATGAAAGCCCTATCTTGATGTGCTGATGGAGGAAGGACCATAAGTGAATGGCCCTATCTAAATGAAACTATGCATATCCTACCTAATTAATCCAAACTTGAAGCAATGACCAGATATTAAACTACTGAAGTGGTTCTTAATTCTGGGGGGATGCCAGACCACTTCCACCATCTACTGAAGGTTGTGGTGCGGCTCCCCAGAAGAAGGCATACACCCACAGCTTCACGGCTGCATGGACCGCCCAAAGCCTGTGCGCACAGAGCTAAAAACGTATGGACCACGGTATTCTGTGGTTGTCTGGCTGGAGCAACAGGTTAAGCTAATAACATTCTGGGTAACGATGACATGTCTTTTGACGGAAATGAGTATTTTTTTCATGTCATTCTGGGAAGAGTTGGTTTCCTGAAAGGGGAAATAAAGTTAGGCTGAGAAAGAAACTCCCTTTTTTCTCTAATTCTAGTGAGACTTTGCCAGGCCTCTCAGGAGTCTAGACTGACTTACAGGTGCCCACAAATGGCAGGAAATGCTAACTTCCACCCCCATGAAAAGCAGCCAGAGCCTGAGGACAAAAAAACCTTCTGGATGACCTGGGCCTATGTATGGATCCTAAAATAATCAAACCTCTCAGTCGTAAAGTATTCCCTGTACTATAATTTTCTCAAATGACCCTAAATTTTAATAAAGCCATGTTAAATGTTACAGCCTCAGTTTAGGAATCATTGAGGAACAAGCTTGGCCTCGAGTGATAAAGGAGGAAGCAGGCCTTGTTGAAGCTGACGCAGTGATGGTGGCTGCAGACCATGGGACCCTGGGCAACAATGTCACTGACAGTCGGAGACAGGCCATTGCAGGTGTGCAGGGAACCAACCGACAGACACAAAATCCCATGGGCTCTTAGATCCTTCATAAGGACAAGGAAGGCGAAAGAGAACCGCTGTGGAGGCAAAGGGCTTGGTCCCAGGACAGGGCTATAGGCCAGTGGACTTCAGGTTGATTCCACTTTGCGTCAGAATGGGGCCATTGGGACACAGTAGGAAACCTGGAGGAGAGCAAAGGGCTAAAGTCACACGGAAAAGTAAACAGAAATCCAAAAAGCCTTCGAATAAATAAGTGAACCCAGGACCTGGATGTTGGAGGAGAAGAACATACAGACCCAAGAAATGAAAAAGAGAAAACACAAACAAATTATAAATAACCATGTGCTTAATTTTTTATTAAGTACCTTTAATATTACCTAATATATAATTTCATGGCAAAAGTTTGGTTCTTTTTCCAGCTTTATTGAGATATTATTGACATACAACATCGTGGAAGTTCACGGTGTACGATGTGATGATTTGATACATATACCTATTATTGTAAAACAATTCATGGTAAAATTGTAAAATCTTAATTCAGCCGATGATCTTCTGTATAGATTTCAGTTCTCAAAAGTAAACCAGTAACACAGAAGAAATTAAGAAATGTATGCAGTAGTTTACTCCAACAAAACCACTCAGTGCCTATTTGATTTTATTGGCCACTTATTTTCAATTTCACATAAGTAACCTCTATGCTATATATACAGCTACAGAACATTTTAAAAAAGAAATCCTCTGAGAAGATGCAACAGCAACACATAAGCTATGCCTATACCTATAAAACAGAGTGCAAAATAAAAATCAGAATATGAAGAGTAAGCCTATGCTTTGTTTTTCTGAGTTCCCTGGGAACCATCATGATAACTTAAATTGAGATTATAAAATGGAATTAGTTTTTTGTTTTGTTTTCTTTATAGAGCTTTAGAGAGAAAGGAAGGGAGAGAGAGAGAGAAACATCGATGAGAGAGAACATCGATTGGCCACCTCCTGCATACCCCCCATTGGGGATCAGGACCACAACCTGGGCATGTGCCCTGGCCGGGAATCGAACCGGTGACCTCCTGGTGCATGGGTCAGTGCTCAACCACTGAGCCACACTGACTGGGCTAAAATGGAATTGTTTTTAAAGCACCAAATCTCTCAACATACCTATCCTAATAAATATCTGTATCCTTTAACCTCTCATGAATGTACCTCACTCTGTGGGATATGTATAGTTACGGGACCACAGCTAGCTATTATACACAGTGGCTAAACCCATATTTCTACCGCATTCTATCCTTTTACTTTAGGTAAGTCTGGGATGTGCATTTGGTTCCAAAGTCTTTGATAGAATGTTTTGCCATTCAATATTTTAAATGTAAATAAACTTACTGCATCATATATTAATTTTATTTCACATGCAGTTTCTCCAATGACTTAAACATAGTAAAATCTCTGTTACATGTCATTCTCTTAAAGATCATTTTCTTGGAGAAGAAAAAGTAGTCAAAAGCGTGATGGATTTTCTTCTTCTGATGGATATGGGGCAACTCACCAGTGTAACAACTATTGTGATAGATCTATGTAGCTGAAGCATTCTCGGGTGAAAGAAATAAGAATGGAACGTCATGTCTTGCCACACTGTGGTTATAACAAGCTTTGGATTGGCAGAGACTAGGCTGAAAAAACAACCTTGTGACTGATAACCTGATTTCTGTCACTTTTTAGTGATTTAAACGCTAGTTCCCATAAATATCACACATTCCACGCAAATTCTGTAAGAAAGAATTATGGAATTGCAAGTTGGAAAGACTCTTCAATGCATGTCCTGATTTTACAGGCTAGAAATCTGTGGCTCAGAAGACGAACTACTTTTGTTTTGTCTACTGAATTATCAGGGCCACAACAAAAGACATCGAGTAGTGGTCATAAAAACTGTCCAGAACTTTCCATTTCCTCCACGCTGTCTACATTAGACTAAAAAAGAGGAACAATTGGTAAAGGGATCCACAAATCATTTAGTTTCAAACTATAGCAGCACACACACCACAGGCAAGAAACACCCCCTGTTTCACATGATTAATAATTTAGGGCTTAATTCAGAGAGATTTTAGATGCAACCCCTTAAAGAAATCTATGGGTTTCTGATGAAGCTGATACTATAGTATAAATTATTTATCCATCCTCACCATCTCCACATCCAATGAGCAGGAAGGAAAGCAACAGTTGGAAAAACGGAAGACATACATTTACCCTGAACTTTGTCTCAGCATCTGGGGAGGCCAACAAGCCCATTTCTGAGCATCTGTCCGGACCCAAGCTACTGCCTCCTAGTCTCACAGAAAAACAATTACCCTTCTTATTCTTAGTGAGGCTACCAACTTGCTCCAAAAAAAAAAGATTATTACCCAACATGTTAAAAGAGAACGCTACTGGCCTTACTTTTCATATTTTTTACTCTAGATATAATGTAACTGCAAATACCAGTGTCTCACCAATTATTAGATGAGGTTAAAAAAAATTTGTTTTTAAGCACGCACGACTTTATCACACAAAACCAGGTGAAAACATAGCTGTGAGCCAGATCTTGAACAAATATACTCGAATGCCAGGGCCTTCTCTAATTCACCTTCATTATTAATAAGATTTACAGGGAATTTGGATGAATTAAAAGCCACAAAAGGGAAAGAACTTATTCAAAAACGGTATCATATTTCCCAAGAACATTTGAATATGTAGTCTCAAAATACATTCCCAAGATTAACAATATACCCTTTACATTTAGCAAATTCGTAGTAAATGGCTCTATTTTAAAATACAAATGTGCACCCACGCACACTCACATACAAGGAATTAGGTAAAAGTTTCTAGAGTGTAAAATATGGTGTTTCCATAAAATGGAGAGAAAGTGACTTTGACATCATTAAGCAAAACCTAAGTGCTGATGATTTTCACCCCAAATACCTCTGCTTGTCCTCTTGCTAATCTGCCACTGAATTGTGGGGAGCAGCCTAGTTCTCTTGCACTTTTATCACCCTCGAGAGGGTGAGGTGCCTGCCCTAGGGTCCCCTCAGCAGCTGAGGTGTCAGGTGCAGTCCTCTGGGCACAATCCAGCTTCACACTAGAGCTCCAGGAATACGATCAAGAGCAACCTCCCTCCCACTGTTTCAGCTGTTCTAACAGGAAAGAGTAGAAGTGGGGGTTTGGGGGGCAGAAATTGAAAGAAAAAGGCAGAGGAGAGGGGAAAGGAAGAGAGAGCAGGAGGTCACAGGAAAGTAGAGAGGACTGCGCTGTGCAACCTCAGAAGATGGCAACGTTGGTGAGGGGAACAGGGTACACCCCTGTCCCCAGTTTCGCTTTGCCTGGTTTCAGTTATCCACCGTCAACCACAGTCTGAAACGTTCCGCGAAAAGCTTCAGAAATAAGCAACTTCTACATTTAAACTTCACACCATTCCGAGTAGCGTGATGAAATCTCAACCAGTGCCTCTCCATCCTGCCCAGGCACTGAATGACCCCTGGTCCACTCGTCTGCGTGGTAGAAGCTCCCCACCCAGGAGTCCCTTAGCAGACAGACACCTTGGTTATCAGAGAGAAAGAGACAGGGAGACCACAATCACATAACTTTTATTACAGCATAGTGTAATAATTGCTCTGTTATTATGAGCTAGTATTGTTCATCTCTTCCTGAGCCTAATTTATAAATTAAACTTTATCATCGGTATGTACGTATAGGAAGAAACATAATATAATCCACACAGGGTTTGGTACTATCCGCGGTTTCAGGCATCCGCTGGGGGCCTTGGAAGGTGTCCTCTGTGGATAAGGGG
Source organism: Molossus molossus (assembly GCF_014108415.1). Classification (NCBI taxonomy): domain Eukaryota; kingdom Metazoa; phylum Chordata; class Mammalia; order Chiroptera; family Molossidae; genus Molossus; species Molossus molossus. Next base: position 19,842,364 of record NW_023425347.1, read on the forward strand.
GACTCCTGTAACCCCAGGGAAGAGAGACTTCCACAAGGAAGGAAGGTGTGAGGAGAGACACCCAGACGAGGGCTGAGCAGTCGGAGGGGAGGGGCTCACAGCCCAGCAGGCGGTGGGTAGATTAGTATCAAGGGAGAAGACAGAACAGTGCAGACTAAGGGAGGCCTGCTTCGGGCCACATTGGCTGTCACCCCATAAGTGACACCAGCCATCTGAGCCTGGGGTGCGGGTAGGAAGTGAGCAGTAACAATAACAAAGCAGACAACACTGGGAAAGCACCTACCAGGTGCCTGGCGGCTGTGAGCGCTTCGCATGTATTAACTCATCTAAAACCCACCAGAGCTCCAGGGGCAGGTCCAGTCCTCAGGTTCATTTCACAGATGGGGCGCCTGAGGCCAGCGATGAGGCAACTGCCTGGGCCACACAGCTCAGGGAATGTTAAAGTGTTTCAACAGGGGCAGCCAGGACTCGCGGGGAGGGGGAGAGGGAGGGGTGTGCGCTTGTTTAGGTTGTACAGTGAGAAACCCTGGTGTTCCCTAGGGGTGGAAACCCACATGCAGACATTAGGAAGGCAAAATCAACTGGTTCTAGACTAGACTTGAAGGAGGTTCTTTCTGGTGAGGGAGGAAGAGAGAGAGAAAAATCATGGATGTCTACAAAACTGGTCCTATTATCACTGAGATCAGCTCAATCCATCCCCTTGGGGCAAAACCTCCACCTAAGGAAGCTTCTGTATTGTGAAAAGGAGTATAATACTGCACGTTATGATGTGCATTTTAACTCGCACTGCACAGAGAGCACCTCCCTGAGAGAACAGGTAAGTGGCGAAGAGCTGAATGTTTCCCGTCCCTCCCACTGTGTCCACCAACCCAGAGCCACCGCTCCCGGACGCTGGCCCCAGACAGAGGCCAGTGGATGTCCGAGGAAGGGAAGACTCAGCACTCCCCATGCCTAGCTTCCCACCAACATCCGAGTCCAAACCATCATGGACAAAGTGGCCCTGTGGTGGGCTGAGCAATCTTAAACCACACTCTTCCTCTCATTTAGAATACATTCCATAAACATTTCCATTTCTTCCCAAGAAAGGTTCTCCCACAACTTTTAAAAATATTTTCTTTCTAAATCTGAAATGCATTGGTAAAAGGCAAGAACATCCCTCGCAAACATAGAGTGGTGTCCACTGGAGATCAAGCAAAGCATTCCGAGGCTTATAGAAAATGACCGCCCAAGAGACGTCCTCTATTTGCCAAAGACCAACTGGTGACCTTGAGTTCAGTCATGGTAGGACGCCTGCCATTCCCACATTTAAGTAAAGACGAGCATAGGAAATTCTGGTTGATTTTTATTGGTGGGCAAATACATCTTTCTTGCTATTCAAATAAAAATAAGACTTTGCTTCTAAAATCCCCCAATATTCTTGCAAATGTAAGTAAGGCTCCCAAGAAGCAACAGTGAAGAGTGGAGTCAGGATCCAGGACTCTGGGAGCAAGATGCGTGCAGGTGACTGGACCCCTGAGCCCCAGCATCTGGGTGAGCTACCACTGAGAAACGTAAGCAGGTAGAGTTGCTTTTCCACCGACACTAATTCATCCGAAAGACCACCCTGTGTGGAGAACTTGAACTCTGACTACACTTTTTCCACATAGATTTTTCCAGCCATCACATTTCTAAAATAAAAATGTAACAGCTTGCAGCCCTGCAATATACTTAAGATGTAATAATGGAAAATGAGATGTTATTGATTGGAGAGGGAGGAGAAGTAACCACAATGGTGTCATCAAGTCAAAGAAAGAAAGAAATTAACAGATGAATTCTTCAAGACTGAGACTTGGTTGCCACCCACTACAGATGGCAGAGTTCTGAGGAGCAGTCCCCAGACAAAACAAGCTGTATGTTAAATATGTGAGGCAGCCCTCACAAGAACATTCCACATCCTTTCAATCATAAGGGAATTCCACATTCTAGAGTACATCGCAATGAAAACCGTATGTGCTGAAACCATTCTGCCCGGCAATAACACACACACTCAACTGTGTCTTGCAACTGTGAGCAAGCCGGGTTCCCTTTTATTTCCAATGAAACCATCAACGTGGACAATGGAGCCACAATTTTGTCCCTGCTTAAGTAAAACAGTGTATTTTTAAAAGGGTAACTAACATTAGAAGTGGCATGCCATAGAGTGTGTAGTATTGAATGTGGCATTCCATACCCTCAAAAAGAAGGCACTCAAGTATTATTAAATGAAAAATTACGCACCTCTCTACTCTTTGGGTAGGCAAGAAAACTTGAAAGCTACCTGTTAAATAGTAGGAATAAGAAATACTCTCTTGTGATTCTTGCCATTTTATTATTTTGTCAAAACAGGTAACTTATCAAGCTTATAGCCAACTCCACACTGTATTAGAGAAATGCAGTAATTGAGATAATATCAGACTTTTAATTCTTTAAAAAAAAAAAACAATCCCTTTAGTAGGTATGATTACTGAAAATGATCTCATCCTTATTTTTTAATTATTTTTTAAATATTTAGATTTAAGTTTCCAAGGTTTTCTTCCCAGAATAAAATAAGTATCTTTTCTTGACACCAGGCTAAGAATATATTTGTATTTATGAAGACTGACTGATGGTTGACCAGGGATTCAAGAAAAACGAAGGCTTTGTTTTTGTTTTGTTTTTCCAAAGAAAGCCCTACATTAAGACAGTATCGTGGCCCAGGCAAGTGTGCATCCAACCATTCAAGAAAGAAGTAGGAAATGGTGGTAGGAACAGTACTGGGGTTTTTAATGTTTTTTATTGATTTTAGAGAGAGAGGAAGGGAGAGGGAGAGAAAGAGAAAGATCGATGTGAAAGAGAAACATCAATGGGTTGCCTGTAACCTTTCGATGCTTGGGACGATGCTCAACCAACTGAGCCGCCCCAACCAGGGCGGAATAGTATTGTTTTAAAGAACTTTAGCCCTGGCCGGTTTGGCTCAGCGATTAGAGTGTCGGCCTGCGGTCCAGAGACACCCAGGTTCGGTTCCTGCTAAGGGCACGTACCTTGGTTGCAGTTTGTCCCCAGCTCTGTTTGGTCGTGCGGGTGGCAGCCACTCGATGTGTCCCTTTCGTGTTGATGTTTCTCTCTCTCTCTCTCTCTCTCTCTCTCTCTCTCTCTCTCTCTCTCTTTCTTCCTCTCTCTCCCTCCCACTCTGTCTGAATAAAAAAATGGAAAAATGTCCTCGGGTGAGGATAAAAAAAAAATTAAAGAACTTTAAAACTCTGCAGTTTCAGCTCTTCCCCTCACTTTAGGGCACACATGACCGATTTTATCAGCACCTTATAGGAGTGGAGGATGTGGAACAGCAGATGGCAACTTGCTTTGGACCAAAGAGCACTTGTTCGAGTCCAGGTGGCCTGGGGCTAGCCTTGCACCTAGCTGGGGGCCTTGGCCAGGTTATGACTCCCTCCCAGGCAGTTCCCACAGCTCTCTCACAGGGCATGCAGACAGTGAGAGAAGTACCTGCACAGGGACCGGCAAAAAAGAAGCAACTCATAAAGTTAATGTCTTACCACGAGCTTACTTCCCTTAGAGAAGAATAAGCTAATTTTGCAGCACCCTAAATGGTGGGTGGTGCCTTATTCACACCCACAGCTCCCAAACCCAGAGAGTGCCTAACCGGGATTCAATCAATGTTTGCTCCATTGTGAATAAATGTTTCCCAAAGGTCCTGTCTCCAATTTTCCCGTAAGGTGCTTAGATCTCGATTGTTGAGCAGATCTCTATTTAAGGTCGAACAACTGAAAAGGTAAGCCAGCGGATTCCCAAGGAACTGCTATAGCAGGTGCTTCCCACGGTCTCCTTGGAGGGGCCCTTCCTCCCTCCTCTGTCTCCGGGCTGAAAAGATTTCCTGTGCCACCATCCCGGGTAACAAATGTGTGGATGTGCAATGCACTGGAAAAAGAGACTGTGTTAACTGATGCCAATATCAACACAGACAAACTCAGTGTGCAGAATTGTAGGCCAAAGTCTTTTTAAGATACAGAAAAGAGTTTCTGGTGCCCATGAGTAGTTTTAGCCTAGGAGGGAGTGACTGACCAGAAGCCCTTTACTCTCTTTGTCTAAAGTAGACATGGGCAGCGCCAGCCTGTTGGTCAGCCTGCTAGAATCCTCTTTCCCAGGAGCTTCAAAGCAACTCATTTAAGAGCAAAGGGAGCCCTGGCCAGTTTGGCTCAGTGGTTGAGCGTCAGCCTGCGGACCAGAGAGTCCCGGGTTCGGTTCCTGCTAGGGGCATGTACCACAAAAAAAAAAGAGCAAAGGGAAAATGCCACCTTTGGAAACAGACTTCAGTCGATTTTCAATAACACAGACCCTTTGGTCGTGAGCTTCACTCTGGAAAGAGAATTGCACTGTTTCTGGAGTGAAGCACTCCAGGTATAATGAGAAAACAGCTTAATACTCTTCTAGAAGAACATACAGCCAATCATGTCCCCAAGACTGTCACGAGGCACTCACTCAACGAGGCATTAAGTTCTGACTACACACCAGCACAAACCCGCATCTGCCTTGCTTCGCCTTTGACCCTAGACCCACTCCGTTTTCAACACAGACGCCTTTTCCTTAAGTGGACCCCTCCAGCATCCACACATCTGGCTGCTCTGCATCTGGAATGTGCAGTTTGCCAAAGAACAAAAGGCTCCCTTCTGTTCGCTGAAATCCATCCGGGATTCTGTAAGAAGCTCACTGCTGGGGTTTTGCATGGAATTAGACATGACCTCCAAGGGCAGCCCCCACACCGATGGAAGCATGCCCCCTCTCCTCCCCATCCACCTCCCCAGCCTGGGGACACCTCCTTAGCCCCAAAGCTTTACTCTCCCAGTCTTCTCTTTGACCTCTGCCCTTCTTTCTCGTCTGCCCATTGACAAGAATGTCTTTTTTGTATTATCTATATATTCCAGGGTTCTTTTCAGTGGTGGGGGGGGGGGGCAGGGGACAGAACACAGAGAAGCAAAGAGTTCAGGAACTTGGGATGGAGAAGGGATGGTCTTTTAACGTTCTCCCCCCTCATTCAACAAGCATTTGAGTGTCTGCTCAATTCACTCTGCCACCGCCCTCTGCGCTTCCATGGAAGGTGCTGTTTCACAGATAAAGCAGAAGCAGATAGGACATGGTGCCTTTTCTTAAACAGTCTATGACACAGTTGGAGTGACAGCATAAGACACTGAACCTCTTGCACCAAAGCATCTGGTTCATGGTACTTTCTTAAAGGTGGATCATGCTCCCCTCAGCCCAATCCCGAGAAATCTGGCTTTATGTGAACACCCTTCAGCTCCAGACCATGGAGCTGCTGTTCGGAATTAGATCATGCAGATGCTTCCTGTCAAAGTGCACCAGGCACACCCTTCAGGGTAAGGAGCTGCATCAGGAGACCACTGTGCGTGTGACATCCACCTGTGCACCATGGCCACTCTCAATTAGCGATGCTTATTCTAATTCTTGTAGTTATTTGTCAATTCCCAGACTTCTACCCCAAGGAGTTGCAAATCACATTTCAAAAAAGGCATTCCTATGCGGTGACTGTGGGGGTGGGAAGGTGGGGGGAGTGGAAGAGGGTATAGGGGGATAAATGGTGATGGAAAACATAAAGTTTAAAAAGGCATCCCTGCCTCGCCCTGGCCGGTTTGGCTCCATGGTTAGAGCGTTGGCCTGCGGTCCAGAGAGACCCGGGTTCGGTTCTCGCTAAGGGCAGGTACCTCGGTTGCAGTTTGTCCCCGGCCCTGGTTGGGTCAGGGCCATGCAGGGGGCAGCCACTCCATGTGTCCTTTTCACGTCGATGTTTCTATCTCTCTCACTCTTCCTCTCTCTCCCTCCCACTCTATCTGAACAAAAAAATGGAAATGTGTCCTCGATGAGGATTAAAAAAAAAAGCATCCCTGCCTTATGCAAGGCTAGAGTAGCTGAAAGGAAGCATCTAAAGGAAGAAAAAAGACCACACTATGCATTTATAAAGTCAGCATTTTGAAAAGAGACCTGAAAGACCACTGTAGCAATCTAAGCACGAAAGAGAAGATGGTAAAGGGACAGAAATGGTGACTTGAGGTCAACAGGAAACCCTGCCCAGAAAGTAAAATGTCTTGAGTGACAACCCAGTATTCACATTCTTCTTATGGTTTCCTCTTGCCAAAAGGGTTCTGTCTCCTGAAATGCCTTCCCTTTGATAGAATAGCCAGCAGAAGTAACACAGAAAAATCACGAGGATCACCACAGGCAGTTAAAATTATAGTCCCCAGCCCTGGCCGCTTTACCTTAGCGGTTAGAGCATCGGCCTGAGGCCTGAGGGATGCAGGTTCGATTCCCAGTTAAGGGCTCGTACCTGGGTTGCAGAGTCCAACCCTGGCCCTGGGCAGGGGTCCTGTGGGAGGCAACCAACTGATGTGTCTCTCTCACATCGATGTTTTTCTTTCTCTCTCTCTCTCATTCCCTCCCTCCCTTCCACGCTATCTAAAAATCAATGAAAAAATATCCTTGGGTGAGGATTAATAACAGCAACAACAGAAAATAGTCCCCAGGTTGAATCACATGTCTTATTTTTTGGTATATAAATACATATGAACAAGATACATTATGGGCTAGGGATCCAAATAAATTGAAAAATACAACACAGACATGTCCTACACTATACTCCCATAAAACGCAAATTTTCTCACCAAAAATACAAATAACATACAGTCCTTAAATCAATTCCAGAAATATAGTAATGTCAATAGCAATGATAATTCTCGTTATATAACATCCACCTTTTATATGCAAGTTTTGTCCTGGTTCTAAAAATAAACCCCTTAAACACTATCCCAAAAATGTTAGAAAATTTCTCTCAGTCTCCAAACTTAGCTCTTTACCCCCTAATATTATGGCACACTTAATAAATAAAATTCAAACACTGAAAGAAACAATTAATTCCAGGATTTCTCGTGTGGCATTTTAGTACACTTGTGATCTTGCAAATTCAGAACAAGCTGTTAGTGATTGAGTGCAAAAGAAAGGGGGTGTTATGCCCCCCTAATCCTGTTTCTCACTGGGGTGAACTTCAGTAAAGGACACTCCTGGGTATCCCTGTTATTTTTATTTTTTTTGCTCTTTATTGATTTTAGAGAGAGAGGAAGGGAAAGGGAGAGAAAGAGAGAAAAACATCAATGAGAGAGAACATCAATTGGCCACCTCCTGCATGCCCCCCACTGGGGATTTGGCCCACAACCTGGGCACATGCCCTGACTGGGAATCGAACTGGTGACCTCTTGCTGCATGCGTCGATGCTCAACCACTGAGCCACACCGGCCGGGCATCTGTACCCCTTTTAATTTTCACTCCTGCACTGAAACAGAGAACTCTCCCAGAGATATTTGTGCTTTGCTGGTGGGATTATTTTACCCACCCTAAGTCAATTTTCATTCCCAGTTACACTCTTACTTTAGCTAGAACTACCCATATATTAGTCTTTCATTATAAAATAATGCCCTGCTTTCAGACTCTTGCTCTATTTTGGTACATCCTTTTAAAGTAAAATGCATGCCATTAAAATACATTTGTTCCATTGAGTCAGATTTTTAGACTCATTATGATGCTCATTGTTGACACAATAGCTCCTTCAGATACACAACAATCTGTCATAAAAGAGCCATGCTTGGATGGGTGACAAAAGTGTTTTTGCAAAGGCTGTCTTCTCAATGCAGTTGCTGTCAAAGACATATATTAATATCGTCCTCGTTAAAGAGTATTTATTCTAAAAAGTGCAGACCATTTAAATAGAAAATGACTTCATGAGCTATTTCTGCAAGTTCAGTTACTTCTGAAAAGAGCATTATTAGATATGCTCAGTGGTAGAAATGAGAAACTAATAGAAGTTCGTAATCCTGAGCACCCCACCAGGAGCACATTCTTTGCTCAATTTGACTGTGACATGGATTCCCAAAGTCATTAATTTTCCCTTCTTTTTTCATAATCAATAAGCACTGCAGACTTCAATGTAGGTGGACTCTTTTCTTGCATCAGGAGAAAGAAAACAGCCTATGCAAGGACACTGCCAACCTCAGACACCAAAGTTGGTGTCTTTAGTGTTATAAAAATAAACCTTAAAATAAAAAACGTGTTCTCCTGCTCAAAGGTGTTCAAACTCGCATCTAAAATAGACGGCGGACATATCCTTCAGAGTGAGGTCATACTTTATTCTTAATCACACTGGATAGACTTGGGACAGAAACTAATATTCTGAGTAATTAAAATGCCACATTGAGCCTATAGCAGAAAGAGGAGGAAACACAGAGCACATTTCAAAATTTCCCTTCGGTAACATTTTATTTGCTGTGCTATTGTTTATATTCTGATTTCTTTCTCTCTAGATCGTAAATTGTGAGGCTGAAATATTGTCGGTGCCTATTATAGATTTATAAATATAGAGCTCGAAAAAACTAGAGAGAAAAACAAAGCCCAGCAACGTTAAGTGATTTGTCCAAGATCACACAACCACTCGGTGACAGAGCAGACACCTGAGTTTAATGTTTCTGTATGCCTGACTCAAAGACAGCTACCTTACATGGTCCTGTTCACTGTCTTAAAAAACCATATGTAGTCAGTACCGCCCTTAAAGAAATAAAATATAAAACTAGAAGGTCATCATGCTTTGTGCCTAGTAGTTAGATCAGCTTTGAAAGGAAGCCCAAAAACAATAGGTAAATTATATCTCAATAAAATTGCTACATTTTTATGATTCTGATCGCAACAACATCACCCAGTATAAACTATCTAGGAATTAACAAGAAAGACTGGGGGCTGATACAAATCTTGATCTGAAAAAACATAAAAGAATATTGCGAAAGGCTGACACATTATTCATTACTGGATGAGAGAAATGACTAATTAAAAAATACCCAATCTCTTCTAAACAGATCTAATATAATCCCATTCAAAATCACAAGAAAATTCTTGTTGGATCTTAACAAGAGAGAGAAAGCCACCTGAACAATTAAAAGAAGAGGAAAGGTCAGACATTTCTTCCTAACAGAGTAAAGTGGGAAAAAATAAAAGCATATTGATACTATATAGTTTTAAAAATCTATAAAGCTGCAAGGCTTAAAACACTGTTATACTGGTACAAGATGGGGTAGCATGGCATGGAGAAAAATATGGAAAGTCCACATATAAAAGATCTTAATACATGAAACAGATGGTCATTCCAATGAGGGAGAAAAAGTGTGCAATTTCTGGGATGATTGGTCCCTACTAGAAAAAATGTTAGATTTCTATTCTAGTATAGCAAAACAAGGTCTGTGTGAATTAAAGCATCAACTGTAGAAGAAGTCAAACAAAAGGCAAATATATATATTTTGAAATGGTAAGAATTTTATAATGCCAAAGAGAATCCATGAACAAAAAGATTTATCAATCTGAGAATATAAAAAATCTATACCAGAAAATGCTATAAACTGAACTTAAAAACATGTAGGGAAAATTGTTGCAATATGACTAACAAAGTGATATTGCCCTAGATATATAAAGATTATGTATAATCGATAATGAAAAGAATGTACAAATAGAAAAATGTACCAAGGATACATCTGGTCATTGAAACACTAATATAGTAATGAATAGAAAAAAATGTTCAAGCTCAATGATAATCAGAGAAATGCAAATTAAATACATTTAATACCACTTTTCATCAACATATTGGCCCCAAAATTACAGAAATATTCAGAGTTGATGAGGGCACAGAAAATAGCAAGCATTCTCACACACAACTTACAAGCGTGCAACTAAGTGTCAGCGTTTAGTGAGGCTGTGCATCAAGTGCTATAAAAATTCATGCTCGCCCTGGCCGGTTTGGCATCATTCTGCAGACCAGAGAGACCCAGGTTCGGTTCCCGCTAAGAACACGTACCTCGGGTGTAGTTTGTTCCCAGCCCCAGTTGGAGTCGTATGGGTGGAAAACAGTCACCGTGTCTCTTTCACATCGATGTTTCTCTCTCTCTCTCTTCCCCCCTCTCTCCCTCCTGCTCTATCTGAAGATAAATGCAAAAATGTCCTTGGGTGAGGATAAAAAAATATAAATAAATAAATAATTCATGCTCATGACCCCAGCCATTCAGTTACAGGAATTTATCCTACAGAAGTGATAGGAGTGTGCACGAAGATGTATCTATCAGGCTATTCATTAGAGCACCATTTACATAGTTATCATTTAAAAACAAACAAATAAATCCTAAATGTTCAACAAGAGGGAACTAATTAATTAAATTTTTAACATCAATGTCTATATGATGTAGTACTAAATGACCACTAAAATTTGCTTATAAAAAAATTTCTAGTGCCTTGAGAAAATGTTCACAGTGGATTGCTATATTTTAACATATATATATATATATATATATCTATATCTATCTATATATATATATATCTATATCTATATATATATATATATATATCTTTAATGTGACTGAATACCCAAAAATAACAACAGCTATTCCAGGGTGATGGGATTATCAGTACTATTGATTGTCTTTATTATATTTCTCCTAAATATCCAAATTTTTCACAATTAACAGTATTAATTTTCCAAAAGATTAATCTCCTAATGGGCATTAAAATATACTAATATATCAAAATATTAATATTAAAATGTCAACATATTAATACTCAAAATGTGAACAGTCGATAAAATTTCCATATGAACATACTGAGGACTGGGGGGGGGGGGGGTCGGGCAAACCCAGGGCAAGCTCTTTTTATTCCCCTATAACTTTTAAAAAAATGTTACAATGAAAAATGTCAAATATAAACAAAAGTAGAAGGAAAAGTAAAATAAATTAACATGGACCCATCACCCAGCTTCATCTACTTGTACTCCCCCGTGGAATAAAATTCCAGATATCACATCATTCATTTTCATAAATATTTTAGTAGTTATCTCTAAAAGCTAAGACTCTTTCTATTGTTCTTTAAACATAATCAAAATAACATTATTACACAAGAATAATTCATAATAATCCCTCAATATCTATAAATTTCCAACCAGTGTTCAAATGATCCCAACTGTCTTCTAAATGTTTTGTTTTAATGTATTCAACTCAGAATTCAAATAAGGGCTATACATTTATGTAAATATTTTAATCTATAGGTTCCCCTCCACCTCTGTTTTCTCCTCATTATTTTTTTTTCTTTATTGATTTTAGAGCAAGAGGAAGGGAGAGGGAAAGAGAGAGAGAAAGATCGATGAGAGAGAACATCGACTGGCAGCCTCCTGCATGCCCCCTACCGGGGATCAGGCCCACAACCTGGGCATGTATCCTGACCGGGAATCGAACCAGCAACCTCTTGGTGCATGGGTTGACGCTCAACCACTGAGCCACACTGGCTGGGCTCCCTCTTACTATTTCTTTGTTGAAATAATTCAAGTTGTTTGGGCTGTAGAATTTTCCAGGATCTGTACTAATTGCACCTCCATGATGATGTGGTTTGCACATTCCTCTGTGCCTCCCATTTCCTGAAAATATGCTAGTCAGGTCTAGAAGCCAGGTTGGATTCAGGTTTGATTTTTTGACAAGTTTACCAAATGGTGGTATCGTATACTTCCGGTGGTCACATAATGTCCGTTTATCTCGCTTTTTGTGATGTTAACTGCCATTGATAATTAATTATTGCCTAGACACAGAATTCATGAAGGACTTCAAAATGCTGGTGTCCTATCTCTGCTCGTCACGTGGTAGCTAGCACACTTCTACAGAGAAGCTTACCTTCCTGTGTTTTTCCATGGCTTTGAGATAGGTTATGCAGCAAAGTGAGAATAAATATTTGATTTTTTTCCCTTTGTTTTTGCAAAATAATGAGAACAGAGTGATCCTTACAAAGAGCAAATCTGATCATAGCGCACCTATACCTTTAAATGCAAACCATTGCTCTCAAAGAACAGCATCTTCATTGAATCCTGCTAGGCCATGAATAGTCTAACCGGGACCTGTCTTCCTAGGTTTACCTTTTCTGGAAATCTCTGTGGTCCAGCACATTGTGTGCCCTCCCACCACAAAGCCCTTGCACAAGCCATTTTTTCAACCTGACATGCTTTCTGTTCTGCCCCATCTCCTGTCTCTAGTGAATTCCTGTTCATCCTTCAGATCTCAAGGGCTACCTGCTTTGGGAAGCCCTCCCAGCCCCCAAATCTGCGCCAGGCTTATTTGTCACATGCTTCTTTGTTTCAAAGCATTTATCTCAATTGGTTAACTAAACACTGCTTTGTGGGATTCCTTAATTATTCCCTGCTCCTCATCCCCCAACTCTAAGCCTATTAGAGCAGTTGGTTTGTCTGTTTGGGGCCACACTGAGCCAGCCCCATGCCAGGCACTTTACAGTTTTTCAGGAATTGTATGTGGAAAGAAAGAATAAATGAGTGTGTTTAGGTTCTAAAGTTATTTGCTTATCCTCATTCATTTTCTGACCAGAATGCCGAACTTTACTGGGCATCATGCCAGGTACCAGGAATTTTGTCTTGATCACAATCTAATCTAGGAAGTGGACAAGTAAACAGACAACTCCAAGACCGTGTTTACAATTCAGTCACACAGGGCAGCGAGCACCTGGGCAGACGTGACAACAGGACACGCTGAAGTCAAGGCCGCGTTCCTGCTGGGTAAGAGGCAGTATTAGATTGCCTTTTTAACACAGCTGCATCCGACTGACTGAGGACACAGGGACCAGAATGGTTATTTTCAAAAGACATTTAGTTCAGCTCATTAAGATAAGTTTCTCTTACCATAACTCAAAGGTTTAAAGCTTGTGCCCACAACATGAGTTCTATGAAGCAATTGCAGATATAATTATCTGGCCATAAATATGCAACACAGATTAAGATCTGGAGACAAATGGAATGCCAAGAGGGATATTTTTCAAACTATTGCTTCACAAGGCCAGAGAAAAACATACAATGAGTTTTCTCAATGATTTAGACCAAATATAATTGCTAAGTCACTATTAGTAGCGTAAAACATATTGTAAATCATCCACACAAGCTACTGGGTATAACAAATCATTTCATTAGCATAGATATTCTTCTTGTAGAAATCTAGCTCCACTGGAATTTAGAGTTATGATTACAGAGTTATGATTAAATCATGTAAAATTGTTCTTCTATAATCTGTTCCTTCCACAATATTTAGGACCTTCAGGGCAGGGACACTTTATGTATCTTTATATCCCCAGTGCTTATCCTACTACCTGGTGTAGAGGAAGAGCTCAGCAAACATACAATAGATGAATGAGTGATTTCAGATGAAAAACTTTTAAATAATGTAAAAGAGATGGTGGGTATAAATAGGGTGACCATAAATTTATTGCCCAACTGGGTCCAAAAATTTATTGTCCAAACTTTTTAGAGCGAATGAGGATTCTGTTACTAAGTATAAACCTAGACTGCCCAAGCAAATCAACCCTGTCACTTTAGCAATAAAGAACCAAAAATTTGCAGAAAGATCAAGCCATTATCTACTTAAGATTTAGAAGAGTTTTGAGAACATGAGGGAGGATTCAATGGCAATGATTACTTAAACAATTTCACAAATGAAGATATTTGAATGATCGAAACAGATAAAATTATATTCAAACTCATCTGTCATCAGGTAAATTTAAAATAAAATAACGAGATCCCACTACTCACCCAAGAGAAAGGCTAAAATCTCAAAATTGATGATAATATCAAGTATCAGCAAAGCTATGGTAACCAGCAGAACTCTCATACATTGATGGAAGTGTAAATTGGTCCAAGTACTTTTAGAAAACTGTCTGACAGTATTACTGATATAATTAGCTAGTTATTAATATTAACAACAGGAAGAGGGTAAGCATGGTCATCTCGGCAGCTTCACCAGGAAGCTGCAATGTCACCCCCATTTCCTGCAGATCACTGGGAGAAGGGGTCAAACAAAGGGAAGATGGATGCATGCAACAGTGAGGTTGGGGTGATGCAGGGACAATACTTGTCTGTAAGTCTAACCTGGGCAAAGGACAATGGGCTAGAGGGTGCGGAGCCTCTGCAAACACTTAAAGTCACAGAAGGTTGAAATCGGCAGACAAAGTAACTCTCTCTCTTGCTCCTCTTGCTTTCCTCCTGCTTCCTTGCACTCACCATGCTCTGTCCATGGCTACGCGAACCCTACATGCAATGGACCCCAGCTGGGAACACAAGCTAAACTAGCCTGACACTGGACTGGACTGTGGAAATAGGGAGTGGAGGCTCTGGGCAGGAGCTTTAATCCTAGTTCTGCTGAAGACAAAATGGGACTTTTTACTTGGCAGGACAGAGGGAGATGGGGCCTTGGAAAATCAGGGGTTTAATTCTACAGCAATAAAACTTTCACAATACCTCATCCTCCTATGGGGGCCTTTGGAATTTCTTATTCCAGCAGCACCCCAAGAATCTCACCTCCACCGGCAACAAGTGGGCACACAGTGAGCAACTCACCAATAACAACAGTATCTACTAAAGGTTAATATATGTGCTATGTTATATCTCCATCTCACAGAAGAAATACATACATATCTTCAACAAGAGACATTTATAAGGATGTTCATAGCAGCACTATTCCTAAGTCAAAACTGGAAATAACCCAAATGTCCACCAAGAGTAGAATGGACAAACACAGTGTGGCATATCCAATCCACTGAAAACTACACAGCAATGAAAATAAAGAAACTCCTGCTACACTCAGCAACATGGCTGAATCTTCTACAGGAATGTTGAGCCAAAGAAGCCAAATGCAATAGAGTACATAGTGTATGATCCATTTATATTAATGGAAAACAGTATACAACTTCTATCTACGGTAATAAAAGTCTTGACATTAGTTACCCTTGGGAGGAACAGTGACTTAGAAGTACAGAACAGGCGCTATCAACATTCTTAATCGAAGGAGTTTACTTTGTGACAATTCATTAAATTGTACACTTAAGATTGATGTGCTTTTCTTATGTATATTATACTTAACAAAGGTTATGAAAAATATATATATCCAAGAGAAGATATTTTCACGCCTCCTTCTTCTCCCAAGAATTCTTAATTCAGCAGACGTGCTGAAGAAAAAAATCCATTGACCTCAGAACTATTTTAAAGGACTCATGTGACAGGTATTCAATAAATGTTTGATGATGATGATGTTCTTTAAATAAGGACTGACCCAACATTTTCTCCTTCAAATATTTTTCCTATTTTATTCAGTTTTATTCAATACCAGACCAATAAAGTTTACCAGAAAATAAGAAGTGATAAGTCACCCATGGATAAGCACTGTAATAGAATTTTAAAATTTGTTGAGAAATCCTAGAAGCAATTTTCAGATAATTATTAGCACAGGAGAGTTGAAGGGAAACTTCAATACACTGAAAATTCTACTTCTTAGATATTTGAAAGACCGGGTGAAAGACATGAGTGAAGAAGTATGAGTGTTAAGACCAAGTGCAACCATTTGTTATGGGTTGAAGTGTGTCCTTTGAAATGCGTATGTTGAAGTCCTAACTCCCAGTACCTCAGAATGGGATTATATTTGGAGAGAGGGCTTTTAAGAAGGTAATTAAATTAAAATGAGATCATTAGTGTGGGCGCTGACCCAATATGATTGGTGTTCTTATAAGAAGAGGAGATCTGGACAAAGACACACACGGAGAAGGTGATGTGAAGCGACACAGGGAGAAGATGGTACTGAATAGACCCTTCCTTTACAGCCCTCAGAGGAAACCAACCCTACCAACCCTTGATCTTGAATTTCCACCTTCCAGGCTATGAGATCATAAATGTATATTGTTCGAGCCACCAGTTTGTGGTCCTTGGTTACAGCAGCCAAAGGAATACACCATTCATTGTGGAAAGTTCCGAAATATCGAGAGACTTTTTCAGGAGTTGCTATAACACCCTGTGGTGTACGGGTCCCTGAGCGTAAGCTCCTCTAAGGCAGGGGCTGCATCGACATAATTTATCACTCCCATTTACCCAGCCATCTCCTGCAGTTATATGTTCAATACCTGTTTTTTTTTTTTAATTTTTTGGCTTGTTTGAAACACTAATTTATATTTCTCTCTCAAGGCTCACTTTTGTTTCATTCTCTCTTTGTATCTGTGTGACCCAGAAAGCAGAGAAATGAAAACAAGTCCTCCTGTTTCTAGAAACAATGGGTATGAGAAGTGCCTGTCATGAAAACACAAAGAAAACTTCCTTCCAGAAGATAAATGAATAGGGGTTTTACCTTCCCACTAAAAAGAGAAATTGAAAAAGGAAAAAAGTTACAAAGACAGAAATAAAAGGATTATACTAGGAAGTAGATGCTGCAATGAGGAGCGTTCAGGCTCTAATTCAGCTTTTCACAAACATCATTTACCTGCGCAGTGGGGCGAAGATCCTGGTCCCACTGTGAGCACCCCTTGTCTTCTCGTTCTACCTTTACCGCAGAAAAGGCAGTAAATCTTCCCTAAAAGATACATCTGGCCATGCAGAGTATAGAATTAAGTCAACTGCACCTGTAGCAAACCTTCCAGAAATAATTTACAATAATTTTTCAGGATTAACCTTTTGATAAAACATAAACATGTCTAAACTTAAAGCCTTTAAAGAGGTGCAGGGGTCCATTTTTATTATACAAACGCTGTATCAGCAAGGTGATGGAGGCAAAAAATGCCGATGCTGAGAAGAGCAACTGCTCCGTTGGACTTCATCTTTAGTGCTATAAAACAGAAACTTGGCATTTCGGCTTGGGAAGAAGTGATTCACAACTGCATCTTCTTTGGTTAGTCCTAGAAACGTCAAGCCCCGTAATTAAGGAGAGACCCTTGCAGCTACACACACTCAGTACGCAATGGCAAACAAAAAGTCTACATTGCAGCATTTAAAAATGCTTGCAGGCATATGTTTTTAATAGTCAGTAGCCACCCTCTGCATAATCAGAGCATATCAGACATTCCTAGAGACCATCCACTATAATACAGAAGAATCCAAATTGCTAAGGCGTAAAAGCTTTCAGTGTTGGAAGCAGTTAATAGACACTCAGCTACTTTCAAACACTGGCCAATAGTCCACACCTATATTGTCCTTTCTTGAAAGTGTTGGGGGTAAAATCACCAACTACTCTGGATACTTGCTTACACAGACTTAACTTTGCCAATGTGGTTTTTTATTATTTTACAAAGAGAGGAAGGAAGAGGGAGAGAGAGACAGAAACATTGATGAGAGAGAACATCGACTGGCCACCTCCTGCATGCCCCCCACTGGGGACCGGGCCCACAACCTGGGCATGTGCTCTGACCAGGAATTGAACCAGTGACCTCTTGATTCATGGGTCGATGCTCAACCACTCAGCCACACCGGCTGGGTGCAATGTGGTTTTCTAAATTAAATATACAATTAAATTCCTTATGACCAAATATTAATCAACATTTATCCAGTGCTCCTGCTAACAGAATTTCTATTTCAGGAACCCAGACTGTCTAAACCAGGCGACAAAGTGCTCAGGGTTCTCTTTGAGAAGCCAGGGTCTTCCTGGAGGCAAACTGTGCCTTGCGGTGGCGCCCCTATGCCTGGAAGGAACCCCGATAATTAATGGAGTTTGAGTGCTTTGAGTTCACTACCTGCAGTGGTAACTACAAAAGCTTGAGCATATTGGAATATACTTATTATAGGTTATTCAACATTTGTAAGCCATTTACTGCAAGTCTCTAGTGCTCAAACAGGTAGGTACCTGACCAGTTCTTCCGTGAAAGGAACCAAGCCTTTCAGGAACATTTCAACTCGACTGATCAGAAATATTCTTTAAAACTGATTCCATATCCAGCTGGTGTGGTTCAACGGTTAAGCGTCGACCCATGCACCAAGAGGTTGCTGGTTCGATTCCCAGTCAGGACACATGCCCAGGTTGTGGGCCCGATGCCCAGTGTGGGGCATGCAGGAGGCGGCCAATTGATGTTCTCTCTCATCAATGTTTCTATCTCTCTCTCCCTCACACTTCCTCTCTCTCTCTCATATCAATAAAGGGAAAAAATAAATAAATAAAACTGTTTCCAACTCCAGGTCTGGCCATGCCCCATGCTCCAGTTGCCAGGGGTCCTTCTGTAGGTACTGATGTGAGTGGTGGTGAAAAGCAGCTCTCTTCCTCCCTGGCTGCTCAAATATTGGCTGTCACCGTGACCGACACGGTAAGTATCCGAGCCCGGAGGCTCATGACCAACAGACTACTCCAGCGGAAACAAATGGTCACTGACGTCCCTCACCCTGGGAAGGCATCAGTACCTATGGCGGGAATTCAGGAAAAACTAGCCAAAAGGTGTAAGACCACAGATGTCACCTTTGTATTTGGATTCAGAACCCATTTTGGTGGTGTCAAACAACTGGCTTCGGCATGACTTATGATTCCTTGGATGACTCAAAGAAAAGTGAACCAAACGTAGACCTATGAGACATGGCCTGTATGAGAAGAAGACCCAAGTAAACAGCACAAGCAACGCAAGAACAGGTGGAAGAAAGTCAGGGGGGCTGCAAAGGCAGTGTTGGTGCTGATGAAAGTGAGCTGGAGATTGGACAGCAGAGGAACAGAAATTCTCCAGGGACTTCATGTGATGCTTGTGCAGGTCTTTCCCAAGAAGATTAATACACTTGAAAAATCAAACTGATTCCACTTTCCCTTGGATGACCACCCAAAACCAGAAAGGCAAGAAGGGGCAGAGTCTGCATTGGAGGGTCAGGCTTTATCTCACGCCCTGTAACTGGCCCCTTTGGCAAATCACTCACCTGTGGTGGGAAGAACCTGTTCCAGAATGAACCATCGCAGGCAATATTATAACATCAACTGGAATGTCTCATAGCTCCTCGCCAGTAAGTACACCGACCCTTGCCTCATTTCAAAGAAAAACATGTAAATCTGGGTTAAATCTCTTTATCCACCCTCCTCTCAGGGCTTTTGAATGAAACTTTTAGGAGCAAGTAAATAGAATGTTATTGCCTCAATAAAGACTGATGTCTAGGGCTCTCGACCCACAGTTACTGTTAAGAGTGAAACTGTTAAATTATGAAATACACCAAGTATCTCTAAGTATTCAACAGCATCATTTACTATACAAAGTGAGTCTTCAATCCAGGGTCAGTAACCAGAAAATAAAAATAAAAGCCCTCTAGAAAAGTAATTGAGAAACAATTTCTCATTATCATAAAGGAAATTATCTTATCCCAGGATTTCCTGCTAACCTGTCAGTTGAAATATTTCATACAATAAATATTTCCTAGGTTTGAAAATATTGACTAGACCTGCCTCTTGTTCCCTTGATGATGAAAGGGGTCTTACCAAATGATTCAGGCCCAAGGAGGAAAAGTACTCCATTCCCAACTATTGTCCTAACACAGTTAAAACAATCATTTAAAAAGCACAATCTCAAGATGGGAAAGTGGTTCACACCTATTAGGTTTCTTTTTTTTTTTTAAGTTGGTTTATATCCCATTTACTTTTTGGCACTATCTAGTATGAGTCGCTGAATATTAAGTATAAAAATAAAGCTGAATACAGTAGTAGACCATACCCACCCACCCGTTCCACTTTGATTTTTTAAATTTACTTTTTAAATTTTGTTGAATTCATTAGGGTGACATTGGTTAACAAATTTTATAGGTTTCAGGTGTACAGTTCTATAATACACCATCCGTATATTGTATCGTGTGTTCACCACTCCACGTCTGTTAGGTTTCTTTACTAAGTTAATGACACACCAGATTTGTATGTAGAGAGGGGAAAACAAATATTTCTATTTTCAAGTCACTGCCTCTTTTCTTCTTTCTTCTTTTCCCCTCAAATAAACTAGTTCACTTTTCTTAAGCTAGATATGATATCTACACGTCGTAACTGCTTCCTGACTCAGAGGAACACTGCAGAGTGATTATCTTATTTCCACAGGAGGAAAAATATGCACCCACCTCATCCACCCCTGCAGTACCACAGGGATACAACTTGTTCCAGAAGTTCTGCAGAGATGGTTCCCTTTGTGTGCACATTCTACACAAGATAAGTGCAAAATCATACAGACTTTATCCCCTCTCAGAGAATAGTTTCCCACATTTCCATTAAGGAAAACTCTGCCAACGAAAAGATCGGAAAGATGTTCAGTACCCTTAACCTCACAGCAAAAGGGACCCTCAGACTTCTTTCCCTCAACGCAAATACATGAGGTTTGCCAACTTGCATCTATTCAAAAATAAGCCAAATATATGGTTTTTGCAACCAGTGATTCAGAGAAAAGGGAAAACATGGCACTCATAGTGATCTAGACTCACTGTCATTAGTACCCAAACAATTTCACAGCAACATTTTCAAAGAAGGGTTAAGAGTGGCCCCATTTTCTATCATTTAAATGAACGTTTATGTCAACTGAACAATGATCTGTGTTATGCTACATAAAATATACAAGGGCCAGTTTTGTGTGTTTTCGTGTATATTTTTCCAATTTCCATAAGGATGAAAACCAAACAAAAAAAGACACAATTCTATTTATCTATTTGAAAATATAATATTTAGCAAAGATATGCTGCTTTTACTAAGACACTTTAGAGCTCTGTTTTCAACCACAGAGTTAACAATTATTTTCCAAAGTCTAACTGTGTGTGAGCCAAAATTTCATACAACCCAAACAAGGGTTTTCAGGGTTTTTTTTTTTTCCCCATGGAAAATAGAAGAATTATAATCAACACCAGCCTTGATCATTATAATATTCTCACTAAGTCTGTCAGAGTTTTGTCAAGTGTTGTTGAAATTATAAATTCTTCCCTTGATAAGTACTTTTCTGCCAACACTTGAAAGCTGATAGACACTGCTTAACTATTAGTGAAAAGCAACAGCCAAGTGACTGGATTCGCAAGGACAGACTTCTAGTGGTCACCCACCTTCACCACAAAGGTCACCGTACTTAGAATCAATGACCACATGTCCATAAAGGTACTTAAGTTATACAAAATTTCTTAGCAAGTCTAAAGGGAAGTCTATACTCCAAACAATTTATGTCATTAAAAAAACAACAGCAAAAAACAAGTATCTGACCAAGCTTAGATGAGCTTCGGTTGGATACTGAAAGAAATTTTACCCAATATCTCCAGTAAGTTCTTATTATTTGTTTCACTCTTACCCAACCCAAGGTAAACAAACAATGGCTAAGAACATTTCTCTATCATGAATTTCATAGTCCCCAAATTTATAACATCAGCAGAGGATGAATTAGGCTTTGGGTAGAATGAACAGTCAAGCTGTGTCTATAATCAATTTTCTATCATGATCACCTTTCCCCACTAGATCATACATGTTGGCTTGATATTGGTATATGTTCAATGGAAATGCATTAATGGAGTCTGCAAATTCAGTTCATTAGCTCAAGAAAGTTATCTACAGGTCTCCTAAGTTTTCCTACAGGTAAAGGCCTGTCTTGTATTTCTTCACACCTTCCATAGCCCCTGTACCTGGAGCAGCCCATGTTGAACTAAATTTTTTTAAATGTCAGTTATCTTGTTTTCATTAAAAAATTACATCCAGCCCTGGCCGGTTTGGCTCAGCGGTTAGAGCGTCGGCCTGCGGTCCTGAGAGACCCGGGTTCGGTTCCCGCTAAGGGCACGTACCTCAGTTGCAGTTTGTCCCCGGCCCTGGTCGGTTGTGCGGGTGGCAACCACTCGATGTGTCCCTTCACATCGATGTTTCTCGCTCTCTGTTCCTCTCTCTCCCTCCCACTCTACCTGAACAAAAAATGGAAAAATGTCCTCGGGTGAGGATTAAAAAAAATAAATAAAAAATTACATCCAGTTCTTGTCACATGGGGAATTGACTTTGGGGAAAACAAAATTATGAAAAAGTTAGCAAGTATAGGAGAGAAATCACCCATTTTTTTCCGGAGTTTTGGGTTCAAAAGAAAATGCTAAATAAGAATTAATTTCAGCTAACAATGAGAACTAAGTGTCTCAGCATTAAACCCTTTGCAAAGATTATTGCTAAACACTGGGGCCAATATGATCCCATTTTACAGAAGCTGAGGCTTAGCAGATGATACGTAACTTGCCCTACCAAAGCATGGGAGAAAATCTAAAAATCAGATTAATGGAAGCTTGGTCATACACCCTAAAATTTAGAGGGCATTACATATCTCTAAGTGATGAATTTTTATTTTGTAAATTTTGTTTTAGTTGCATAGCTGATACAATTTTTGTATCAGTTCTCTGACAGGACTATACATGTATCCCACTCAATAGCTTATAAAATCTGAATTTTACATCTATTTAGCAAGAATAATGTTTTAAAATAGGAGCCTCCAGGTGGTATAAACATGTGTTGTCCAGTATGGTAACCCCTAGCCAGCCACATGAGGCTTCTGTGCACTTGAAATGAGACGAGGCCAAATCAAGATGTAATCTAAGTACAAAACACAGGATTTTAAAGACTAAAGAATATAAAATATCTCATTAATAATTTCTATTTTGATCACATGTTGAAATTGTATTTCAATGTTTTGAGTTAAATAAAATGCATCACTAAAAACAACTTACTGTGGCTACTAGAAAATTAAAAAGCACATACGTGGCTTACTTCTGTGGCTTGTATTACATTGCTCTTGGACAGCACAGAGCAAAGCGTTAAGAACACTCCTCTGTGCTGATCTTCACCACGAGATGAGTTAAAACAGCGGTGTGAGCCCAGGACACCAAAATCGCTAGTTAAGGTTTTGCTGACATTCAAAATTGTGGATTTTAATCATCATTCAGTTGCTAATTCACTCAGTCAAATAATTATTTATTGAGTAACTGCTATGTCTCAGGTAAAATAATATAATATCTGGTACATGGGCCTGACTCTAGGGAATTTTATAGTAAATCTTTTAGGGAATGTCCCAGTCACACCACTTAATACTTTGGTGATAAGGCCATTAGTAGTAAGAAGTACAGATGCTCCTCTGTATACAATGGGGTTACGTCCCAGTAAACCCGTGGTAAATTGAAATATCATAAGTCAAAAATGTATTTAATACACCTCGCCTACCGAACATCACAGCTCAGCCTGGCCCACCTGCATCATGTTCAGAACACTTACATTAGCCTACAGGTGGGCAGCTGAGTTTCATCAATTACCAGCCTCTTCTTCTCACCAGAAGCAGGAGACACTGATGGGCATTTTGTAGACATGAGGGGATGTGAAAACACTGAACACCGAACACAATATCCAAAAAATGCTAGCAACACAGTAGAGTATCAGTTGTACAGTTCCTAGATATGTACCAATTTTGCACCATCAAAAAATCTTAGGTCAAACCATCATAAGTCAGGGACCATCTGTAAATGGCATCTTTGGAGCACATTTAAAATATGGGAGAGAGGAGAGGATGTTGCCAAGGACAGTCCAAGGGTTTCATTAATCGCACATATGAGGTGGGTTGCCTTAAAGCGAACACTGTCTAATGTCAATTTTAACCTTAATCAGAAGATAAGGTAATCATGCAAATACAAGTTCAATTCAATGGAGGAAAAAAGTCTCTTCCACATCGAATCCTTACCCCACCCACCCGCATAACCAAGGTGGAGATTAACTTTAATTTCAATTTAGCTATAGTACTGTAAATATTTGCTATACTTTCTCACTGAAAACAGTGAAAGTGACTAAATCTGGCAAACTCTCGTAGTATATTAACATTTCTGTGTGACATCAGGCAATGGTCTAAGTGCTTGAAAAATCAACCTCGCAGTAAATTTGGAAAGAAACTGATACTTATGTTCTATATATCAGCAAAACAAAATCCACACACTAACCACAAGGCTGCATGGTGGGTAATTTCTCTTTCCTTCGTCATTAGTTTCATAAAACTGGTTAAAGGTTCTAGCAATTTATTTGAACTCCTACTTGCTTTACAACGTAACTGAGCTCCTAGAGGAATGGTCTAGAGGAGACCTTGTCTCCTGCGGGAGAAAAACAAAATGCCCACAAGAAATGCCATGATATTGGAAAGCATAATGTTCACCACCAGACCAATCTACTGAGCCAGGATTCCAGATTGTTTTATGTAGCTTCTCTCTATGTAAAAACAAACTTTCTATTTCCCATAGAACATGATCCTGCAGTTCCCAGTCAGCTGGTCCAAGTAAATGCATTCAGGGTTCCGCTTGAGTAAGAACCAAGCTCATAGTTTCAAAATTGCATTTCATGGAAGATTTGAGCAGAAGACATTTTGTGTTTGATCCAGAAATCCCAGAACACTGTCATTTAGATATTGTCAGTGCAAAAGAAAAGAAAGCAGGCAGCCAGGTAGCGCCTAATTAAGATGTCAAACCACTGCCTGGAATGACTCACTTTTCTTGTTCTGCTAGATAAAGTCTTCTTGGTGGTATTATTAATATTCCAGCATAGCTGAGGAATTGTTACATTAAAAGGTGGCATCAATCCAAGCTTCAAGATGCAATAAACTCGTGAGAGACTAAGCCTCGGGGGCATTAATTTCTTCCTTCGCAAATGAATACCCAGATCTTGCTGGTCTCACTTCTCTTCCAATAAAATTTTAAATACAAATCTTCAAGCTCTGAATTGCTGAACTCATGAAGAAGTCAGTTTGAGTAGCCAAGTATTTGAGTGCCTGCCGTGTGCAGAACTCTGCATACTGAGTACGAGCCAAGTACAGAGGAGACCTCAACCGGCCCCGAGAGAGCATACAACCTGTGTTAGTGTCCCAGGGCTGCTGTAGCCAATCACCACGAATTCCATGGCTTACGACAACAGAAAAACACCTTTTCTCCCACGATCTGGAGGTCAGGTGTCCAGAGACAAGGTGCTGACGGGCCAGGTTCCCTTCAGAGACCCTGGGGAGGAACCCAGTCCTTGTTTCTTCTAGCTTGTGGTGTCTGCTGCTACTTCTTGGCCTGTGGCCACATCACTCCAGTCTCCTCACCACCTTTACACCATCTCGGCTCTGCTCTGTGGGGATGATCCTCTCCTGCGTCTCTCTTACAAGGACACTTGAGATTGGGTTTAAGGCCTACCAGAATAATTTCCGCGTCAAGAGCCTTAATTTAATCACACCTGCAAAGACCATTTTCCTTACATAGTAACATTTATAAGGTTCACATATTAGGGCCTAATGTCTGTGGGGTGCCATCATCCAGCCCACAGCACCTAGCCTTCTCGGGGAGGCAGGGCGACCACGGATGAAACGGAAATAACTGAAAACCAGCCAAGTCGCATAAGTAGGTGCTAAACTGCACGGCATCAAAAAAACATTCTGCCTGACTTCAGGAAATGTGGTCCACGTGCCTAACCTGGTATGGCTTTCCTGGGACTGGATGAGGCTCGCCTCTCTTCTCTCAAATATTCTCAAATGATTTTGCAAGCTTCTGAAGGGCCCCTTTCAGCCCAACAATATTTATCATTCTGGCTGCTCTTAATGGTCTCCTGCTCACCTCATCTTTACCGCGCTCCTCAGCGTTTCTGTTCCAGCCCATTGTGATCTTGCCATTATTTTTGCTGTTGCTCTTTTTTGTTTTGTTGTTATTGCCATTGTTTGTCTTGGGCCAGTGTTTTCAGGGTTGATGTGAACTACTACCATATATGATGTGGGAGACACAAAAAGGTTTCTGCCGCCCCCAGTTCTTACACTGCAGGTCACATCACAATGTCTAATATTCCTCACTTTTCTTCTTTGCACTAAAACCACCATTGAAATTCAACTATTATTTTGTACTGGAGTATATACATTTATTGTGAAGTTAGTGAGTTTTCATGAAAAATCTTCAGAGTCATTATTTCTAAAATAAATGTTTCTTTAATGATTAGCTCTGTCGAGTTTGTTAAAAAACGTTCTGCAAGTTTCAAAAGACAAAATTTTTGAAAAACAGAGGGGATCATGATTTCACATTCAAGAAGTTAAAAACAAAAAGAAAGAAAGAAAAGAAACTCCAGACCAACTGGTGTGACTCAATGGTTGAGCATCGACCCATGAACTGAGAGGTCACTGTCTCAGGTTTGATTCCCAGTCAGGGCACATGCCCAGGTTGTAGGCCAAATCTCCAGTGGGGGGCATGCAGGAGGCAGCCAATTGATGTTCTCTCTCATTGATGTTTCTATCTCTCTTCCTCTCCCTTCCTCTCTCAAAAATCAATAAAGAAAAAAAAATTTTAAGGAAAAGAAACTCTAGCCACCAGACATCTCAAAGTGCTTAGAGGGCCTGGTGAGCCTCCAAAAAGGACCTAAGCATAGAATGTAGAGCTCCCCCAAATGTATTTATATACAGACACCTCTTGTCTGCTTAAGCTACATGATGAAAGGAACCATGTCCATTTTGGTTAACTCTGTATCCCCAGCACCCAGTCCAGTCCTGACATGTAATAGCTACTCAATGATATCTGAATGAGTGGGCGCATAATTGTATAGTAGGTAGGTAAATGGAAGGATGGATCAGTGAGTGGATGGATGGATGGATGGATGGATGGATGGATGGATGGATGGATAGATGGATGGATGGGATAATATACTGAAAGCCTCAATGGCTCTGGTAGACCAAGAAAAGAAAAGGAAAAAAAGAAGGAGAGAACGTGGCTATGGGAGGAAAGGGGATTGAGAGGATGGGAACTGTAGACTGTAGCAGTCAAATTCCCTGTACATAACAATCTTCCTCAGGGCCAATTCTGATCAGTGAGTTAATACTAGAACATATTCACAGATCCCTTAGGCCATACCTTTGATGGAGAGGCAGTGCTATGGACTGAATGTTTGTGTCTCCCCCAAAATTCATATGTTGGAGCCCTACTCTCCATTGTGATTCGGTTTGGAGGTGGAGCCTTTGGGAGGTAATTGGGCTTGAATGTGGTCATGAGGGTAGAGTCCCCATGATGGGATTGGTGCCCTTATAAGGGAATGAAGTGATCAGATCTCTTCTCTCTCTGCCAAGCGAGGGTAAAGCAATCTGCAAACCATGCAGAGGGCCCATCCCAGACACTGAATCTGCCCACATCTTGATTGGACTTCCCAGCCTCCAGAACTACGAGAATGCTTGGTGTGTAAGCCACACAGTCTGCAGCACTCTGTTAGAGCAGCCCAAGCCAACCAGGACAGGCAGCGTGGCACAGTGTTAAGTCAGACACACCTGGACAAACTCCCAGCTCTACTGCCAACAGCTTCCACTTTTTCACCTACAAAATGTGGACAACATTGGCTACTTTATAGGGTTGTTGAGAGGTTTAGGGATCATTTCCCTGAAGACACATGTATAGGAATCTCTGAAGAGTTCCTTTTACATACACTTTTATCTCTCAAGAGATTTACAAAGCGTTTTATAGAAGCTTACAATTTAAAAATATTCCTTAATTGGCCCTGGCCGGTTTGGCTCAGCGGTTAGAGTGTCGGCCTGCGGTCCTGAGAGACCCGGGTTCGGTTCCCGCTAAGGGCATGTACCTCGGTTGCAGTTTGTCCCCGGCCCTGGTTGGTTGTGCGGGTGGCAGCCACTCGATGTGTCCCTTTCACATCGATGTTTCTCTCTCTCTCTCTGTTCCTCTCTCTTCCCCCCCCCCCCTACCTGAACAAAAAATGGAAAAATGTCCTCAGGTGAGGATAGATAAATAAATAAATAAATAAATAAATAAATAAATAAATTCCTTAATTGATGTATTGTTCCCTATAGATGTTTCTTTCCTCCCTCCTGTCTTCTTCCCTTCCATTCTCCTGTTTCCACTAGGTAAAATATGGTCACCTAGTTCAAAGTTCAAAGGATACACAAGTGAATACCATGAAAATTCTCCCTTTTTCCATTGGACCCAGGCATCCAGTTCCCCTCTTTAAAGAATCCAATTTTATGGTAACAGAGTCTCTATCAACAGCTGCTTGTAAATTAGGCTCAGAATTAAATATCATTCACTGTAGATTTAAGCAACTCAAAACAAAATACCTTACACCAGTTTTCAAAGAATCAGAACACTAAGAAATATTTGACATAAAATGGTATTCGATGGTATTCGGCACAGCTTAATTCTTCTTGGATGATTGAGAGGCTCTGAATTTCGCCATCCTTCAGGGATGTCATTGGTATCTGAATCAATGCAATGCCCTGAAGAAGGGCAGAAGTGATAGCAAAGGAAAAGTTCATTTATTGGAAATATGTTAGATGAATTTTTATTTTTAGCAACATGTTAGGATCCAAGATTATTCCGTAAGAACAGGAGGTTGGACCTGAGACCACTGGGGTTAGCCAGCATCTACTGAAACTGGCCAGTTCTAAGATTTGAGATGTAAAGAAGATGAGAATCAAGGACAAGAAGCCACAGCAGATTAGAAGCAGAAAGAGTTAATGCCAGTAACAAAACAATGGGGAACACAAAAGACCAGGATATGCAAAGATATACTATTTGAATCTACACACCAAGTCCTGGAATTTGCATAACTAAATTGAATCAGTAAATAATGACTTAAACTGATGCAGAACTGGGAGTCAGAAAATAAGATGGGGACCACAGATGCTCAGACTCAGAGCACCTTTTCTGGGCACCTAGACAGACCCCTGTGTTCCAAAGGTGTTTTAACTAACAAGCCAGAGTTAGCCCAGCCCATCTCCGGCTTTGGAAGCCTCATAAGGCACAAACCCTGGGAACTCACAAAGCCACACCACAGAACCATTAGCATTTGGATAATGATAACATAATGCATCTTGCTCTTATTTGTTTGCTTGCATCTCAAATACACTCATATCCACTTGCCTAGAAACCTATACAATATATTTAGGAACAGTCGTCTAATCATTACAGTCAAGTGAGAGTTTTTAATTTGGCTGCAGAATCAGGCAGAATTCAACAGAAATTTCTGAAGAAAAACATTCTATGAACTTTCACCCAAATTCCCACGCTGAGACAAATGCTGAAAATTTATTATGATAGAACCAAGGTTTATTTATCCCCAAGATAGAATGACAATAAGTGAATCTTATTTATTATTTGAACTATACTAACCTGTAACAAATAAAAGAAGCTGAAACATATGCTAGTAATTTTTTGTTACATTACCATCTCTTTACTCCAATCGCTAAGGGCCAAATACAATAAGAAGCATTTTATCAGGGTTGTCACATAACTCATTGTGCCAACCCCTAATGGGCTCTCCATTCCATACTGGTCTACCATTAGGAACTAGCATCCTGGGTGTGCTAATGCAGTGTGATGTTTTTTCAGAGGAAGGGAGCAGACAGGAAGGGACAACTTTCGGAATGTCAGCTTGTAGTAGGGCTAACAGAACGCAGAGTGGAAACATGGGGTCGTCACAACAGACCAGAGAGCCAAGACTGCTCAGCTTTGGAGGTTCACATTTTTAGATTTCTTTCTTCTACATCTTACTTGCATCCTAATGAAAGAATGTGAAAGGGTCTCAGGCACTCTAACAGCTTAGCTCTCTCAACTGTAATATCAAGGGTTGACCCTTCAATCCAAACAGGAGCTGTGAAGCCACAGGCCCAGACCAAAATGAGCCTCACGGACCAAAAAATGAGGGCCACAGAAAGTGGGTACAATGGGAAGTCTGGTGTAGAGTATTAAGCATTCTCTTTTTCATTTCAGGGCAGCATTGAAAAGCAGCAACTCAGGAAGTCCCCCAGTTAGATACCCAGTCCATTGGAAGACCAAGTCCAAGCAGGGTATACTCAGACCCAGGAGTAAGGAAGCAAAGCATGTGCAGATTGGCCCAGTTCTGCTCTGGGCCAGAGCAGAACTATTAGAGAAGATGTCCCATACCCTCCATTGGAGTGGTAAGATCCATAAGGCCAGTAAGACCCAATCCTGGGATGGGGGGAAGAAGACACAAACCAGGTCAATCAGGCCTACCTCTGACCTAGGCCCCATTGAAAAGAACAAGAGAGTCCCTAAAGAGTCATTACAGTCCAGAGCAGCTGCTCACCAAGTAGACAGCCCAGAATAGGAGCTAGAACTATGAATAAAGAGTATGTCATTGCATAGAGTCCCTTTTGATAGATTAGGTAGGTAGGTAGGTAGGTAGGTAGGTAGGTAGGTAGACAGACAGACAGACAGACAGACAGACAGACAGACTGACTGACAGATAGATAATGATAGATAATAGATGATAGATAGATAGATGATAGATAGATAGATAGATAGATAGATAGATAGATAGATAGATAGATAAAGAGAAAGAAAGAGAGAAAGCCCTAAGCTCAGGGACAAAGCAAGGAGAATCCACAGGGAGGGCTTCTATTCAGGGTTCAATTCCGGAATTGTAAACCTGCCCAAAGCTTCCTTGGACATCGGACTTGAAGGAAAAACAAGATGAAAAGACGATCAAAAAATTTTTTTCTTTTTCTTTTTTGCTACAGAACGAGGATTCTATGACTATTGTGATGTATCATCCTTCGGGAGTTCATTACAAAGAATGGCACTATCCCATTAAAACCTAACAAGTAAAACTCTTGAACACTGACTAGTGTCACCATCATGCCAGCCTTTCACTGGTCCTTGTGACACAATCTCTCAGGAACCTAAAACGCCAGCAGAGCAGACCATCCTCTCTTTAAGCATGATCAAATATTTGGATCTCAAAATACCTCGCAGCATTTTCAGAATAAGAATAAATCATATCAACATGAAAGTAGAAAAACTATCAGTTTGAATAGAACCTCTTCAGAGAACATTCTCTCACCCTCATCTACATGGCTGGTCCCCAGTTAAAGGATTTGCATTGTTCCATTTACTAGCCTGATTTCTTGGGCTACATACTTCTCTGAATTCCAATTTCCTTACCTGTACAGTGAGTATGCTACACAGTTCCTACTTGGGATTCAAATGAGAATGAAGTAAGAGGATGTATAAGTAACTGCTGCACAAAATCCTGAGGTTTCTGTAATAGTTATTATTTCTCTGAGAAATAGAACACTGAACTATAAATTTTAAGGTGTATATACTTCATTCCCACTAAGATTAATAAAAGAAACTTAAATTTCTCTTCTTTGTTTTCTCTACGACCTGGAATGAAATTACCCATTATGAGAGAACTACTGGAGTTGTTTGGATTTTTGTTGCTGTTAATCCTTATATTTTTCCATTGATTTTTTAAGATAGAGTGCAAGGGAGGGAGGGAGAGAGAGAGAGAGACAGAGACAGAGAGAGAGAGAGAGAGAGAAACATTAATGTGAGAGAGACAACTTGATTGGTTGCCTCCCACACGGGGTTGGGGATCAAACCTGCAACCCAGGTATGTGCCCTTGACCAGGAATTGAACCCATGACCCTTTGGTCCACAGGCCAACACTCTAACTGCTGAGGCAAGGGCGGATTTTTTTAAGTCACTGTTTAATTCAAAATATTAGTATTAAAATGTCAGTTACAAAATTCTAGGTACCATAATCTATACTGGTACCTACTTTAAGATTGAAGAAAGAAAACAAGTTTAAAGAGCAGGAATGTCACAGAAAACAATTTCAAATACAATTTCCCCCACAATTCTCTGTAACAATTGCCTGAATTATCAGAATTCTCTATTGATGCTTTATAATTACCAAAAATTTTGCTTCAGATTTTCAAAGACTTTCAAGCATGAATCATTTGAAACTCCATCATTCTGTTGAAATAAACATGTTTACCCACACCTTCTGGATCTTGCAACAGAGGGTAGAATCAATAGCCTACATATGCAGTGGGTTTACCTATCCTTATATATGGTATCCCTCACAATAAAACAAATACGTAAAAATGCCCTGGCCAATTTTGCTTAGTGGTTAGAGCATTGGCCCATGGACCAAAGAGTCACGGGTTCAATTCCAGTCAAGGGCACGTACCTCAGTTGCGTTTGGGTCCCTGGTCCTAGTTGGAGTCATATGGGAGGAAACCAATCAATGGGTCTCTCTCATGTCAATGTTTCTTTCTCTCCCTCCTACTCATTCTGAAGATAAATGAAAAAATATCCTTGGGTAAGGATTTAAAATATATATATACATATACATATATACATATACATATATATATATATAGAGATAGAGATAGAGATAGATATGTAAAAAGAATTAACAAAAGAATAAGGTAGAACTATGAAAATACAGCCTGGTTGATTTTTTTCCCTTCCAAGCTCAAATAATTTTGTCAAGCTGCTGCTTAGTTGTCTAACACTTAACATTGTCTAAATATATTTCTGAATCTTAAGAATTTGGTGGCTGTTAACTTACACTTAACCAAGATTATTTTTTTAAAAACTGCTCCTGGGATGCCAAAAAAGTGACACGGTACTTCATCGGAAAGGGATGCTGTGGCTCGGCGGTGCCCACGGTCACCCACCCAGGCTGCACATGTTGTGCTGCTCATTTGCACAGATTACTTTACAGAAATTCTTAATGTGATAAGCAGAGAATACCCTGAATTTCACTAGAATGGATTGTTTCTGTTTGAGTATGTGACTACCTTTTAAATCATAACTACACGTAAACACAGCACTTGGCTCTCTGCTTTGTATGTTTAAATCAGTAATGCGTCCTAAGCCTGACACACGGACACCTGGTGACTCTGTGGGTTACCTACTCAAGAACCGACCCCTTCAGTCTTGTTCCGACACTGGGCACCAGTGAGCACTGCCGGCCCAGGGTGGCAGTGGATCTGTCTCAGCCTCTCGGAGTAACCTCATGTCCCTTGATAGTGTCCAGATTTTGTCAAGGGCTTCTGGGGAGATTCCTCGTGGACTTCTTGAAAAGTTTTACTCACTTTTAAAAAGATATAAAAGGCCAAGATGCAGAGAAACTGGAGCCCTCATACATTACAGGTGGGACCCTCAAACCTATAAAATGGCATCACCACTTTGGAAAACTGTTTGGTAGTTTCTTAAAAAGTTTTCATTTACCACACAATACAGCAATGTGTCTCCTACATATCTACCCAAGAGAAATGAAAATGCATGTCCATGCAAAAACTTATGCAAAAATACTCACAACAGCATTATTCATGATAGCTAAGGAATGGAAACAACCCATAGATTCATCATCTGTGAACAGAAAAGTAAAATGTAACATCTCCCCACCATGAAACACTCCTCAGGCAATAACAGGAACAAGCTCCTGATTCACGCTACGGCATGGATGAGCTTCGGAAACTTTATGGTAAGAGAAAGAAGCCAGACCAAAAAAAGACCCCTCTAATTGTATAATTCCACCCATGTATGAAAAGTCCAAGGAAAGCAAACCTTTAGAGATTGAAAGTACCTTAGTGGTTGCCTGAGACCAGTGGGTGGAAATCGAAATTAACTGCAAATGGGCACAGGAGATATTTGGGGGGTGACAGAAAGTTCTAAAAAGTGGTGGTGAAGGTTGCACAATTCTCTACATTTACCCAAAGAAATCACTGAAGAGAGTACCTTTAAAATAAATAAATATATACATATATTAATTTATCCAAGGATCCAGCCCTTTCTACCTGCCTATCTTTGGTTCCCAAGTGGAGACGCAATGCTTAAAGCTGCAGCATCTCTCTCAAGACCAGGGAGAGAAAGTCAGCTAACCAGGAACCGTGACATTGCTGAGCTGCTAAATTAGCCTATCCTGGAATAGACTTATTCCAAACAAAATAAAATAAAATAAAATAAAAATCCTTACTTGTAAAGCCACTTTTGGTTAAGTATTCTCTTACTTGATGCCAAAAGATCCTGATGGACATGGACTAGAAAGAGCCTCATCAGTGGTATGCAATTCACATGCATACACGTTGAAAGGGAGAATACAATTTTGAAAATATACCTGCTGTAGACTGAATGTCTGTATGCCCCCACAATTCAGATGTCGAAAACTAATTTCCAAGTTGATGGCATTTGGAGGTGGGCCTTTGGGCAGTGGTTAGGTCACCAGAGTGGCGCTCTCTTGAATGGGATTCCTGCCTTTATAAAAGAAACCCCAGAAAGCCCCCTTGCCCCTTCCACCAGGTGATGCCCCTGCAAGAAGACACTGCTTATGAACCAGGAAGCAGGCCCCCACCAGGCGCTGAACCTGCCCACTCCTTCATCCTGGGCCGCTCAGCCTCCAAAACCATCAGAAAGACATTTCTGTTATCAGCCACCCAGCCTATGGTACTCGTTTAAAGCAGCCTAAATGAACTAAGACGGTGCGTTTGTGATGATGTACTTATGTCCAGGCATCTCTAACTACACTGTGTATAACTATCTTATATGACATGAGGTATAATGTGTATAACTGTCTTATGTGACAGGAGGGACATTTAAGATGGCACCTCGTGGTCGTTTTATGAAAACCATATTTCAATCCAAGCTTGAACTGGCACTAGCCATTTTGTAGCCTCTCTCTTCTCCACTCTCCTTCAAGTTCAGCACTAATCAGACGGCTTGGGTATCCGAAATACACTCTAGTTTCATCCCTCCGTGTTTTTGCACATTATATCTTTCAAGCCTAGTTTGATCACATGTTCCAATGCATCTTTTAAATTCCAACTCAGAAAGTCTCCCCTGACTCCAAAAGATAACCATTCCCTCCCCGGATATAATCCTATACTTTGTACCCACCACTATTATCACTTCTATCACATCATACTGGAATTCGTTTTATTACTACTATCTCCCCTATCGTGAATGACAAAGGGTTTGAAGTTAAAAGACAGCTCTATCGCACATTTGGGTGACTTTAGACAAATCACTTTACTCTTGAGTCTCAATCTCTTCTTCCGTAAGATAAACATAGATATTATCATACCATCTCTCTCAGACTCTAAGATAACATACGTGAAAGCATTTTATCCATTAGAAAGTCATGACTAACTTTAGTTGGAATAGATATGATTTTCCAAAGCTATGTAATGCACCACACAAATGAGGAGAAAGATGAAATCTCTCACCATTTACCAAAAGTACTCTAGCCAAGACCACCAATGAGCACTGGCCCCTCAAATGCCTAAAACCAAAGATCTATTTTCAGTCGCCGTCTTCCTCGATCTATCAGCAGCACCTGGGCAGATGCTCCGCCCTCCTCCTGGAGACACCTTCCTCCGCTATCCTTGACCTGCCCTTTCTCATCCTCCTCGCTTCTACAGGTGGACAGCCCCAAAGCTTTGTACCTAGACCTCTTTCCTGTCTATACTCCCTTTCTGTCCTTTCTCTCCATTCCCTTGGTGAGCTCATCTACTCTCATGGCTTTCAATAGCATTTAAATTCTTCCAACTCACAAATTTGTATCTCTGGATTTCTTCCCTGAAAACCAGACCTGTGTATTAAACTGCCTGGATGCGTAAAACATACCTTATGATTAAGGTGTCCAAACTGAACTTCCTGCCTCCTTCACCCCAAACCCCCATTTCATCTCAGTTAATGGGCATCTGGTCTGTCCCGGTGCCCATGCCAAAAATCTCAGAATTAGATTTGACTCTGTTCTTTCTCTCCTAATTCCTATCTAATTCGCCAGAAAATCCTCCAGCCAAAATACCTTCAGAATTCAACCCCTTCTCACTACCTTCATGCTACTGTTGCCCTCATCCAAGTAGACATCACCTCTCACCTGATACCTGAAACCACTTCCTAAATGATCTCCCTGTTTCTGCCCTTGGCCACCTCTGATCTGGTCTCAATCCACCAGCCAGAGCCATCCTGCTACAACACTAATTACATCAGATCAATCACTGTTGAAACCCTTGCATGGAACCCATATTCCTCAGTGGAAAATCCAAAGTCCTCACAATGGCCTTTAAGGATCCATGTGATCTGCTCATCATATTCCCATTTCCTCCAAGATCTCATCTCCACTCCAGCCACTGTGCTCTCCTTGCCGGTTTTTTTTTTTTTTTTGTAATATACCAGGTACTTGCCATGCTTCTGCCTGAATGCTCTCCTACCCACTACCGTGTAGCTCATTCCTTCATTCTTTCATGGCATTCCTCAAATGTCACCTTCTCCGTGAGATCATCCCTCGCCATCCCATGGAAAATTGCAACTCTTTCCTTCCCACTCCCCATCTCCCTTTCCTGGTTTATTTTACTCAATAGTAGTTGCTGCCTTTTAATATATATTTACTGTCACTAGTAAAAGCACTAAGAGTGCAGGGAGTTTTACTTCTTGTGGGGCCTCAGTGCTTAGAACAATGCCCAGCGCATAATAACCACTAAATAACTATCACTTAAAAGAATGAATAAGGAAAGAATGATTGAACAGAGTAGGTTTCCTAGTTCCATGATAGATACATTTCTAGACATCGATATCTTAAACAATAATAAGCAGAACTACCATCAAAGTTCTTAGAAATGATTGGCACTTAAAAGTCAGTAGATTTGAGGCTATGAAGAAGAAACCAATGTGAATTTGGGAATACCTATTACACCTAAAGAAACTCATAGCAAATAAGTAAGTAGAAATGGTATTCAAGTAAGTAGAAAAATATTCAAGTGAATACCTTCTAGACTTACTATAAAGTTCAAAGATAAATAAATGCTTTTTTTATTTACTGATAAGATGCTTAGTGTATATTGTATTCATCATTTTTAGATGCACAGATGAATATTTAGATTTTCTTCCTATGTAAGTTTAGAGTAAAGACCTTGGTTGATTGTT
Source organism: Molossus molossus (assembly GCF_014108415.1). Lineage (NCBI taxonomy): Eukaryota > Metazoa > Chordata > Mammalia > Chiroptera > Molossidae > Molossus > Molossus molossus. The sequence continues at coordinate 19,878,920 of NW_023425347.1, forward strand.
CTGGTTTCAGTAAATCTAAACTAATCCATATCAACAAGCAGTTTTAAATAACCAAGATTGTAAAATTTGATACTTGGAGTAAATTTATTAAGTATATTTCATTATAATTTAAGAATTAACATCAGAAAAATTAAAGGAATTTATCACTTTAAACTCTGTAGTAACAAATTATTATATTAGTAGCTGCTATACTAATAACATAATCTGCAGATTAAAATAGATGTGGTCCACGAACAGAAAGTTTTGGATACATCTGGGCACAAGTATTTTCCCATTTAAATATTAATTTATTTCATATTTTTCTTCTTAACATTATCATTTATAGGCAACTATATGCTGGTAGATTACAAATGAGAAGAAGCAATACCTTAACATTCACATCAGAAACTTCCTAAGGGTAAATTAATATAATTTTCATCAAACTAAATAATCACTCGGAGAAGGCAATGTATCTTGCTAAATTACAAATCTAGAAAATGAAAATCCAAGACTTTAAACTTCATTTCACAATGATATGCTAGTCGTCTAAGTGTTGTTTATGCTAACTGTGAGTTTTCTATTTAAATAAAGACCATTCTATAAAGACTAATATCAGAAAATGTGCAATAGTTCTTCATTTCCTCATCAAGAAACCACTGAACCATCACTTTATCCTAAAGCTAAAAAGTGAATAAAAAATGTTTAAACTATAGCTAAATCTACTCATCATTGATAATAGAGAATCTGAGTAAATCAGTTGTAGAAACTTGCTATCATCTCAATTCACAGAAATCTCTATAAGGAAATAGAAGGACCACAAACCCCAAGATGAAGCCATGACCTTCAGCAACATGCTAACTCAGAGTAACATTTAATAAACGTTTGTCCAAGTGAATTAATCCCCCTTAACTGAAGAAAAGACTTGAAAAGAACATATTTTCAGAGGAAAACATTTAAATATGTGAAAAATTCTATCCAAATTGACTTTGAATATTTCAGTGAATATTTTTGGTTACTGTGGCTTGAAACTTGTAAGGCAGTCAACAAAGAAAGTTGGGAATACCAAAATGTCACTAATTCATTGTGAAAGGCAATAATAGTACCTTTTATTATATGTTTAGTGACCCTTAGCCCTCTGTTAAGTTTTTTCTTACATCTATGCTTTTAAAAATGAGGTAAGTGTTATGATCCTCACTTGCAAATCAGGAGACGGAGACCCAGGGAAATCAAGTAAACTGGCAAAGAAAGATATCACGGTAAGTAGTTGCTTTGGCTGGGATTCAAACTCAGGTCTTTTTATTCTAAAGTCTATTGCTAAACCTCTGAGCTCAACCCTGGGTGTCATTTAGAACAAACTCAAGCATATTCACTTCCGACATTTGTAAGCAAAACACTTGAGAAATAATACTGCACTCTCTACCCCAAAAAATATTCCAGCAGACAAACTTTTGTTGAGAACATTTGAGAAACTCTGACATTTCTACACAGCACACTTTGCCAAAAGTATACTTTAGAGAAAATTTAAAACGTATTTCCTGAACTAATATTCCCTGAGCTAAGAATTCATACAAAATAATTAATACACATGTTTATCCTCATCAGTAACTCTATTGTTCAATAACTTAAAAATAAACTTCACAAGAGAGGATGCACCTTAATTATAGGAGTAATCAGTAAATCACGCAATCTTAAAGGTAAAAGATTTCTTAAAGTATCCTTTACCTAACCTTCATTTTATAGATGATAAGCTAAAGTCCAGGAAGATTAAGTTAGCTTGTCCCAGTTTATACAACTAGAAATAAGCAAATTCTAACAGTTTTTTGACTTGTAGCAGGATAAAAATATTTCCAATTCCCAACTATCTTCTTTGACCAGACCTTAACATTTCTCAAAGTAATATACCAATGATATTCTCCATCTATACCATTTATAACCACCCTGAACTTGAATCATTTTGAGAATCAAATCTTACAACTTAAATCATTTCAAAGCAGTGTATCTTAAACAAAGAAAACTCTCACTTGCCATGGAAAGTTAAACAAGAAAAGTAAATACTGTATCAAGACACTTTTATATTACCAACAGTGTTTATGTGAACTTCTCATTGCTTTCTCACAGAGAGACAAAGTAGATTAATTATAAGACTTAAAAGTGGGAATATAAGACTCTTAATGAACACTATAAAAACTTGGTGTGTACCATAAAGACTAAACATACCTACAGCCTCTTTGTTACTATATAGTCAAGTTTTCATTCTGTTTGAACTTGTACTTAATATTGACTCCCAGTTATTAGGAATTCATTAATTTCTGGTTAGTTTTAGATTTTGTTTATCAAAATGAAATGTCAAAAGTGGGGGGGGAAAATAATGCAAACCACAAAAGTTCTGCTAATGTAGAAACACTCACTACCATATTGAAAAATAAAATAGGATATTTGCATATTGGACCCCTCATTGTTACATAACTTTTCTTAGTTGACAACATAATCCACATTCCTATGTGTGCTAATGCGAAGAACACATTGTAAAATTAATAAAATTTCATCAGAAGGACTCAAATCCTCATTCCAAATGAAAAAGAACCTACCAAAACCAGTTCAAAACAAGGAAACCTGAAAGTCGTAAATCACTTTAATCAGGCAAAACTCAAAATAACGAGACAATTCTCTAATGGCATTAGCACCAGCCCCAAAAATGAAGCGCTTATGGAGTATTAAAAAAAAAAAAATTACCTTTTTTAAGGTGGAGAATTCCCAGTGATCAAATTGTAGTAATCCACTTAGGGAAAGGCATCATAAAAATTCCAACTTTTAAATAACTTTTAAGTAACTCCAAACGAAGAAGTTTGCATCCAAGGATGGTGTGCTATTGTATTGGTACTTCCACAGTGTTCACCGATAGAAAGATCCCGTAAGAACAATTCACTGCATGATGCTTTCTAGATGCTGATAATAATAATTACACCTGTACAATTAAAATTAATTAACGTTAGCTTCCAAGTCATTCTACACACTCAGTTTCTTTAAAAATGTAACTGTGCCATTAATATAGTTCAGTCGTTGACAGGAAAATTCAAAACTACTTAGTTCTGGCACTTGAATTCTTTCTAGCTGCAAGTTTTAAGCAATGGGTACGACCATACAAAATCATGACTGTGAGAAGTTCAAATAGACTGTGTGTGGATGTTTTGTGTCAAAGTGAAAAGGTGGGCACATGCGAGGGTGTGAGGAAAGCCCCTAGCTCTAGAGAGGGGAGAGGGGAGAAAAGTGGATCCTGTGATAAACTACCTTGGTATTTGGAATGATCCCATAAAACATACCTGAAGATAATGACCTAAATTTGCATTGTCGGATTCAAGAAGTCTGTCCTACCCATTCCTAATATTTCAACACATCCTGAAAGCTAAAGCCTACTATATTTGCCCACTTTTCAACAAACTCACAACTGCTGTCCCTAAATGTTTTTCTATTAGCCAAGTGACAGGACGAAGAAATAACTTTTGTGGTCAAGTGGAAAAGCGCTGGAAGAAATGGAATACAACGTGAAGATGTTTACTAGTTGCAAAGTGTTTGCCTCGTGTGAGCTAGAACCAACCTGGAAACACTGCGAAGGGAAGCTACTTGGGAAACAAAGTTAGGGAGTCTCCCTTCGCCTATAAACACGGAGGAGATTGCGCAGCCTCTGCGCCCGCAGGAGTAGCAACAGCCATCCCTCTTTGGGGCGGGCGTGGCAGATAGAAACAAAAGGTTAAAACACAAAAGGCGGGCGGAGGGCAGGGTCTGAGGATCTTCTAGGGCTCACGTTCCACTTTCTGTTCAACCACACTGAAATGGGGTGGGGGGTAAACTGAGAGAGGCGATGATGGATCCTAAAGGCAGCATAGGTTATTCTGAGTAGGTGGTGAAACTAAAGGCCACACGGGATGGCCGACTCTAACTAGTGGTCCAGGCCCCATCCCTCCATCCCTGCATCTCTGACAGTCGGGAACCTGTGGCTCCCTTCACCTACCCCAGGCCCAAATAAATCTTCCTGCACTCTTACCTGTTTGCTCCAACCCCCTGGACCACAAACACAAGAGTCCACACCCCTCCAACCCAAACCTCTTCTGTATTCTATTGTTGCAGCTTTGGCATTGTGCGTTAGATCTTCTGGGCGCTCCGCAGACAGTTAAGTTACAAAATGGTGAGGAAAAGACCCCCCAGCTCCCTATCTTCTTCTTTTGCATGACAAAGTCTGGGCGAGGTGGGGGTGAGACTGGACAGACCCCATCCACCTCGGCATGTTTTCTCGCGTGTGCGCGCAACTAGGGGAAAGCAGGGCAGTGCCCCCTTGATTGATAGACCCTTCCCCCCACCCCCCAGCTCCTCATAGAAAGAGGCACTTGAGAGAAATGCCTGCTTGGCTTTTGCCTATTAAAAAAGAACAAATAAAACCATCTCTGCAAGTTCAGTTCGTTCAAGAACAAAAGAGAAGGGAGCGGGGAAAGGAGGTACAACTTTCCAGCCAAACTTCGTCACTGGACGACTCCTCTATCCTCCAAGGGCGCGGAGCGGGAGCATTACGGGGAAGAGAGGTAAACAAGGCAACAGTCTCCACTCACCTTCTTCCCACTTGGTCACACTTCTCAGAGACCTTCCCCTGTTGCAGGCAGCCAGGAGCGCGGACACTTTTGTGTGGCCTGACAGCGCAGAAAGTCGCAGCGGCAAAGTTGTGAGAGGGAGATACCCGGGCGTCCGGGGCGAGGGGAGGAGAGTTCATCAGAGTTCCCCCCTTTGTTCCCAGTCCCGGAGCAGACAAAGAGGCGGCGAGCAGCGGCAGGTTCTCCCTCTCACCCCTTCTTCCTCTCCCCTCCCCTCTCTCCCTCCCTCCCTCCCCGCCCCCTCCCTCCCCGCATCTCCCGCCCGGCTCGCGAACCTCCGAGACACTGGGGCCGCTCAGTCCCCAGCTTCACGCCACTCGACCGACCCAATCCTCCCACCATCTCGCTCCAACTTTCCCCTGTGATGCCGGTCCTGGTCCCCTCCCTCCTTACCGCCTCCTCCCCAACCCGCTCACGTCTGGGGCGGGGGGAATCTCCAAAATCATTGTTTCCGGGAGATGCGCCTCTTTGTTCGCACTTTCCCTGCCAATCAACGTGAACAATCCACTTTGGCATCGAGTTTCCGTCAGTTTTTCACCATCCCAATTGACAAAATGCGAAGGGCAGAGGGTCAACCCCAGAAGATACAGGCGGTTACACAATCAGAGGTGTGGCGCACCCCCGGCTCTCCATCCTTGTTCCTCTACCCGGATTCACCCCTCCACCCAACGCACCAAAACAACTCCGAGGGGCTCCAAGGGTTGGAACACACTCCTCCTCCGTCCGCCCCACCTCGCCGTCCCTTGGGAGAGCCCTCTAATCCTCAGGACAAAGCCCAGCTCTAGGGTACCTGTTGCTGCTGTCGCTGAGCAACTCGGTCCAGGGACTTCAGGGCGGATCCCCACCTGGACATCGAGCCCACACTCAGACCCAGAACTTGCCTGAACCTCACACCGCGACGACAAGGCTCTGGATGGCTGTGCTCCCTCTGACCCTGGAGCCAAACTCTCCTCGCCGGTTTCCTTCCCTATTCCACTGCCTTGTCCTTGCCCCAAAGATCTGCCTCTGAGTCCCTGGCTGCCTCCCATGTCGTACCCCTCAGCGCGGCCCAGCAGAGCATCCCCTGTTTCTGCCCCCTCGTCGCCCGGTAAATCACGTGTTCGGACCAGGAACAGCTACCGATCTGTCCTCAGGTCCTTTACCAGTGGTTCCCCGAACTCCATAACTGGGGACCCCATTCTCACCTACCCCCATCCTTAGACCCTCATCCCAAGTGCGGCCCACAGCCTTGGCGCTCTGAGTGATTCGGAGCAGCGCTAATATTTCTTATAGCTCTCACTAGAATCGAAGAGGAGGAGAGCCGAGAGGTGGGGAAAATGGGAGAGAATGGGGACCCGCGTGGGGAAGCAGTTTGTATGGCAAAGAAAAACCCCCGAACTTTCCTAAGTAAACGCCCACCCTCCAGGAGGTACCACAGAGCGCACCTTCTCCTAAACCCTCCTTCTCCATCCTAGACGTGGGATCTTTGTGGGATTTGGTGAAGTTTAGGGGTAATGGATTGGGGTAGAGGAAAGAGGCTTAGGGCCTAGGGAGCAGTGCCGGGGTGGGGCTGGGGATGGGGGAGACGCCTGAAGAGGGGGGTGAGGAGGAAGCAAAGAGCCCCTGCTGGGTCTGGAATGTCGCGGCCGGCGCTGCCCTCACTCTCCCGGCGACTCCTGGCCAGGTCTGTCCCCTAGAGCAGAACAAAGAAGCCGCGAGGAGCGCTTCTGTCCACGCCTCCGGCGTTCGCACCAGCCCTGAGCTCCGCTTTCAAGAGCCCACTCTTCGCTCAGAAACTTTGCAACCAACTTCCCCAGGACTGAGCGCGCGGCGCAGGGAACAGAAGGGGAAACGGCGACAACCGCATCCCGGGACCAGAGATGCCGCCTTCCTCGTCCTCTCCCGAACGATGAGCGCCCCTCCTAGCGCCGCCGGTCCCGGCCGCGAGCTGGGCGACCCAGGGTGCAGGGGGCGGGCACCACGCGCTTTCCCCGCTCCCCTCAGAGAACGAAACGAGTTTCTTTAGTTTGCACGCGCGCAGCGCAGGGCAGTGGGGTCGGAGGAAATAGGCGGCAAATAGAAGCGGGTGTGGGGAAGGAGCAGGTCCGTGGTTCGGGCCGCCGTGTCAGGCTGGGTGCAGCAGCCAGCGCGCGTGGGAGCTGCGCCCGTCGGGCCGGGTTCCTGCGCGCGCGCCCGGCCCTCCGATCCCTGCGAGCAGCCACCAGGCAGCGGAGTTAGGGTTGCTGGCCCGCCTAGCCGGCCTTGGGGTGCTTGGGCCTCCTCACCTGCGGGGCCGAGACACCTGCGCCCTTCTTCTTGGAGCCCTGGGTCTTCTGAGCAGCTACTCACCTACTGGAAGCCCAGATGCTTCATCTTAGGTTAAAGATCTGGAACGCACCACAGCTAACCACAAAGAAAACAGCCCCCACCCACTCTTGTCTGGCACATTTTCCTCTTTAATTATGATGAGTTCCAGAATTCTCTTTTTAGGATAACTGTACCCTCCCCCAAACAAACCTTTACTTTCCCCTATCCTTAGGGATCTGCTTGGAAAATAATGAAAAAGGAAGCATCTTTCATTATTTTCTAGACAAGTCTATTCTGCTGCCTCTGAAAAATGGTCCAGTTTAGGGTAAATCAACTAACAGTCGCTAACTTCTAAATAATAATCTCTTCTCAGATGTCAGCACATTTTAAATATTTCTATGAAAGTTCACCTCTAGGCTCATGTATGGATGTATCAGAGAAAATGGGCTTTGAAACCCAAGTATCCGCCCTGGCCAGTTTGGCTCAGCGGTTAGAGCATCGGCCATCGGACCAAGGAGTCCCGGGTTCGGTTTGGCGAAGGGCATGTACCTCAGTCGCGGTGTCCCCAGCCCTGGTCGGGCCCTGTGGGAGGCAACCAGTCGGTGCTCTATCACATTGATGTTTCTCTCTGTCTCTCTCCCTCCCTCCCTCCCACTCTATCTGATGATAAGTAGAAAAGTATCCTCAGGTGAGGAATAAAAAAAAAATTTTTTTTTTAAAGCCCAAGTATCCTCAGTGTCGAAGCCTCCCTGGGGCTCCACCCTCTGTCATTCCTACTGGCAGACGAGTGACGTCTTACTGCGATTCTCTGCTTCTCTGTTGAAGGGCTTCTTCTAGCTGCCAGACCCCACTTTACCGGTTCAGGGGTGCCGCTGGGAGTGCCAGGTAGGTAATGGCCCTCAGAGCAGCCCCCAAAGAATCAAAGAGGGGAGTGGGTTTAAAATGACCCCAGATTCTCCCCCTGGAGGTAGGACTGTACAAGCAGAGCTCATTATTGCACTCCACAGGCATTGCATTTTTTTTTTTTTTTTTTTTTTTTACAAATTGAAGGCAAGACCCTCCACCAGCAAAAAGGTTAAGACTCGCTTCAACTGTGGTGGTCTATAACTGAACCCACAATAAAGCAAGTATGAAGTGGTACTCTACACTGTCTCCCAGAGGTCCCCAACTTAGAGCCTCAGTTGCCTAGGGCAGTAACCTGCTCATTAAGGAACCCTGGGTTGGCTTCTTCCTTACCTGTCTCACCTTCTGGTGCTTTCTGGGATCACATCCCAAATAGACTACAGTACTTGCCCTCCATTCCTGATCTCAAGATCAGCTTCCAGGGAAACTCAAGCTAAGAAACCTCTCATCTGTGTGCTTTCTAAAGGGAGAATCTAGTCTATTTTGAGACTGCAGTTACAAGACCCGACTTTTCCCTGGAAAAGAGCTGATTTCAGTAATGAAAAATGGTTGAGTTATCTAGTTCATTTTCTATGAAATAATTTAAAATGAGGTATTTTACTAAATAAAGTTTAGCTATGTAGAATCATATCTCATGTGTGACGTTTTTTGTACACAAGTTCCTTTAACCTAGTGCCAGTAAACATCAATGAAACTGGAAATACTATTAGAATCACCTACAACGAGTTAGAAGGAACATAATGGGCTCTGACTGAGCCTCGGATGAGAATGAAGGAGGATGATGAACACATCCGCACAACGTCTCAGTGTGACCTGGTCAGTACCATTTCCAGTGACAGATCCTACGGCGCTTTCCACCAAACTTCTCACAGCATAAATTGACCTACTATTGTAACACTCTTTTTTATGAAATTGTATCTTACATTTTATTCCCCTCTTCGTCACCATTGTGAATCAGTCGTCAAGTGTCCACATAATTACAAGCCCCTCATGCCACCCTTTCTTAGACTGCTTTCACTCCTGTTTCTCTTAAGATCTCACTGTGCTAGTAGGGCATGTTGTTCACCAAATTCCTGTTGTTCTCCCGCTGGGTTCGTGGTGGAAGTGCAATTCCCTGCTCCCCTTGAATCAGAGGTGGCCATGTGATTTGTTCTGGCCAGTGAACTGTAAGCCGAAATTATATGTCTCCTCTACGTGGAAGCGCTAAAAGCCAGTGAGTGGCTTCGTGTGCTCCGTGCCATCTGCTACAGTGCTGGATAGGGTTGCTGATTTAGTCTGGGTACCAGAGTGAACCCCCTGGCCAAACCTCAGTGGTCAGTCAGTGTGAGCAAAAAATAACCTTTTCTTGTCATAAGCCACTGAGCGTTTAGGGTTGTTTGTAAGTAGAGCCTAATCTGGCTGGTTCTTGTTCAGATACTCAGTCATTCATCTTCGCGTAGCTATAGATCTGCTTCCTTATGGTCTTCGATCTTGGAAAGTTTACGCGGTAGCTCACATGAACTTCCCACTGTATTTTCTAGCTGGAATTCAAGTTGAATGGTACTGTGCTGAGTAAATTGCTTTCTTTGTGAAAGATTAGTTTTTCTTCTTCTTTTTTTTAACCTACCAACAACTTATTAAGAAGGAGGTAGGGTTTTGTGGACTCTGATATACTTCAATTTTACATCTGCATCTGTCCACAGAAAGAATTACTTCTTCTCAATCTTTGGCTTACTGACATTTAGGGCCTCTTCAACCAACACCTTAAGCTCAATTAAATTTTTTTTTGTTTAGTTAATCCTCACCTGAGGATATTTTCCACTGATTTTTAGAGAGAATGGAAGGGGGCAAGGGAGATAGAGAGAGAGAAATATCGATGTGACAGAGACACATCAATTGGTTGCCTCCTGCACAACCCCAACTGAGGCCAAGGATCAAACCTACAACCCAGATATGTGCCCTTGACCCGCAATTGAACCCATGACCTTCAGTTCATGAGCTGATGCTCTAACCACTAAGCCAAACTGACCAGGGAAAGCTTTTATTTAATTACAGTTGGTATATTTTATATTAGTTTCAGTTGTACTACACAGTGGTTAGACATTTACATAATTTACAAAGTGATCTCCCAGATAAGTCTAGCACCCACCTGGCACCACAGGTAGTTATTATTATTGACTATATTCCCTATTCTATACTTTCCATCCCTATGTTCTTTTTGTTGTTGTTGTTAATCCTCACCCAAGGATATTTTCCCACTGAATTTTAGATAGAGTGGAAGCAAAGGAGGGAGAGAGAGAGAGAAACATTGATGTGAGAGAGACACATCAATTGGTTGCCTCCTGCATGACCCCAACTGGGGTCAGGGATTGAACCAGCAACCCAGGTACCTGCCCTTGACCAGTAATCAAACTGGAGACTCTTTGTTCCTTGGGCTCCCACTCTAACCACTGAGCCAAACCGGCCAGGGCTCCATGACTATTTTATATCTACCAATTTGTCTCCTTAATCCCTTCACATTTTTAACCTAGCCACCCAAACCCCCATTATCAGTTTGTTCTCCGTATCTATAAGTCTGTTTCTATTATATTTGTTCATTTATTTTGTTCTTCATATTTTACATATAAGTGAAATCATATGGTATTTGTCTTTCTCTGTCTGACTTATTTCACTTAGCATAATACCCTCTAGGTCCATCTATGTTGTCACAAATGGTAAGATTTCATTCTTTTTTATGGCTGAGTAATATTCCATTGTATCTTCTTTTCTTTTTAATCATCACCCTAAAATATGCTTTCATTGATATCTAGAGAAAAAGAGAGAGAGAGAAACATCAATGTGAGGGAGAAACATGAATTGGTTGCCTCCCCCACATACTCCAACCAGGGATCGAACCCACAACCTAACTTTGTACCCTGACCGGGAATCAAACCCACAACCTTGTGGTTTACCAGACAACGCTTCAACCAACTGAGCCATCTGGCTGGGGTGGGACCACATCTTCTTTATCCAATTGTCTATTGATCACTTAGGTTGCTTCCATGTCTTGGCTATTATAAATAACACTACAATAAACATAGGGGTGCATGTATCTTTTTGCATTAGTGGTTTGAATGTCTTCAAATAAATCCCCAGAGTGGAACTGTAGGGTAATTAGGTAGTTCTATTTTTAAGTTTTGGAGGAAACTCCACACTGTTTTCCATAGTGGCTGCACCAATTTGCAATCCCACCAACAGTGCATGCGGGATCCCTTTTCATATCCTCACCAACACTTGTTTTCTGTGGACAAGACACTTTACTTTTGGTGAAGTTATTTATTTGTTTTACTTACCTAGTAAAACTGAGAAGTTATCACTTACTTCATGGGGTTGTTGTGGGGATTAAATGAGATACAAAATAAAATCTTTAATCTAGGAGATATACGTAATAATGGCTCCCATTCAATTTCAAATACATCATAGTTTCCCTAACAATTTCCTGGTCAGTAACATTACTAAAGAGACTTGCTTGTTCTAAAATGTTTCTTTTATCTTCTTACTATCCAAGCAATCATCAATACGGCGCAAAGATGTTAAGTATAACTAACAGCACATCTTTTTGATATCCAAAAGACATCTGGAAAATTGAAATCCTGTTGTATTTCTAAACCTACGGATTATTGGTTTTACTTGTACTCTCATTTTTGCTACTGTTATTGTTTCTAATTATTTCCATTTCCTAGGGTAAAAGCCAGTCTCCATAACCTAGCGTGGAGGGTCCTCAACCTACATAAAATCTCCCCTCCTCCCTTTCAGTCTGTATTTCCCATCAGTCTCACACTGCACACTCTGGTAACACTAAACAGACTGTAGCAATGCTCTCAGATCTGTGGGCTTTTACTCATGCTGTTCTCTCTGAAAACATTAGTCCCACCTTTTCCTATTTCTAACTCTTACTCACCTTTCAGATCTTCTGCAACCGCATGTCCAGTAGTAAGTGCTTCCAGAATCCACAGGTTGGACTAAATGTCCCCCCTCAGTCCCATTGCCTACCTGTATCCTTTCAGGAGGCAGTGGAATTTCTTTTCTTTTCTTTTTAAATATTTTTTCTTTATCAATTTTAGAAAAAGAGGGAGGGAGAAGGAAAAAGAGATAGAAACATCGATTGGCTGCCTCCTGCATGCCCCTCACTGGGGATTGAGCCCACAACCTGGGCATGTGCCCGGACCTGGAATTGAACCAGTAACCTCTTGGTGCATGGGTCGATACTCAACCAGTGAGCCACACCAACCGGGCTCTTCTTTTTTTAATCCCCATCTGAGGATATTTTTCCATTTATCTTCAGATAGAGTGGGAGGGCAGGAAGGAGGAGGAGGAGGAGAGAGAGAGAGAGAGAGAGAGAGAGAGAAACATCGATGTGAGAGAGACACATCAACTGGTTGCCTCCCACATGACCCCGACCAGGGCTGGGAACAAACTGCAATGTAGGTACATGCCTTTGACCGGAATCAAACCTGCAGCTCTTTGGTCTTCGGGTTGATGCTCCAACCTCTGAGCCAAACCTGTCAGGGCTGCAGTGAAATTTCTTGTATGAAGAAGGTGAATTTTGGAATCATTAGCTTGGTGTGTATCACCTGGCTCTGCTGCTCACTAGCTGTATGACTGGGATCAAGTCACTTTTTTTACTATAGTTACCACCTGTAGAATAACATAATACTACCTGCATCACAGGATTATATGGATAAAACATCATCAGATACGTGAAATGTTTAGCACATAAGCCTGACAATAATAAAAACAGCAAACATCTACTGAATGCTTATTATATCTAGTAGGTGTAAAGAAAGTTAAAATGGTGAAATAATAGATGGTAAGTTTCATTTTGACTCTCAACTATAAAGGATTGGAACTTCGGGAAACAATCTTCCTTAAGGATGATGGGCATTGAAAACAAAAGCTACCCAAATTCCCAAGAGAAAACCGTTGTGCTCTAGAAGTTCCACCAGAAATGATTTCCTAATCAATAGGACTCCAGTCTTTATGTCAATATAGAGTGTCCCTAAAAAAATATAGCCTGGCTGGGGTGGCTCAGGAGTTGAGCACTGACCTGTGCACCAAGAAGTCGTGGGTTTGATTCCCAGTCAGGGCACATGCCCAGGTTGTGGGCCAAATCCCCAGTGGGGGGCATGCAGGAGGCAGCTAATCGATGTTTCTCTCTCTCTCCCCCTTCCTCTCTCTAAAAAACAGATGTATACACAACTTTGAATAGTTATAAAACCAGTGTTTATTAAAATGCATTTCATTTTCAAAATGTAATAGAATCTACAGACACCCTGTATACATTTTTCTGGGGCACCCTGTATACATAGGCCACAGTAGACCATTAGACGTTTCAGAAAGAGCAAAGAATCTAATGTGTTCGGTCCAATGTGTGGTGTTTCATCCAGGCTACTGTGGAGTCTCAGGAACTCTCTCTACCCAGCGTACCATATGTGACTGAACAATGTAAGGTAATCCTCCGTTTTCCCAATAAGAAGATTTTAAGTTTTTCGCTAACTTGAATAGACACACATTTAGTTCTTATGTCTGCTTATCTAATATGGTTCCAAATTTTAGTCACGTGAACAAATTTAGAAAGAATCATTTAGAAATACTTTGTTTTCTTTGGGGACATTCTCAGTTCATGAAACAATTTTGTTTTCTCCTCACATTCATCTTGGTCATCACCGGAGCCAATATGATTCATTGTCTCCCTTTATCAGAGCCCATCATCTTTATTTCTATTTAAATTATTTAACACACAGCTCTTCTTGAGCACAATGATACTGGCATTGGAAATTTTATCCGCACCCACAAACAGTCATTCACGTAACATTAAATTATTCATCCTTCCTCCAGATATGTAGTCGAGCTGGTCACGACACCACACTTGCTTTACCTTTAAAAAATGTGTTTACCAAGACAGCAAAACTTGATGAGTATGAAATCCTATTCTTAGGAAACAAATTCTTTCTTCCTTTCTTTTTTAATCCTCACCTGAGGACATTTTTGCATTCATCTTCAGATAGAGCAGGAGGGAGAGAGGGAGGAAGAGAGAGAGAAAAACATCGATGTGAGAGAGACACATCAACTGGTTGCCACCCACATGACCCAACCAGGGCCGGGCGCAAACTGCAACCGAGGTACGTGCCCTTAGCAGGAGCCGAACCTGGAACTGTCTGGTCCACAGGCCGACGCTCTAACCACTGAGCAAAACTGGCCAGAGTGTCTTTCTTTAAAAAGTCTATAAAATATTTGTAGCCTTTTTTATTTCGTTTGCCAGGTGACTTCTATAACATTCTAAACTAGCTGGAGGCCCAGCAATCCAGGCAAATGGGGCTTCCCTAGGTAGAGTTGTTTGTTTGAAAGTCACTTAGAAATTGAGAGATTGTATAATGAGGACTTTTGTGTAAGGCAAATTCCTACACTGAGGATAATTTGGGAGGGAATACCTTACATTTAGGGACATACTGGTACAAATCTGTCATGTCCTTGAATTGTCACATGTCACATGCTGCACTTCTCTATATTAGTGAAGGAGAGAGCTTGCCAAATTCCACCCTCTCTCTCCAGAACAATCCATCAGCCTCTACTCACATTTCTTTCTTTCTTTTTATTTTTAATCCTCACCTGAGGATAATTTTCCATTTATCTTCAGATAGAGGGGGAAGGAGAGAGAAAGAGAGAGAGAGAAACATCCATGTGAGAGAGACACATTGATTGGTTGCCTCCCACACAACCCCGACCAGGGCGGGGGACCAGGGCGAGGCATGTGCCCTTGACCAGAATCAAACCTGCGACTCTTTGATCCACAGGCTGATGCTCTAACTGCTGAGCCAAACCAGCCAGGGCTGCTCACATTGCACAATGCACTGTAACTCTATGTTCGTTCTTCCCACCTGAACAAAAGATCATTTACATACCGTTATTCTAGAAGATTTGAAGACAGCATATATTTTACAAACAGGTGTAAACATTTCCCTCTGTTGAGGTGCATTTCCTTCCCCTGCTCCAGCCCCTTGGCACATTCTGCTTCGCTCACCCAGTTCCTGTCCTCTGACTGTCCTCCAATTGTGTCACTACAACGTAGCCTTCCCTGTGGAATCAGGGTTCCAGCCGTTACGGAGTTTCCCCTGAAACCTGTGTTAATTAGATGGATAGTACTTTTATAGTCAAATGCACGTCACTTCTGACTACAGCTTATAAATTCTTGGATGATTACCCTACATATAAAGCAGGCTAACATGATTACGCAGCAGCAATATCTTCAAGGGAGAAAAAAATCAAATTCTGTTCTGTGTTAAATGGCATAATTTTTTGCTTTAATTCCTGATTTTCTGTTTCATAACATGGATCCCTTATATCTAACTTAGATAAAATACTTCACCCAAAGGCGGTACAATTTAATGAAAACAGTCTTACCTGTCTTCTTTCAATTTTGCGATATTCTTATGCTCCAAATTTGTGTAAGCTGCCGTTGTAGAAATACTTGAGATGATAACAGCCTTAAACAAGAATAGAACGGATGAATATTTTGCTTTGTGGAGAAGGGTGTTATTGTTAGACTTTCTCCTCTAGGCTAAAACAAATCAAGGCCATCCCAGTCATAGAAGCGGGTGAACTTTTTTTTTTTTTTTTTTAATCCTCACCCAAGAACATTTTTCAATATTTTGTTCAGATAGAGTGGGAGAGAGAGAGAGACAAACATCGACGTGAAAGGGACACATCCAGTGGCTGCCACCCACATGATCCAACCTGGGCCAGGGGAGAAACTGCAGCCCCGGTACCTGCCCTTAGTGGGAACCAAACCCGGGTCTCTCTGGACCACAGGCCGACGCTCTAACCACTGAGCTAAACTGGCCAGGGCCAGGATAAACATTTTTTAATATAGTCTTGACTTAATCCAGGAAGCCTGTAGGTAATAAATAAATTAAAAAGCATAAGAGATAAACAAGGTGGCCTTTTCCCCAGACACCTGCTTTCTATTTTATTGCCCAACAAATCAATAGTAACACTGATTACACTTTCTTTCTTTCTTTTTTTTTTTTTTTTTTTTCTCACCCGAGGACATTTTTCCATTTTTTGTTCAGGTAAAGTGGGAGGGAGAGAAAGAGAGAGAAACATCGACGTGAAAGGGACACATCGAGTGGCTGCCACCAGCACGACCAACCAGGGCCGGGGACAAACTGCAACCGAGGTACGCACCCTTAGCGGGAACCGAACCCGGGTCTCTCTGGACCACAGGCTGATGCTCTAACCACTGAGCCAAACTGGCCAGGGCCGATTACACTTTCTTTACCATCATTTGGAGTGGGTCATCTTGTACTTTGCATGGGTTATCACCTGCTTTGGGATACTAGCTCTATACACTCAGTTTTTTTTTTTATCCTCACTCGAGGGCATTTTTCTACTTTTTGTTCAGTAGAGTGGGAGGGAGAGAGAGGAACAAAGAGAGAGAGAAAAAAACATCGACGTGAAAGGGACACATCGAGTGGCTGCCTCCCGCATGACCCCAGCCAGGGCAAGGGACGAGTCACAACCGAGGTACATGCCCTTAGCGGGAACCGAACCCGGGTCTCTGGACCACAGGCTGACGCTCTAACCGCTGAGCCAAACCGGCCAGGGCTATACACTCAGTTTTGATATTCATTGTCCATTTCAGTTTATGTTAGCTCATAAGAGATTTCCTTTGGTTTTGTAGTATTTTCTTCTCTCGTTATTTATGTAGTTTGCTTTTCATTGGCCAGCAACCTCCACCCTCATAAAAAGGGCTAGCGACTGATCCCTCGATCCAGAGCACAGGCAGGATCTCTTAGAACAGCCCTTCCCACGTGTAAGAGGAACCACTTGGCCCCCAGACCAGCCCAGAACAGCGTAGCCTCATACATGCCTGCCCGTAGCCTCTTGGAGCAGCAGCCCACCCACCCTCACCCCCCCACTTTAAGGAACTGAGAGCCCCGGTCCTATTTAAAGTAGGGCGAAGAGGCAACCATTTGTCTTCTCCTTCCCAGCCAGCAATTTTTCCCTGTAATAAATGACTTCATCCCACAGCTGAGTTACAGAAGTTAAATTTACAGCTAAGTACAAACCTTTACTCATTATAGCACCTTCCAGAAGATTCTCTTTTATTAGCAGAAAATCACTTTGGGTCAGCAATAAAGGTGGGGAGGTGCTCATGAAGAATTACTAAGAATAAGGGTGAGAGTCTGATGTGGGGAATAGAAATTATTAAACCAAAAGTATTTCTTTTTTTTTTTTTTCTCCTAAATTGGAAATGAAATAATAAGACATTTAGCAAAGGTTTTTGTTGTTGTTTTGGGGTTTGTCTGTCTGTTTGGGTGTCTCCTTGCCCCATTTCTCCGCATAGATCAATCCTGGGTCCTCTTCTTGTCCTGCACCTGCCTGTCCGTGCTGACCCTACCACTGTGGCTGAGTGCGCATGACCCCATCCCCGCACCTCCAGCCCAGGTTATTCTAACCTGGACCAAACACCTGTGCATCCAACTGCTCCCTGGACATTTTTTGCCCACAAGTCCCACAAATACTTCACACTTAACATCCTAAACTAAATTCACCAGCTTTGTCTCAAAATTAGAACCTCTTCCCCATAAACCTTATTCTTATTAGCAGTACTACCATCTAATCAGTTGTGATGGCTAATTTTGTGTCACCTTGACTAGGAAAAGGGATGCCCAGACACAGCTGGTAAACCCTCATTTCTGGGGGTGTCTTCGGATGTTTCTGGAGCTGACTGGCATTTGAAGGGGTAGGCTGAGTAAAGGAGACTGCCCTTGCCAATGGGCTGGGCATCGTCCAACACGCTGAGGGCCTGAGGAGAACTAAAAAGGCAGGGGAGGGGTGAACGTGCTCTCTGCTGAGCTGGAAATCCACCTTCTCCCGCCCTCAGACACCAACTCTCCTGGTTTCAGAACTTGGGATTCAGCTGAATTTCACAACTGTCATTGTTGGCTCTCTGGCTTGCAGTCAGCAGACTGTGGGACTTCCCAGCTGACTCATGTGATTATGGAGGCTGAGAAGTCCCATGACATATATATTTGTCAGGGAACCAGAATCAATAGTGCACTGGATCGATACGTTCTGTTCCTCTGGAACCCTGACTAATACACTGGTAAGGGAACAACAACAGAGGAATGTGTGGGAGTGCCCCGGCCGGTGTGGCTCAGTTGGTGGGGCACGGTCATGTAACAGGAGGGCTGCCGGCTGCATTCCTGGTCCAGGCACTTGCCAAGGTTGTGGGCTCGATCCCAGTGAGGGGCATGCAGAGGTAGCCAGTCAATGATGGATATTTCACTCTCACATCACATTGAGGTTTGTCTCTCTCTCTAAAATTCAATAAAAAATATATTTTTAAAAATATGTGGGAGTTACCCAAACTTTCCCCCTCTCTGCTCACTGCACACCTAAACAGTCAGGAAGAATTGTCCATTTTATTTCCTCAGCATCTCTGACATCCTTCCCCTCCTGCCTCATAGCTACTACTCAACTTATGTTCTCATCACCTTTTAACTGAACAACTGTAATAGTCTGTTATGGACTAAATATTTGCATCTCCTCAAAATTCGTATGTTGAAGCCCTACCCAGGGTGGCTGTATTTGGAGATGGGACCACTGAGGAAGTAATTAAGGTTGAATGAGGTCAGAAGGGTGGAGTCCTGGTGTCATACGATTAGTGTCCTTATAAGAAGAGACATCAGAGAGCTCTTACTGTCTCTCCACATGCACGCCGAGGGAAGGGTATATGAGGACACAGTGGGAAGGTGGCCATCTGCCTGCTAGTAAGAGAATCCTGACGCAGAGTGAAATTGGCCAGCACTTTGATCTAAAACTTGTGGCCTCCAGACTGTGAGAAAATAAATGTTCTGTTGTGTAAGCCACCTGGTCTCTGTTATTTTGTTATGGTGGCCGAGCAGACTAATCCAGTCTCCAGCGATGGTCTCCTCCTCCAGGACCATCCAGCAGCATGTCCAAACAATCTGAAGCACTGTTTCCAGAGTGACCTTCATACAAATGCCATTTGAGCACATTATTCCTTTCCTTAAGAAAAAGCAAACTTACCAATGGCTGCCTCTACTTCCAGAGTCCAAGCTCAGTTTCCTCTGTGATTTCCTTATCTACTTCCCTCACATCATTTCCTACCATCTTTCCTCCCCATCCCTAAACATCTCCATTCCTTCTAACAAAACCTATAGCTCCCTGAATATGTCTCTCCAGTGTCCTTCTCTATGTTACTCTTACCTTCTGACCCTCCTCCAGTCCTAGGACTGCTAAATATTCTTTCACCTGGGCTCCATTCTCATCGGACCCTTCCCTGATCTTCAATGCACAAGGAATTGAACAATCCCCAGGCTCACCCACACCATCACTGCACCTACTTCACATCTCTCTATTCCAACACTTACACACTGCTTGTCAGTCTTTCCCTCTGTCTCATTTACTGTTGCATTTCTAGTGCCTAGCACAGTGCCCAGCACACAAAAGGCACTCATTGTTTGTTTAATTGGAAGAAAAATGCAAAAAGGCTGGGAAAATATCGGGACAGTATTTTCCCTCCTACTACATCAAAACGTATGACCTTATTTCTTTTTTATTCTCACCCGAGGACATTTTTCCATTTTTGTTCAGGTAGAGTGGGAGGGAGAGAGAGGAAGAGAGAAAGAGAAACAGTGACATGAAAGGGACACATCGAGTGGCCGCCACCCGCACAACCAACCAGGACCAGGACAAACTGCAACCGAGGCATGCACCCCCTAGCAGGAACCGAACCCGGGTCTCTCTGGACCGCAGGCTGACGCTCTAAAGGCTGAGCCAAACCGGCCAGGGCACATGTGACCTTATTTCATCTGACCTTATCAAAGATGACTTTATCTTACCAGAATTATCTCATCACTCCAATCTGTCAAGATTGGGGTGGTGGGAATATATATCTAATATGATAGATCCACCAATCACAAATTCTATACCTGCAACTAAGTCACTGATTTCATAAAGGGATTAATTAGTCCTGGTGAGAACCTAAGAAAGGAAATTAAAATCTCTCTCTACTTTGATATCATTCATTATCTAATTACTTTTACATTTTATCTGCTTCCTTATCCACCTAATTCTACTGCCATCCAATCCACTACAACCTTTTCCCTTAAACCATATTTGCCTAAGGGTAAACCTGAAGATAAGAATGTCCCACCCATTGTGTTATGCTTTAATTGGTAAGGTTCTTGCTTCTTCCCCCATCCCCTCCCTTACTGATTCTGATATATGCTACTATTTAATCTGCAAACACTTGGCATTGATAAAGTTTACTATAAACTCTTTAATACTTTGACATTGAATTTGACCTCGAGGTGTAATCTATTGCAATTATTTTTACTCTACGTGAAATGGAGACTTTGAAACAGATTCTCAGTGACCCCTTGTAGAACATGTGCTGGTCTTAGTCATCAGCCTCCACTGAAGGATATAAAAGAACCATGGACATAAAAGCTATTTTTTGTGACTATGTAGCCAGGTTGCCAAGGACATTTTCCACTGCACCATACCATGTTCTCTTTATGTGAATCCATAGGAGAAATATTTCACAGGTTTTAATCTTATGGATAAATCTGGAAATTAAGCAGGTTCCCTCTTTGCTTTGTTCCTTAGAAATGCAAAGCCCAAGTTGTTGTTCTTCTCTGGCATCTACTCAAGGTGAAAAAGTAAACATGTTTGTGCGTGTAATCTTACCCCTGGCTTTACTCATTTCGTTTTTCTACCCAAGAAAGTTATTTCAAAAATGCAGTTTTTCCTTTTGCATTTATGTATAATGTAGCACATGAATCAGGGCACAGTTGATTTTCTGTCTGTTTTTACAAATATGCAAGGTGAATGCCTTGATTAGGTGATAAGTTTAAGTAAAGGTGTTTTAAGACTGATTAACCCCATGATACCAAGGTTTACAGATTATTCCTTTGCATTTGTTAGCTATAAAGATAAGTATGGCCTGATTTGAAATTATTTGGATCCAACATTTGTATTAAATTATTTTAATTTTTAAGGAATGACTATATAATCCCAAAACTTTTGGCTAGAAAGTAAAAATTTTAATTATCTTAGTGTTGGTCATACTTATTATCACTGCTTGCTTTCAGAAAAGGCAAATTTTTTAAAAAACTTTTTCTTTATTGATTTTAGAGAGAGAGGAAAGGAGAGGGAGAGAGCGACAGAAACATCCATGAGAGAGAACATTGATTGGCCACCTCCTGCATGCCCCCACCCTGGGGATTTGGCCCACAACCTGGGCAAGTGCCCTGACCGGGAATCGAACCAGCAACCTTTTAGTGCATGGGTCAACGCTCTACCACTGAGCCATACCAGCCAGGTGAAAAAGGCAAATATTGATGTTAACTCAGCGCCCAAGATGCCTGGGTTCTAGTCCTGTTGATGATGCTAAAACAACAGTGAGGCCTTAATCTCTATACATTTCCCTTTTTGTCAAATCTACGAAACAAAGGCAATGCCTTCTGGGTTCTGCAGATCAATTGAGCCAGTAGATACAAAAGCATGTTGAGAAATATGAAGTGCTGCATGATTATTAGGGAATGGTTTTGAGTCAGAAAACACAACATTACCATCTCTACATGATAATACTTTCTATGCAAAGCACCTGGCTTCTTTTAAGTAGAGAAGGCCACAGGAAGCATAAATATGCATCCATATGCAGGTTCACAAGTGAAAAAAACAAAAACAAGTAAACACAGGTACAGTCCCTTAGCATTTTAGCCATAGAAAGAAGGAAGTGGGATGATTTCCTAGAGAAGCCTTAGATTCCACATTTCTGGGGGGACTATAGTTCCATTGTTGAGATGTATGTGTGTATTTATTTATATATTATTGTGGCAAAATAGAGATAATGTAAATTTTACCATTTTAACCCTTTTAAAATACACGAAATTCAGTGTCGTGTCATTAGGTAGAGTCATCCTGTTGTGCCGCCGTCACTGCTATCCATTTCCAGGATTGTTCACCATCCCAAACCGAAACTCTATTCATTAAACAATAACTCCCCATTCAACTTCTGCTGTTGAAGCTTCGTTCCATCTATTGGTCTTTGGCCACACATGATACTTTTACCCATCACACGCAGGGTTAAACTATAGACTTCTCATTTCCCCTTCCTTGCAAAGTTGCTTTTCACCCAAGGAATGGGTTATTTTTGTCCTATGCTACTTATTTTTTTAAATATCTCTACTAAAATATGTTTTTTGCTTGCTTTGATGTTTTGGAACAAACCGAGAATGTAGCATCAGAATTGAATCCTTAGTTTGGTCCACTAATATGCCCTGCTGGCACACGAACTAATCTCCTGGCCTTCACTACCAGCTCCCCAGGAGGCCCTGGCCTTGCACGCTCCGTGGCAAGACTCTGCTTTGACTATGGTCCTGTCCACTCTGCAGTGCACGTGACTCGGTCGCATGAAGGACAAGGTGAAACACTGTGGGTAAATCAATACAAACCCACTTGGAACTCAAGTTCATTTATAAAGGCTAATACATTAAACAGAGACAAATCAATTTCAGGCACAGTCCATTCCCGCATTTTTCACTCTTGTGTAGCATGGGCTGACAAATAATAGTTGTCTGTTAAATGTTTGTTGAAACAAATTCAGAATAAAAATTTTCTTCTGGATAGATCTTACAGTGATATCCAAATGTACACAAAAATCTAGGAGCTATGTTGTAAAAATGAGGAAAGAAAAGTGTTTACTATGAGCTTATTATATGCCAGATAATTATGATGTCTGAATGTTCATGATTTAATTTAATCCTTACATTAACCCAGAAAGGTAGGCATTAACAATCATGTCTGCTTCTTGTAGAGGCTAAATTTGATCAAGCTCATAGACCAATAAGGGACAAAAATAGAATCCAAGCCCAGATATAGTTCACTCGAATTACCATCTATTTACATTTCTATACTGAAATCACTAAAAACCTTTTTAAGTATAAACAAACAGTATGCTAGTCAATTTTTTTCTTTTCTGTGAAATGGGGAGTTGAACATTGAGCTCCGGACTGCAATCTGTGTGATGAAAGATGTAGGAAAGTTAGAGAAATGGATGATGGATTAGAAAATTTGTAAATGATCTGAGATCCTCCAATCAAATATCTTCAGGCTTGAGATATTTCAACTACCCCATTTATTAACATTTAATATTGTTTTATACCCTTTGTTGGTGATTTTCAAGATTTACTTCACTATGGCTGATAAACATCTTCCATATTCTAAGGAGAAACAATCCCTGAGTCTCTGGAATTTATAATGGAAGACAATTAACAAGACATCCTGGGACCCAACCTGTAATAATAACATTGTCATAATTTAGATATATCAGCTTCCAAAAGAGGCTGATGATTAAAGTAATTTCAGCACATAGAATATAGAATATGCACATAAAGTATATTATGAAACAGGTGAATTTTAAGCTTTTATAACATGTTTTTAAAAACTATTATTTGAAATATATATATTAATTGAATAAACAGAAGACTCTATTAAGTACCTATTATCATTAGTACATCCATTGAAAATTTCTGGGCTTACCTGACAGTAGAAAATACAACATTGAACATAGGACCCTAAAAATGTATGGACTTAAAAACAGTGAATACATTTGCTCACAAAGTCAGTATGCTTGTGGTTTCATAAAAGACAAAAAATATACATGCACTTTTAAAAAATGATCTTTGTATTTATAAGGAAATCATGCGGATGTGCAGTTAGGGGTGTGTCAAACAGAACCCATCTTTCATTGTATTTCCACCTGCAGGAACCACAAAGGAAGACTAACCAGCTACGGTCCTTTTGGAAAAGATCTATCATTGTGCACTGCTTGCTCCTGCAAAATCTTTTCTTCACAAATTTTTCTTTTAACTTGTCAATCTGGAATTCCTCCTTATCAGAGGTGAAGTGCCATTGTTCCATTAAAATTCTGATATTTTAAACACATTCTTTTTCCCCCATTCATTGTAATCCATACCTCTATGTCTGCATGGCGTGGATGAGACCCCTCAGGACACCACCGTCACTGCAGCATTTCACAGCTCAGTGGGTTAGGCAATCACCACACACAAGGCACCGAGGAAAATCACTCCGCAGTGGCAACCTGTTTCTCAAATAGAGGGTCTCAAAATTCCAACAACAGGGCAGACTGCAGACCAAGCTGATGTTAGATGCCCCTCACCCATCGCCATTACAAACCAATAGAAATATTGCACTTAGACAAACTTAAAAGAATAAAAGGGAAAATCTTAAGTTCCAGAGAGAAAGAGGGAACTTCAAACAGAGCAGTAAAGACATCACTTAAAAACACAAAGACTCAGAAAACCAGCAGATATCAAATGAGGCCCTAGTCCACAGACTTCTTTGTGCTATGACAGATGTGACCCTTGCCATGCAATACTGTAGCTACAGCTGATCCCCACATACACCTGCCCATACTATGAAAGAGGAGCCAGAATCCCCCCCCCACCACCACCACCAAGGGACACACCAGGAAGTCTTCACCAGCCTACAGAGCTGGTGCATAAAGTCTTGTGAGAAACCAAAATGCCAAGACTGCACCATATATGGATCGAGTCCACATTTTTATTACCCTTTGTCTCAGGCATTTTGTAATGCTGAAACAATATTGTCACAGACTGGGTCACTAAATAACAACATTATTTCTCACAGTTCTGGAGGCTGGAAGGTCAAGGTGCCAGCAAGTTGGGTGTCTGATGAGAGCCACTTCCTTGTTCATAGACAGACACTTTCTCACTGTGTCCTGATGTTGTGTAGAAAGAAAGAGAAGGCAAGTCTCATGCTTTTCTTGTAAGGGCACGAATGTAATTCATGAGGGCCCCATCCTCATAATTTAATTATTTCCAAAAGGCCCTGCCTCCAAATACCATCACATTGGGGTGGGGTTAGAATTTCAAGGTGTGAATTTGTGGGGACACAAACATTCAGTCCATAACACTCATAAGATGCAGGAATTCCAAGCTGAGAAATTAACATAAAATGGGTACCAAAGCAGTGAAAACCCTGGGATTGTGGCATAAGTAACCCCAAGCACTCTTTTTTTTTTTTTTAATTAAATTTATTGTGGTGACATGTTTAATGACAAGGATTCCTTAGGGATCTTCACAAACCATACACACAGGCACTACAGTACTTTCCAAACAAACTCACAAACAAAAAGAGGCTATAAATTGAGACAATCTAAAATAAACTATAAAAGAAAGAACTGAAACCATAAAGAACAAACAGAACAGTAAAGGGGAAAATTGGCAAATTGAAAATAATCATATGGAACTTTTAAAAATGAAAAATTGTGGTTGGATGCCTTAGTTTGAGGTTTCTCAGAAGCAGACTCTCAGACAAAAATGGCAGAGCTAGTAGTGTATTAGAGAAGTACGTGGAACAACAGGACAGCAAAAAAGCGATACCAGTGGGGGAAGGCAGCCAATGAAGGGCATGCCAGTAAGTCAGCTTCCAGAGTAGGCTGCTCAGCAATGACATGCAGAATCACTAAAATGTGGTGCAAAACAAGTCTGAGAACCATCCCACCTGAGCAGCAAGAAAGTTGGGTATTTATACAGCAATTCCGGAGTCATTTTAAGTGCTCTGGTGGAAGGGGTGCTTATTTACAACATTTCCAGTCTGCTGATTCAAAAAGAAAAAAGAAATACTGGCAGTTGGAAGTCTGCTAACAACCTTAAAAGATCTGAGGGAGCCAGATGGGCCATTGATATTACACTTAGGTAAGGAGTAGATGGGAACACAGCTAACGATAGATATTATAATCTGGAAAAACAGACCAAAGGAAATATCCTAGAATGAAACAAGAAAATAGAGATAAAATATGTGAAAGAGAAAGTAAGGCTAAAATGAGAAAGACATAATTCGTTAAATAACTATCTAAAAGAGCACTAGCTGGTTTGGCTCAGCGGTTAGAGCATCAGCCCTCAGACCAAAGAGTTGAGGGTCCAATTCCAGCCAAGGGCACGTACCTCAGTTGCAGTTCATCCTGGGCCCTGGTTGGGGTTATGTGGGAGGCAACCAGTCAATGTGTCCCTCTCATGTCGATCTTTCTCTCTTTCTCTCCTTTCCCTCCCACTCTATCTGAAGATAAATAGAAAAATATCCTCAGGTGAGGATTAGAAAATAATAATAATAACTGTGTGAAAGAAAGCACAGAGAGAAAATGAGAGAGATTATTTATATACTATATAAATTATATAAGTTTATAAATACATTTTATATATAATTATATATTTACATAAATAAATGCTTATAATTCCTGAGAATGTTTGATAAAGACACAACTCAACAGATTGAAGAATCAAGTTCTCAAAACAAATAAATGTAAGTCGAGACACAACATAGCAGGGCGGGGGATGGGGGATAAAAGTATTAAAGCACCCAGAGAGAATGGCAGAAATATGTACATAAAAAAAGGAATGACAATAAGAGGAATAGCCACTCCTCATTAGCAACAATATAGGCAAAAAAAAAAAAAAAAGATATAATGATATCAACATGTTCAGGGAAAATAACACAGAATTCTATACTTAGTTTAAATATAATCCAAGAATGAGGCAGCATTAAGACATTTCAAACCTACAAAGACCTAGACAGTTTGCAATTTACCAACTTTGATTAAGAAGGAAATGTCTCTTGATGAAAGGAGCAGAACTCAAACAGCAAGAGTAAGCAAAGCAGTTGCTATGCCTTGAGAAATGTAAATAAGCATTGACAATAAAACCAAAAGCAATATTAAGAACTGATTATTTGGGGGGATAAAACCAAAGGGAGACCATATAACATTAAACATTAGAAGACGATATTGAGCCCTGGCCGGTTTGGTTCAGCGGTTAGAGCGTTGGCCTGCGGTCCTGAGAGACCCGGGTTCGGTTCCCGCTAAGGGCATGTACCTCGGTTGCAGTTCGTCCCCGGCCCTGGTCGGTTGTGCGGGTGGCAGCCACTCGATGTGTCCCTTTCACATCGATGTTTCTCTCTCTCTCTGTTCCTCTCTCTCCCTCCCACTCTACCTGAACAAAAAAAAACAAAAAAAAGAAGACGATATTGAAATTAAGCATTCTAACAGGGTTTGTGCTATTCAGGAGAAGAAGGAGAGAGTCAATTGATTAATTTTAGACCTTAAGTACAATGAATGATTTCAAGAATTACTCAAAACCTATGGTAATCAAGAAATTAATGCAAAGACAGACAACCAGATCAATGGAAGAAAATTAAAAATTCAGACAAAGACCTCCATCTATATAGTCATTTAATTTTTGATCAAGGCATCAAAACCATTAAAGAGGGAAAGAAAAGGCTTTACCACAAATGGTGCCTGAAAAAAGAACAAAAATTAATGCAGTGGAAACAAAGACATTGTACAGAGAAGATCAACAGAAAAAGATCTTACCTATACTGATATTGAAAAAAAGAGAGGAGACAGAATTTTCATACGTAGATATATGTGTCTTATGATTATCATGAGAAAATATTAGGAACAGCTGTACAACAAGGAATTTGAAATTATAAAGTTGGAAATCATTTAAAAACCTAAAATGTCAAAATTTATTTAAGAAGAAAGTGAAAACCTGAATTTTCCTGCAATCATTTAAAAAATTAAATTAATAAACATAAATCTATTCCTAAAAATAGTATCAAAGCAAACCAGACACATTGACTGGTTGCCACCCACACGACCCAACCGGGGCCGGGGACAAACTGCAACCAAGGTACATGCCCTTAGCGGGTACAGAAGCCGGGTCTCTCTGGTCCGCGGGCCGAGGCTCTAACCGCTGAGCCAGGGCTCCACTCCTATTAATACAAGAGGATGATTAGCTTCAGGAGACATCATCAATGTGTCTGTATGGGAGAGTCTCTTGCAAACTATTAGAGGGGAGATGAAGGCATGGGCCAACAGAAGCCAAGATAACGAAAATGTGTAGCTCAACACCTCTTCCTTTGAAATTAGGAGTATTTGGGTCTCAGAA
The DNA here is from genome assembly GCF_014108415.1 of Molossus molossus. Classification (NCBI taxonomy): domain Eukaryota; kingdom Metazoa; phylum Chordata; class Mammalia; order Chiroptera; family Molossidae; genus Molossus; species Molossus molossus. Next base: position 19,906,770 of record NW_023425347.1, read on the forward strand.
AATTAGACTGAAGAGAAAGGAGAGGACGGGATAGCAGTCTTGCTAGAGCTCAATGCCCATATGTAGAAAGGGTCAAAGGATCTAGGGCCAGGTATTCTTAACATTCAATTCTAAGACAGTTGCCATTTCTTGATAAAGTCTCTCTGCCATTATAAAATATTCAGTGAGAAATGGCTAAGAGACATGAAGAAATACTCAACATCACTAATCATCAGAGAGATGCAAATTAAAACAACAATGAGATATCACCTCACACCTGTCAGAATGTCCGCCATCAACAAATCATCAAACAACAAGTGTTGGTGAGGGTGTGGAGAAAAGGGGACTCTAGTGCACTGCTGGTGGGAATGCAGACTGGTGCAGCCACTATGGAAAACAATATGGTGTTACCTCAAAAAATTGGAACTTCCATTTGACCCAGTGATCCCATTTCTAGGAATATACCCTAGGAAGCCTGAAACAACAATCAGAAAGAATATATGTACCCCCATGTTCATAGCAGCACTATTTACAATAGCTAAGATCTGGAAACAGCCCAAATGTCCATCAGTAGACGAATGGATAAAAAAGCAGTGGTACATATACACAATGGAGTACTACGCAGCTGTAAGAAAGAAAGATCCCTTATCCTTTGAGACGACATGGAGGAACCTGGAAAGTATTATCCTAAGCGAAACAAGCCAAACAGAGAAAGACAAGTATCATATGATCTCACTTATTTGTGGAATATAATGAACATAACAGTCTGAGGAATGGGGTAGTCCCAGAGACGTGGAAGTGGGGTACAGACTGACAATCCCCAGAAGAGGGGGTGTTGGGGGAGAGATAAACCACAGAACTTATATGCATGTATGCATGAACAATGGACAGGGACAACAAAGCTGGGGACAGGGTGGGGAGGGGGAAATCAGTGGGGGGAAAAGGAGAAATATCTGTAACAAAAATAAATCAATTAATTATAAATAAATAAATAAAATAAAATATTCAGTAAGGACTTCTACATATGGTAATGCTTTCTGGGATTGATATCCTTTTTTAATGGAACTTAAGAAAAAAAAAGAAGAAGAAATTCTCTACCTGGCTCAACATGATGCAGAGCAGGGAAAACATAACAAAGGACATTTTCAAATCTAAAATAGCTCAGTAGAAAAAGAAGCCCAGAGCCAGAGAAGACCATGATAACCGAAGTTCCTCAAGGAGGCACAGATTTCTTGACATCATAAGTCAAGGAACATAGAATAAGGGGCCCAGCAATTTTAGGGATATATTAAGAATCTAGGAAACCAGGGTGCTTAGCAGCGAAAGAGTCTAGGAAAAAAATTTCCAAAATAAATATAAAAAACTTTTACAATCCAATTCCTACTGATTGTGAGGTTGACGACTTACATACTCTGTTGCTCAGCTACATGTACACCATGAAAAGAAAAATGTTTGAAGTGTGTTTAAAAGATTTCTGGAAACATTAGAATTCATTTATAGAGAACGTTCTTTTCTCTTATGCTTTTGAAATATTTCATCTGACTGAAAAACTGTCTAGAGAACATGAAAGATGAAAAAGGAAAACAATTTCTTCTGGGACTTCTAATTTCTCAGTGACTAAATATTTTATACAAGAATACCTATGCAGTCAAACTAATGTCAAAGAATAAATTAGTTATCTTAAAAAGTGAATCCCATAGAAATCGTTTTGCTTGAATATAGAATAACTTAAGGATATTAATATGAATTACAAACAGTTCTCATTATGGTCAGAAGAGACTATTATTATGTTGCTATTTTTAGCATTCAAATCCACAATTCCATAAAATTAGATTATAACAGTAGAAGCATCTGCTCTATTCAAATCAACTTTGGCAATATAACTATTCTAGAGTTACACCAAGTGTTTAAATGAACTGTTTTTTTTAAATTGTTGCCCAAATATGAGGGATTTTCTGATTGCATGAAGTGTGTTCCTATTATTTATGAAACTTGATCACTTGCTAATTAAACTTTTCTGTTTATACTTTGCTTAACATCTCTGCCAAGGTTGCATTGTGTTTTATTGGGTTGTTTTTTGTGATGTGTGTGTGTGTGTGTGTGTGTGTGTGCAACAAACAGTATTGCTAGAGCAATAAGCCCATTGCTTATTATCATATTTTTATAATATAAAACAGAATGTTTAATTTTTTAGCCAAGATTTCCTGGTATGTTGCTGCAGCTCTATTCCAGAACATTCCTAATACAGATGGAAAAAAATTACTTCCATTAAATACAGCTAATAAAATTATCTCATTCTTCCTATCACAGGTAAACCACTAAGTTAGTCACACTTTCTGTACTCAAGTTCTTTCCAATAAAAACGAGCGTTCCACGCAGCAAGGAACCACATATAATAAATACCTTATGCTGATAAGTGAAGTAACTTTTATATAAATGTCTTCAATGCACTGCTGTGGTTTTTCAGAGGAGCGGACAGCCAGCACTTTCTTCTAGTGGAAATATTTCAGGAATTTGTTTCCTTTCTCATTTCTCCTGCATTAAGTCAACTGAGTGGCACATTCAAGACTTCCCAGACTGCAGTCTCTAATAAAGGGTCATAATCCTGATGTTGCAAAATGCTCCTGACTCTACATCAGTGTTCATGATGGGTGAAAAATCCAAATATCACTTCAGATTGAAATAAATTTGTCATTGCCACCAAACCATGATAGTTTCCATACTTTACCAGTTGAGTACGTCATCTCATAGTTCCAGTCCTCCTGACAACCGAATTCACCTTCTGTTCACAAGGCAGGCCTTGAATGGTGTCTCTTCCTAACCAGCACTCAGACAGAAAATACTGACAACACTAAAGAGTTATTGGATTTCCCACAAGAATATGTGTTAAATTAAACTTACCTGGGAAAGCAAAACAACAAAAAGAGAAATGTACCTAGAGGAATACAGGTTTAAACTGACTTTAGGCACAGACTTTGCTTCCTGGTATTTCCAAATCCCATCCCCCGTCACTTTGCCTAGACGCCCTTAGGTTGACTGCAGTGTGAGCTCCTGATGTAAGACCAGTCATCATGGTGTCATACAATCCACTTCACGTCTGCCTTCCTCCTTAGTGGAGCAGGCAAACAAATGCATTTCTCCCGGAACTGGAACAGACAACCCTTTCAAAATAGCCAGATGAATCATGCCTACTTCACATCCTGAACAAATCTGCGTCCACTTCCAACAGTCTATCAACAATAACCCAAAAACGCATGCAGAGCTAGTTGTATCAGGAACCCTCTTGTTAACTGTTTCAATCCCAGAGGACAATTTAAATTCCATGCCAATGAAACACACAATTAAAAACAAAACACAACACTTAAATCTCTAGTTCTTTAGCCTTTATCTACTCAAAATGTTTATAGAACACAGAAATTTATAATAAAAAGAATAATGGGTTATTTAAGATTCACTGGCTATTCTTTCTTTTTATTAAGATCTAAGCTCTTTCATTTTTACTTGGATAGAAGTACTGAAAAAGTAATACTATCTTGGATTTTCTAATAGCTATTCCTTTTCTCAGTTCGGGGATTCCTACAACAGAAAACTAAAACCTATGTAAATGAGGAAGAATAGCAAATACCAATATAATTACTATGGTTGTGTATTAAATGTATCCCTCATTTTCTCAGGAAAAAACAAAACAAAAAACCCATGAGGTATATAACAAGATGTGTTACGTAATCCTCCTTGCCTGACTGATGGACTAAAAGAAAGCATATCAAATGTTTTATTTTATTTTTTGAATCTTCACCTGAGGACTTATTTATTGATTTTAGAGAGAGGAAGGGAGAAAGAAACATCAATGTGAGAAACATCGATCGGTTGCTTCCTGAACACGCCCCCACCAGGGATGGAACCTGCAACCTAGGTAAGTGCCCTGATTGAGAATTGAACCCACAACAAAAGGAACCATATTAATTCTTAAGAAGAAAATGTTTTCCTGGTACTAAAGTCCTAAGGAATACTTTTACACATCCATGTTCAAAGATATTTTAAACTATACACAGGACAATATCTTCAATAGTCATTGACAATTTCTCAGTAAACTTTTACAGGCCTCATTTTTTAACAACTTGACCAGAGAAACAAGGGCTTGAACTAAGGCAATAGGAATGGAGAAGAAAGAATAGTAAGAATTAGTAGTGACTATTTAGAAACAGGATTTGAAAAAGGAGACATTCAATTGCCCTTCCTCTGTTTCATTGTAAATAACGACCTTCCCTCAGTCTGTAGCCTTTCTCCAGGCCAGTGTCACTCAGACTGTGGCCCATGAATTGTCGTCTGCTAACTGTCATCAGTACGCAAAGGAGTCAGTTCTGAAATTGAGAGTAAATGTTTAAGACCTTTTTAGCAATTTGGCAGAATTATTTTGTCTTGGAACTAACAATTTAAATTTTAAGTTTGTCCTTTTTTGTTTGTTTGTTCGTCCTCACCCAGAGATATTTTTTCCATTGATGTTTAGAGAGAGTAGAAGGGAGGGAGGGAAAGGGAGGGGTGAGAGAGAGGAAGAGAAAGAGAGAAACAGTGATGTGAAAGAGAAACATCTGCCTTCTGATCGTGCCCCAGCTGGGGCCGGGATTGAGCCTGCAACCCAGGTATGTGCCCTTGACCTGGAATCCAACCCAAGACCCTTAGGTGCATTGGCCGATAATCTAACCACTTAACCATACCACCCAGGGCTAAGCTTGTCCTTTTAATGTCTTTGATTTTTTTCACTTTTATTTTTCTAAGAATTAAGTATTATTATATTTTATACAAGCATCCTGCAATGGACTGAAAGTTTAAAGAACAAAACTAGTCCTTGACCACAGATAGAAACATTGCTCTAGACCTCTGTTTCTCCAACTTCAGTTGCCATTTATCATCCTCATGATCCTGCCATGTCTGTACACTCTTTATCCTTTATTCAGTAGCTTTCTCTAAAGAAAATCCCTTTTATTTTTTTATTTTTTTTTTTTTTATCCTCACCCGAGGACATTTTTCCATTTTTTTTGTACAGATAGAGTGGGAGGGAGAGAGAGAGAGAGGGAAACATCGATGTGAAGGGACACATCGAGTGGCTGCCACCCGCACGACCAACCAGGGCCGGGGACAAACTGCAACCGAGGTACATGCCCTTAGCGGGAACCGAACCCGGGTCTCTCCGGACCGCAGGCGGACGCTCTAACCGCTGAGCCAAACCGGCCAGGGCAAGAAAATCCCTTTTAAAAAGTAAGCTTATTTTGCCCTGGCCGGTTTGGCTCAGCGGTTGGAGCGTCGGCCTGCGGTACAGAGAGACCCGGGTTCGGTTCCTGCTGGGGGCACGTACCTCGGTTGCGGTTTGTCCCCGGCCCTGGTTGGTCGTGCGGGTGGCAGCCACTCGATGTGTCCCTTCACATCGATGTTTCTCTCTCTCTCTCTTCCTCTCTCTCCCTCCCGCTCTGTCTGAACAAAAAATGGGAAAATGTCCTCGGGTGAGGATAAAAAAAAAAAAAAAAAGTAAGCTTATTTTAAAATAATACCGTGTCATCACCATATTTTTTGAGAAGGATAATATCTTTACTCAAACATACTTATAAATCGCACTGTCTGACTTTGTAAACAGAAAATAACAATAAAAGCAAATACAATGAAAACAAAGAAACGCTACTCAATTAAAAAAGTAAATAACAATAAAATAGCAATCTTTAAGAAATGACAAAGCTGCCCTGGTCGGTTTGGCTCAGCGGTTAGAGCGTCGGCCTGTGGACCAGAGAGTCCCGGGTTCAGTTCCCACTAAGGGCACGTAGCTCGGTTGCAGTTTGTCCCCCACCCCGGTTGGGGTCGTGTGGGTGGCAACCAGTCGATGCGTCTCTCTCACATCAATCTTTCTCTCTTTCTCTTATCAATCTTTCTCTCTTTCTCTCTTCCTCCCTCTCTCCTTTCCATTCTATCTAAAGATAAATGCAAAAAAAAAAAAACCAAAAACACAAACAAACAAAAAAACCAATGTCCTCTGGCGAGGAGTAAAAAAATAAAAAAGAAATGACAAAGCTAAATGATTTGCAAAAGTGCACACATGAAAAGAAAAACAATTTTTTTCATTCTAATCAGTCAATTGAAAATGAATTCTGGCCCTGGCCGGTTTGGCTCAGCAGTTAGAGCGTCAGCCTGCGGTCCTGAGAGACCCGGGTTCGGTTCCTGCTAAGGGCATGTACCTCGGTTGCAGTTTATCCCCGGCCCTGGTCGGTTGTGCGGGTGGCAGCCACTCGATGTGTCCCTTTCACATCGATGTTTCTCTCTCTCTCTGTTCCTCTCTCTCCCTCCCACTCTATCTGAACAAAAAAAAAAAAGGAAAAATGTCCTCCAGTGAGGATAAAAAAAAAAAAAGAAAGAAAGAAAATGAATTCTGTATTCAGCTCAATATTTCCTAGTTCAAAACAAAGATGAGCTGAATATTCAAAAGATATTTAATGATCTTCTCAAGAAAGTTTAGATATTGAGAATTAATTCCTAATAAAAAAAATACAGGTGTTTGTTCAACAAATTTTATTTTCCCCAGTAGCCTTCTTAGTGAACTTCAAAATCTCTTGAATGGGTCAAAATATTTAATAAAAGCTAGACAGTGCTTTGCAAAGGGTTTTTTCCATGAATCATTGCTATTTGGTTTGAGAAAATATTTATGAAAAACTGCTATCAAGTGACCTCCTCATAATTTTGAAAGTGTTTTAACAAGTTCTTCAGATGAAATTTCTGAGGTAACTACAAGTTTTTCAATAGGCATTGTCAAAAGAATGAATGTAAGTTTTAAAACTTATTCCCAGGATCCTGAGTTTATCATGTCTTGTGCATGGAAAACATAACACTTCCCGTTGATTGTACTCAGTGTGGGCCTGGCCTTTTGCTCAGTGCCAGAAAGACATAGATACAGGTATAGAGGTAGATACAGATAGATATCCGGCATCTCTATATAATCCCATTTTATGTATATGTATTCTATATAATGAGATTTTACATATCAATGTATGAAATAAGATTATATATTATATAGTCATTGGTATTATATAACATACCATATATATATGATGTATATAAAATCTCATTTAATTCTCTCTCAATGAAAATTCTGATTTAAAGAGACATGCTGACCTCATTCATTCAATTATCAAAAAATATTTGTTGACAACTTACTGTGTGCCAGCCATCATCCTAAGCACTGAGATAAGAAAGACAAACAGAAAACACATAGTCAGGTCACTTGTATTCTAGCGATGGTTGGGGCAAGAATAAACAATAAATTTCTGATAGTGATACACTAAGAAGAAAGTAAGTTTCATACTGGAGATGTGTTTAGGGGAATGAGTTATGTACCAGAGAAGTATTAGGAGCTGGTGGGGGAGAAGCGTAGGGGTCAGTTAAACAGGGAAGGGACATTTGAGCTGAGATCTGAAAGGCATAAGAAAGAGCTATTGCAAAGTCCTTAAGACAAGAACAAGCTTGGCATGTTAGGGAAAACAAAGAAATTAGAATCTACTGGACAATGGGGGACATTATATTCAATGTCAAATAAGGTCTTTAGCTGTGTTGAAGAGTTTGGAAGTTATACTCTGCAATGGAAAAAATTTGGAGGGTTTTAATTAGGGGAGCAACATAATCTGATTTCATATCAAAAATATCCTGTTGGGCGCTGTATGAATAGTGTAGAAAGGGCAAAAGAAGGAAAAGACACAAAGTTAAAGCTGGTGGATTAGCCCAGCAAGAAGAGATGGTGTTCTGGACCCGCGTGGTAGTGAAGAGAAGGAGATGGATTTGGGGGTAAAGTCGGCCGGACTTGCTGATGTGTGTGGGAAGGTTCAGGGTGAGTGAGAAGGAGCAGGAAAGACTCCTTGGTTTGGTATGAGAACATTTCCTCTGGTTTCATAGCCAGTAAGGGGCAGAGCTAAATTTAAACCCCAAGTTTGGTTCCAGAGCTACTCTTCACCCCCTTCTTTCTTTTGGGGGCTGCTGAACTGAAACCCAGGGCTAGTCTCCCATCTTCCTCAACCACTTAGTCCCAGACTCAGTGTTGGACCTTGGTACAACCTGAGGTCTCCTCAAGCCCCGACCTCATGTCTGAGCTTCTAGATTCTCAGAGCACCCAGACAAGAAAAACTCTGGGCTGTTGTTTGAGGACATGCAAAGGGCTCAACCACCGAAGGCCTGGGGTCAGAGACACCTCCACCCTTTCCTGTCCCCATTCTTACTGTCCTAAATGCTCACCCCACAAACCCACCCTCCTGTCCCTGTCCTTTGAGGTCTCCCTGGACGACTACCCACACCTCTGTGTGCCTATGTACCATATAAAGCCTTATCAGCTCAGGGGCTACGAGGGGCACACCTACCACTTTGGGGAGCACTGTCCTAGGCACTTCCTTCCAGCTCACGTGAAAGAGACAAAGGAGAAGCAGCAGAAGGTGATATTAGAGAAGCCAGAGGAGTAGAGCGTTTCAAACACAGTTTGGGGTGTCAACCATGACAGAGAGCTCCGGTGGTAAGAGAAAGCGGATGTCATTGAAGTTGGGGAGTGGGGAAAGCTTCAGATGGTTAGACAGGCAGCACTGTGTTGGAGGGGAGTGAGGGCGTGAAGGAAGGCCCAACGGGAAACATGAGTGTCCGTGTTAGACTCAAGGCAATCTGAGAGGCAGTACTGGGAGAAGGGAGGTGGATCTGCAGCTTAAGGGGAAAGCAGGACACAAAGAATAACTTTAATATAGGGTATATATGAAAGCACTTTTAGAGTATTACACAACTATACGAGCTATTCATATTTGACCTTATCACATGCTGCCTTTTACTTATTTCTTTTTACCTCAGTGCCCTTTTTCTCTGAGCAAATTCTAAGTGAAATAATAAATCATATTTAATACTTATTACCAACACATTGTCTAACACAGAGAGATCAGGGAACACTTGATTACTGAAATATCAGTTCAAAATATACGGCAGTGTCCAGGACATTGTCCTGCATGCATACACATTTCCCAATTAATTTGCTGACTATATTCTATGTTACTGGAAAATAGATATCAAGTCCTATGTTTCTTTAGATTTGTCATGATACTTACTCCAGAGCCTGGAACATGGTAGGTACTCAGTTAAGATTTATTGATAGGTTTCACTTGTTTATATGAGTTATTCTTCAGTTCTCACTTCAGGTGGGAAATTGTCTTTTGGCAATAATCAAAATTACAATGTAATTCCATTAAATTGCATTCAAATATATGGATTAGTTCACCCCTTTCCCAATGAAATCCAGATGTACTACTTCACCAATTAAACCACTCCTTTATCAAAGTTCCATTAATCTCCTGGAGGTACCACTGTGCTCATTAACTAAATGTCAGGTAGGCACAGAAGCTACTTTGGATTTCACTTAATAAACCAGAACAATTTAAAGTAATTACTTCTATCTTGTGAAAAGAAGCCAATGTGTAGCCAGTTGAACCTGCTAGAGGCCCGTGGGGGAGAGAACCCATAAACCGAGGGGAGTGGGGAGCAGCAGCTTTCTTACCTTTGCTAAGGCTTTCAAGTCAGCCAATTATTTACCCTAAAAAAGGACAGAGTTGACTTGGGGAAAACCTTTAAAAATCATTTCAAATGTTTGTAGAATACTTAAAAAATGTTAAATTGCCCAATTTACTGCCTAAATTTAGCTTATTTATCTGAAAACTTATTTCAGTAACTGCCTGAATTACAGTCTCCCTTTTAATCCAATTTCCCACATTAATGTGATTTACTTTCCAGAATTATGAGCAGTGCTTTATGCCATTTGCAATAGCAAAGAAATAAATGATTAAATGTACAATTTTGTACATAGTAATTTTCGATATATGGATTATCACTTGGACTTATTTTAACTCTGCATACTTATACATTATTTAGTATACTTTAAAATGCTTTCAAGAAAGGAATAAAATTAAGCCACTTTTGTCAATATAATAGACTAGTTATTATAATAGATAATCAGGAAAATTATAGATGCTTCTATATTATTATACAGAAAAGATAATTTATATATCAATTACTATGAAATAGAGTTTATTCCACAACTTACAAAGTTACCATAATTAAATAAATGAACAATTTTTAGGTATTTAGATTCTATAATTCATATTATCTAAAGGCCAAATGATGTATTTTCCTCATCTGAAAATGACATCATCTATTAACCTATTAGATTAATAAGCTACTCAACGAAGGGAAAGATAATCAATATCTACTGAACACTTAGTATATCCAGATACTTTGTTGTTATTGTTATTGTTGTTAATCTTCACCCAAGGATATTTTTCCATGGATTTTTTTTTTGAGAGAGAGAGAGTAGAAGGGAGGGAGGGAGAGAGAGACAGAGAGGAACATCGATGTGAGAGAGACACATCGATTGGTTACCTCCTGCACACACCCCAACCAGGGCTGAACCTGCAACCCAGGTATTTTCCCTTGACCAGCAATCGAACCTGTGACCCTTCAGTGCACAGGCTGATGTTCTATCCACTGCACCACACTGGCCAGGCCTCCACCTACTTTTTTTTTTTTTAATCCTCACCCAAGGACATTTTTGCATGTATTTTCAGATAGAGCGGGAGGGAGACAGAGAAGAAGAGGAAGAAATATCGATGTGAGAGAGATACATCAACTGGCTGCCACCCGCACAACCCCAACCCGAGCCAGGGACAAACTGCAACCGAGGTATGTGCCCTTAGTGGGAACTGAACCCAGGTCTCCCCAATCCGTGGGCCAACGCTCTAACTGCTGAGCCAAACTGGCCAGGGCTCCAGATACTTTTTATATAAGTTTATTTAAACCTTCACAACACATTTCTAAGGTGAATATATTCATCATTTTGCAGATAAAGAAAATGTGTTTTCAGAGCATAAGAGCCTTGGCTGGTGTCTGAAGATGTGTGCTCACCACCAATGTCCAGGCATCTCACCTCACCCAAAGGTCTTCAATTAAACAAATAAAAAAAAGCAAAATAGTGTTTCCACTTAATCAAAAGATTCATATTGCCTACCAAGATATGACCTCAAATAATTATTTGTAAATATCTTTAAGTTTTTTCCTTTGCCTCTAAAAAAGTTACTAAAAAGTTATCTTCTACCTTAACTAATTGCCTTATTTATGCCACATCCAGTGAGCATATGTTAATGGCCTATTCAAAGTGGGGTGCTCATGAGGACCAGTAAGATACCACTGCTACCTCAAACATTTCATGATAAGTAGGAAAGACAGGCAAACAGATTGCTACAAAATAAAGGCTTTGATATTCTCAAAGTAATAGGGATCAGATCTGGTGGCCCAACCAGACCGGTGTGGGCAAGGCCTCTTCAAACAGGAAAGCCAATGCTGCTTTCCAAAGGAAGAGTATTAGCCGGGTGACGCATTAGAGAGGGCATCTCAGGAAGCCCGAAAATCATACCAGAAGCACAAGAAAGCATGGTATATTCCGGTAACAAAAAATATGTTAGTACTGCTGGAGTATAGAAAATAGGTGTTTGGAGTCCAAGAGAAAGAGGCACCAACCAGGCAGCTAGGTCAGGACCAGCTCCTAAGGTGCAGTAAACCATGCTACAGCATTTGGACCTTTCTGAAGGTGAATCAGAGGCATGAAAGGATTTCATTTAACCAGGAAAAGGACTGGATGTATATTTTAAATAGATCATGCTGGAGATTGTGATGAATGGACTGAAGGAGGCCAAGACTAGAGAGGGGAACAGTTAAAAGACTGCCACAAATATCCAAGACAAGAAAATGATAAGGTCTTTGACTATATTAGTGGCTGCAGGGATGACATGAAAGAGGTGAATTCCAGAGACATGGAAAAGGTAGACTGGAGAAAGTTTAGTGTATCACTGAAGGTGGGGGTGAAGGAAAGCTCAGAAAGGAATCCAAAATCATTCCCTTTAATGATCTGCACTAGTGAGTTGACAGTAGTGCCCTTCATCAAAAAGAGTGACCATTAGAGAAAGCACAGCCTTGAGAGGAAGCCCAGGAGTTCATGATTAAACAGGCGAGTTTGAGATGGATACGAGACATCCCCATGGAGCTGTCTAGTAGGCCTTGCTTGAATGCAGGAGACAGGCCAGGGCACTTAAACACAGATTCCAGTTTGCATATCATTTTGAAAGCCATGGATGTGAATGAGAACACGTTAGTTAGGTGCTCTCACTCACTGGGGAAGTGGGGGAGGGGTGAGAAGAGAGAACCACAGAGCACCAACACTGAAGGTGTGGTCAGGAGCATGGAGCAACGGACACCTAGGAGAATCTGGTGTCATAGAAGCCATGGGAGGAGAGCTTCCCAAAGGAGGATGTAGTCAGCAGTGTTTAATACTTCAGGGAGCCCCCCTCAGGTCAATATCGAACCAAACACAATGGATTTAACAACCCAGACGACGCTGACTAACACTATGAGTGCTGGGTCAGTGGAGTTGTGGGAATGGAAGCCAGACTGAAACTCTCATCTGATAGAATTTCCTGAAACAAACAAAGAAATCTTCCAGGACTCTTATTTGCTAAAGGCTTTGTGCCAGCTATGAAGTTCAAACATTTTTCAAGTGCTTTCATTTCGTTGGCAATTAAATAGGCAAAGTATTTGTACATGACCTTTCCTTAATTACAGCTTTCATAATCTACCCACTTTCGTGTACAAACAGGCTCATCTGTAAAATGGGTTTGCTGTAACGTCAGGTTAAAGCTGGGCTGACATGCGAAAATTAACGTTAACTCAAACCAGTTGACAGAAGGAATATGATTAGAAAAAACCTAGAACATGATTCCAATTCTAGTAAATTGCAGACACAGCACAGGCATGCAATTTAAAGCTAAGTCCTGATGATAGAAAAACAAAAATTAAATCCTGAAATATTCTGTTGTCTTCCCTATGTACATACAAATTAGAAGATTATTTCAATAGAATTCACTTTTTTTTTTTTTAATATTGAAACTGAAGGTTAGAATTAACCCCTAATGTAGAGTTAATCACATTAGATTAAGTTTTTACTGGTTGAGTTTTCTTTCAGAAAATGTGATTTATCAACAAACATGCCTAAATCAGGGTAATAATGATCTAACCTCCTGCACTATTTCAAATATTTCTTCTTCTTTCTCAGTTTACTTATCTAATTCCTTAAATAAAGAGAACAAGTAGAGTTCATTTTTCTTGCCTTAATAATGTTCAAAGACAGTGCTTAAATTGTAGCCTGTTTGTAAATTTCAATAATATTGTAAACACATGTATATAAAGCTAAATACATATATATATGTAATATGTGTGTGTGAGCAAGGTGTTTTTAATAAAATTTTCCTCTAGGAGAGTAAGGGAAGGGGCAGAGAGAGAGAGAGGAAGGAAGAGGAGAGACTCTCCTTCCTTCCTGATTCCCAGGGTTATTTAGCGAGAATGAGATGCCTAGAGCTGCTAAACTCATTAATCTGGTCTAGTGAAGGCAGAGCAGTAAAAAGGAAAGAGCCTGGGTCCATGATGACACCGTAGAGCTATTCAATCAACCAGGAACTGCTCCCTTGACTTCTTGTTAGGTATGATAGTGACCTTAATGGTTACACTTAGTTTTAAATAGGGTGTTTGTTTCCTTTCAATCAAGAGAACTGATTTTCTACATGACGCACACATACACAGTACATTATGCACTGCAAGACTCTTCATTTGGTTCTCTGAGAGTAGAATTTCCTTTATAACTTATTTATTTATAACTTATTAATAAATAAAGGAGGTTTTAGCCACACCATTTAGGTGCATCATTTAGTCAAAACCGATCTCTTGTAAAAGTCTGGAAAAGGCTACTCTGTTCAAACACAAAAGTAGAAAAAGCTACTTTGATGAAAAATTAGGGTTGAAACAGGATCCATAAAGAAAAATGAGCAAGAAATAATCAAGTTAGGATTCTTTAAAATGAACATGATTTTTGGCCACAGTGCAATTAGTTATGACATTTTTATTTATTATTATTTTTTTTTAATCCTCATTCGAGGACATTTTTTCATTTTTTGTACAGACAGAGTGGGAGGGAGAGAGAGGAAGAGAGAGAGGGAAACATCGATGTGAAAGGAACACATCGAGCGGCCGCCACCCGCACGACCAACCAGGGCCGGGGACAAACTACAACCGAGGTACATGCCCTTAGCGGGAACCGAACCCGGGTCTCTCCGGACCGCAGGCGGATGCTCTAACCGCTGAGCCAAACCGGCCAGGGCAGTTATGACATTTTTAAAAGAATCAGTTATAACTAATAGTAAAAGATACATCAAGTTTTAAAGCTTTATGTCCATGGAATAGCAAAAGAAGAAAAAAAATTGAAAAAATCTTTCAATTAAATCAACACAACTCTGCACGATTTGGGATCTACCATTACAAATTGTAACACCCTAAGATAAATACATCATAGTAACTCTAGTAAAGAAGAGAATATGGGATTGAGTTAAGAATAAATACATTTTGTTTCTTACTCAGAGATTTCAATTAATTTTGAAATAGGTAAATTTCCCTTCTACTTTGGAATTTGAATAAATTAGAATTTCCCTTAAACGGGGTATTTGAATGCTCTTTCTGGACTTGATTCTGTGAGGAAATGACAAGAAACTTGGAGAGGGGTCAGAAAGGAAACCCATAGAATCCTAACTATCTCACAAAGGAAAGCGGAGTCCAACATACTTAGAGATTAAGAAAGCAGATTTTAAATATTCGAAAATGGGTACAGTTGAAAACGAGAACTGGTGTAAGAGAACAGAGGACGCTCCACAGTGGAATCATTTGTGACTGTATCATTAGAACTCGCAGGAGGAGGAGAAGCAAGCCGAGTGCAAGCTGGCTGGTGCGCTCAGATGGAAAACGCACTAGCGGAGGCGAAAGCAGGACCGCGACCGAAGGCGAGGAGGGAAGAAGGGCATCGGCCTGAAGCAGGTGCAGAGACTTTGATGCACAGAGGCCTCTGAAGCAGATCCCTGAAAGCAAAAAGGTCTGTGGTTCAGAAATAAAGCACAGAAAGAAAGGGAGAGGACCACTGCTTGGTCTAGAGAAAACTCAGAACCACTGTGCTTCCACGTTGTGTCCATCTCCACCATCCAGAGACGTCACTGGAAAGAGCCTGCTGGCTGAGAGCGACCACAGCCCCAAACGGGGGGCATAATGAGAGCTTGCTCTGCTTGTCATCCCAGGGTTGAATCTGATGCCCCACGGGAATACCTCTCAGAGACCCAAGAAGCTTACAGATGACAGAGGGCTGAACTTGGGCATTTGTGAGTAACCATGGTGACAGGCACAGAAGGGCAAACATCCTTCTTTTTTAAGAGGGAAAGGAAGTTAGTGAGATTAACCACAGGCCAAGTGCTTTATAGTAAGCTCCAGAAAAATTAAAGATTTTCATTCTACTTAACTGATTATGATTATTGAGAAAGTAATGCAACAATTACATAGAACCAAGCTAAATTTAATAAAATCACTACATGCTGTTTTTTCTTAAATTGATTTTTAGAGAGAGAGAGAGAAACATTGATTTTGTTGTTCCACTTATTTATGCATTCATTGGTTACTTCTTGTATATGCCCTGACCAGGGATCAAACCTGCAACTTTGTTGCATTGAAATGATGCTCTAACCAACTGAGCTACCTGGCTAGGGCTCTTCTTTTTAAAATAGAAGATAGTGCCCTGGCTGGCTTGGCTCAGCGAAAAGAAATGAATGGAAAAATATCCTCAGGTGAGGATTAAAAACAAAAATAAATAAATAAAATAGAGGCTACTACTCTGGTTTAAATGAATATTATATTTAAGGTAAATTCTGACTTCAGCAAAATGTTTCACAAAGTCACAGAACATTCTCTAAGTCTTTCAAACCTAAGATTTGATGATACTTCAAAAGTCCCTTTTGTTTTCTTTTGTTTCTTCATTCTTGGCAAACTTTTATTACTTCAGAAACATCTTGTAAATTACTTCTAATTAAATTACTATTCAAAAATCATTGTAAAATGGATATGTTGATCAATGTGACGTTAAGTAAATGTTATTACCTATGAACAAGACATATAACTAACCACTTTCTAAAAGTTACCTTAAAATATAGGCCATACTTTAAATTTTCATCTTATGCCTAATGGAAAAGAGGGTCAGTTGCAGAATTATATGGCCTAGGTTCTGTTCGACTTCATAGTAGACCTGGGGCAAGTTACTTAACCTATGTGAACTTTATTTTTTTATCTATAAAATCGAGATAATAATATCTATCTCAAAAAGCCAGTATTAAATGAAACCATACACACACACACACACACACATATACACACACACACACACACAGCACAAATATATAAAGTCCTTAATAAATGTCATTGTTGATGCCATTAATGGTGGTCATACTTTAAGAGTAATTTGATTTGCAAGCTCAAAAACTTTCTGCATGAAAAGGGTCTTCTCCATCTAAATTGGGTACGATTTTGTTTGCAAGCAATTGACTCTCTGACTACAGGTGGCTTGGTCAATATGAATTTGTTTTCTTCATGGAACAGAGTCAGTGGTGCTGGTCTTGAACTGGTTCCATAGTTCATCATGTCATGGCTTTGGGTGAGCACTGCCATAGTTCTCCTGGGCTTTCCCTCATGGCCACAGGATAAGCCACTGCAGCTGCTCCAAACAGGAAGGAAACAGGAACAGGCACTCGTCAGAGACCTCTCGCCCACGATATGGCAGGAAAATCATTCTCAGACATCCTCCCTCCTGCCCTGCAGCCTTTTCCTTAGGTCATCTTCTGGGACACACGGCAGTTCCTGGCCAGAAGAAAGGCTGGGAATTGGGTACCTCCCACATTCAGCCACAAGAGTGGGAAAGGGATCTGCAACAAGGAAAAAGGTCAACCAGTGTTTGCCATCTTATTTTACCTTTGTTTTTCCTTGTCATTGTCCATCCGATACATATTTTTCAAAGGCTCAATTCAGATGCCTAAGCCAAAATATAATAATACCCTACCTCGCTCTCTACATAAATGTCCATTGTCAGAGGTGAATACATAAATAAATACACCACCCCCACCTCCCTAATACAGAAAAACAGGCAATTGTTAACCAATTTAAAAATTACAACTATCCCCCCAAATTGGGCGGCACTGAGCAAGATGGTCCGTCATGGCTGCTTCTGGCCTGATGACTCACTCTCTGTCCCTTGCATTTCACACTTTCCCAGAAATTCTTCTGATCTCATCGCCCTGATTTCTTGCTCTTCCATTAGCTGGATCAAATATCTTTTAAACGATCACCTTCCTCTTTAGCAATGCAACAGGAGAGCAGAGTGGTGGCGGACACGGTGACATAAGGAATTCAAGTGCGAGCGTGTGCCCGTGGGGAGAATGTGGGCAGAGGAACTAGATTTGCCTTTGAACTTCACCCTCTTAACTTCCAAACATAAAATAAAAAATCCATCCACAGCTTTCTGATTACTCCCAGGCTTGGCTCCCTTCCCCCCTCCCCCACACCTGCCATCCTGGCCCAGGCCACCCTGCTCCCCACCTCCTCAAAAAAAAGCCAGGATGCCGAAAAGATCTCCATCTACTGAAGAAGTCCAACAGAAACGATGAGAAGGAGAAGCCCCTCCCTCTCCAGGGCAGCGCACACGGAGGTGAGAGTGGAAACGCTTCTGCTGCCTGCCTTTCGCAGGAAGCACCGCGTTCCTCCTCCCTCATTGTAGGACTCGCCTCACCCGCTGCCTGGGCCGGTCTTGTTCCAAAAAGATAACAAAGACTCCCGAACACAGAGCAGGGCTTCACCCACAGCGGGTATGGGCCAATAAAAAGGAGTTGAGTTGGAGAAGTCCATGTTCATGTACCATTTGAAGAAACAAAATCAAAATCGTTCTATGTCAGGCAAAACCAATATAAAATAAAATTCTAGCCCTGGCCAGTTTGGCTCAGCGGTTAGAGTGTTGGCCTGCGGTCCAGAGAGACCCAGGTTCGGTTCCTGCTAAGGGCACGTACCTCGGTTGCAGTTTTTCCCCGGCCCTGGTTGGTTGTGCAGGTGGGCAACCACTTGATGTGTCCCTTTCACGTCAATGTTTCTCTGTCTCTCTCCCTCCCACTCTATCTGAACAAAAAAATGGAAAAATGTCCTCAGGTGAGGATAAAAATAGAATAGAATAGAATAGAATAGAATAGAATAGAATAGAATAGAATAATAAAATAAAATTCTAGTGGGATAAATGGTGGGTCACCCTGTGTCAGAAAAGGATTTTGAGGCTTTTCAGACACATAAGAGGAAGCCCACATGGTGCCAGGCAGGAAGCTCTAAAACAGGAGCAGAGTGACCGACCTCCAAGAAGATGGGGTGACTTCAGGAAGATTTGGGACTTGCCAGAAACCTGTAGGCTTTGTAGTGAGTGACAGGATCCTCAGTCTTCAACGGCCCCACACAAATCTGAAATACCTAACAGAGAACTGAGATGGATTGGTCACCTGAAATTCTGTCCAGGAAGAAGTATTGATAAGCCGGCCGGGAATATTACCCTGAAGAGGAAACACGTAAGCTTGCAGGAGCAAGACCCCTAGCACTGCCAGCCCTCCCTAGAGTGGAGCAGCTAAGTGCTGCTTCTGGTGTCCTCCTTTCTGAGTTCAAATTCTGCTGGTGTTGGTCAAGTCCCTGCTAGCTCTGTGAGAACTAAGTGCAATAGATAGATCATCCATCCATGTGCTTGCACGGAACCTGCCAATCTTAACAACGGTCACCTCTGTCACCAAGTTCTTCCCACCTTGATTTAGATAACCCGCAACTTTGCCCAGGGCCTGGGGCTAGAAACTTTTTTTTTTTCCATCCTCACCAAGGACATTTTTCCATTTTTTTCTTTAGATAGAGTGGGAGGGAGAGAGAGAAGCATCGATGTGAAAGGGACACATCGAGTGGTTGCCACCCGCACAACCCAACCAGGGCCGGGGACAAACTGCAACCGAGGTACGTACGTGCCCTTAGCGGGAACCAAACCTGGTCTCTCTGGACCACAGGCCGACGCTCTAACTGCTGAGCCAAACTGGCCAGGGCTTTTATTTTAAGGGAACTCCAGATACCATTTTCAGGAAAAGTCGCCTGATCATCTGGGGATTGCATAATAAATAGGTGGTCCTCAGACCTCAATTTGAGAAATCCTGTAAAGCTTTCCATTAGGGGATGATTGCACTAACTGGAGAGAGTTTGGCTAAAGTGGATTTGCAAAGAAACAGAATGTTCTGTGGAACATCTCAAGTGTCTCTGAAAACACTGAATAAATGTAATAACAATAACTCCGTGCATTTATGAGCTGCTTCTTAGCTATCACATGCTTACACATGTGTTGTGTATTTAGTGTCTGCCGGAGTATGGGTAAATCCCATGTGCTGGAGATTGCCACCAGCCCACTGCAACAAAGGTTCCTGGCTGTAGCTCTTGGTTCCTTCTAGGGTTGGCTTGGAATATTAGCTTTGTTATTGTTACTTTTTTGTGGCCAGCCCATAGGCAGTGGCCATTCCCCAGTAATCCCCTTGGCCCCTCACCAAACAGGGTATACGCACAAAATATAACTATGTATATATTAGAAAGTTATATAAAAGAACGGAAACAGAGGCTTTTAAACATATTTGTCATGAATGTTTCGAGTATGGTTTGTCAAGCACCTGCATCAGAAACATTTTTTATTTAAAAATGCAGACATGCAGAGGTCGAAATTCCATCTCGGCTTAGTAAATCCAAATATCTGGGCATGAGGACTGTAAATCCGTGGTTTTAACAAGTACCCCAGACAACCCTTACGCACACTAACCATTAAGCACAATTGTTTTAATGTCTCAGGAACTCACTAAAAATAGTTAAAAGTCTGCCCAGCTGGTGGAGGGGCAAATGGCATATACATAAAATGCAGGCTTATTATGAGGACTCAGATGTGTGGACCAGTCACTGGGCCAGCAAATCACATCCCAAATCAGCCCCGGGGGTCCCAGGACCAGGCTAGGGTGATGCACTTGCCAGACACAAAATTTAAGGGGCAGCCAAAAATCTCAGTCATCAAGATAAATAATATCTTAATGTTTTTAAAATAAAAATCAATGCAAAAAATAATCATCATCATCCAAGGTGAACAAAGTGTCAACATTTTAAATAAAGACAGAATCAGCATTACTCAGTGTTTTCTTTGGCCTCCGGCTCACATAAGGCTGGGCAGGCGCGGAGGATGGCTCTGCGCTCTCTGGGCCAGCATGCTGGCGTGATGGTCCTCGTCCTGCCTTTATTGTTGTATCTATGGGTAGAGCTTGGGCCAACGGGAATGCCAACCTCTTGTTCTCATGCTGTGGTTAAGAGGGTTTGAGGTAAAGAATGTAATTTCATTAATTTGTACATATTGTTCTTTCCTTTGAAAATAAAAGTTAGATTGAGTTCTGTGGTCCTTAACCAAACGGAATTATATTCCAGTGACAGGATTAACTTGCCTAAGACATATAGGCTCGTAAGAAGCCTTACTAATTGCTGACGCTCAATTTAAGGGACTCGGCAGCAATTTCGATGGCCAAATAGGCCCCTCTGTGGGGTGTCACTCTGCCTCAGATGCTGCTTTCTGACAGACACTTCTGGGTGTGTAAAATTTTAAATCCTTTATAGACATCAATGATTGGCATAATTGGTGTAATTATAGGTATCTAAAAAGCAGAAAATGCCTATGTAACAGCTGCCAATAGATGGTTTCAGGAAACAAGCAGTCACTTGTGGAGAGCCAGGCTCGGGGTATAAATGCTTGGGTAATACTCCTTCCAGATGGACCAACTTGAATCAGAGATGGCACAGAGAGAGGCAGGAGAGAGCTCTCTCCGCGGGGCTGAGCCAGGCTCGAACCCAGGGGCGGGGAGTGCTCTGGGGCCAGCATTCCCTGACGTGGTGAGAGTATACAGGTTAGAGAGCCATAGTGGGCTCCATCCCTTAGAGTAGGGAGAACCAGAAATAGTTTCAATGATCTCTGGTCAGGTTTATTTTTAAATGTCCCCCAGTTTTCAAGGCCTCCATTAATGGGAGCAAAATGGAAAAAGTAGTTGGCAGGCCCCATTTTCCAAGGTCTGTCTTCTTATACGTGGCCCTGGAGGAAATGGGAATACCCTGGGTTTTCTTCTCCCTGAATAGCTGGGGCTAGGTTTCATTCATAAAATGCTTGTGGCCTATGGAGAAGTTCTTTGAGTTAGTTTTGTTAGTAAAAGGCATCTGAACCGGCAACATTTGAACACTGTGCTGAATAGCCTGGGAAGGTTAGAGATCGTGTGGGTTTGCAAGGGAAGAGGAACTAATTGGGAGAAGTTGAAACAATTTGGAGGAATCGCTCCTCCTGCAGATTCCCAAGGTCAACTACTGGTGAGCCTGCCAGAATGGTGACCAAACACTAATCTACAGCTACAGGCTTCTCCTCCTCATTTCCTAAAGGTTTTCAACTTCATTTGGTCTAATTACTTACCCGTCTATAAATGAATGGCTTTATTGAACTTAACTAGCATCTTCCTTTTAAAATGCAAATGTCTAATAGTCAAGAAACTGAGGACTGTTTGATTACAAAGTTTCAATCCTATTGATGTTCTTCTAACAGTAGTCTTAAAGGGAAGTCACTGGGTTTTATTGTTTTGAGGGGACGGGGATTTTATTTACAATTTTGGCCATAACAGTTAATTTGGGAGTTTGGGCCATTTTCCAGGATTATGTGAAGGGGAATTTGGTAGAATCTATCTAGAAAATGGGTCAAATGGCCTCAACAGTGTCTTTGTAATCTAAAAAGTTTAAAATTTTATGATCAGTGACTCTATGGCCATACCTTAAAGCAGTGTTGTTTCTGTTTTTCTTTTTAAGCAAAAAATTTTATGTAACATAGATAAAAGAGGAACCGTTCTGGTTGTGTGTTTATGTGTGGATTTTCTTTGAGCACATCTGTCTAAAGGAGAGAGTCGTGAATCTTGGGTTCTGTGGTGACTAGATAGGACGGACTCTCTTTCTCTCATATCTAAAGCAGCCATATGTTCACCCCAAAATATCTTTTGCCAATTTGGATAATCTACCAGTAGAATAGAGTGGAGCAAGAAAAAAAAAAATAGAGCATCTAATTAATGACATTGTGGTATGAGTCTATAACTTTCTGGTCACCTCCAATGGTTGATTCTCCAGTGAATACCTACTGGCCTTCTGAGGCTCTGTGATTGCAAGACCAAATTAATGAGTTTAGCAGCTCCAGGCACCTCATTCTCTCAATTTCATAAAACAACATCTGGAATCAAGAAGGGAGGAGTTTCTCCTCTTCCCTTCTCTCTGTCTCTCCCTCCCTCTCGCTGTCCCTAGCAAAACAACTCAGCTGCTTAAGCAGGTGACCAAATAGAATGCCAATCGCCCTGCTTAGAGTAACCCTGATCTCTGGGAGAATCCCTCAGAACTTGACCAGCACTTGACTTTGGACTGGGGTGGGGATCTGCTCTGCATCCCTCAAGGATGTTTCAGGACTCTTCCACTCTCTTCCTTCCTTTTCTCTGTTGTCTGCTAATTTGGATTTAGGCAAGGGAGCGAGGGTGGGGTTGGAATTGATTACATTAGGGTAAATTCTGCTCTGGATTGGGCTAGGGGCTTTGTCTGGCCCCTGATACAGGGCAATCTCTTTAGAATGTGGTCTACTTAACCCCTGTTGTTTATATCTTTAGGCCTTAGTGCCAAAATTAGGGCTACAGGAAAAAGAATAAGTTATGTTAAATAGACAGAAACTAAACTGTTTCAAGTAAGGATATTGTGGATGGTGGAGGAGGAAGGGTAGATGTTCCATGGCCCCTGAGCTTACACCCTGGAGTATCGGGAGGCCAAAGAATATGAGAGGAAGTTTGAGGGCTTTCAGACCTCAGGAGCAAAGGTAAAATAAAGCAGGGTGGAGAGTGAAGAGTATGCTCAGCTGACGGGTGGGTAGATACTCAATGACTGATCCAGAAGTGGGCATCTGACACAGAAGCAACCAATGTACTGCCTGGCACATGACTGGTAAGGTAACTGGGCATGCAAAATTCTGTACTAAAGGGGAATTTGAAGAATACAATCTGGAGAAAAGATTCAAGCATTTGGTATTGGGAGAAAGACAAGGCACATAGGAAAAGCAAGTGACTACATGGTCAATATGAATACCTGCATGGGTTTGATGCTAAATTGGGCAAACAATTAACCTGCTCACTAGAGCCATGGATTTTTCACTATATTTCTCCCAGAACTCTCATGAAATGTCTAGGTCCCTTATAGTCATGTGTTTCTTTGCAGTAAAGCCCCTTGATTTCAGGTTCCTTCGGGGAGTCACTGTTTCTTGCAATCACAGAGCCTAACCCTAGTAAAGCCAATAACAGAGTAATGAGAATATCCTGGTGAGTGCTGACAAAAGAAGAAAAAGACCAAAGACAATTGAGCTCTGTCCTCAAGTCCATTTCGGTAGTGCTAAAATCCCTATGTACTTTGTCATCATGTAGGGGTCAAGGCTATTTTTGTAATTGCTGTTTTTTCACTCAGGTATATAATCAGAGACTTGGGATAGGAAAATCATCAGAATGATTTGCAGATGTCTCCATTTACATGCTAATATAATCTATTTACACTGTTGGGGTGGGCTTGGTGGAGGGGTGGGTATAATGATTGTTTCAAAGTTTGGTTTAATTTTTAATCTTAGTTCACTTAGACCTGAGGCTAATCTTCTTCCACATTATTTTACACATAACCAGCTCCAGGATGGGAAAAATATCACAAGCTTTCATCTGTAACACTGGGACCTAGCAATTCCACATCTAGGAAAAACGCTCCCATGTTTGCACAGACATGTACAAAAATGCATCGTTATAACAATAAAAATTGAGAATCTTCTTAACCAGCATTTCTTTACTTGACCACAAGATACTTGTTCATAGGACACCTAGTAATAAATAATCTTGAGAGGCACTATTTGGGAAAAAGGCTTTGGGCCACACTATTTGAGAAATGCAAAGTACTTTGCACCCTCAGCAACACCTTTCTCCCACCGCCCCAGGGTTTTTTGCTTTGTTTTGCTCGAACTTTTGGATTCACTGGGTGCTCACCCAAAAATTAAATTAAAACTCTTAGCAAATTCCCAAATGTACTCACACCACCTCTTTCAGAGACAGGCTTCTGGATCTGCTTCTGCCAGGTGAGGAACAAAGTGCGACCTGTTTTGAGACTCCAGTCCCACAAGATCCCAGGAACTTCAGATAAATTATTCAGAGTCTCAGGGGATTGGCAAACAAGAGAGATAAAAGGCCCACATTGGGAGTGTGGGAAAGGGGAGGGCAAAGCAGAGGCCAAGACTGAAGGTCAGGCATTCCAGAAGAGACTATTTTCACAGGTTTTAGGTGTTTGGAGCTGGGGAAGTTAGGACAAGCACCGGTAAGAAAGTGGCAATTAACCACACATACAAGGGGAGCTAATTGATCGTTAAACAGGGCCTGGCAGCTCAGTTCTTATAAAAGCAGTTACCTGTGCCATACACTTTAGCCAATCATCACACAACACTGCTGGGCATTCACTACCCAGAGAGCCAACTAAAGATAATAGTGTTTTCATTTGCCTCCCGCCTCTCCGCTGCATGTTATGTCAGGAAATAGCACATTCATTATATGTTCAAGAACTAGCCCGAAGAATTATGTATTTGGGAAAAAATCTAAAGAACCAACAGGCAGAGTAAATGATGATACTTAATCTGCTTCTTAAATTCTACCCTTAAAAAAAAAAAAAAACTTCAAATGGAATATCACTTGAGTGTCTTTTGTGTGATGCAAAGCAAGCTTGTGTACTGGTGCACAAATGAGTTGCAACTTTGTCCTTGAACAGAAAATCTGCAGGGTAAAAGAAGGCCCTACAAGAAGCTTCTTGCCCTGACTTGACTTAGGCGGGGCCTGTTTGGCAGCACTCCATAAACCAATTGCCCTGAATTGAAACTGTCAGAAGAAAATAAAATGGGCTAAATTTAGTATCACCTGTATCCACTGACATAAACCCAGGGAGGTGCATTGCTAACTTAGGCACAAACCCAAACTCGCAGCAGCCTGGTAAAACAGCCCCCCTCTGGGAAATGCCGTTTGGTGATGTGAGCCTTTTTTTTCTTCTTCTTCTTTTCAACATTGAGAAGGAAAACAACACATGCAGGAAACCATAAAACCCTTCAAGTTAACTGTAGCTAACGGTCAATCTCATTAGGATATAATGGGTAGGTTGTAGCCCTCTCTATAAAGGTTGAATGTGCTCCTCTGAATAATTTCCAATTTTCTCAAGTGCTGGGATCTCTGCCTCTTCAACAACAAAGCAGAAGTTCCACTCACTATATTTATACTATTTCTGTTCTCTCCTGCCTCAGTCCCTGAGTTCATCTTTTATCTTAGAATAGTTTGTTGAACTGGAATATATATATATATTCAATCACTTACACTTAAGGGCATCCTTGGGAAATGATAGGAAGTGGAAGGGTGGAGTGAAGTCAGAGGATGGCCAGTCCTGGCCTATGGGCTAAGACCTTGGTATCTCTATTTGGGAAGTGGAGAAAACATCTATTTAAGTAAATCCCAACTAGGGCTTAAGAGAAGAGGTTCCAGTGCCCTTTCTCTCATTTCTGACCTTGTGACCTTAGATCAGTCATTGAATTCCTCTCAATTCCCTTTCTGCATCTGACAAAAGGGGGTAATAACCCCTTGTTGCATGTTTACTAGGAGAATATTCGAAAGTATCATCAGGGCAGTGATCCTCCCATTTCAGTGAGCACTGTAAATATATAAGTGTGCGGGGAGCTTATTAGGGCCCCACCTCCCGAATCTCTGCTGCTAACAAGAATCTCTAGGTAGCTCTGACACAAGAGTTCATGTCCCAGCCTGGGAGACACAGATTCCAGGGCCTTACTGTTCAGAAATGAGTATCTTCTATGTTGCTGCCACTGTGCTAGGCTTGTACATTACGGCCTTTTTGCAACAATCCATGAGGTAAGGAACTAGCATTGCATGAGCCCATACAGTAGGCTAGGCAGTAAGCCATGAGCCCACACAGTAGGCTAAGCAGTAGGCCAGGTATTCTCCACGTGTAATTTCACTCGATTCTCACAATAGCTTTATATGTTAGAAAGCATTATTCCCATTTAGCAGTTTGGAACACTGAGGTTTAAAGAAGCTAAGAAATTTGACCAACATCCCTCAGTTAGTTGGCCTGAGACACTTTCCACAAAATCTGGGATTCCCCCTTACCACAGCTAAAATAATACAGGCAGCATAACATGCAAAATTACTTTGGAAGCTGCTAAGGTGCCCTTGAAACAATGTAAAATATAAAGTCAACAAATAAGAATTAAACACTATATGCAAGGAAATCAGGGAAGGCAAATTGGACGAAACAAGAGTATTTTAAGGCCCAGTTCCTGCCCTGAGTTCCACTTCAATGAGAGAGACCAGTTTGGCTGTATCGGAATTTTGGAGAACTGGAAAGATGGGCTGAAATCATTGTGTGCAGGGATTTGGATGTCAGGTAGCATGTGAATGTTGTGCAAAGGGGAATTTGGTAGATTTTTAACAGAGTCTGACTCCACCCAGATGCCTGGGGATACTTCTCTTCTGCAGCTCTCTCCACTATAGCTTTCAAATGATAGCCAGGGTGGAGATATAGAAATGTATATGGAGATAATTTCCCAAGATGAATAAGAGGGGTTCGAGTACACAAACAGTAATATATATGGGTTTGCAAGGTACTGTATAGGCCTTAAAGGAGAAATAAAAAGGGCCTACAACACCACCAGAGAAAAATAAAGTATAACAACCTTCCACCTTAAGAAATCCAAATAGGTAAAATATTTACATTCCTAACAGAGTCTTGGTTTTTTGTTTGTTTGTTTGAACATATAGATCTTTCCAAATGCCTCCTTGGGATTAAATTATTTTAAATGATTAAACATTCTGACCCCTAGCATTACCCAAAACCATGTTTTCTAATTCATGAACACTCTATAAACACAGGAAATACAGCACTTGTAAATGTTGATATCCTGGTCGCCTTCTCCTTTTCTTCAGAATCCATTAATGCCTCCAGTACCCCCACCCCCACCCCCACCGTAGAGCAGTGATAACAAATCCAAGAAGCCGGTTACACTCAGCCCACCACATCACCTTACAAGCTCTTTTTTTCTTTTTTTTGTTGCATTTTTAGGTATTCAATTAGGAATCGACAAACCTTGCTTAAGCAAGTATTACTGATTCACATTTCTCATGAAGCACAGAGCCAGAAGCAGTGTCTTGAAAGAAAAATGGCTTGATATTCTTTAAAAATCCTAAATTTATTCTTCTCTATTGATCCAAATAACCTGAAAGAAAAAGTCGTACTAAACTGTTTGGTTTCTCAGGTTTATTAGCCTTGTACCACCTAACATATAAGTATCTCTTATGAATGAAAATTGATTCAGAGGAAGAAAAGTACAAAAATGTTTCTTACATTTACTCTGTCACCTCCTAGGACAGACACGCACATTTAAGCTTTTATTTTTAAAGCAACATTATCAAAATCTTTAAAGAAAATATTAAAAGCATCTACCCCTTACATGGAAAGTCAAGGGAAAATAAACATAGTTCTAGCAAGAGAAATCTTACAAAATAAAATATACTTCATATAGGTTTATTTATGTCAAGGTTTGGATACCTATGAGCTAAAAAAACTAAACAATCATACTATCATTAGTACAATGAACAAAAATTAAATTTAAGCACTTAATATAGAAGAGTTTTTTTCTCCTTTTGCAAAGGTCTTTGAACAGACTTACAGACACCATGTTGTTTTAAGGTCTTTTTTAAAAAAAACAAGGTATTACAATTGCAGAACACAAATGCAATTAAAACTAAATATATTAACAAATACGTAAAAGAAAAATTTGGAAACTAGTAGCTATAATGATCTTTAAAAGGTGGAATTATATTGAAACACAACAATTCTTTTAGAGGGGGAAATTATTGCTTTTCATTGAACAAAAAAATTGCTTGTTTTGGTCGACAGGCTCCAAAAATGTCTTCTTCCAGCTGGGCACTCCAGGATAGACACTCCTTTACCTACAAGCAATCCCAGATGACTAAAGGGTTATTTCCAAATACTTCTTTTATCAACCCCTCCTCCTCTCCAGTGCTGAAAAACTAGAATATAAAGCACACATTTTTAATCAACAAACATTTGGAAAGTGAAGAGGGGTTTTGTGAGTGGCAATTGTTAACCCTCAAAATAAGCAATAGTGCTACTAAGCAATCTGTAGGTTCCAAACTAAATACTAATGGGCCTTAGGAAATCCAAGGCATGCATGTCTCAATAATACTGCTGGTCTTGATGCTTATAAAAAGTGTAAATCTCCACTAGCTCAATGTGTGCTATTCAGATTCAGAGGGGGAGAGCTTTCCTCCCAGTCCTCATGGAGCCAGCTTCTCCCAGGTCTTGCTTATTGCTGCATTTTACTTACATTAATAACCGTGTTGGACAGGGCACAAAAGTGGAGATTTTTAGCACCATGTGAATCTTTCTGCCTTTGAGGGAAAAAATTATACAACTTTTACATTTCTTAATTGGTAATGGCTTTCTCCTCCACAATATATTAATAAATTAATAGACCTATTTGTTCTTAATCTATGGAAAACAATTCTAGCCACTGCTAGACGGTGACTATGGGCAAGTCAAGGAGAAAGCGGCTTTAGGAACATAAAAGTTTTAAAAAAGATCAGCCAGCCAGCCAGTTTAGTCTTTCAAGCATTTTGTCCATGCTGCCCCTCCCCCGTTTTAAAATTTCAAGACAAAGGGCATTTAAAAAAAAAATGTGGTACACTCAGATAATTCCTAGAAAGCGCATAGAGTTGACACATATTCGGCTGATGCCATCATTTCAGAGTCAAGGCCTGCCAAATTTGGCCTAGAGGAACTAAGTATTTATTCCTCAATAAGATGGCATTTAACAATCTCTCTGAGAACTCACTGGTTCCAATGCTAAGGCAGATGGTGTCCTTTCTACACACTGTAGGGCCCTCCTAATCTTAGACCTCAGGCATAATAATGACAAAAGTCAAGATTTAGGGTTCAGTTCCAGCTGATTTTATTTCCTTCTCAAAAAAAGTTATTTACAGAAGGTATATATCAACAATCTGACAGGCAGTGAACTTGACATGATTAGCTGGCATGATTTTTCTTTTTCTTTTTCCCCCAAACATTGTTTTTGTGGCCTTAAATTTTAAGACAAATATTCTACACGGCATATTGCACAGGATGGATGGCAAAAAAAAGTTTAAAAACAAAAACCCTTAACGGAACTGCCTTAAAAGGCAGACGTCCTAGTGCCTGTCATGTTATATTAAACATACATACACACAATCTTTTTGCTTATTATAATACAGACTTAAATGTACAAAGATGTTTTCCACTTTTTTCAATCTTTAAACACAACAGCTATAAACCTGAACACATATGCTATCATCATGCCATAAGACTAAAACAATTATATTTAGCGACAAGTAGAAAGGATTAAATAGTCAAATACAAGAATGAAAAACGCAGTACATAGTGTCGCGAACTCAAATCGGCATTTAGATAGATCCAGTGGTTTAAACGGCACGTTTTTGCTTATAAAAAAAGTGCAAAAAAGATGTGGTTTACAAATTAAAGCTACAGAATCCCTTTTTGCTGTAAATGCACCAGTTTTAAAAGCCTCTGGACAGAACATTATTATTTTTCGAATGTGTTTTTCTTAGAAGCATACAGTGTTTGGCTAATTCTCCCTCCCTTTTCATAGAGTAGGGTGGAAGGGTGGACACTGGTGGCAGGTTAAGGGATACTGTCACTTTAAGAAGCCTGCAGATTGAAGTGTAAACATGGAGAAATTAGGGGCTGATTTTTTTAAACTGTGAGATATTAACCAGCCGCCCTATTATAAAATCAGGAAATCCAAACAGCGATTTACACCGATTAACACCCCCTTTATATATTTTTTACAAAAATACACTGAGAAAATAATCAAACGTTTTCATCTCTCTTGTCTTTTTTTGTTTTTTAAAAGTGTCAAAAGTCTACATTTAAATATAAAAAATTAAAAGTTAAAACTCTAGCCCTTCAGTGAAGGAGACGTAAAATGGCGTGGGTAACAACAACTACAAAAAAAAAAAAAGAAAAGAAAAAAAAGAACGAAAGAAAATAGAAAAAGGAAGGAAGAAATAAGAAAGTAAAATAAGAAAGAAAAAAAAAAGGGACAAAAATAAGAAAAAAAAAATGTTTGGCCAGTATAAATACGTCCACATATAAAATGGCATCTGATTACATTTACAAGGAAAAGAAATACGAGGATGGAGCATCGGTGAGGGAAAAAAACACGTCTTCTCATTTACACCTAGAAGGAATAAACACATACACACTGAGAAAAAATTTGGTCCTGAATTGTTTTTTTAAAGTCCAGCACAGATTTGAGTTGCGTTTGAATCCTTTAAAGAGTTAAGAATGAAAAAAAGCTGGTGATAATTTTGTTGTAGGAATCAAACAGAGCGCCATCTATCTGCTTTTTATATTATCCTACACTATTTTAAAAACTGCTCAACAGTCTCATACAGAAATCTTTAAAAGATAGACAGGAGAACATGCTATAGTAACCCCACCAGTGAAATAATCCAACACCATCACGATTCCAATTAAGAGAAGAAAAAAACCTTTTCCCCCCCGAAACCACTCGCCCTCCACTGCCCGGGACCTCATCCAACAGTCGCCTCTCTCCTCCCGCGGGCGCGGGAGGTCCCCTCGTTGATTTCATCCACGTGGAAGGCTGGGGCCCCGAGCTGCCGCCACCTTCTCCCCAACGTGCAAATCCGTCTCTGTTTGTTATTCGCCCCTTTCCAGTTCGCGTCCTTGTCGCCCCCGCCCCCGCCGGTGTGGCTTCTTCCAACCAGGTTCTCAGGTCATTTTCGAGCGCTGGTCACTCCACATCGCCTCCGGCTGCAGGGACAAGGGGGGGAAAAAGGAGGAAAAAAGACGGGCATTGGCCGGCGTGGAGTCTCCCAATCCCGGCTCTCGGGCCTCCGCGGCCCCAAAACATCTGCCGTCGGTCAAACTCGCTTCCCCATGCCTTGGGTCTTCTCCAGGAAAAAAAAAAGGAGGGGGGGTGCTGAGGACAAAGTCCCCAGGGGCGCGCTAGATTTTTTTTTTCTTCTTTTTACCCGCCCCCTCCACTCTTGACCAAGAAACAAAAAATAAAAACACTAAGAGGGCGAAGAGAGAGGGACGAGATTCCTTCAGTCTCCAGAAAATTCCCACTTGGCTTCTCGCTGGGGTGCAGACCTGTCCGGAAGGCCGGGGGGAGGGGGGGGTCTCTTCACGCAAAAGGGAGGACATTCGAAGGAGCTTTTTCTGCCATCACAACAACATCAACAACAACAATAAAAGGTCGCCGGTCTCCACCGCGTTCCCGGAGGGGGTGGGGGATGGGAGCGTAGGTCCCCGAACGCCGTGCGCTCCTCTTCCGCGACCTCGACGCGGGCAAACCGGCCCCGCTCATCACTTTTCCCCCCTTCTCCTTGTCCCGCACCCCTTTTCTCTTTCTACTCTCTCTGTCCACTTTTTCTCCCACTGTCACCCCGGCCCTCCTCTCCAGCGCGCGCCGTTAGTAGGTGAAGACCAGGTTGGAGATGCTGGACTCGAGCCAGTCCCCCGAGATCATCTCGCTGACCTCGGGCGTGCAGTAGTCCGGGAACTCGAAGTGCGAGCCGGAGCCCGGCTCCAGGGTGAAGTCCAGGTCCCGATCCAGCGCCGACGACGAGCTGAAACTGCCCAGGGACATGCTCTCAAAGTTTGAGCTGGGGTTCAGGTCGAGCAGGTCGTCCTCGAACTCGTCGTCGGAGGCCGAGGAGCCCGCGGAGGAGGAGGCAGAGGAGGAGTGGGACGAGGCCGACGAGGACGCGTGCGAGGGCGCACTGGACGGCGCTGGCGAGGCGGCGCGTAGGCTGGCGTAGCCGCGGTGGTCGGCGGGCGAGCGGCCGGCAGCCGGAGACGAGGCGGCGCTGCTGCGGCCGCTCAGGCTCGGGCCGTCGGGCGGGCAGCCCGAGCCCCCCTCCTCGTACAGGCCCAAGGGGTCGCTGGGGTCGGCCGCCGCGCCCACGCCCGCGGGCGACGCCGCCGCGCCCAGGCCGCCGAACAGGTAGACGCGCTTCACCTTCTTCTCGGCCGGGGGCTTGCCCGTGGCCGCGAGCGAGGCGGGGGCCGAGGCCGCCGCGGAGGCCGCGGCGCCGGGAGTCCGCGCCTTGTACAGCGAGTGGTGGTCGGCGGCCGCGGCGCCCAGGGGCAGCAGGGCGGCAGCCCCCGCCTGCTCTGCCGCAAAGGAGGAGGCGGCCGTCGCTTTCCCGCCGCCGCCGCCCGCCAGGATGAGCTTGGCGTGCGGCTTACTGCCCCCGCCGCCCGCCACCTTGGAGCCACAGCTCTTTTTCTGCGCCGGTTTGGAGTTGGCGCCGCCGCCGCTCGCGCCGCCGCCTCCGCCCCCCGCGTTGCTGCCCCCGCCGCCGCCGCCGCCCCCGCCGCTGCCACCGACCGTGTCGCCTTTCTCCCCCGGCTTGGAGGCGGCGGCCGAGGAGCCGGCGTTGGCGTTGCCGGACTTCACCTTCTTCCTGGGCCGGTACTTGTAGTCGGGGTAGTCAGCCATGTGCTTGAGGCGCAGCCGCTCCGCCTCCCGAATGAAAGGGATCTTGTCGCTGTCTTTGAGCAGCTTCCAGCGTTTGCCCAGCCGCTTGGAGATCTCGGCGTTGTGCATGTCGGGCGACTGCTCCATAATCTTGCGCCGCTCGATCTGCGACCACACCATGAAGGCGTTCATGGGCCGCTTGATGTGCCCGCTGGGCGTTTTGCACCAGCTCGGGTCATCGGCCTTGCCGCCCGTGGAAGCGGTGGAGCCGGGCGTGGGGGACGAGGCGATGCCCAGCTCGAGGCCGGCGCCCGAGTCTGAGCTTTCCCCCGCCAGCAGCGCTTCCGTGTTTTCGGCGTTGTTCGTTTGCTGCACCATGGCCCCGGCTCGGCGGGCGCCCACGCGCGCTCACAGCCTCGCGGCGGCCGCGGCACGGTCGTCCGGCCCTCCGGCTCCCCCGGCCGAGCGCACGCCGAGCGGGAGGACGCTCGCGGCGGCCGAGCGGGCCCCTCCACTCCCCGTCCGGGCGGAGGTGGGCGAGAGGAAAGTCTCCAAAAGATGAGGGGGAAGGAGTCCTGCGCCTCTTGCAGAGGAGTTATAGTTCCCAGGCTGGAGAGTCTCTCCCTCCCTCTTTCTCTCTCTCACCGCGCTGCAGTTTGCTCTGTCTCTTGGCTCCGAGTCTGGAGACCGTGCTAAAGTGGAGAGGAGTTTCTTGAATGCTGGTTGCTGAAGCTTCCAATGCAAGTTTCTCGCCACCTCCCAGGCAAGTCTTTTTTTTTTTTTTTTTTTTCTTCTTCCCCTGGAGCAGTTGATTCCAGTTCACTAGCGCTCTCAGCTCAGGAAAGCGACATCGTCTGTATCACTTAGTTTCTTTCTTACAATGCAAAGCAAAAGAGACTCTGGCTCCAGGACTCTGTGGGAGGAATCGGCACTAAGGAGTTTGTGCAATTATTTTGTTGCAAGGTAGGAAGCCAAAAAGCCTTCATGCAACAGACTGGCATGAATAAATGTATGTTTCCCCCTCCCTTCTGCAAGAAGGGAGCTGGTAATGGTAGAGTTCCTCCAATGCAGACTCTTAAAGAGCGTGCAAGAACTGGAGACCCGGGAGCGAAACCGGCCTCTTCCCCTCACACACTTTCTCTTGCTGCAGCTTAGAGCAGACCCCAATTCCGCCTCGCGCCTCTTTATCCTTTCACAGTCTTGGCCGGGGCCAATCAGCCGCTGTAACCAACGCTTCCTCGTGCCAAGCCCCTCCCCCGGGCTTCCCATTGGCTTGGAACCCGATGCAATAATAATCTCCGCGTGCAATGAGAAGCTCCAAATCTGACCTCATTCCAATTTACAGAGCAAACTTTTAAAAAGGGCTAGAAGTACAGCTGAGATTTCTGCTGCCTCTTTTTTCCTTTTGCTATGTGTGTGTGTGTGTGTGTGCGCGCGCGCGCGTGTGTGTGTGCGCGCGCGCGTGTGTGTATGTGTGTGTGAAGAGGATGTTAATGCATGAAATTATTAAGAGGAGAGACGGAAATGTATTCTAACCATTATGTTAGATAACAAGGGGCTTGGAAGGGGGGGTGGGTAAGGGTGAAATACTGTAAATGGAAGCTTTCTGCTTAAAAGCCAAGTGATTATTTTTATTAGTTCTTTTCACTATTGGAATAAAGAATCAGTCTCTAGTGCAAAATCTGTTCCTCGTCTCCTTCATAAAGCCAACATGTAAACGAGGGAGGGAAAGCTACAACAATAAATCAATGGATATTGAAAACCATTAAGAAAGTGGTACCTAGACACCTGTCATCACAATTATTTTAACAACTCGAGGTACAGCACAGATGTTGATGTATTGTGTAAATCCCTTCAGAGCAATTTTTGTGCTGTTTGTGGAAGGAAAAAAAGAGGAATTTTTGCAATAATTACTTGCTCTCTTAACCTAACGGGTTATTTAATGATTTAAACTTCCCTATAAATCCTGGATAGTCCAAACAGAGGAGCTTTCCATTGGAACACACTAGGCAGTGTTCCATAATTCAATGGGAGAATTTCCATAGAGTTTTGTATAGGATAATAATGGTGAGTAACGGATGGGAATCAGTTGTACTTTCTAAATACTTGTTTTTCACATTTTCAAAATTAAACATTACATCACTCTCTGTCCTTCTCTCCCCCAAACCCTCCTCTTTTCCCTTAATATATATCTTTTCCTGTATATTCCTATGTATTTGTTACTTGAATCAAATGGAACTGAAAGGCCAGGGCAAGAAAAAATCGTAGAAGAAGATGGTAACTGGTAATAGAAGAAAATGGAGCCTCTGGATTTATATTAGATCTGGCTGTTGGTCCTTCTTACTGGTTTTGTAACCCTGAGGATGTGACCAAGTCTCAGTTTTCCTCATCTGATACGGGAACACTAGGAGCTACTTTATATAGGGTTGTTGTGAGGGTTCAATGAGTTTGAAGTATAGTAAGCCCTCAGTGAATGCTATTATCTTTCTCTTGATAATTTAAATGCTTGAGACACTCCTCCAAGTAGAAGCAGCCTATTGTTCAAGAGACTAAAATTAAAGATGGCCACTGATGTGAAAAAATAATCACAGATCATGGATGTGAACCATCTAAGGACAATAGAGGCAACCCTCTCTTCCCAATGATTTTAAAAGAAAAGAACTTTGGGAAGAGCATTGTGAAAAAATGTGGCAAAGAAAAGGTGCCTACTTAGAACACGTGTTAATGTGGCCACAGAAATTACCGTTGTTAGAAGGTGTGAAAATTAGAATTCTGGTAAAAATTGGTCTTCCCTAACACCACTAATAGTAAACTGTTTTTCTACAGGCCAATAATAGGTGGTTAGGGAGGGACAACCCAACATAATTAAGTCAGCTTTCGATTCAGACCAAACTAGTGCTAGGCAGCAGATTTCTATTTATCTTGTCAAACTTTTAAAGTGTGTAGGCTGGCGAGAGGCCCAGATTGTCAGATTTAGAATTTTACTGGAAAGAACACCCTTTGGAGACATCTGAGTGGATCTCTAAGGATCAACCACAAGTAAGAATGTTTTTGTGGGTAAAAGCAAAAAAATTTTGACCATTTAGCTACCCAAGTTATACATTTTTTCTTTTAAAAGGGGAAACAAATCTTAAAAACAAACAAAAAACCCCACAGGCACTCTTTTTGCATATAACAAAGTTGGGTGTGTTATCATGCATTTAATTTTCTTTGGTATGCATACCAAAACACACCCCTAAATATTATCAATCTGACATTAAAATTACTCTAAGAGTTCTATTTTTTGCAAAATCAATATTATCACTAAAATAAAGAATAAATCTTATATTTGTTGTGGAATTTGTCACAACAAATGATTTGAGAGTGTAGCTGTTTTGTGAAAATTTTGACAAGGTGAGTATCAATATAATTGGTTATATTTCTAAAGCCATTTTTGCTTCTACCACTGAATATGAAAAGTAGAAGTTAATCAAAGCAGGCATAGTAATTTTGTTTATGTTTAAAACACATAGGTTATTTTTAAAGTATGTACCAAAAAACAAACAAAAAAAACCTAGCCTATTTCTGTTGTTCCATGGATTTTCTGCATTACAACAAATCCAACAAATTTTAAGAAACACCATTGTTACATGCCACTATGGGAGAAAAGCTACCAATGAAACTGTGACATCCCCCAGTGGTAGGACATAGACCTATTTCAGAGATGTTGAAAATGAAAAAGTTCTTAGACTTAAATAAATATGGTAACAGTAATTTCCATTGACTTTGTAAGATTATTATATATGAATGCTTAGACTTCTGAAGTAGGTCTATTCTTATGTTGGTAATTCTCTTAAAATGTAAGAAAACATGACAAACAACATTTTATTAAAATTATCTTTCTCACCAACTAAGTATGTGCTCTCTGGAATGTGTTAGCCTCTGAATAGCAAATAATGAGAAAAGATTTGTGTTCTTATTACTTAATTTCATGTACTTTATAACCCTTTCTCCATTACTGACACCCCCGCCCCCCCCATACCAGATATTTGGTGGCCCCTACTAAATCAGTACTCAGTGTTCCCTCTGCTGGCTTTGCAGTACACGAAGTAATTCTTGATAATGCTGCTCTTTAAGCTATATTAACAATAAACTAAGATAACTTTGCAAACAAGTTTTGTTTTAGAATAATAGACTAATTGTCTTTGTTAGCAATGATGTTAGACATTTCAAATTTTGAATTAAGGGAAATATTTATTTTCCATTAAATAATGGAATTCTATTTGAGATGTAGTGTGATATCTGCTAATTCATTTCTTCTGCTCTCACACACCTGCACAACATAAAAATTTCACACCCATAAAATAGTATGGGTTATAGATGGAAATAAGATTCCCACCGCTTAATATATTCCTATAGCATAAAGGGGGGTGGGGCTGAAGGGAAATTAGTTTAACAAATCTGGATTTGCACTGGTTTGCAAGATTTTGCCTTGCCTTCTTTATAGAAACTATAATCGTAAGAGCTGGGCTGACCTAACAAGTATTCAGTTCAAATAAAAATAAAGAAGGGAAAAAAAACCCCTGTCTTTGTTCCCTTAGCAGACAGGGAAGAAGCCCTGGGAAATTTTATGTCATTGGCCTTTGCAAACTCAAAGGCTTCAGGCTTTTGGGTTCCACACCTTATGGAAAAGAATCTTCCATCTGAGGCTGACTTCTTAATCAAGTAAACAAACATAACTTGCACTTCATCCTTTTGGGTTGATGTATTGGAATTGGATTTCCTTTTTGGTGAGTTGCATTAAAAAAGAGTAATAAAAAAAGATGGAATTATTTCTTATTTGCAAAATATCAAAAGAGGACGCTGGAGTAAAATAAAATTCATGATATATTTCCACTCTTAAGAGATAAGAACCCTGAATTTCTAATTATTTTTACCATTTTCTCTCCCCTCCTATCCAGCCACTAGCACCTGATAGGCTTAAATAAGCACTTCATACCAATGCCAACTCATTTTCCTTTCCTCTCAATTTTCTGATGAGAAGAAGAAGAAAACGATTGTTTGTCTGGGTCACATACATTAGAAACATGAATAGGAGCCTCTGCTCCATTTCGCAAGGCGGAGGCCAGGCACACCCATGGGGAGCTAAGGGTTTGCTCTGCAGCCTGCAGGCTCCCAACTTGGGAAGGAGCCGCCGCCAGGTGGCAGCGCTCAGCCTCCCTACGCCCTCGAGGAGACGTGGGAAAACGTGGGGGATTGGCAGACTTCTTTCTTTTCCCCCTTCTACGGTTCCGAACTCTTACCATCCTCCCCTGCTCTACCTTCTTTGGGTGGCGGTTTAAACAATCAGCGATTAATAGGGTGTAACGGTGAATTTAGATGATTTTTTTTTTTTTTTTCATAAATCAAAGTTTAGAGCAACCGATCGCCGCCTTCTGTTCACTTGTCAGAAGCTCCCCGAGATTGGGGCAGCCTGGCCAGCTACTGTTTGGATCTAGTGACTGAACCCGGGAGATTATCAATTACTGCGTCGGTATCTTGCCGAAGCAGGAGCGAGTTAGAACGCGGCTTCTCCGCCAGTCGCCCTCCGTGTCTGAGAGCGGTGCAGAAAAGCGGCGCGCATTGCTCCGGGACTAGCCCCGGCCACTCCTCCTCCTGAAAACATGGTTCCCTGGGCCAGGACGCCCGGCCGAGCTCAGCGACGCGGCGGCGCAGGGCCGCTCCTCCTGCCCAGAGCTCAGAGCGGATTCGGCAGGATTAGCGGTGCTCAGCCTGGTCCCGCCTCGGCGGCCGAACCTCGCCTTTCGATTTCAGTTACAAGGAGGAAAAAAATTGGAATCGACTCAGGCTCTGCTTTTTGGAGGAAAGTCTTTCCTACTGTAAACATGTTTCAGGCGATCCTGTCAGCAGCACTTTAACACCCGTCTTCCGTTTAGGCTTTACGACCGTGGAAGGAGCAGAAGACACACGCACGCGAGCGCGCACAGCGCAGCCCGAGTGAAGACGCCCCCGCGAGCTCCTAGCCCCCCTTAAAGCTTGCAACCGGCCGCAGCTGGCTGAGGGTCGTTCACAGGGCGCTCGGCTCTCCATCCCCCAGCCCCATCCCAGAGCCAGCTTAGCCCTGGGCTATGGTGCCCAGTTCCGTCACTGCCCGGAACTGCCAGCCACTTGGCCCCTTCTCTCTCGGTGCCCACAGCCTACGCTCTGGACGCCTAAATACGCCCTGAGCGCTGTGCGTCTGGGCCCCCGCGTTCCGGCCACCATCCGCCATTCGGACCCCAGCTGGGCACCTCCCTTGGTTCCCCCAGGCTGAGGCCCCACTGAGCTTGGGCTGCTTGGGCTGTTTCAGGAGGGCAGAGTGGGGCGTGTGCGCGCGGCGGGCGAGGGCAAGAAAAAGCCACAGAGGGGAGGGAGATTGATAGTTTGTTGCACCCGAATGCTCAAGCGTCCCTTCCCCCGGGGCTTCGTGAGGGTAAGCGTACTGAGTGCCCTCCCTCGCCCCATGCTCCTTCGGGAAAGGCGGGGTGGAGTGGGGGAGTCTCAGGGTCCGCAAGGGATGCGCAGGCGCCCCAAGGTGCCAGGGGCCCTTGGGGGTGCACCCGACGCTCCAGGGATTCGACCCTGGTTTCTGGTCTGAGAGGGAGCTTACGGCAGGTAAATAACTGGTAGAGGCTGCGCCCCAGGCGCGGTTCCTTAGAAGCAAAGCTTTGTGGAGGGGTTAGGCTCGCAGTGTCCCCCAGTATTCGCATGTCTCGGCCTTTATGCAAGTGTCTGGATGGGGCTGCCTACCCCACCTCGGGGCGTCCGGAAACCATTCCAGTGACCCCAGCATGCGGCATGGATGCGAGCACACCCCACAGGATCCCCACCCCCCACTCAACAGCCGAGTAGAAGCTATTACAGTTGGAGCCCAGAGGGGGAACGCGGCTGATTCCACTTCTGGAAGAGACCCGAAACAAGAGCAAACCTAAGCCCACGTTAGCACACCAGTTGACCTACAATTCGAGGGTGTGCGTGGGCGGGCTAGGGTGGCGCATCTGCGGAGAGGACAACCCGCTGGAGAGTGGGCAGAGGAAGCAAAGCAAAATGTCAGATAAGAAAGGAGAGAATGAGGGGAGAGGGAAGAAGAAAGGCGCTTGATTGCAGAGCGGGGGGGGGGGGGGGGGGCGTGCGGAGACAGCGCCGGCTGCCAGGTGACGCGGGGGCAAAGGAGAAAAGAGGCGGGCGCGTGGCGGGCACCCGATCTCCATGCTCCCAGCCCTCCCCTCCCGGAATCCCGCCGCGGCCCGACACCACGTGTGGCGCAGGCGGTGGCGCGGAGCTCAAGGGGAGGGGAAAGCTGGGTGGAACGGGGACCAAAGAACTCAGCGCTCCAGACCTCGCCGGGCGTGCTGCACACCTGGCATCCGGATTTCACCATCTGCTAGGAGCTCACCGCCGCTCGGCCAGGGTGTGGGCTTGGAGAAAAATAAGGACACTGCCTGGGGAGTGGATGGCTTCTCTTCAACCGCCGCAATGAATACAGTCACTCAACGTTCACGGTGCTCCTACTGTGTGCCAAGCGCAGCCTTTGTCCCCTCCAGTTGCTGGGCACAGGAGCTGCACCGGCTCTGTTCGATTACACCCTGAAGCCAGGAAAGAATCCTGTGTATATTGTTGGATAGTAAGTTGGCATTTCGAACAATATAAGCAAATTCACCGTTCCAAGGAGGGTGCTTGAAGCACTTTGAGGGTCTGGAGAAGTTGGGTCTGGCAGAGTAAGGTACGGTTGGTGACTATCCCACTGCTTCCTGAAACGTGAATGACCCACCCCGCTTCCTGCCGCACATTCTCACAACACAGAGATTAAAATTAACAATAACAATTTAAAATATCCGTTAGTGACACTTCATCTGGCTTAGGACGGTTTGCAAGTAACTGAAGGCTGTCCTTAAACACTCAAACTTAACTCATTAATTTCACAAATATCAAACCCGGAACACTGCCTTGTAGCAAGTGTTTTGTAATGTAATTTTTTACTACCCTGAGAGAAAATTTGTGGATAATATAACTTATTATGCACTAATATTTTTTAAAAAATCAACCTAATGCTTATTATGCACCTAATATTTTTTTAAATCAACATAATGCCCAATATAAAGGAGAAATACAAGTTACAAAATGAATAATAAAACAACATACATTTCACATGTGCATGCTCAGGCTATATTTCACTGGAATACCCAAAATATTGTCTAAAATGTTTAAAATTCTCCCTAGAGAGTACTTCTGCCCAGATGTGAATTATGCATTATGAATGCCAGGCAAGTACTAAGTAATGGGAATGCTATTGATACTCTACATTTTTAAATGCGCAGTGGATTTGATAGATTCTTAGGATAAATCAGCCTCCTGGTATTCTTGCCTTGATGTGGACTCTCCCCCCATTGACTCTGGATTTGGTCAAGTGACTTGCTTGGGCCAATAGCACATTAGCGAGCATGACCCAAGCTGAGGTTTGATAAGTGCTACATATTGAAATTTGTCCACCTGAAACCTCGGTGGGGAAAAGCTAGTCTAACTTTGTAGAGGATGAAAGGCTTTATAGAGGAGCGGGAATGCCTTGCCAACTGCAGGGTCCCAGGCATGTGACTGAGGCATCAGATGGATCCTCAGTAGGAGCATCAGATGGCCACAGCCATGTGATTGATCCCAGAGGAGTCCAGCAGAAGAATCATTCAGATTGACAATCCAAAGAATTATAAGAACAATGCACCATTGTTTTAAATTGCTATATTTGGGGTGGTTCGTTACATAGTAATAGAGGATGGAGGAGTATTAATTATAGTACCATGTGATAGATGCCAAAATAAAAATCCACCCAAGAAGGTTATCTTTTCTTAATGAATCCAGATCTTCACTATTGAGTGCAATAAAAATATTCATCCATGCATATGCTAGATATGAGTTAACTAGACTTCAATAACCCCAGACATCTTATCTACCCTAATTGCAAATTGTGTTTCTTTTCCATTTCCCAGAAATCCCTGGAATTCTTTTTTTTTTTTATCCTCACCCAAGGACATTTTTGTATTTATCTTCAGATAGAGCAGGAGGGAGGAAGAGAGAGAAAAACATCGATGTGAGAGAGGCATATCAGCCAGGACAACTGCAACCGAGGTACGTGCCCTTAGCGGGAACTGAACCCAGGTCTCTCTAGTTCACAGACAGACGCTCTAACCGCTGAGCCAAACCAGCCAGGCATCCCTGGATTTCTTTATCCCCTCAGGAGGCCTGCAGCTCACCAGCACTGTTGTATTTAATCTCTGTCTCTCCTTCTACTGTCTGTGGCCTTTCCTAGCTAGCTCTTTTCTCACCACTTTTTCTGGTTTTTGTTGTTGTTTTTTTCCTTCTTTCTGGTCTCATTTCTCTCCATTTTCTACTATTTCAGCATTTATGTACTTATGGTCAACAAACAACATATCAATCATATTAAGCCTTCAATAATTTTTTTGTTAGTGTATCTTGGCCTTTTTGCCATTGTTTCTGCTTGTAAATTTCTTTTAGTCAATTGTTGGGGGTAGGATGATCAACTCTCTACTCTTTTTTGTTGTTGTTATCCTCACCTAGGGACATTTTTGCATTTACCTTCAGACAGAGCTGGAGGGGGAGAGAGGGAGAAAGAGGGAGAGAAACGTCGATGTGAGAGAGATACATCAAGTGCCTGCCACCCACACGACTCCAACTGGGGCGAGGATACACTGTAACTGAGGAACGTGCGCTTAGCGGGAACCAAACCCGGGACTCTCTAGTCTGCGAGCCGATGCTCTAACCACTGAGCCAAACCAGCCAGGGCTCAACTCTCTACTCTTGAAAAGTGTGTTCACATACGGGGTGTAATTCTAATGCTGTGGGATGGTATATTAGTCAAGTTTCTCCAGAGAAACAGAACCAACAGGAGATAAATAGATAGATCTCTATTATGGAGACAAGTCCCAAGATTTGGAATCAGCAAGCTGGAGAGTCAGTGTCATTGTTCTAGTCCAAACTCTAAGAGGCTTGAGACCAGGAAGAGCTGATGTTTCAGTCTGAGTCTTAAGGCAAGGAAAAACACAGTGCGGGGCATGCAGGCAGTCAGGCAGGGGGAATTCTTATTGAGTTGGGGGACAGTCAGCCTTTTTGTCCTCTCAGGCCTTCAACTGATTGGGTGAGGCCCAGCCACAATAGGGAGGGCAATCTGCTTTACTCAGTCTATTGATTTCAATGTTAGTCTCATGCAAAAACACCTTCACAGAAACACCCAGAATACTATTGAAACAATTATCTGAGCAACTTGTGGCCCAGTCAAATTGACATATAAAATGATAACTCATAGTTTTCTCATTAACAGTGCAGACTATCCAAGAAGGTATTGTCTTGAGCTACTACTATTCGGCAATAATAGTTTACAGTACAGGTCTTTGTAATAGCTTTTCTAGTAGGTTCAAGTAGGTTTTAACATGGGTAGGAGGGGCTGGGGAGAAGGAAAGAGAGATTACTCTGAGAAGGGGAGGCTTGAATGTACTGTTCTCGCTAAAGGGCATAGTATAATAGAGGAGTAAAGGAAAAACTAAAGGTGAAAATTTGCTGCCCTCTTTAAACACATAGCTTTAATTTCTCGAGACTGGACAGTCCCTACTCTTAATATGCTAACGGTATCAATAAAATCACTGCAAGTTTAAGATGTGATATAGCTTAGCTCAGAGTAGATAAAGCCTTCCTTTTCACATACCTGCAAGGGGAAATGACAAAGAAAAATAAAGATTCCTAAAACTCCACACCATATAATTAAAGAATATGCTTCACTAACCTTCCTTTAGAAGTAATTTTATTACAATAACCACTGCCTGTAATATCTAGTAGTCTATACAACAGTTTCTAGATTTGAGCCCAGCAACTCTCTAAAATGACTTCCTTTCCCATCAGTGGCTTCAGGAACTAGGCCGAATGGTTCCAATACTACATGTGACCCCTGTGGCTGCATGAAAAGGAAAGTGTAAATAAATCTTACTTGCCCTGGCTGGTATGACTCGGTTGAGCATTGTCCCATGCACCAGGAGGTCACCGGTTTGATTCCGGGTCAGGGCACAAGGCTAGGTTGCTGGCTCAATCCCCAGTAGGTGGTGTATAGGAGGCAGCTGATCAATGTTTCTCTCTCTCTCTCTCTCTCTCTCTCTCATACTCTTTCTCTCCCCCTCCCTCCCACTCTATCTGAAGAAAAATGGAAAAATATCCTTGGATGAGGATTAAAAAATAATAATAATAAAGAAATCTCACTCATTCTTAAATGCCTCTTCCCAGAAGTGACACACATCATTTGTGCTCACAGCACGAATAACTAGGCACATGGCCCTATGTGAAGGCTTGGAAATATGGCTCTACTCTGTGCCCCAGTAAAGAGGGGAGATGGATGTGGGTGAATACTAGAAATCTGGTTTATATTACTTATGGAACTGATATACCTCATCTTCATGTGCTATAAAATGGATTTATTTTAAGTGAATCCCATTTTCCTTTCAGCTGTATGTAAAAATCAGTTATGCTCTACCAGGAAAATGTTTTACCTGGACTAATACTTTAGGATATTGTTCTTTTTTAATTTTTTTAACGACATTAAGGTTTTAAAAATCATTAGAGACATGAACACTTCTGCTTCTGAGTATGATGTG
Organism: Molossus molossus; assembly: GCF_014108415.1. Taxonomy (NCBI): domain Eukaryota; kingdom Metazoa; phylum Chordata; class Mammalia; order Chiroptera; family Molossidae; genus Molossus; species Molossus molossus. Next base: position 19,951,116 of record NW_023425347.1, read on the forward strand.
GTAGCATCAGGAAGCTATCACAACTAGAAAAAAGGAAGATTACAGCCCTGGCCAGTTTGGCTCAGCGGTTAGAGCATCGGCCTGCGGTCCGGAGAGACCCGGGTTCAGTTCCCGCTAAGGGCACGTACTTCGGTTGCAGTTTGTCCCCGGCCCTGGTTGGTCGTGCGGGTGGCAGCCACTCGATGTGTCCCTTCACGTCGATGTTTCTCTCTCTCTCTCCCTTACTCTCTCTCCCTCCCACTCTATCTGTACAAAAAATGGAAAAATATCCTCGGGTGAGGATAAAAAAAAAAAAAAAAAAAAGGAAAAAAGGAAGATTACAAATGTCATACTTTATTTAATTATTTTTATTTATTTATTTTTTATTCTCACCTGAGGACATTTTTTCGTTTTTTTGTTCAGAGAGAGAGAGGAAGAGAGAGAGAGAGAAAAACATCAATGTGAAAGGGACACATCGAGTGGCTGCCACCCACATGACCCAACCAGGGCCGGGGACAAACTGCAACCGAGGTACATGCCCTTAGCGGGAACCGAACCCGGGTCTCTCTGGACCACAGGCCAACACTCTAACCACTGAGCCAAACCGGCCAGGGTGACAAATGTCATATTTTAAAATATATTGCATTTGAAAGATATTTCTTCTAGCATATAAGACTAGAAAGAAAAAAAATTAGAGAGAAAAGAAGCTAAAACTGCTAAGGATCTTCTCACCTGGCGGCATTTGCTGCGTCTGGGCATAGGCTGTCATAGGAAAATAAAAAGGAAAAACAAAATTTTTTATATCCATGTTGGTCAGCATAGATAAATTGGAATCTACAGGATCATCAAATAGTTATTTTGCCCCACAGGATATTTGCTGAGTGCTAGGGCAGAAGAGGAGACTGACTCAGCCACAAAGACAGAGAAGTCAGTTGCAGACCAACCCATGCTAGAGAAAGGGGCATGCAAAAAACAAAACAAAACAAACAACGTGTGTGTGTGTGTGTGTGTATCTATAGATATTTATATCTATAGATAGATAGATAGATAGATAGATAGATAGATAGATAGATATAGTTATTGCAGCTTAACAATTGGGATATGTTCTGAGAAATGCATTGTTAGGCAATTTTGTCATTATGCAAACTGCATAGACTGCAATTACAAAAGCCTAGATAGTATCACCTACTACACACCTAGGCTATATTTATGTACCCTATTGCTCCTAGGCTACCAACCTGTAAAGCATGTACTGAATACTGAATACTGTAGGCAACTGTAACACAATGATACTTGTGTATCTAAGCCTATCTAAACATAGAAAAGTTACAGTAAAAATATGGTATACAGTACTTTTTATACAATTGGCAACACAGTAGATTTATTTACACCAGCATCACTGTAAACACAAGTAATGGGTTGTGTTACAACTTCACAATGGCATGAGGTAATAGGAATTTTTCAGCTCCATTATAATCTTATGAGACATTTCTGCAAAATGAAAAAGACCTACATTAAGAGATAAACCTTGGTTTTGAAATGCAAATGACTTATTAGCAAAAAACAAAGGTGGAGAATTCATTACACTACCAGATTTAAGAGCTACAATAATTAACACATAGTGGTATTGGTGTAAGATTAGACAAATTATAGACTAAAAGAACACTAGAGTCAGAAATAGACTCACATCAATAGAATTACTTGATTTATAACAAATACCACTCAAATTTGTGAGGAAAGGGAAGTGGGCTTATTTCCCCCCCAACATATGGTGTCAGGACAATTGTATATCCACAAGGGGAAAAAATGAATCTTAACCTCTAATTCACACTATATACAAAAAGTAATTTATCATATATCACAACCATAAATGTGCAGAGAAAACATTGGAGGATGTATTTATGACCTTGGAGTCTCACACAGGGCACAAAAACACTAAGCATAAAAGAAACCAAGTATGTCCCCCAGTAGAAGATATTCATAATATATATCTATCTGATGAAGGATACATTTTTTTCTCATTTAAGAAATGAGCGAAAGACTTCAAATAGGCACCTCACTAAAGAGGCTGTGGAAACTGCCATTAAGCATATGAAAGGATGTGTATCAGGGAAATATGAAATACAACCACAATGAGATACCCCTATGGACTCACAAGAATGACTAAAATTAAAATAGTAACACTATCTTATCTATTGTAAATAGTGGTGCTATGAGCATAGGGGTACATATATTCTTTCTGATTGGTGTTTCAGGCTTCTTAGGGTATATTCCTAGAAGTGGGATCACTGGGTCAAATGGCAGTTCCATTTTTATCTTTTTTTTTTTTTCTTTATCCTCACCTGAGGACATTTTTGCATTTATCTTCAGATAGATCAGGAGGGAGAGAGGGAGGAAGAGAGAGAGAAACATCGATGTGAGAGAGACACATCAAGTGGTTGCCACCCACAGGACCCCAACTGGGGCCTGGGATGAACCGCAACTGAGGTACGTGCCCTTAGCGGGAACCAAACCCGAGACTCTCTGGTCCGCTGGCCAACACTCTTACCACTGAGTCATACCGGCCAGAGCCCATTTTTAATTTTTTAAGGAAACACCATATCGTTTTTATAGTGGCTGTGAAGTGCCCATCAGTAGATGAGTGGATAAAAAAGCTGTGGTACATTTACACAATGGAATACTATGCAGCTGTAAGAAAGAAAGATCTCTTACCCTTTGAGATGACATGGAGGGACCTGGAGAGTATTATGCTAAGCAAAATAAGCCAGTCAGAGAAAGACAGATACCATGTGATCTCACTTATGTATGGAATATAATGAACGAAATAAGCTGACAATCAAAGTAGATCCAGAGACATGGAAGTAGGGAACAGACTGACAAACTTCAGAGGGAAGGGGAATGGGGAGGGTGGGAAAAGATAAATGAAAGAATTTATATGCATAACCAATGGACACAGACAGTAATGTGGGGAAGGCAGGAGGGGGTGGGAGCAGGGAGAAGGGGGTCAATGTGGGAAAAATGGAGGAACATCTGTCATACTTTCAACAGTAAAAATTTAAAAATAAAAATAAAAAATAAATAAAATAGTAACAATATCAAGTACTAGTAGAGATGTGGAACTTCTGAAATTCTCATATATTTGGTGGGTATGTACATTGGTATAATCACTACTTACTACTCTGTGCAGCAAACCTACCCCTAGATATGTACTCAAGAGAAATGAGTACCCACCAAACGGCACATACACAAATATTCACTCCCCAAACCTGGAAACAATCCAAATGTCCATTAACAGAAGAATGGATAAATATGTCATGAAATTTTCACCTTATGAAATACTGCACATAAACAAAGAGCAGACATTGTATTGAGGAAAAGAAATTAGCCCAAAAAGTATTGTTGTATGATTTCTGTTTACATGAAGTTAGCTCAAGAACAGGCAAACCTAATTGTTAGTGATGGAAATTAGAGACATGGTTGTCTGTCCATGAGGGGTCGACTGGAAACGGCCATGACAGAACTTTCTAGAATATTTGAAATGGTCACTATGTTAATCTGAGTAATGCTTGCATGGGTGTACACCTGTGTAAAAATTTATCAGGCAGTACACTAAAGATCAGTGCTGTTTTTGTTTCTAATGTAGGTATACCTCACGGAAAAGATGAAACAAATCAGAAAAAGATAAAGGTATTTAAAGGAAACCTACCTTACTTTATTTTTTAATTTAAAAAATTTATATTTTTTTAAGTTTATTTTTTTATTGTTGACATTATTACAGAGGTTCCCTATTTCCCCTGATTTGCCCCCTCCACCCAGCCCCTGCCCCACCCTAGGCCTTCACCACCCTACTGTGTCCTTGGGCTATGCATATATGCATATAAGATCTTTGGTCTATCTCTTCTAGTCCCCCGCCCACCACCACCACCCTTCCCCTCTGAGATCTGTCAGTCTGCCCATTCTTCTGTGCCTCTGGACCTACTTTGTCACTTTATTTTGTTCATTAGATTCCACATGTAAGTGAGATCATAGGATATTTGTCTTTCTCTGACTGGTTTATTTCACTTAGCATAATGGTCTCAGGTCCATCCATGCTGTTGAAAAGGGTAAGAGATCCTTCTTTTCTATAGCTGCATAGTATTCCTTGTGTGAATGTACCACAGCTTTTTTTATCCATTTGTCTACTGATGGACATTTGGGATGTTTCCAGATCTTGGCTATTGTAAATTACACTGCTATGAACATAGAGGTGCATGTGTTCTTTCTGATTGGTGTTTCAGCATTCTTAGGATATATTCCCAGGAGTGGGCTAGCTGGGTCAAATGCCAGTTCCATTTTTAATTTTGGGATGAGATTCCACACTGTTTTCTATAGTGGCTGCTCCAGTCTGCATTCCCACTAGCAGTGTACTAGAGTCCCCTTTTCTTCACACCCTCGCCAACACTTGTTTGATGATTTGTTGATGGCGGCCATTCTGACAGGTGTGAGGTGATACCTCATAGTCGTTTTAATTTGCATCTCTCTGATCATCAGTGATGTTGAGCTTTGTTTCATATGTCTCTTGGCCATCTGTAGGTTCTCACTGGAGAAGTGTCTATTCAGGTTTAAAGGAAATCTACTTTTCAATACTTAAAAGCAGGAGTCAGCAAACATTATCTGCAAAGGGCCAGACAACAAATATTTTAGGATTGCAGGCTTTGTTACAACTACTTAATTCTGCTGCTTTAGTGCAAGAGCAGACGTAGACAGTACGTCTGTGTTCTAATCAGCTTCACTTACAAAAACAGTGGCCAGCCTGACTTGGCCTACCAGCCATGGTTTACCAACCCCGGCTTTGAAATATTAGCAAAGATGTCATCCTAGTGTCAAAATAATCACAAAATGCAATTCCTTCTTCTGTAGCATGAGGTGATTGTAGTAAGGTCTCTTCTAGCCCAAGTACAGTATGATTGTTTTTGAAGTACTGGAAATAGAGTAGGTTGTGGTTTTCTCTGTAAAGACAAAAAGGGGTGCCAGTAATCACACCAAAATAGTTCTAAATTACCTTTCTCCCCTGTTTTCTTTTTCTATACCTTCTCCCTTCTCCCCTATTGAATCAGGAATGGATTTCCACTCAACATTAATTTAACAAATGCTTCTGGGACATTCATTACATATAGTACACACAGAAGACTTTTGTGGTGACCCAGCCTAGAGGTAATGAAGGTGTCATAGCTAGTATACGGTGGAAATCTAATTGGATATAGTTTCTTCCCTCAAGGACCTGTTTGATGAAAGAGTCAGAAATTAAGTAAATATGGATAGAAAGAAGTAACTATGTAAGTGTTGTAAAGAAAAATAAATTGGCTCATGAGAAGGAATAAAAGGGGCAACATTTTTAAAGGGAGTTGATCAATGCCAACTTCTCTAGGGGTGGGTCATTAAAAGAGAAACCTAAAGAATGAATAGTCTGGCTGGTGTGGCTCAGTGGTTGAGCGTCGACCCACACACCAAGAGGTCACGGGTTCGATTCCCAGCCAGGGCACATGCCCAGGTTGTGGGCCAGATCCCCAGTGGGGGGGGCGTGCAGGAGGCGGCCAATCGATGTTCTCTCTCATCGATGTTTCTAGCTCTCCCTCTCCCTTCCTCTCTCTCTCAAATCAATAAAGAAAAAAAAAAAAAGAACGAACAGAAGTTGGCTAGGTGAAGAAAGGTGAGGTGCGCGGGAAGCAGGGAGAGGACAGCGGCAGAGGGGACAGAATGTGCCCAGGCAGGGGAAAGGCAAGCTTAGCACATGAAACTAGTGCAGCTAGAATGTAGTGGGAGTGGCGGGTAAAGTCCAGACCGCGCAGGGTTCTGGGTTAGATTAAGGAGTTTAGATTTTGTTTTTAAATGCAATGGGCAGTCATGGACTGTAAATAAGTGACTGGCATTTTTTTTTTTTTTTTTTTTTTCAGATAGAGTGGGAGGAAGAGAGAGAGAGAGAGAGAGAGAGAACCATCGATGTGAAAGGGACACATCGAGTGGCTGCCACCCACACGACCAACCAGGGCGGGGGACAAACTGCAACCGAGATACGTGCCCTTAGCGGGAACCAAACGCGGGTCTCTCTAGACCTCAGGCTGACGCTCTAACCGCTGAGCCAAACCGGCCAGGGCCTGACTAGCATTTTTTAAAACATCACTCTCATTGCTGTGTGGAGAATTCATAGAGAGAGCAATAAGAGAGAAAGGAGAACCTTTTGAAGATTACTGTGGTGACCCCCCCCCCCCCCGAGATGATGATGGTTTGGGCAGCAATGAAGAAGAGAAATGAATGGCTTGGGGATACAGTTTGGAGGTAAAACTGATAGAACTTAATGATGCACTGGTTTAGGGAGATGAGCGAGAACAAGCTTTGAGAAGAGCAAGGAAGTACAAAATAATCATTTAGGAAAGTAATCAACTGAGTTGACTGGAGAGACATAGCTCGGTTGCCAAGCAGTGTTTAGGTTGGACGTTGGCTTTTCATTGACACCATTGAGTTCAGTTGTGTGTTTTCTCCAGTTTGAGTGTGAGAACAGGAAGATGATTGGGTTCATCTAGGGTTGGGGTTGGATGTGTCTGACAGGGGAGAAAGAAACATGCGATTACTGCAGTATCTGCAAAGGAGTTATCCTGCTGAGGGACTGCAAGCATCCAAATAGGGAAGCGAAGGCGAGTGGGGCTGACGGAGTTGTGGGTTCGAAGTCGTAATTAGGTGGAAGATGGGAGAGGGGAGTGATGGGCTGAATAAGCTGAAAGTGAAAGAGGTTCATTTGAGAATGGGGGTGTCTGATTTTAGATTTCATAGCTGTTCAGAGTTTGATGATCCAACAGCTCAGCATTTTGGATAGGTCACCCAAGATGTTGAAGTTGTCTAAAATGATGACGAGGTGAGTTGGACTTGAAGATTGGAAGCCAGGTGTTGACATCGCAAGTGAATGAAGAGAAGTGACAGCAGATGACAACAATAAGGAGGAGGGGAGTGTGATTTAGCTGAATGATACGGATCTCAAAGGACAGGGGATACGTACAAAGGAGAGGAGGCAAACACTGACCCAGCTACCAGACCTAAGGTGAGAATAAGCAGTTTCCACTTAAGAAGCCTACAGGGTGAACAGAGGTAGAGAGTATAAGAAAGTTAGTTGAGCACAGAGCAACCATTTTCAAGGGCAAAAGAGATTCCACATTGGGTCACATGGAGTGATGGACGCAGTAAGCAGGTTGGAGTTGAGTTGATGAGAGGCTCCTAGGATTTACCCCTGAAAGGTTTTAGGAAGAAGTAAGCATTTAGCTTAACACTGCAGTCTGAAAGGATCTTTTCATTTTTTAAAAAACAACAACAAATATAGTCATTGTTTGGGACATTTTCATTTTAAAGTTAATAATAAAGATCCACAACTAATTAATGAGTACAGGTGTCTGCTTGGGATGATAGAAATATTCTGGAGATGAATTGGTGGTGCTGGTTCCCATACTGGTGAGCGCACCGCAAGCCACTGGACTGCACTGAAAAAATCATTAAAATGGTAACTTTCATGTCATGTGTCTTTACCACAATTTTTAAAAACGTAACAATCAGCAACAGTTGTAAAGTAGCAGCTCATTGACCACATTTATTCCCAGACACCTGTTCTTTGTCCTTCCACGGTTTCTGGCCTTAATTGGGGGTAAAAAGAAAAAAAGTTTCTACCATTTTGAAACCCGGAGATTTTGTATAAAATCCCTTTAAAAACTGCGCTACCGCGCACCTATGGGCTCACATTTGCGCTTGGATCTGAGCAGCTGGAGCCCAGGGGGCCTGCTCCCGGGCCCTCCACCTGTGACCCAGCACAGTGGCCTGAGTGCTCCAGCTGTTGACTGGCGCTGCTCTATCGTTTCTCTTTTCAGAATTCACAGATGGCGAAGAAATGTTATAGCTGTGCTTCTACAGAGATGAGAAAATGAAAGGTAGACCAGCAGGCAGTTTCAAGCTAAGTGGAGAAAACACAGTTCTTGGTGGAAACGAATCTGGGTGTTTAATGCGTCAACACAGTGGGTCCCAAGAATACAGTCTGGACAACTGCAGATATTTTTGTTACCTGCCCAGCTCCTGAAGGCGGTGTGTTAGCCTCCCTAATTTATATAAACTGTGTATCCCTTTAAGGTTTAAATAATTTATGTAAAGCTGAGAAACACACGGAATTTGAAGGCCATAGAAAATATCTATTTTGCATCAAATCTTTCTTTGACTAATGAAACTACCCTGACTTGGAGCCTTTTGGGAACAATACATGGGGTATTAATTAATTAATCACACTATTATTTAATTAGTTCGTATTTGTTCATATAAAAACCAATATTTGTTCATATACAAACCAATGATATATTTTCTGTTTTCTGTGTGTTTGTGAGAGAGAGAGAGAGAGAGAGAGAGAGAGAGAAAGGGGTCATGTATATCTATCTTATTCATTGGCACAACAACGCATTGTTTGTGCCAAATCAATCAGTAGAGATGGAACATTCAATCATTGGGTGTCAACATTACTGTGGAAAAAAAGTCCTAGTACACAAAATGGGCACGAACTGTCACCAGAAAAAGCGCACTGACTTCTTTGGAAAATAAAAATGTCGTGAACCCCTGATATTCTGGCACTGACGGACTCTAAAATATTCTAACACTTCTAATCTACACACAAGGCCTTTTGCCTCTTTTAGTTCTTTTGATTGGATGAATTTAACCTTTGCACATCTTTGCTTGGTAGTAACAGTGCATTGAATTACCATATCACTGGGTGAGAGATGAAAACAACATTTAATGAAGATGAAAATGTTAAATTTCTCCTTAGAAATGGAGGGTTGCCCCAGTAATGTTGGTCACAGTCTGACACGTGTTGGTGTCCTGTGGCATTAGGAAATACACCCATGGCCCAGGCCAAGTCATATATAAATAAGCATAGTGGGTGTATTCGTTTCCCAAATACCACAGACGGGATAGCTTTATTCTCTCCAGTTCAGGATGCTAGAAGTCTGAAAGCAAGATGTTGGCAGGGTTTCTCAGTGTCTGAAGGCTCCGGGGGAGAATCTGTGCCACGCCTCTCTCTAAACTTCTGGTGTTGCCAGCACTTCTTGGCATCCCTTGGCTTGTAGACACATCGCTACAATCTGTGCCTCCATTTTCACATGGTGTATCCTTGTGTATCTTTGCCTGTGTCTCTTCTCTTCTTCTTTTAAAATACATTTATTGAAGGGAGAGGGAGAAAGAGAAACATCAATGTGAGATCTCGTCAATGTGAGATCAAGCCCACAACCCAGGTAAGTGCCCTGACCAGAAACTGAACCTGCCATCTTTTGGTGCAAGGGATGATGCCCAACCAACAGAGCACACCAGCCAGGGCCCCTTCTCTTCTTTTAAGGACAGTCATATTGCCTTAGGGCCTACCCAGATGAGCTCCTCTTCACTTGATTGCATTTGTAAAGACCCTATTTCCAAATAACATCACATTCACAGGAATGTGTTAGGATTTCAACATGTTTCCGGGGACACAGTTCAACCCATAATAGAGGGACGGAACTGTGGACAGGCCAGGATCATTGAAAAAGCTTTTTAATTAGACTCTGGTCCCTTACATTTAGTGTGTTTTGGTTTCTGCGCTTGGCCAACTTTGTTCCTCACTGTACACAGTCTCCGTGGGATTTCTGTCACTCTCGTGAATTTACATGCTGATCATGTCCAAGTCTGTAACTATAGATCATCTCATTCTCCAAAGACTCATTCACATGTGTAACTGTGCACTGGACAGCTTCACTTAGATGTCCTATGGGCTCCTTCAAGCTCCAGGTCAGAAATCAAATTCATAACCTTGTTCCTCAGCACCCCTCTAATTGCTCTAACCCCTGGGTTCCCCATCTCAGTTCATCCTTACCCCATACTTTCACACCAGAGGTGGGGTGTCATCTGTAGCAGATGTCCTTTGGGCCTGACCACTCCATGTGTTCCTGCTTATTTCCATGGCCGGTATCTGTATCTTTTTGTTGAGGTCCTTTTTGGGAAGCAACCAGGCAGAGCAGGCTGAAAATGTTGCAGAATTAAACCCATCAACCAATGACCTATGGAAATTGGTTTATAAATCTCCCAGCTTATCGATCTCTAGGGGGGATAACTCTGAGGCGTTTGTTTTATACCATTTCCAGGAGTTTTCCATGGTGTTCACAGCGTCGTCGACTTGACAAAGCATTCTTTCCTGGCTACCTTTCCTCCATATCACGTCCTCACTGTTCTGCTTAAATCCCTGGTCAAGTGAACTTGCACGTGAATCCTTGCCTTGAGGTCTGTTTCTGGAGGACACCAACGTAAGACATTATCCTTCTTTCTATTCCCTTCCTTTCTTCTTGCAGTCAGTTACAAATCCCATTACTTCTACTTCATAATCATCTTGGTAAGGAAGCCACTTGTCTTAGCCTTACCTGCCATCACCCTTGCCCACTGTCATCTTCTAGGGAGTCACCTACCTGCCTCCCTTCAGTATTGTCCCCTTTAGTCCATTCCCTTCCTTTCAGGCAGTGACCTTTGAGATACGCACATTTCATAGGATCACCACCACACTAAACTTTTCAGGTCTCAATTTACAGCTGAGAAGCTTCCCTCGATCTTTCAGTTCTAGGGTCTATGCAAAGGAGCACCCTGTTATTTCCCTGTGAAAGCGTGTACACCAATTGCCTCTTCGCTCGGCTTTGCTCCTCACTAGACCAGTAAACTCTCTAAGGATTGGAATGTTGTTTTTTGTCTTTCTTTTTCTTTGCTCCTTTTCCTTTTGTTGCTGTTGCGCTGCTAGGTTGTAACTCAACATAGGCTACAGAGTAGAAACTCAAATATTTGCTGAATAAATAAATGCTTCACGGGTTCCTGCCTTGCCCATCTTGGCCTGTGTCTGGAGGGCCAGAATCAGAAAGCTAGTGAACACATTTACAGTTCGTACCTGTGTTTACTCTTTTTTTTTATCCTCACCCAAGGACATTTTTCGATATTTTGTTCAGATAGAGTGGGAGGGAGAGAGAGGAGGAGAGAGAGAGAGAAACATTGATGTGAAAGGGACACATCGAGTGGTTGCTACCCACACGACCCAACCAGGGCCGGGGACACACTGCAACTGAGGTACGTGCCCTTAGCGGGAACCGAACCCGGGACTCTCTGGACCGCAGGCTGATGTTTACTCTTATGTTTCAATTTAAGGAGTTGTTTCCCCATGAATGATGAGTAGTGTCTCATTAGGAGATGAGTTCATTCGGCAGTGGTGAGTCAGGCATAACACTGATTTTGTTTAAACCTTAACAGGTAATTCTTCCTGTTACTTGGTATGAAAAGGAATATGGACAAGATGTTAGCTTGCAATCTACAAATTCCTTACATTTGAGGACTTTCCTGAACCCTTTACATTTATTCTTTCTTAAGAATTGATTTCAAATAATTTATTTCATAAAAATGTATTTCAAATGGATTCTTTCAAAGAATACATTATTTCATAAGAATAAATTCATGACAATTCTTTAATGACTATTATCATTTGAATTCTGCTCATTGAACTTCTGTTTAAGTAGACTCATTTGTATTTAAAAAGAAAAAAGCTACCACTATAATTCCTACCCAATTTGACAAATTTCAAACTTCAAACTTTTGATTCTTATCCATGCCTCTAATCTCGAAGCTTTCTTCTCCCACTTAAGAGTATTCTGAAATTGCAGTTATTTATTCTGATTACCTTAATGAAAGTGGGTACCCTAGACTGTAAAGCGCATTATTTGTAACACAGGATTTCAGCTACAGGACACAAACTACTGTATCTTTCTCTCTCCTTTTGTTGTCGTTAGTATAGGGTAGCTGTTGAAAGCACACGTTTTAGACTGCAACTGACATGCTAGAGTCCTCTTTCTGACAGTTATTAAACTGTGTGAGCAGCAGTAGTTTACTTCATCTCCCCAGGCCTCAGTGTCTTCATCTTTAAAAAAAAAACAAAAACTGATTTTAAAAGAATAAGCTCTCTGCTCTGGCTGGGGGGCTCATTTAGTTGGAGCAATGTCCCATGTACTAAAGTGCTGTGGCTTGGATTCCCAGTCAGTCAGGGCACATAGCTAGGTTACAGGTTGGATCCCCGGCTGGCATGTGTGCTGGAGGTAACCAATAGATGTTTTTTTCTCTCTCCCTTCCTCTCTCTCTAAAATCAATAAAAATGCCCTGGCTGGTTTGGCTCAGCAGTTGGAGCATCGGCCTGCGGACCAGAGAGTCTTGGGTTCAGTTCCCGCTAGGGACACGTACCAATAAGAAGAAATCAACCAACCAACCAATCAATCAATCAATCAATCAATCAATAAAATCAATAAAAACATATCCCCAGGTAAGGATTAAAAAGAAATGAATAAGCTCTTAGACTTGCTATAAAACAAGTGAGACAACAGATATAAAGGAATTATTGGCACATAATAAGCACTAAATATCATTATCATTGTTATTTATTATCTGTTAGTTGGAGAGTAAACCTTATATTATCTAACTTAGCCTTCATAGCAATACTGTAATGTGGGTAAGTTATCATCCCTAGCTTACAAATAAAGAAACTGAAGCCTAGAGAAGAAAACTTGCCTAATATAATAATAATAATAATAATAATAAATTATAAATGTACCAGGCACCATTCTAATCTATTTACATATGAACTCAGTTATTTCTTAATCCTACAAGGTAGGGCTTAATGTTATCCCCAATTTGCAGAAGGAGACTAAGACCCAGAGCTATGAAATATTATAACTTGTTCAAGGAACACAGCTCCTATGCAGTAAAACTAGGATTCAAATCCAGGAGATCTGGCTTCAGAGAATGTATGCTAAGACTTGTTTTTTGGCCTAACAATTATGTGTCTGAAGAATGTTCTTTGTGGGCTTAAGAAGTGTGTGTATTCTGCTGCTGTTGGATAGAATGTTCTATGAATGCCTGGTAGGTCCTTTGGTCTAAAGTACAGTATTTTCTGATTTTCTGCCTGGATGATCTATTCAGTGTTGAAAGTGGGGTGTTGAATACCCCCTACTCATTATAGTTGTATTGTTGTCACTCTTCAGATTTAATAGGGTTTTTTTTTTTCTTTGGTATTTGTTTAATATACTTAGGTATGCCAATGTTGGGTGTTCATATATTTATAGTTCTTATGTCCTTTGGATGAATTTACCCCTTTATAATTATAATGTGACCGTCTTTGTCTCTTATTATGGTTTTTTACTTAAAGTCTATTTTGTCTGATATAAATATAGCTACTCCAGGTCTCTGTAGGTTTCTGTTTGCATGAAATATGAGCCTATGCATGTCGTTAAAGCTGAAGTGAGTCTCTTGGAGGCAGCAGATATAGTTGAGTTTTCCTTTTTATCCATTTAGCCACTCTGCCTTTAGAGTAGAGAATTTAATACATTTACATTTGAAGTAATTATCAGTAGGTAAGGACTTATTGACGTCATCTTGTTCATTGTTTTCTGGCTGTTGTACAATCCCCTTGTTCCTCTTTCTCTCTTGCTGTCTTCCTTGGTGAGTTGATGGTTTTCTATAGTGATATGTTTTGATTCCCTTCTCTTTATTTTTGTGTATCTATTGTAGGTTTTTGCTTTCTGGTTACTATGAGGCTTACATAAGGCATCTTATAGTTATATCAGTCTATTTTAAATGGATAATTTTGCACACAAAAAAACTCTACCCTGTTACTCCCCCCTCATTTTATGTTTTTGATGTTACAATGTACAGCTTTTTATATTGTGTATACATTAACAAATTATTGTAGCTATAGTTATTTTTAATACCTTTGTCCTTTTTATGCTGGAGTTAAGTGATTAACATACCACCATATTATGGTATTGGAGTATCCTGAATTTGACTATATAGTTATCTTTAGTAATATGTCTTATATTTTTATGTCACTAATTAGTGTCTTTTTATTTTTCATAATGAACTCCTTTTAGCATTTCTTTTTTTTTTTTAATCCTCACCCGAGGATACCTTTCCATTTTTTGTACAGATAGAGTGGGAGGGAGAGAAAGGAAGGGAGAGAGAGAGAGAAACATCGACGTGATGGGACACATCGAGTGGCTGCCACCCGCATGACCATCCAGGGCCGGGGACAAACAGCAACCGAAGTACGTGCCCTTAGCGGGAACCGATCCCCGGTCTCTCTGGACCGCAGGCCGACGCTCTAACCGCTGAGCCAAACCGGCCAGGGCTCCTTTTAGCATTTCTTATAAGGCAGGTCTAGTGGTGAGAAACTTTTAGCTTTTGTTTGGGAAAATAACTCTCCTTCATTTCTGAACAGCTTTGCTGGGTAAAGTATTTTTGGTTGGCAATATTTTTTTCAGCACTTTGAATACATCATTTTATTCTCTACTGACCTTCAAGGTTTCTGCTAAGAAATCCACCAATAGCCTTATGGGGGTTCCTTTACGTGTGAAATTATATATATATCCTGGTTTTAAGCTTCTCTCTTTGTCTTTCATTTCAGACACTTGTATTATAATCTTTCTTGGAGAAGATCTTATTGGGTTGACTCCTTTCGGTGACTTGTGAGCTTCATGATGTTGGCTATCCAAATCTCTTCTGAGATTTGGGAAATTCACAGCCATTATTTCTTTAAACAATTTCTTTCTGCCCCTTTCTCCCTGTCTTCTCCTTCTGGTACTCCACTAATGCAGTTTTTCTTGAAGGTATCCCATAGTTCACACAGGCTTTCTTCACTCCTTTTGATTCTTTGCTCGCCTCTGACTTGATCATTTTGAATGACCTGTATTTTACTTCATGGTTTCTTTCTTCTGCTCTGTCAAGTCTACTGTTGATGTTCTTTTCTGCATTTTTTATTTCATTAATTTTATTCTTCAGCTCAAGACTTTCTTTTTGGTCCTTTTAAATATTTTCTATACATCTGTTAAACTTCTCATTTTGTTTATGTTTGTTGTCCTGATTCCATTAAATTGTCTTTTTGTATTTTCTAGTAACTCACTGAGCGTCCTTAAAACAACTATTTTGAATTCGTTTTTGGGAAAATTGCAAATCTCCATTTCTTTAGGGTTGGTTTGTTATTGGAAAATTGTTGTGTTCTTTTGGTGGTGTCATGTTTCCTTGATTTTTCATGTTCCTTGAAGTCTTTTATTACTGTCTTTGCATTTGAAGAAGTAGTTACCTCCTACAGTCCCTGTTGACTGGCTCTGGGAGAGAAATACCTCTGTCAGTTCTGCTGAGTATTCTGAGTATTCAGACATTTTCTATGGCTCCACATGCTCCAGACTTGTTCTCTCTTGAAGAAAACTCGTAGGATGGCATTCTTTCCCTTGCCGCTGCAAAGCCTGGCTGAGTGCTGACAGCCTCCCATTTGCCTTTCCCAGGGCACTCGCGAATGCTCGTGTTTGTGCCTTCTCCTAATCCTGCAGAGTATGTCTGGCTTCCTGAGCATGCTCACTATCTCTCTGCAAAGCTGGCCACATAGTGGTGTGGATATGCATGGGTGAGCTACACAGAGTATCGGGGATGCCTGTGGCCCATATGGGGGCGTCCACACATGAGGCATCTTCAGAGGCGTGTGGTTGGGCTATCTGATGGAGTCTGTATAGTGCTAGTAGGATCTGCATCCCTTTCTGCCCTCCAACAGCCATGGCTGCTGTTCTCCAAGCCCTCCTTACCCCTCAGCCATGAAGCACATCTCAGCATTCTGATGGGGCAAGGAGGAAGAAGGCGTCCGCAGCAGATTCCCGCACAGCTGGGGAGCCAGCACTCGCTTCCCCTTGGAGAAATCACAGGCATAGTAAGTCTCTTAGCATCGTGCTGTGCTGCTTTAGTGGAGGGGAGACCTGAGGAGTGTGAAAGTGTTCCTCTTACCTTCTTCAGTGTGTCCAATCTCAAGTTCATTGGAACTTCTCATTGGACTCCTGAACATGCTCAAAGGCACTCTCTAGAGTGATCATCGAAATCATTGTGAAGATAGTGGAAAATCCGTATTTCCTTCATTTTGATGTTATCACTCCCTGCATTTTATGTTTGGTAATACAAATTACCACAAATACCTAAGCTTTTTGGAAGAAAGTACTGTTAATTCCAATGTAATGGATAACTATGAATTTTGCGTGGTTTTTGTTCAACACAGACTCCGGCTCAGAAACTTTGGAATACACTTGGAACTCTGCCGGAAAATGTTACACTTCTCTTTTCTCTATAATATTGATATACTTGTCACAGTCAAGCAGGGCCCATGATTAATCTTAATGTGCAGATGTTCCTAACTGAGGCTGGATGTTTGAGTTTGCTTCATTCTATGCAGTCTGTTTTAATTTTGATTAATTGCCATCAGAAATAATAACTCCTCAGAGCCGATCATTAGGAAGCCACAGAATCGATTATGTTTAGCTACAGAATATGTAAAACCAGTCACCACCACCGAAATAATCACAGATACCTTTTTTGCTCCGTGCACAAGAAATACTTAGGTCATTCCAACTGGATTTCAGAAACAAATTAAAGTGGAATTGAAAATGCTTTTTAATAAATAAGTTAGCTTTCAAATTGGCCTCCCCCGCTCCCCGAGCCCTTTTCCCTGAATAGATTTTCCTAATTTTGACATGAATATTAGTGACCACAGCTGGTAGTCATAGGATAGTAATAATATGCTTTAGATTTATGCTAGTGATCATATCTCAGTACATATTTGCAATAATTAATTGGCAGAATCATGAGCCCCTGAAGCATTAGAAAGGACGCAAACTTACCTGCTATCCCGAACCCTAGACACCGCCCTGATTGTAGTGCTGATTGCTTTACTCTCGGGCTAATGCTCTAGCCTCCTAACTGCCCTCGGCTTCCTCTCCGCTGGTGTGGTTTCTTCTTGGGCCACTCACACTCAACAATTTGCTTGTAGCTACCTAACTCTCCCTGTCTGTGGAATGCTCTGACTCCCCTTTGCCATCTGGCTATGTCACATTCATATTTCAGGACTTCTCTGAAATGCCACCTGCTCTAGGAAGCTTTGCTTGTTTCATCAGTCCCCTCGGGTGTCTCATCTTTGTGTCCCATTGCATCTTGGACTCATTTCTACATAACTGCTCTCATACTTTATTGTCACTAAATGTTCATTTCCTCTGTTGGATTGTGAGGTCTCTGAGGGCAAGATTTCTGTCTTATATCTCTAGAGCCCTAATTCAGTGAATCCTAACCATTTTTGTTTCACACACATCCTTGGAGAATATGATGAAAGCTGTAAACCTCTTCCCTAGACAATGTGCTCTAAATTTTGCCAATAATTTAAAGAAGTTTGGGGCACTCTAAATCCATCTGGGAATGCTAGGAGTCCATGGACCTCTGGGGAAGAATCCTTGCATAAGCTCCTGGAAGCATCAAAATACTTCTCACTTAACAAACGCTTAACTTGTGTCAGACTTTTCTGAGCACTTCATATAATCTGCCCCATTTATTTCTTACAACAACCCTATGAAGTAGATACTATAATACGCCCAATTTACAGAAGAGGAAACTGAGAAACAGCATTTAAGTAACATGCTGGAGGCTATTCCTGAGCCTGCTCTGTCTTAACCACAACATTGCTTTGCCTCCCAGCCTCACCGTGGTGCTGTTCATAGTACTCTACCGACAAGGCACTGAAATGCCTATTGAATGAACCACAGAATGAACGTGAGCAATAGCGTTACATCCCAGGAACTCGACATAAGGTTGAAATCGTGCAGAACATAAAGAGGCTTAGCATTTAAATGGTTTGTACGTGCTATGAGTATTTTCAGTGGAGTAAATAGCATAGGCTACAAGCTACATCCAACCTTCATTTCGCTTTAAGGATAAGGGGTGGGAAGGTAAGGACTTATACCGCCTGACCTTGAATTTGGTACTTCCTAAACAAATCATAACATATAATAGTGCTAATAGGTTTTATAATATAATTGAATTTTGAGTCCAATATTGACCTCAGGGAAGTACTGAACGGGAAAATACAGAGTGTCATTTTTTGAAAGCAAGCATTAGAAACGCGCAGTTTGTAAAAGCCTAAATGTTGGTTCTCTGTGACATCAGTGAATGGAATTTTAACTGTTAGAATGAAGAAGTCTTAAGGAGGTAGGGGTGGGGTAAGTTTTTTTTCTTCTTCTAATAAAGATAAGCCTTTCAAGTCTTGTGATAAGAGTTTTACAATTGCAGTGAGCTGTGAATAGGACCTTCGCTCAAGCGCACACAGACTGCCGCACAGACTTCTGCTCTGGTTTCAGAGAGGCAGGAAGGGAAGGCGGGAAAAAGGAAGAAAGGCCAATAAGTGATTATCCTGGGCCAATAATCCCATCAAATGATTTCAACTGGAGTCTCTCAGCTAATCAAGACCATTGTCCTACTGTGGTCAATGGTTCAAAGGTCAAATATCAGGTATTTGGTTGGGGTGGGGGCCTGGCAGGAGAAGCAGCAGCGAGGAGGCCTTTCTTGCTCCAAAACACTTGCAGTCTTCTTCAGGACAGTATGAGAATTCATTAGCAATTCTAGTCATTGTCCACGAACAGTTGTAACCACATCTGGGAAGGCCTAGAAGCAAGGAAATGCTCTTGGCGTCATTCACCACCCATGGTTGCTAAGGCTGGTCTTCCTGTGTTCAGGAGCTCCATCCCCAGGTAAGCTTTGGACCACATTGAGCCTGTGTGTAGGGTGGCTCAGGTCTGGATGAGGCCAATGTGTAATCCTAAAGCTCTTGACAATATGAATCTACATGTCTGGTGGGGACGGGAGCTCCCGATCAACCCCAGAGATCAGGGTATGTGACATTGGTCATTGTCCAAGTTTGTGTCTTCACTGTGGAGGGAGGGGTACAGAGAGAGAGAAACATCTATTTGAGAGAGACACATTGACTGGGTGCCTCCCGCATGCACCCTGACCGGGGCCAGGGGTTGAACATGCAACCCAGGTATGTGCCCTTGACTGGGAATCGAACCTGTGACCCTTCTGTGTGTGGGCAGACACTCTATCCACTGATATCAGCCAGGGCCCTATCAGTTATTTTAATTGCCCTCACACTTATCCACACACTGACTGTAGATACCTTGGTTTTTCAGGGTCAGTATATTTGGAAGAAAAAAACTAATAGGATTTTTGGAACTAAATTTAGGGAAAATTTCTGGGTTTATTTTATTTTTTAGAATAAAGAAATATTGTCTTAAAATGTATTAGCAAGTCATTTAGCATATTTGGTTGGGAAGGTTTTTAAATTTTTCTAATATTAGCTTGAACATTCTTTGTAACTTCTTGCTGTCTTAAACTACAAGCAGCATAGAACTCCTTCTTTGAAACACAGTGATTTTCTCTAACAGCTCATAAGAAGGGGCTAAATCAAGCCAGCTTTCCACTGAGTTACAATAATGAAGACTCTAATTATTCAGTCTCCATCTCCAGTTTGGTGGCAATTTATTAAAATTCTTTTTGCCCCTTTTCAGTTGGATGCATTTTAGCATTCTAAATTTTTCTCTCTTCCTGTTTCAAAAATGTAGACAGTTAATAGAGCATATTTGTATCTCATTTGTTTGTTAATTTGATTTTGTAATGATCTCTTTGTCCCTTCATTTCTATAACCCGTAGCTGTGCTTATATTACCAGTCAAAATGCAAATGTTCTTAGAGGCTGGCCCCTACAGTCCATAGCAAAAGAATTTTGATCTTGCAAAATGATTTGCATTGGGGTCAAGGATTCCGACCACATGTATGAATTTGCACCTGGATGCAAATCCAGGGAGAGTGGGCAAGGTGCTAGACGGAGGGAGAGGCCTTGAGGTCTCTTGCACGAAGGAAGGTGTTACACTATGTGTAGCGAGCCTGTGCTACGGAACAGGGTTGAGAGTGAAGCCTTTGATTTTGCCCTTTTGGAAGGTCTGCATAGGTGTGTAGCCATACGATGCTGGCAGGTCAGCTGCATGTTGTCAGGGCAGTTGAATTTATGTCAGAAGTCTGCCCTTTGGCTTTCAACGATGTCTCTGGGCAGCTCGACCAGGAGAGGTTCTCAGGTCCCCTGCTTGCTTGGTGGGGGTCACTCTGTAACTTGTATAAAATCTGCCTGGAAATGTATATCTTTCCTCAACACGGGCCACATCATTTTTGTAACTAGGAACCCAGGGAAGACTATTCCTCCTAAGGCTGCCTGGCCTTGGAGCTGCCCAAGTGAAGTTTATCTTTGTTTGTTCTACTGTTTGCTATCTGCAGAGGATTACCCAGGGGCTAGTTAGACTTGGGTGTGAGTTTGATCCTTTCCTTTCTTCTCAGCCAGTGAAAACATCGGGTCTTTAGATTTCAAATCCAATGTAATTCCATCAAGACTTCGAGGAGAAAATAGGAACAGTTGAGCCTTACTGAGAAATGAGATACAGTGTTGTTTCTTTCACACTATTTAGAGAAGCAAGGGGTCTAATTTACACTGGATTTCTGCATTGTGTTTTAAGATATGAATTGGAGAATATTTTACAAACCATTGCTTGCCCCAAATCAAGCGGAAAATGAAATTAGAATGAGCATTTACTACAGATCCAATTACCTGAATATTATTTTACAGGTCTGAACAAAGAGAGAAAACATGATTTTAGATTATATATCATAGCTCAGTATTTGTTAATAAACTCCTAAAAGTTAAGTCAGATTATACATCGTGTACTCTGTATCTTAATGTTGTTTTACTAAATAGGGATTTCTCAAGCATAGTTCACTGTTGCTAATGCACTGTGATTATACTGGTTCAGGGTGATGCACTATAAGAACATAAAATTTTTTAGCTGATTAGGAATTTTATCTAATTACAGCTGTCCATTAAAAAAATATACAGTACCCATAGGGTGGCTGAAGGGCAGAAGCCCAGCACCCCAAGTTGTTGTTGGAAACAGAAGCTAGCTTCCTAGCATTCTCTTGTTTTGTCCTGTGGGACATGGTATACCAAAGACCTTATTCTGTATGTTTTTTCAAGGTGCTTTTAGCAGCCGTCCCTTTAAATTCCTTCTGCAAAAGTCATTTCCTCTTTAGAAGAGTAACTGTATTTACAATTTGGGCATTGAACCCCTGGGAGCCCTTAGAGCTCCTTGAAGGAGTCCTAGGATCTATACTTAAACCAAGTCTTATCGAGGACAGAATAAATAATGAATTGGAATATGCGTACTACTATTTTTCATGTGTGAGTAGCTGTTGCAATGATTAATACGTACAAAATATGCTGCTTTCATGGAAGCTTTTGGGATTCTCAATCAACAGAGACTAAAACAAAACTACTATTATTAGGTAAAAAAAATGGCCTCTCCTACTTGAAAAGTTTGGAAACTATAGAAGATAGGAGTGGAACGTGTCACCAATGTGGCAAGTTTCCATTCCTACTTCAACTAAAGCTCCCTGTGTGCCTCTGACCCCCATGGTCAAAGGAGTTATTCAATTTTAGGAATGAATTATGCTTATATAACATACTGGTAACAAAATTGTGGCCCATTAGGATTTTTGAGAAAAATAGAGGAACACATTCAAATGATCCGCTACTATGAAGTCTGTTTTTAAAAATGCTCTCAAATTACTGCATTGTGGCTAAGTCGATGACAGCTGGCTATAGAGGTCTATAAATGCATTTTAATCATGCTTGCAGCCATCCAGGATCTACTGAATCATAATTAAGAAAAGAACTCCATGCAATGCATCCAACTCCATCTCATCTCCCAAGCTGAGCTCCACTTCTCCCACCTCAGGATCAGTGCTGGGTCAGGAAAACTGCAGCGGTAAGACCCCTGGGAGCAAAGTCACCAGGAAATGCCAAGGCTGAGTCCGGAAGAGAAAACGTCCTGCTTTTTCAAGGGTAGGATCCCTAAGTAGCTGATGGAGCACAGCATCAGTGAGTCCACTCCTATCCCTCTGACAGAAACAGAGCTGAGCCCTGGCCAGTTTAGCTCAGCGGTTAGAGCATCAGCCCACCGACCAGAGAGTCCCGGGTTTGGTTCCCACTAGGGGCACGTACCTCGGTTGCAGTTTGTCCCCAGCCCCAGTAGGGGTCGTGTGGGTGGCAGCCACTTGATGTGTCTCTCTCACACCGATGTTTCACTCTCTCTCTTCCTCCCTCTCTTCCTCCCACTCTATCTGATGATGAATGCAAAAGGGTCCTCCAGTGAGGATTTAAAAACAGAAACAAAGCTGGTCGCCTGGCCTTTGAATATAAAGGACAAGGGGAAGGGGAGGCATGTCTAACCACAGTCCAGAGTTTTCACCAACCAGGAAAATGTGCTTCCACTCTGAGCAGGTTAATAAATCCATTCATTTTATGCACTCCATGGAACTTTTTATTGTTTGAAATAATCACAGCTCTCTTTCATGTTTCCACATTCTGGGTCTAAGGAGAGAAGGGGACTGAGCCTGCTAACCTTCCTCTGCGGCTCAGCGGCAGTTTATGGCTGGCCAGGTGCACAGGCCCTATCTAATCTCCCCCGTGTCTGTCCTGGAGCAGCTGCAGCAGTTGGAGGGAGTTAGGGAGTTATTACATATCAAAGAAATGTGTGTGCCAATATTGTTCCACTTCAGGGTGGTACGAGACATTTACAATCGTTTTTCCATTCAGAAGGCATGATGATCATTACTCGGGAAAAGCTATTTTTACTGAGATCCCAACACTGGGGATGAGGGCAAAGTGGCCCACCCCAAGTCCAAAGGAAAATTTGAGCTCTTTTTTCAGTCTGTTTCCTTTTGGGCACTGTGGCCCCTATAGTTGCAAAAGCCTTTAAGTGTCCTTTCCTACCCCACTGGCCCTCAGGGGTGTGGACGGGACACTCGGGTACCTAGAGCCAAAGTATATTCAGAACTTTACTCAGCCCCACATCAGTGCCCGAGGATATTGAAAAGGTTACTAATACAATTTTGGGCGAAGAGAGATGCGATCCTGAAGAGAGGGTAGAAGACAAGGAGGGTTTGTGTAAGTCATTCAAATAGGGTGCTGCCGTGCGACAAACATGGTGTGAGAGTGACGGTGAGAGCTGGCTCACCGGGACCTGAGCACTACACCTGAGCCCGTTTCCCTACCTGGACCATGAAAAGTTGATCCTTGCAAGATCCCTTTTAGTTCTACAAATCTGTAGCAAATGGGAACCACCCATTCAGGAGAGGGGTGGGCACAGTGTCAAATAAGGAAATAAGCCCTGGCCAGTTTGGCTCAGCAGTAGAGCATCAGCCTTCGGACCAATGAGTCGCGGGTTCAATTCCAGCCAAGGGCATGTACCTCGGTTGCAGTTCAGTCCTCGGCCCTGGTCGGGGTCATGTGGGAGGCAACCAGTTGATGTGTCCCTCTCACGTCGATGTTTCTCTCCCTCTCTCTGCCTCCCACTCTATCTGAAGATAAATAGAAAAAATATCCTCGGGTGAGGATAAAAAAAAGAAAGGAAATAAGACACAATCTGTGTGATGTAATAATGGACACAAGACTAACACAGGTAAAACAATTATTCACATGACATTTTACTAATGTAAAAACAATCTATGTGTAGCAAATTATCATATTGTACAGCTTAAACTTATACAATGTTAGATGTGAATTATATCTCAAATAATCTTGGTGGGTGGATCAATGAAGCTGGAGGATGATTGGTAATGATATGTCCTATCTTTACCTCTGTTCTGTTTAGATTTTCTTTTCCCCCAAAAAATATTTAGATGAGACTACAGATGGCATCTGTAACAGGTAGAAATTGCATTTGATAAATGTAACAGAAAGTTGATGACAGGGACTTAACCAAATAGGGGTTATTCTGGTCACATGACACGGACTCTGGTGATCCACAGTGAAGGGCTTGCCCAGTGGCTGCACAGTGTTATCTAGCCCCAGGTTATGTTCTGTCGTCTCCATTACTCTGGAATCTGGCTCTCATTTTTATGGGTGTGGCCTCTTTGATAAGCTTACATGGAAACCCACCCAGTGACTTTTGTTTTTACCTCATTGGTCAGAACTGTACCACATGACCACTCTAGCTGCAAGTGATGCTGGGACATAAGAGTATTTTAATTGAGCTTATTACTATAATTGAACCAAACTAAGCCTTTGCCAGTAAGGGAGAAGGTGAAAATGGACACAGGGTATGTAAGAGCAGTAGTTGACAGGACTCTCATGAAATTCACAGACCACACAGGCTGAGGAGGGCAATAAACACATTGAATGATGAAGTCAGAACTCCGAAGGATCTGAGGAGAATGGAATAATAAAATGAATCTAACGTGCAGAATTTAATAGGGGTTAAAATCTTTCCCAAGTCTAAAACATTAACTGCACACAGAATGGGGGAAATGTTTCTTAATAGTACCCTATGAAACTATCTGTTAATTTTAATCTACCACAAGAGTAGTGACAGTGATCAAAATAATACCTAACATTTCTTGAATGTTTACTATTAGTCATCTCTAATTCTCTCAGTAATTCTCTGACACAGATATTATTACCCCGATTTTATTTTTGAGAAAGCTAAGAATTGTAAGTGACTTGACTAAAGTCCTATATCTATTAAGTGTGTGGGTCAAGATTTGAAATAAGGCTAGAACCCTTATTACTTTCCCAAAGAAGAGTGATCTGTAGTCTGAACTAGCTAATGCAGCCTTGGATGGTATAAATTAGTACTACAATATGTACGTCTAGAGAGGTAACAGTCTCTGTCTTTTCTGACTAGGAAAATACCTGCAACACTTCTCTTAATTCCGGAGCCCACATTCAGCCAGACAGGAGCCAGTGACTTCTTCCTGCAGCCATACAACATTTACTTCGGTTTCACAGGACAAGACGGATGCTCAAGACCAACTCTGCCTCCTTGGTTTTGACCGTACCCCACGTCTTCTGTGGAACTCCATCAGTGGACTCTCCTAGCTCCCATTACCTCCAACGTGTCACTTTCTACTACTTTTTTTTTTAACCTCAGCCAATAAAATTATTTAAAAATCTCCACCCTAAATAAATAACCCTTTCAAAACCCCATTTGTAGAAATAGACACTGTTTTAACTACTACTTCTAATGAGCCCTTGTTAACCACACTTATTAAAAGAATATCAAACATATGCTGTCTCCACTTCCTTTTTTTTTTATCCTCACCTGAGGACATTTTTTCTTTTTTGTTGTTAAGATAGAGCAGGAGGGAGAGAGAGAAAGAGAGAGAAACATATCGATGTGAAAAGTACACGAGTGGCTGCCACCCCCACGACCCAGCCAGGGCCAGGGACAAACTGCAACCGAGGTACATGCCCTTAGCGGGAACCTAACCCAGGCCTCTCTGGACCGCAGGCCGACGCTCTAACAACTGCTGAGCCAAACCAGCCAGGGCTCCACTTCCTTTTTTTTTTCTTTTCCTTTATTGGTTTGAGAGAGAGAGAGGAAGGGAAAGAGAGATAGAAACATCGATGAGAGAGAACATCCATTGGCTGCCTCTTGCAAGCCCCCCACTGGGATCGGGCCCACATCCTGGGTGTGTGCCCTGAGCGGGAATCAAACTGGCGACCTCTTGGTGCATGGGTCTATGCTCAACCACTGGGCCACACCAGCTGGGCAACTTTCTTAACCTCCTTGCTCAATTTCCAACAGTGTTGAACATCCCCAGTAAGTGCCAAATGCAAATCTGTTCTCGGTGGCAGCCATTTTTGTAAGTCAAAGAAGTTGACAAACTGGATGCTTATATCTTAAGGGCTGATTATTTATCTGCTGTGTTTGCATAAGGCACTCATAAATCTGTTAAGAAATCTAGTTTCCACAAATGTGTTCTCCTGCTGAATCACTTTAATGCACTGTGAGGCTGTGACCCTAAATTCTTCCTGATTTTCTTGGCTCTCTCTTGGTTTTCTCATTATATTCTCTTTTTTTTTTCTCTCCATTGATTTTATTTTTTATTTATTTATTTTTTATTCAGGTAGAGTGGGAGGGAGAGAGAGGAAGAGAGAGAGAGAAACATCGATGTGAAAGGGACACATCGAGTGGCTGCCACCTGCACGACCAACCAGGGCCGGGGACAAACTGCAACCAAGGTAGCTGCCCTTAGCGGGAACCGAACCCGGGTCTCTCGGGACCGCAGGCCGATGCTCCAACCGCTGAGCCAAACGGGCCAAGGCTCTCCATTGATTTTAGAGAGAGAGATGAAAGGAGAGAGAGAGAGACATCGATGAGAGAGAACATTGATTGGCCGCTTCCTGCATGCCCCCCACGGGGGATCTCGGGCCCACAACCTGGGCATGTGCCCTGATCGGGAATTGAACCAGCGATCTCTTTGTGCATGGGTCGATGCTCAACCACTGAGCCACATGTGCCGGGCCCTTTCTATTCTTTGTAACATAATAATGTTGACTCCTTCTTTTTTTTGGTAAATCCTCACCTGAGGATATTTTTTTCTCATTGATTTTTAGAGAGAATGGAAGGGGGAAAAGAGAGAGAGGGAGAGACACATCGATTAGTTGCCTCTTGCATGACCCTGACTGGGGCTGGAGATTGAACTTGCAACCCTTCAGTGTGAGGGCCGGCGCTCTAACCACTGAACAACACTGGCCAGGGCTACTTCTGCTCTTTTACACTTAGGAAGTAACTTTGGTGGCTCTGACAGTGTTTAAGTTATCATGGAAACAGTGGCATGTTGAGTGGTAAAGTAAAAAACGGTTGGTTCCATTTTGAGTTACCAGTGGAATAAGCAGTAGTGTCATGAAGGATCTGAGAAAAGAAAACCTATTGTGTGTCTGCATCTCCCCTGGGATGGTCCTTCCCCAGCACCACATCCTCTAAGAAGGGAGGAAACTTGAGTCACTTTGGCAAAACACTTTGGAAGTAGATAATTTCACAAAGGCATGGAGAACCTTGTTTCAATTGCTAGTGTAACAATTATATTTGCAAATTTCATTATCTAGACTATCTTAAGAGCACTGGTGGTGTCGGTAAGTTCTAATTCTTGCCAACTTTTGCTCTTAGACCACTCTGCATGTGGTGAACTGCAGGAAGCAATACCCTTCAGGAAAAACCCTAAACTTCCCTAAAGGTAGACAGGACAGAATAATTAACTTAATCTGTTAAGATACAGAATGATTTTTCTACCAGGTACTTATTTGGGTTTTTGAAGGTTTTTGTTCTTGACCATTTGTAAAGCATACTTAGAACGATAAGTTGTCAAAGACAGGACGGAACGAGAGGCACGGTCGAGCAGCAGAGGGCGTGGAGGTGAGCAGTGGTATACAACTAGATTATTTCATATTTCTAGAATTACTAAAAAAAACTAAGGAACAGGATGATATTAGTGCTTATGCTTAAAAATAGCACTTCAAACTTTTCTAAGGATATTTGCGTGCATTACTCAAAGTGTTTTCATTCTCAGCTTAAATTAGTAAGCCTGAGCTAGAGAAGGCGATAAGCCCAGTCTTCTATCTCCTAGATCAGATATTTCTTCCCAGTGCCACATACATGCACCTACTTACTTTCGTCTCTGACCTTTATTAGTTTCCAGTCCTTAAGTGAGAGGAGAGAGAGACAGAAGGGGAAAGAGACAGAAATACAGCCAGACTTGGAATGAAATGACATACAAAGTCAGTGGTACTTTGAAAGCATTTTGCAAGCATGTGCAGATGCTAGACAGAGCCCTGCAATCAATAAACAAACAAGAAACTGGCACCACTATGTATTTTTCCTAAATAGATTTAATTTAATGATCAACTTTTAAAAGTAAAGAAAATTTACTAGCTATTAGGGAAATGCAAATCAAATGTGGTAACACTTCACAACTGTTAGAATGCCTATTATCAAGAAAACAAGTGATAAGGGGAGGTTGTGGAGAAAAAGGAACTCATTTACTGCTGGTGGGAATGTAAACTGGTACAGCCTCTATGGAAAACAATGTGGAGGTTCCTCAAAAATTAAGAATAGCGTTACCAGATGACCCAGCAATCCCTTTTCTGGGTATCTACCCAAAACATTTTCAAACATTTATTTGAAAGATATATGTACCCCGATGTTCATTGCAGCATTATTCACCATGACAAAGACATGGAAACAACTGAAGTGTTCTTTCATAAATGGTTGGATAAAGAGGATGTGGAAGGCCCTGCTGGTGTGGCTCAGTGGCTGAGCATTGTCTCATGCACCAAAAGGTCCCATTCCCGTTCCATTCACATGCCCAGGTTGCAGGTTCAGTCCCTGGTAGGGCTGTGTATGGGACGCAACCGATTGATGTTTCTCTTTCACATCAATATTTCTCTCTCCTCCCTTCCTTTCTCTCTAAAATCAATAAAAATGTATTTCTAAAAAATTATTTTTAAAGAAGATATGGTAGCCCTGGCCAGTTTGGCTCAGCAGTTAGAGCGTCAGCCCACAGACCAAAGAGTCTCAGGTTCAATTCTGGTCAAGGGCATGTACCTTGGTTGCAGTTTGATCCCTGGCCCTGGTTGGGGTGGTGTGGGAGGCAACCAATCCATGTGTCTCTCTCACATTGATGTTTCTCTCTCTCTTTCTCTCTCTCTCCTTCTTCCCTCCCACTCTATCTAAAACTCAATGGAAAAAATATCCTTGGGTGAGGATTAAAAAACAAAAAAAACAAAAGCTGTGGTACATAATATATAATGGAATACTACTCAGCCATCATAAAGATGAAACATTGCCATTTGTGATTACACGGATGGGTCTTGAGAACATCATGCTAAGTGGAATAAGTCAGATGGGAAAGTCAAGAACCATATAATTTCACTCATATACATGTGGGATATAAAACTGAAAGCAACAAATGGATAAACAAGACAAATAAACAAAGCAAAACTCATAGACACAGACAACTGTGTGGTTGTTACCAGAGGCAAAGCAGAGTGGGGAGGTAAAAAGGGTAAATGGTCAAATATATGGTGACCGAAGACTTGACTTTGGGCGGTGAGCACACAATGCAGATGATGTAATATGGAATTGTACTCTTGAAACATAATTTTATTAACCAATGTCACCCCAATAAATTTAATAAAATTAAAAAATAAAAACAAAGAAACTCTATGTAAGGGGAGGGATCAAGTTTCATGCCAAGTTTCTAACCTACGCTTACAGCCTACACCTTAGTATATTTTACCCACTATTATTATTAAAAGAGTTAGGCCTAGCCAGTGTGGCTTAGTGTTTGAGCATCAATCCATGCACCAAGAGGTCGCCAGTTCAATTCCCAGTCAGGGCACATGCCCAGGTTGTGGGCTCTATCCCCAGTGTGGGGCATGCAGGAGGCGGCCAATCAATGTTCTCTCTCTCATCGATGTTTCTATCTCTCTCCTCCTCTCCCTTCCTCTCTCTCTAAAATCAATATGGGAAAAATATATAAAAATAAAATAAAATAAATAAATAATAAAAGACTTAGCATTAAACAGAACTAAGAAAAAAGAATAACCTTAAAGTGTTCCACAGGTATAAGAAACAGTTTAAAAGAATATTCTATTAAATGTGTTTTCATGGGAAGATCAAATAGCATGCAATTATTTTGTAATTACCTTTCAGCGCTTTGCTATGTAATTATTCATTTGGTTATATGTGCTTTACAAATTAGTACCCCCAAAGATCTAAAAAAAAAAAAAATATTACACAGAACATGGTGATTATCCTTAGAGTTACATGGTTTTTCAAAGGGTAATTGCCACTTAATTTGCTAAGTCTGAATTCATATCATGACCTCATGATAATGCATGTACTTATGAGTGACTTGCATGGCTGTTGGGGCCTCAAAACATTGTTCATGTCTAGAGTATGAGAAAGCACAGAACAGGTGCAAATCCAAAATGGTGCGTGCTATGTGTTTGTACATGTCCCTGGCTTTGCAGGGCTTTCAATAAATATTATTGATGGCACCTATGTGTGTGTGTGCACAGATATGCATAAACATATACCTGCAGGTTCCTTAGGTCTCCCAAAGGCTGACTAACTTCATTTTACCCAATTAAGGGGCACTTTTAAAAAGCCACATACATTTGTTAGATTTATTAGATGGTCAATGGAAGAGAAATATAAATGCCTCACCTTCCTTTTAAAATGGAGAACAAAAGTAAAAACAACTTTCATTAAATACAGCAAGTAAAAGCACACAGTTTATGAGGGGGAGCAAGAGAGATACAGGGGGCTGCCTAAGGCCCTGAAGCATCAGAGAGCCCTGTGTTTAGTAGGAAGTCTGCCCTGAATGTGTAGGTGATAATACAACAATATGTGCTTCTGGAGGGGCGGTGCAATCCACTTCTTGACCCAAACTGTGCTGTTCTGAAGCCCACTCCAACTGGTCTGTGAGAAACAACTGTTAAATATTCAGGAACTTTGTGAACAGGTTGTTAAACTGTTGGAATCTTGAAGTCGGCCATGGTGGGAGTATTTACACCATGGAAATTGGCAAAACACTACAAGCCAAGGTTTGCCCCTCTTCCCCAGAGAGCCAATTTACCAGCATACTGCTGAGTTCAGATTTCATTAAAGGAACACGTTAATGAAAAGCTTAGTTTTCTAATAAGTCCTAGTTCTCTAATAATTCTCCCTACTCACCAACTCTTAGACTTTAACCCTTCCCCTGAGTGACTCCAAATCTAGTTTATATTTTTCCTTCTTTCACCAGGCTCTTCCAATCCATGCAAAGACTATGACAACGGAACGCTAATTTATAGAA